>NC_090720.1:12375000-13000000 GCF_040954835.1 Lepisosteus oculatus
TCATTCATTATCATAAAGCTAGTTATTCTTGTTCATGGTCACTGTTGCGGTCCTCAGTTGGAGAGTTTTTTTCCCCCTTATTGTTTTCTCCTTTTTCTCCAGGCGCTGCCAATTACTATATTAAGCAAATGAGGCAGAAACATTTCAAAGGGGAAAATGAGGCTGCAAAAGGGAAGACCCATCTGGGATGGTGAATGAGGTTAGTTGAGTGGAGTGTTTTAGGGATGGGGGAAAGACATGTTGTGTGCTTTTCTGTTTTTGCTTTTGGTTTGGGTAGGTTATTAGTGTAGATATGGGTATGACGCGGAAGACTTTTTTTTTTGGTACGACCGCATTGTTAAGCACAACCACCTTTTTTTCCAGTTCTAGCTTATCTAGTTGTTGTTTTTTTAGTCAGTTAGTTTGTTGGGGTTTTGTTTTCCTTTTGGTCTTTCCTCTCCCAGTTGGAATACAGATGTGCACCTCTGCCTCCCTGGGGTTTTTTTTGGAAACATAAAGTTGATTTGTTTTCTCGGGGAAGTCCGATCTCTCAGGCATTCTTTTGTGTTGCGACTTTTGGTGGGACCCTAGACGTATTTTTTAAGGTCATAACAGTCACAATAACACAGAGGCACTGAGTACAAGGTGGGATCGCACTCTGGACAGACTGCAGGCAAAGACAGAGGGACGATTCAGGGGCAGTGACTAACTTATCCAGGGCGTCTTTGGAAACCAAAGCAGCTGTCGAAATTCCACAGGACTGTGGGGAGAACTCCGCACAGAAGGCTCCCCAGTCCAGAATCATCCCCGGACAAACTGTAGGGCAGCCGCACTAATCATCACAGCACTGCGATTATTCAACCATTAACACAGAATTCTTGCCTTTAGGTTCTCAGTGAAAAGCTTTGTTTTTGCAGACATGTCTTACCATAATCTGTGTGGAGTTTGTTCGCTCACCCTGTGTTTGTGTGGGTTTTCTCCCACAGTCCAAAGACATACTGGAAAGTTAATAGATTTATAGGAAAATCGGGCCTGGTGTGAGAGTGTGTGTGCCCTGTGATATACAGTACTGGTGATATACTGGTGTCCCATCCAGGGTGTAGCCTGCTTTGCCCCCTTTGCTTACTGGGAAAGGCACCAGTTCCCCCATGACCCTGTATTCAACAAAGCTGTTATAAAATGGATGAAAGGATGACATCACCTTAGGAAAGTGGTGTGAACTCTCCTAGCCAGGCAAAAACAGTGTGTAAAATGAAAATGAGTTTTCCCTATGTTCTGTATTCTATACAAGCCATTCGGATAAATCCTGCTCTGTAGATCTGTGCTTATTACTGCAATTCCACACAGTTCCTGACAGCACCTTTGTTTTAAAAATTTTGTTTTTCAAATCAAACTATGCTATAATGAGTGATTTATGTCAACAGGGAAAATCAAGGAGTGCCAGTTGAAATCACAGGATTGTCTTAGTGTCTTAGTGTGCTCTGATGTCTTATGTCTGACCTTTGCCTACTAGGAATTGTTTAAAACATTTTACTTTAAATTCTAATATCAAGGGAACGATTAGACCTACTACAACTATCTCCCACATCACTCTCCTGTTGTGCACAGATCCGTGAACTGCCCAGGAAGCCTTCTGTTATGTTATACAATAGGATGAGTAATTTATACTTTCTCAGACATAGCACACACGACTTTGCTCATTAATTTACATTCTGTTTTACTACAGAAATGTGAGGTATTTTGACAACTATGTCACCCTGCCCCCAGTTGATTACAGCTATCGCACTCAAAGCCATCAGTGCCATGAGATGCTTCATAGATGCAGACGTTTATTTTCTTTGTCTCCTGTGGGGGCTGCTGTGAAGGCCTGTAGCAGTGATTACAGAATCACACAATCCTAAAGGTGGAGGGCGCTTAAGAAATGCAAAGAAATGAGTTTTGGATGTTGTTTGGTGTGCAAATGAACACAGAAGAAGAAAAGGCAACCAGCAATAGCAACGTATAATTACACCAATTGCTTTATCGTGGATTTGCGGAGGCTGCTGTTTGCTCAGACCTCCAGATGTCAATCTTGCAGTCAATGCACAAGTACATTTGAAGAGCACCGATCTCATTTTTCAAAGTAGGTGGTATCAGTAGCAGAGGAAGCAAAGAGCTCATTTTCCACAAAATGAATACCTCACTTCTGTGATGGACTAGCGTCCTACCCAGGGTTTGTCCTGCCTTGAGCCCGCTGCTAGCCAGGATAGGCTCAGCTTCCCCGTCACCCTGCATGTGATAAAGTGGTGAGGAAATGGATGGATACCTCACATGTAAGCTAACAGAGAACACAGATGAATTGATATAGAGCACAGCGTGTGTGCTGGTGGAAACTCTGGACCAAGTACATGTTCCTTCCAGAGCTTTTTTTAATCTCATCCCTGGTGACAGACGAGACCGTTGACTCCAGCCCACAATGTCCTGAAAGGGAAACTTACGCCTTGATCCTAAACACTAAAGACGTTTTGCAGGAGGTCAGACAAAGCACCAGGGCCTGATGAGGTCTCCTCCGGTATAATGGAGAAGAGATTCTGCCAAACACTCACAAATGTGTGCTCTGGAGTTGGAATGAAACTCAATTAAGATCATATTTGAAAAAGGTGATGGAGTATGCAGTGTGCTGAAGGTATGCAGTGCATTGCACTACATTTGAGTATTGATAAAACACTTCTCAATATTCTTCTAACCAGCTCATGGATCGTTAGAGAGACTCTCACTTGGGATTCAGAACATCCTGTGATACAAAGCACGTGATCTTTGTACCAAACCATCTCACTAACATCATCAGGAACTGCTCCGCATCTTGCCAGCAGCCATATCACCCTTCAACTCACAACTGGCAACCCACTGGAGCTCAGCAGGTGTGAGCCTGGTCAGTAGCTGGATGGGAGACCTCCTGGGAAAAACTAAGGTTGCTGCTGGAAGAGGTGTTAGTGGGGCCAGCAGGGGGTGCTCACCCCGTGGTCCACGTGGGTCCTAATGCCCCAGTATAGTGATGGGGACACTGTACTGTAAAAAGGTGCCGTCCTTCGGATGAGATATAAAACCGAGGTCCTGGCTCTCTCTGGTCATTAGAAATCCCAGGGGGTTTCCAGTGCTGGATTTCCCCATTAGGCACTGTAGGCACAATGCCTAGTGTCTATGAAGGAAGGAAACACTAGTGACTTATGAAAAACGAGCTGATCAACTCTTGGTGCTCCAAATCAATAATCGTATGCTACCTAGCAGCTGTTCTATAACTAGAAGGATCGAAGTGATGGTCGCTCAACTCGCTCCATCAATCACATGGTTCAGCATTAGAATAGTGGGGCACCTCCAATTAGCTCTGTGCCCACAAGGCAGGCTGGGGGTAGTGGCTGAGGGGCTGGACTTGAGGGCAGTGTGTCGACCGGAGATTGACCTGGCAGTGTAAATACGAGGAGCCATTGTAAATAGGTGTCGGTGTTTGCTGCTTTGTCCTTGTAACCCCCCCCTCCGTAAACTGAAGTCCCCCTCCTTAATCCTTACCCTGTGTGTGTGTGACCCCTTCGAGGAGTTTCAACCTCTGTCTGTCGAAGTCCGAGGGGTGAAGGTTAATAAACGTGTTGTTGCTGGCACATCAGAGGTGTGCGAGCTTCATTCTGTGTTAATCCCCAAGTCATTACAATTGTTTAAAGTGCATTATGTCAATCGGCATAATTCAATTGGCATTTACCCATCTTTTTGCACATTTCAGAGTGAAAGTGCCCAGGGCCTACAAACACCAGGGCGTTTCTCGAACAGAGTAGGGGTGTTACACCAGCATCCCGGCCCAAATTTCCCATTGGCCCTTACCAATCATGGCCTCCTAATAATCCCCATCTATGAACTGGCTTCATCACTCTGCTCTCCTCCCCACTGATAGCTGATGTGTGGGGAGTGTTCTGGCGCACTATGGCTGCCGTCGCATCATCCAGGTGGGGCTGCACACTGGTGGTGGTGGAGGGGATCCCCATTACCTGTAAAGAACTTCGAGTGGATGGTCCAGAAAAGCGCTATATAAGTATAAATAATAATCATTTTTAGTATTATCATTTAGTCATCTAATGAAGGCCCTTGGGCGTCCAACAAAATTAATCACCCTCAAGTTATTCCATGATGAAATTACCTACCACTGTTTATTGCAGTGGATCTGATACTGAACCATTTATTAGCAGCACAAGTACAGCAGCAATGTATGGCTGTGGTTAAGCTTTTGGACTTGTACCTGGAAGGCTGCGCATGCACATCTGTGTGTGAATCTGTGGCATAACTGTTGTGCCCTGTACTGCACGTACTGTACATCACACAGGCTGCTTCACTAAAACACCCAGCTGTGTAAGTGGGGAAGCCATATTTGGAATAAAGCACTTAGCAAATCAATCAATGATAACAAATAAAATCCGATACCAAATAATAAAGTCCTCCACGAGCATAGGGGTCAACATGAACAAAAACAGAATTAAACAGGAATGCGGTATTGCGCCAGTGCTCTTGTCTGTTTGCCTGACAGCTGTCAAGGACACCAAAGTCGCCTTTGGAATTAAAACTGAGTACTGAGGAGATATATGCAGTTTTTTTCAACATCTATTCCGAAACCAGAGTCTTCAGTCCACCCATAGCTGTGCTGTCCTGGAGCACAATGTGAAGGAACTTCAAAATCTCAATCGCCCTGACGAAACATCTCCCCACTCCCACTGGGGCCTCAGCACACAGGAAGTCACCATCAATGTTAATGTCACAGAATGAATAACCAGGTGTAGAACAACAGGCATCAGGAACCACACTGATCTTAAATTGGCATTAAACAAACAGTCTCCTTAAGGTGGTGCATGTATCTTCCCTTGCTCTTAAGCTTCCCATTGATCATAGGTCCTCCTTGCGGGAACACTCATTAATTACTCATTAATTACCACACAGTGCAGAGGGGACATGTGGGATTGCAAGAACAAGGTGTGAAGACACAGTCACCTCTATGCCTTCTGCTTGCAGCCACTTGGTCAACGAGCTCCCAGTGGTTAGCTCTGCTGCACCCTGGACATCAAAGGGACACTCCCACTCCGTCAAGAACAGCTAAAAAACAGCAGTGGACAGGACACAGGGGAGAGATTGCAGCGGTTGGACCCAGGGGAGCACTCGGACACCAGGGACTCTACAGAGAGCAGAGGACTCGGAGACTAGCAGGGTAGAGGGGGGAGCATGAGGAACCACACTGCGCAGGACAGCTGGCAGGGAGGAGGATGCGGAAAACGGCACAGAGTGTCTTCACTGTGGCAGAGCGAGGTGCATCAGGCGACCGACCGGAGCTGGATTCGGAAAAGAATGCTGCCGGACATTTCCTCTGGGATGTTGGCACTTGGTCACTGGGGCCCCTTGTCACGAACTGTGTTCCTGTGTGCACCTCTCGGCGTCAACACCTGCGCCCTGGTTACGCTATCAGCTCTGCTTATACCCTCTCACTCCTCTCAGTCCTCGCTCACTGTTGAGATCGACTTAGCCTTTCTATTGTGCACGTACCTTTCTGACCTGACTTCTGGATTCTGACCCTGTTTTGTCTCCGGCTTCGTCTTTGTTTCTGCCTAGCAGCTATTGGATTTGGATACCCTTCTGACCTGACTTCTGGATACCCGACCCAGCTCTGTCTCCGGCTTCGTCTTCGCCTAGCGTCTTTTGGATTTGTTTACTCTACCAGACTCTCCAGAAACCCGACCAAGCCTGCCTACCCCGACCTCGTATACTGCCTTTCGCTCCTAGGATTTTGGACACCTACTCTCTCAGCACCGCATAGGGTCCGACCACCTTTTCTCACAAGTCCCTAGTGACTTCACTGACACCCATGGGGTTCTGTGAGAAACAGGCCCTGGTGGATGTGTCTGTCTTGTCTGACCTGTGGATGCACTTGTGCTTCTGGGGGATAGAGAGAACCTATTGCTGGGATAAAGGCATTCTAACCCCCTTGTAATTGCTAGGTGGCGAAGTCGGCTACAAAACCAAGAATTATTCCTGATTTAGGGGGGTCACCATCGGTGCCATGAAGCTCTCAAAGAATCGAAGTATTTGTCCTCCTGGAGCTGTCGTCTCTCCCAGAGCTCAACCATGGAGGAAGAAATTCTGCGCAGAATCCATTGCCTCACTTCCTCTGGCTTCACAGACGGAGCTCTGGAAAGAGAAGCAGAAAGCTTGGTGTACAGTGCTGTCATCTCCCAGGCTCCCCTCTGCTAGAAAGCACAGGTGATATATCTCACCAACACATCCTGGAAAAATGCCATTGGAATCACTCCAGGAAGTTTCCACACAACCAGCAATAATGTCACAGAAACGCCAGCATGAATAATAATAGAATAATAATAATTGCTTACACTTATATAGGGCTTTTCTGAACACTCCATTCAAAGTGCTTTACAGGTAATGGGGATCCCCTACACCACCACCAGTGTGCAGCTCCACCTGGATGATGCAACGGCAGCCATGGTGCGCCAGAACGCTCACCACACATCAGCTCTCAGTGGGGAGCACTGAGAAAACAATAATCGGCTCATCTGGCTGGATGCTCCCTGTGGAGACTCGACAACCACCTCAACCACGACCCTTGAGGTGGAGAGAGGAAGAATTTCTAACTCCCTCCTCGTGGGGACAATTAGGAGGCTAACCAGGCCATCCAGCTGTTTCGGGTGTTAGCAGATGATTGATCCAAGGATATCATCTTTAAGGTATCGGACCAACAAAAATGCTGTGTACCTTGTTGTACACTCCTGCCCCTCTTTGCGTAAAGAAATGACCCCTGCTCTTAGTTTCCAGTGCACTTCCATGTGAGTTTCGTGTTTGTCCTGGCGTAATATGTAAGGACTTACAAAAGAGACATTTCTCTATTTTAACCATTTTCTCTAGTCTAAACTAGAGCCTAGTTTCTCAGTTTATCCCACAAATACACAATCTCAAAGTGCCGGTTGTTCCAGCCCAGCAAAGAGTCGTTAAACACGTTCTGGGCTATTTTAAAGAGTGCGCTCCATATCAAAGTAAACACAGTGAGAGACGCGCTTGGGGAAAAAAAAGCGATCTTGTTTTTGGATTGTCTATTTTTGTTCCAAACACTAGATGGCACCAGACAGTTTTGCATCCTACAGGTAGATTTATCAGTTTCGAATTTCCCGAAGCATGTAGAAAGCATTGCCAATCGCAGGGGTGCGCGTTTCAGTGGGTTTACATGAGAGTATATCTGCAGTAAGCTCAATTGCGATCTTTGCGGACTTTTCTAAAACCGGAGATGTGCAATAACATTTACATATTTCATCCAACCCCAAAGGCATTAACGGACACGACAGATTTTATCCGACTTTAACTCTTCGCGGAACTCTCCATTTTGGCAATCAAACTTCTTAATTAGATACACAAAAATATGATGTGCCCACCTTCACGCGATTATACGGTAAACCAGATAGGCATATCAAAACCATTCCTCACAGAAACAGCCCTTAACTTCAAACACCCAAACAACGCGGTTTTATTAATGAATTATTGATTCACAGTAGCATATTTTAAGTACAGACGCATACTCTCTGACTTCGTTGATTTCTTGACTTCAAGAACTTCATTTAATGTTTGATTGAACGAGAGGTTTCTCATTCGAGAGGTTTAGGAGTTATTTCTAGTTTAAATGACTTCATGTTCATGGGATTTAAATGGTGATCTTTTAAAAAAAATTAAAACTATACTTCAACGTTTAAAAAGTCCGAATTTAAAATTACTGCTAAAACAAGGGGTGTGCAAATGCTTTTGTTTATATTCACTTATTTCACTCAGGTAATGGCAGTAATTGCTTTTCCCCAAATGCTACAAGTCTCTTTCTCAAAGGCTAGGTCCCCCCCCCGCCATGCAGAGCTCATGGTTCGGTCCGTTGCCAAGGTTACCCTCGGCCTCCGCCGACACAGTGCTGAGTGAGCGCCCGTCGGCTGCTGCTCATCTGCGGGGTAACAGTCTGGGCGGCCGGCCGGACTTCTTCCCGGGCGCCTCTCCAGCACTGGGTCTTGTGATGCTGTGGGCCGGGACAGGACATATCGGCCGGTTTCCGATTCCAGAGTATCCGAAAAATGCCCCCGCCAGCTTTAAATCTGCCTTTGCACAAGAGAGACAACAGCACACAGCTAAGTCTCTTCCCTTAATCCCCGACAGTCACATGGAGTAAGCGACTGTAAGTTTTCTCTGGCGTTTTAATTCGTTAGAAACAAATGCTGACACTTTTTTAACGCCTCGAAGTGGGTGCCGAGGCGAGGTTCAGATCGTGTCCCTTGTATGCACCGCGAAGTTTCTGTGCTCTCCCTTAGCTGGAGTTGCAGTATTGTTGCCTATCCGACCAGCTGGATCCTGGTCGGGGAATCTGCCCGACCCGGGGGCGGAGAACCGGCGGATCTGAGGAGCGAGTGGATCGGTACCGCTGGGCTGGCCCCTACTGCAACACAATCATGCAAAAAAAAAAAAATGAAGGGTTCCCTCTTTAAACAGTCGAAGTGTGTATGTGTTTGAGAGGGGGTACCGTAAAGTGCCGAAAAATGAGACACGCAAAAAACCTGCTGAAGAGACAGCGGCACTCCTCCCAGCCAAAGGAAGGCTGCTAAAATCTGGGATCCGAGCATTTGTCGCCGGACTCGAAAGTGGATTCGGTGTCGGACATTTTGAAGGAAGCAAAACATCTCTGAAGACCCTCAGCCGCCGCCAAACTTGAACGAAGTTGGTTGTGTGGCCGTGACTGGCGGTCCTCCTTGTAGCGAGCGGTGTGTCCAGCAGAGAGAGACAGAGAGGGGGCAAAAGTTTTGCCTTTTTTGGACAAGAGCTCCGGAGAGACGCGGTCCCTGGCAGCTGCGTTGTCAAAACACCGGAGGGCCGATTGTTTTGCACGCCTCGGTCCTCTCCCGGCTCCCGGCTCGCCCGGTCGTGCACGACTCCTCACAATTTTACACGCGTTTCGGAGACGCACCAGCCCCGCTTCCAGACGGCTTTCACGCTCGCCAGCGAGTCCGCTCTCGTGTGGGAGGGGAACCGACACAAGGCAACTGCGAAACATTTTTTAATATCTCGCTACTCTTTTTTTTAAATTGGTTATAATGAAACATTGTGACCCAAACGCCGCCTGTACGAACTCCGTGAAAATCAATATGATGAGCGGTTTGAATAATTGATGTCGCCCGGTGCCAGTCATTACAGCGTAACTGTATTTTCGCCTTTTATTATTGGTTTCATCTTCGCGAAGCGCTGGAGGGTATTTGTATTGCTGGGCATCGATGGGGGTACCCCTCGCCATGGACTGGCCGTAGAAAAGCACACCTCTCTGGAAGGTTTTCTCTAACTCTCCCCAGCCCAGGATATCATGGAGGAACCGGAGGTAAATATGCAAATATTATGTTTCCAGTTCATACAGCAGCAGCCCTCAGTGTTAAAGTGCTGCCTTTTAAACTGCTTTACTGCAGCATCCGATCGGCCACTTGTTAAGTCGACATTTACAAGTCGCTGCAAAGTGACAAATTTGATTTAACAGTAAATTGGTGAATAAACCTTTGTTACAGCTACGAGCTACCAGTGCCCAGGGCTGGATCTTTAAGAGTAATGTAATTAGCTCTAAAATCACTTTTTAGTAGTTGTCTGCCGCATTAACCCAGTGAGCACTCGCACCTAATATTTTGAAACTGGCCATTTTTCCACATCAGTGATGCGATGCGCATAGCCGAATTGCCTATACGAATGTTTCTGCCTGCTCCGTTTTGTGCCTGGTTTTATTACAGCTGTCTTATCCTAGGCAGAATTGAACCTTTCAACTTGGTTTTGGTTTAAACAAACCATATAAATTGATTTTGCAGTACACGTCAGAAAAACAAAATACACGTCCCATGCTTAAGGCTTGCTCTTTGATGTGCGTTACTGGAGCGGCGATCGATTGTCATGTTAACTCGCTTTTCATGCTGAAAAACCGCTTCTGATTGCGCCTCGGAGCTGAAACCTCGATTAGGCTTCCCGGCGTGTTGGAATACTGGAGGCGGAGTATCTAGAGGATTTTCTTCAGAGCTGCCGTCATGCTGTTTCACAGTGGGAAAAATCATGAGTCTCTACTCGAGTTTGATGGACAGGACCCGCTCCTGGTTCAGTGTGAAAATCCGTCCGCCACTTTAACTAATCCCTGAGTAAGTTTGTGGCCCAGTTGTCTGAGATATTGCAGAAGACGAGCAAGCGAGCTCAAGGGATGTACAGTAAGTCTCAAGCTGAACAGCTTTGTGAAGACGCTGCTACACTCCACGTTAGGATGTAGTGACTTCTCCGAGGTACTAAATATTGTGAGCTGTATAAACAATTTGTAATCGGCTTTAGTATCGTTAATCTTAAAATTAAGGTGGACCAGCTAATGGTAAACTCCCAGTTCCTTTTAGAAACAATAGTTTCACTAATAGGAGCTATCTGATATACTAAATAGCAAATATAAGGGTTATTGCCAAAAGTTGCTTGATAACTTAAAAGCTTTCAGGTGAACCTGTGTTTTCTGGGCCTGGCAAACAAATCCAGCTTACTTTTGGTGTCAAGACAACACATGTTTTTGTTCATGTACATCTGTCAGTACTGGATACTTTTATAGGATTTTTAAAGACTAAGTGTAATTCAGTTCCAAAAATGTATACTCTGGTGGGCAGTTTTAAAGAGTTTATAAATATCTAAAAATGGAAAAATCTGTCCATTTTCTAACCTCTTCTTCAAATCCAGGGTCACAGGGGAGCTGGAGCCTATCCCAGCTAGCAAGGGGCAAAAGGCAGGGTACACCCTGGACAGGACACCAGTCTGTCACAGGGCAGACACACGCACACTCACACCAGGGACAATTACAGTTTTCCCAGAAGCCAATTAACTTAGTATAATGTCTTGTGGGACTGTGGGAAGGAACCAGAGCACCCAGTGGAAATGCACACAGACGGGGGAGAACATACAAACTCCACACAGACAGCACCCCAGGTGCAGAATCGAACTCGGGGCCCCAGCACAGCAAGGCAGCGATGCTGGCCACTCCGGCACCCCTTTCAGTGTGGAACTGAAACACACTCACTTTACTGCATCGTACAGTGACCCTGACAAGCATCAGAGAATGGGGAAAAAACTACTTATTGCAGTCCTTCTAGTCCTGTGTGCAGATCAGTACTAGGCCATCATCACTGGTTTTCCTTATGGAGAAGGCATTTTCTAAACAGCTGTATGGGGAGCATATGTTGGCAGGTGTGTATGAATCTAAGACTACAGCTGCACTCGCTCTGCATTTGAAGTAATTAGTACCATCAAGGGCTCAGCTGGAAGAATGGAACTTGCTGACTCTGGTATAATATGGCCAGCAGCCATATCACCCTGCAACTCACAACTGGCAACCCACTGGAGCTCAGCAGGTGTGAGCCTGGTCAGTACCTGGATGTGAGACCTTCTGGGAAAAACTAGGTTGCTGCTGGAAGAGGTGTTAGTGGGGCCAGCAGGGGGCGCTCACCCTGTGGTCCATGTGGGTCCTAATGCCCCAGTATAGTGAAGGGGACACTGTACTGTAAACAGGTGCCGTCCTTCGGATGAGACGTAAAACCAAGGTCCTGACTCTCTGGTCATTAAAAATCCCAGGGCATTTCTCGAAAAGAGTAGGGTTGTAACCCTGGCGTCCTGGGCAAATTTCCCATTGGCCCTTACCAATCATGGCCTCCTAATAATCCCCATCTCTGAACTGGCTTCATTACTCTGCTCTCCTCCCCACTAATAGCTGATGTGTGGTGAGCGTTCTGGCGCACTATGGCTGCCGTCGCATCATCCAGGTGGGGCTGCACACTGGTGGTGGTGGAGGGGAGTCCCCATTACCTGTAAAACGCTTTGAGTGGTGTCCAGAAAAGCACTTTATAAGTGTAAGCAATTATTATTATTATTATTATTATTATTATTATTATTATTATTATTATTATAATGATGCACAGGGCTGGGGTCGCCTCTCTTAGGCTGGGCTGTAGCAGAGGACAGCTGTACAGAACCTCAGCATACTCCAGTGCTGATCATATTGCACGGTTTGGTAAGAACCAGTTTGGCCCCTACCAGTATTTCATGTGCTTTCCCAAAATGGTCTTAGTGCCTATAAAAACATACGAATGGTCACAAATGAGAGGAAACTGTTCAGCCCATCGAGTCCGTTTGGTATTGACCAGCTTAATTCCTCTCACCCAGCTGTTTCTTGATGGAAGCCAGGGTACAGACTTCAGCTGCTTGTCTGAGGGGCTTGTTCTGTATTTCCCCATAGTTTCTCCTCGTGTCCTCGGGTTCGTGTTTCACTTTTCATTCTGAAGTCCACTGTATCAATGTTGTCAGTGCCTTTGGGGATTTTCAGTACTTGTTTAAAGTCCTCTCCTCATCTTCTCTGTTCAAGACCAGAAGGTTCAGTTCTTTCAGTCTGTCAGTGTAGGACCTTCTGAATTGCATCAGAGCAGCAATATCGTTTTTAAAACGTTTTTATCAAAGTTCTAAATGAGGTCAAATGCATTGTATTTTAACATAACACTCCGTGATTTAAGTTCTGTGTCTTTAGTTATATATCCTAACGCTTTGCTTGCTGTTTTATTATTGCTACCCAACATTGTTGAGAAGAAACATTTCTAGCTAAGCGTTTCCTATCTTGTATTTATTAGGATTTTACTACCTACAGGTACATGCAGAACTCTGCACTTCTCTGCATGAAATGTCAACTGCCCAATCTTAAATTTTTTATTTTTTTTATTTTAAATTTTAATGCTTCTTTAATGTTTTTCGATCTTCCTATTTTGGAATCATCTTCAGACTTGACTATTTTAAACTATGCCAGATTTTCAACATAAATTAGTCAAATTAGTACAAATTCCTGCGATCCACCGCTAATTATATTATCCCAATTAGATCTTTCACCCCTTTTCTGTGCGCTTTGTGTTCTATTAAACAGTTCTCATTTCAAATGAATGCAGCTCCCTGAATTTGATCATATTTAATGAGGAACTCTAAACACACAATTACTGTGTTTGCATGTTCAGAGAACTCTAACAAGGTGGTCAGGCAAGACCTACTTTTTCTGCATCCATGCTGACTCTTCCCTAGGGATGTAGGTGATCTTCTAGTTCAGTTCTAAAACTTGTTTCCATAACTGTAATATAAAACAGACTTCCATCCATCCATTTTCTAACTGCTTCATCCGGTTCAGGGTTGTGGGAGAGCCGGAGCCTATCCAGTCAAGCAACGGACACAAGGCAGGATACACCATGGACAGGACACCAGTCCATCACAGACACACACACACTCGCACCAGGGCCAAATTTCCCAGAAGCCAATTAAACCTACCAGTATGTCTTTGGACTGTGGGAGGAAATCAGAGCACTCATAGGAAACGCACAAAGAACACAGGGATAACATACAAACTCCATACAGACAACACCCCAGGTCTGGAATTGACCTCCGATCTTGAGACGTACAATAAGACAGCGATCTTGAGACGTACAATAAGACAGACTTATTGATCTATATTTAATTGGTTTAGTTATGTCACCATTCATTTGGATGGGCAGTATATTGGCAATTCTCAGTCCCTGGATCTCGAGTGACAGCTGGAAGAGTTGCACCGATGCTTTCTCAATTAATGTTTAAGAATGTTTACATTTTAACTGTAACATCCTATAACCTGAGCCTGTTCCTTTTTTTTCTTAAGCATCAGTAGTAAAACTTAAAGTAATAGGTTTATTCCATGCTGAAAAAAAGAAGAAAGAAAACACAACGTTTCGGCGGTGGAGCCTTCTTCAGGTGTGAAGAAGCTGACGCAGCTACCCACCTGAACTACTACAGTAGTAAAACTAGGCTAACGTAAACAAGCGTTATTAACAGCTGACAAATCGAAGCCCTGCTTTACACACAAGAGCTGTGGGTGTCATTCCCAGCTGTGCTGTTGAAGCTGGCTGCCTTAACTCCCTCAGGAAATGTCTTGTTTACAGACAGGACAGGCTGCCAGACTGGCCTGTTGCTGTTTGACCACCTTTCTTATGTGCCCATGTTTTTATACCTGTGCGCTCTGATTACACTAGATTTCATCACACTGGATTCTCTTGTGGGGACTCTGTGCGCTGGGCAGAGAGGTTTGAGTTACTGTGCTGCCAGCGCGCTGTGCCAGAGGCGAGGATCAGTGTGTGCACGCGTGTCCACAGGCAGTCTCCCTTTGTCTCCCGACAACTGTTCCTGCTGGATATCCAGTTTCTTGCAGCTTTTTTCAGACTTGTAAAGGGAGGGGGAGGAATGAAATGTTTCACATTTTTCTGCCATTTAAACCCTGCGTCGTGATTAAATTGTAGAAGAGAAGACGAGCTTGTTCTCGGTGCTGCACTAACAAGAGCTTGGCAAATAAAATCTTCAGGTTTTCAAGTCTATAAAAATGTTTTCGTAAAGAAATAACATCACATTCACATCTGTATGGTCTTTTTGTCCGGTATATTTTATTTTCTAGAACTCCCATTGCTGATTTCAGTAGACATTTTGAATAAGAAACTGATTTTGGACTTACTGTCTGTTGTAGTACTACTGAGTTCTTCTTTTCACTGGCATTTAGAGATTGTTCTCCTTAGTTGTCCTGACAAATTATTTTTTTCCAGTACGAACTGGGTTCTGTGCAATCTATATTTCATTGTAAGCAGAGGATAGCTCAGCCGTACAGGATAAGCATCAAAGTTCATGCAGTGCTAGCCATATAACCTTTTTCTATGCTAAATATTGGGTTTGGTGTAGTCTACTTTGACAATATGCAGTGAAATCTTGGAAAGAGCCTGGAAAGTGTTCTAAAATCATTGTAGATGTAAAACACTGGATAGCATGTGTGAGAATCTCAAATTCCCATTCTTACCTTTCAGAAGAAAGATGCCCAAATTACTTACAAGAGGACATAGCTCACCTATGCTCAGATAAAAATAGCTACAGTACTTATAGTTCACAGTACTGGCATTAAAACCCCTATTTTACTGCCAGGCTTTCACTCTGGCTTCAGACACACACTCTGAAAATGCATTGCTGTTCCCCAGAAATGGATTAAAACATTCTAAAGTGAGCCCTTTAATTCCTAGAAGTTTTCTGTATGGTCTGTACATACAGTGGTGTGAAAAAGTAAGTATGCCCCATGAAAAGGTTGGTCTTTTTTTAGATTTTTGGACAAAATAATATTTGACAGTCATTTCGACAATACTAATAGATAAAGGTGATCGAATTCTAAAAAATAACATTGTAAAAACACCACAACACATTTTGCACTCATTTGTACTATTTAAATCAACAGAAATGCAATTTCCTTGTGTGGAAAAAGTTAGTACACCCCTACCTTTATCATTGCATCAAATGCTTACAATTAGAATCAGGTGCACCAAAACAGGTACAAATGATTAGAACACCATTAGCCTTATATAAACATCAGAAAGCTGTGGGCTGGTTTGGTCTTGGCAGTTGAGGTGTGTGGCTACATCATGCCAAGATCAGAAGAGCTCTCAGAAGCTCTCAGGAGAGAGATTGTTGGTGTCTATGAGTCTGGGAAGGGTTTTAAAGACACTTCCAAGCAATTTGTAGTCAATCACGTCACTGTCCGAAAAATCATCTACAAATGGAGAAAATTTCAAACCACTGGCAATCTATCTAGGTCAGGTCATCTCACCAAATTCAGCCCAAGAGCTGACCGAAAGATGCTGCAGGAAGTCTCCAAGAACCCCAAGATAACATCAACGGATTTACAGGCAAGTCTTGCCTCAGTCAGTGTAAAAGTGCATGAGTCAACTACGAGTCCGAAAGAGACTGCACAACTTTGCCCTGCATGCAAGGTCAGGAAGGAAGAAGCTCTGTCCCAAAAAGAATATAGATGCATGACTGAAGTTTGCCAGACAACACCTAGGTGAAGATCAGGACTATTGGAACAATGTGCTCTGGACGGATGAGACAAAGGTAGAGCTGTTTGGCCACAACGCCAGATGTCATGTTTGGCGAAAACCAAAAACTGTCTTTGACCAAAAGAACCCCATACCAACTGTAAAGCATGGTGGTGGAAGCATTATGGTTTGGGGCTGCTTTTCTGCCTCAGGGCCATCATAGAGTCAACCATGAATTCCACATTGTACTAGAGAGTACTTGGGGAGAATGTGAGGCCATCTGTCAAAAAGCTAAACTGTAAGTGGACCTTGCAACAAGACAATGACCTTAAACACTCAAGCAAATCCACAAAAGAATGGCTCAAAAAGAAGAAATGGAGGGTTATGGAATGGCCAAGTCAAAGCCCAGATCTTAACCCCATAGATATGCTGTGGGGGGACTTGAAGCGGGCAGTACATGCAAAAAGCCCTCAAACATCACACAGTTGAAGGGGTTCTGTAAGGAGGAGTGGGCAAAACTTTCTCCAAGTCAATGTAGGAGACTGATAGGCAAGATATATTGATATACGAGGAATGCCTATAAGAAGTGATTTCTGCCGAAGGGGGCACCAGCTATTGAAGCTAGGGGGTGTATTTATTGTTTCCACAGCAGAGAATTGCATTTCTGACTTTTTTTTGTTGTTGAATAAATGATGGCAAAGAATAATTTTCATTGTCATTTGTTAAATTAGATCACCTTTATCTATCACTATTGTTGAAATGAAGATCACATATCCATATATGCAAATATGTTGAAAAACGCACACCTTTTCATGAAGTGTACTTACTTTTTCACAGCACTGTACTGTATTTCTGCAGTTTTTCACCGGCGTATCTGAGTATCTGTCAGCCATTGTCTGGCTGGTTGAGTCGAAGGGTATGGTTTTCCATAGACATGCCTCAGCTGGCCCCGGTCACAGCCCTGTATGGACGGAGCAGCCTGTTCTCATGGAGACACAGCAGCGTCTCACCAGGGGGCAGGGATCTCTGATCCTATACAGGACTAGTCACTCATATTGTTCCACACAGTCATTATTTCAAGGTGAAGCATGCCTGAGACGTTTTCTGTAAGTGTATTTGCTTGTTAATTTCACTAACTTTAGCTTGCAATCTTTATTTCTTGATCAACACAGTACCAGAATGATCTCTGATCACGTTGACCTCCAGTATGTGGTCTTCTGTAAGGACTAGGCAGCAGAAAACAGTTTTTGAAGGTTGCAGTCTCGTGTTGTGGTGTGGGGTGGAGAGGGTGTCTTTCAAGAAGCCATCTGTTGTACAGCAGATTTGGAGCACAGTGTGATAACATCAGAACGTTTTAAGGATTTCTAGGGATTATTCTCTTCAACAAAGTTGTCCATTGTAAAAATCTCTTTCCATTTCAGTAATTCTAGAAACTTGTTTTTCTGAACATAAGTAATAGATGCTAATTCTATTCTAATAGGTAGCTAATGCTAACATTACATAAAAGTAATAGATGCTAATTCTTGCATTTTCAACATACAATCTAATGGAATAAACTTGATAATTGACAAGATGTTAAGCTTGCTTTTGTACTGAGGCCATGCAGCCTACCTTACTGGTTTGGATGGTTGCAGCATCATGTTCTGAGAACTTCATTCAAGTTACTTTTTCAAGCATCACAGCTTTAAAGGTACTCTTGACTTCCTAACACACGCCTTGATTGCGGTCCTGCCTGAAACCTGCAGTTCCCTTTATGTCCACTAGGGCTGGTTTCCTTGTTGAGCGCCTGTTTGGATTGGCCACATGCTGAAGGGTGACAGTGGGGGCAAGCTCTGCTTGGTGCTGTTTTCATTAGTGAAATGACCGTAGCGTTTTCTGACCAGTGCAAATGGTTGTCACCGTATGTCTTTGATTTTGACCTGTGTGGTTGATCAGATGAGGAAGACGCTAGTGCAACTTAATGAAACTCTTGCAGACGTTAGACATCACTGTTTTTTTTAACAGACTTGATTAGAATTGTCAGTAGCAATCCAAAAGAATGTTATTCTGTGGGCGGAGCGGTGGCTCTGTGGCTAAGGATCTGGGGCGGGAAGGTTGCCGGTTCGTATCCCGTAGACACATTCCTAATACAAGAAATTGTATATGGCCAATAAAGTGATCTTATCTTAAATGGGCCTGCTTTCTTATCCCCTCATTAAGGCAAGAAGAGTTACTCTCTTTTTTTTTAAACAATCTGGCTTGAAAGGGATTTTTGGAGTCGTTTTTTCTGTCTGGGAGGTGCGCGGGGCAGGGGGGGGCTGCGGTTCCCCGATACGCTCAGGCGCCGCTGTCTTCCAGGAGCGAGCGGAGCTGGGGGACATCGCCCAGCGCTTGAGGGAGGACGGGCTGACCCCGGGGGCCACGGCGGACGAGCGGCTGCGCCACCTGTGGCGCCTGTTCCTGCGCAGCGAGGGCAGCCTGCTGTCCGTCACGCAGGACCTGCAGGCGCTGCGCACGCAGCAGGCCGCGGAGATGAAAGAGGTGAGCGGCTCGTCGGCGTTCCGAGCTCTCCACTTGCGCAGACCGTCCAGGACACGGGGAAATGTCCCGAAGAAGCAAACATGTATCGCCTCTGCTCCCCACACGCAGGGAATGAGCCTAAGTCCGCAGCAGTTGTCTGCTTCACAATCGGCAGACGTCTCTAACCGCCGCCTGGCTGTTCCCTTTGGCTCGATTTGCATGAACAGATATGTGACGTGACGCTTTGCATGCTGTTGAAATAGTGAAGCACCGCGCACCCTTTCTGCTTCATGCTCTCTATTTGTACGAGAGTCGTCTGCTTCTGCAATCTGAAGCGGATCACGTTGCAGCACAGTGGGGGGTCCTTGTTTCTCTGGCGTACAGCTGCGGGGAGCCTGATCTGCAAGCAGTTCAGCCTGTCTAAGGTGTTACAAGCAGAAGGCCCAATATACAGATTGCACCGACAAGACAGGAAAAGCAAACATATGCTGTTTCCCTGTTCATTACTGTGTGTTAACGCAGAATATCAAGCACATGATTGTATTGAACAAGAGCTTTGTAACCCTTAAAGATGCGCCAGTCAGCTGTGCAGTGAGGGTTTGATTACCATCCCTGTGTGCAGCTTTGGCTTTTATTGGCTCATCAAAACTTTGATCTGCTGAGATTTGTCCTCATTTCTGCTGTGTTTTTGTATGATCAAAATAAAAAAAACCTGCAGAATGGTATTAGAAAACAAGCTAGACAGTCTCCAATAAATCAACTGTATATAATTATGTAATATGTAATTATTTAATAAAACCCACCCGGTTTAGAGTTTGAAGGCTGTTACAGTGGCATGAAGGGTAGACTAACTCTTCTCACCTGGGTCCGCGGTTTGATTCCGCACTGAGGTGGCTGGTGTGTGGAGTTTGCACGTTTTCTTTGTGTTAACATGGGTTTTCTCCAGTGTCTCCCATCTCCTAGGGACATGCTGGCTGGGTTAAATCTTGCCTAGGTTGCTGTGACCCTTTTCAGGATCAGGTGGCTTTCTGATAAGGAATGAATAATGTCCAGAGCTATCTAAAGAGTTTTCCCAGACAATCAGGAGAAAATAAACCAGCTGAGACTCAAGACAGCAGTCACACCATTGGAATAGTTTAGGACTGTGGGCCGTTCTTAGTTTGTGAGCTCAGTAAGTGATGAGTAGAAACTGTAACGGTGATCGTGCCAGTGCAGTATGAAATTCCGAGCTGTTTTAGTGCCGGCTGACGACTCCAAGCCTTCCCGCCTTCTGCCGGCTCCTGAATTCCTGCCATCCCGTCTCCAGGTGGAAAACTACGTGGACCACATCCGCAACCTGTCGGAGGAGCGGGAGACGCTGACGGCCGAGTACGAGCGGGAGAACGAGCAGCTCCGCCTGGACTTGCAGCAGCTGAGGGTCCAGCAAGGTGGGCCGGCCTGGCGGGGGGGGGGGGGGCAGGTTTGCGTCGCTGCGGCCAGGCTTCAGCCGAGAGCGGAAGCTCCGATGAAGAATTCCAATAAGGATTCCTTACATTGAAGCCAGCAGCCATATCACTCTGCAGCTCACAGCTGGCAGCCCACTGGAGCTCAGCAGGTCTGAGCCTGGTCAGGACTTGGATGGGAGACCTCCTGGGAAAAACTAAGGTTGCTGCTGTTAGTGGGGCCAGAATGTGGGTCCTAATGCCCCAGTATAGTGACAGGAACACTATACTGTAAACAAGCACCGTCGTTCAAATGAGACATAAGACCGAGGTCCTGACGCTCTGTGGTCATTAAAAATCCCAGGGTGTTTTTCGAAAAAGTGTAGGGGTGTAACCCCGGCGTCCTGGTCAAATTTCCCATTGACCCTTACCAATCATGGCCTCCTAATAACCCCCATCTATGAATTGGCTACATCACTCTGTTCTCCTCCCCGCTGTGAGCTGGTGTGTGGGGAGTGTTCTGGTGCACTTTTGCTGCCGTTGCATCATCCAGGTGGGGCTGCACACTGGTGGTGGTGGAGGGGAGTCCCCATTACCTGTAAAGTGGAGTGTCCTTTAAGAGCTTTACAGGTAATGGGGATCCCCTCCACCACCACCAGTGTGTAGCCCCACCTGGATGATGCGACGGCAGCAAAAGTCCGCCAGAACACTCACCACACACCAGCTCACAGCGGGGAGGAGAACAGAGTGATGATGCCAGTTCAGAGATGGGGATTATTAGGAGGCCATGATTGATAAAGGCCAGGGAAAATTTGGCCAGGACACCGAGGTAAGACCCCTACGCTTTTCGAGAAACGCCCTGGGATTTTTATAACCACAGAGAGTCAGGACCTTGGTTTTACATCTCATCCAAAGGATGGCGCCTGTTTACAGTATAGTGTCCCCGTCACTATACTGGGGCATTAGGACCCACACAGGCAACAGGGTGAGTGCCCCCTACTGGCCCCACTAACACCTCTTCCAGCAGCAGGTTTAGTTTTTCCCGGGAGGTCTCCCATCCTGGTACTCACCAGGCTCACACCTGCTGAGGTCTTCAGTGGGCTCCCAGATGAAAGGAGCCGGAGGTCATCCAGAAATCTGCAGTGGCTGGTGAAAGTCGGCTGAGCTGTTGTCGCAATTCAAAGGCATCTCAATCAGCTCTCTGCCTGGGTACTAGTTGATTTATTGATTACCCTGTGGCTCTTGTGACACCATGTGATAACCATGTCAGTGAGTTATTCAAATACATCCTCAAATGGGTCTTGCAGGGAAGTGCTTAAAAGTCAATCCCAAAGTCTGTCTTCAAATATACAAAAATTGAGGTGCTTCTTAAGTCTTGTAAACAGAATATCACTCAACAGTATTTCTGTAAATGTTTTCTGTAAGTGGGTACATTTAATTCCAGTGTTATTCATTATTCTAACCCTGTGAATTGCTATTGATGAGATACATGGTTACAGAAATGTGAGCTTCAGAGGTAATCACAAGATAGTCCTTGTGTTAAAATGAGGACATCTATACATAGTGACTCTGTGGGCCTTTTTCATATCACTTTTGTGCTCAAGGCATTCATATTATCTTCATAAGTACCTATCTGCCTACAGACCTGAGAGGTGCAGAAGGCTGAGACAACAAGAGTTAGTGTGTGTTCTCTTTTTGCTTTCATGGTATTTTGCATAAATATTACTAATCTCTATTCCTAAAAATGTTTTTTATTATAACTATTGTTTCAGAATGCATTATCATAAATTAGTGTTTTCTCTCAGCACTGTACAGTTCCAAGCCTTTGCTGTCAGTAGCATCTTTGTAGTTCTTGTGAGCTTTCCTTTGAACATCTGAAAGCAGCCGTGTTTGACTTCAGCTGCTGGGTTTCAGTTCAGTTTATTGTCATATGCGGTGCAATGAAATGCTTATTTGCATGTATGCTCCAATGCAAAGACATTAAAGGAATCACCAAAAACATAAACACAGAAATGCAGCAGCAGCAACAACAAACAAGTTAAATAATGTACAAATTAAAAACACATCGGTGTGAGCCAGTTGTAGGGGTAGAGTTCAGTAAGCTGACAGCTTATGGGAAGAAACTGTCTCTGTATCTGGACGTTCGTGCCTTTATGCTCCTGTAACGCTCACCTGAGGGAAGGGGGGAGATAAAGTGAGAAACCAGGATGACTGGAATCGTTAGCGATACTCCCAGCCTTCCGAGTTGTCGGCGAGTTGTAAACGTGGTTGTTGTTGTTGTCTGTTGCTGTGCCGGAGAGCAGAGGCCCAGCTGAAGGAGGTGGAGGAGATGCTGGAGCAGGAAGGGCTGGAAGAGATCACCCACAGCAGCCCCAGTGAGCAGATCGCCTACCTGCTGGTGGAGAGGGCGACTCTCCTGGAGAAACTGGAGGCAGCCGAGAGGAAGCTGGACACCCAGAGTCTGACCGGCAGTCTGAGGGAAGTGCACCTGCAGGTATGGAGCAATTCCAGGCTGCACACGGCTCTCCTCAGCGGACTCACGGCTGGCTGTGGTGTATCTGGGTGTGAATCTTTGCTTGCCTGCTCTTTGGGTGATTAGGAGGAGCTGGATCAGATCAGACAGACACTGGAGGAGGAGCTGAGGCAGCAGCGAGAGTCTATGCAGCGAACCAAAGAAACAATGAACAAGGTGAGTGAACACAGTGGACACTGAGCGGACACTCAGGGGATTGCTTCTTTTCTCCACCGGCACACAAAAAATACATTTCTTCCTCACCTCATGAAACCTTTTCTTCTCTCACTGCCACTTCCCGAGAGCTGCAGTTTTGTAAATGCTTTTAAATCAACCATTGATTCACATTATTCTCATTTCAAGGAGCTCTTCAAGTCATTTTACGTTGATGTAGCTTTTTTGTGAAAAATAAATCCATGCCTTTAAAAAGCTTAGTTGGTATTAATTTCAATGAAAAATAATGACAGGGTATAACTAAACTGCCTCGCCATGAATCAAGGAGTATATCCATGAAGTTCAAGCATGTACATGAAGCAGAGCTATGTGTGCATCATTGTGCTTGCTTGGTAGTTGGTTTCTTTCTTTTTAGCGAGTGGATTGGGAGTCAATAAGCTTTTCTTTCGGAAGAATAAAGCGTATAATATAATAATAATAATACGTTTATTACAGCCTAAGTGGATGGAGGATCTGATGGTGTCTGAGTTCTGTGCCCCGCAGGTGGTGTGCATAGAAATGGAGCTGCATTGAGCTGCGCTGACCTGAGAATTTATCCCCCTTGTCTCTCCACAAGGACTCGCAGTCCTCAGGCCAGAGCCCCTGGAAGAAGCTCTTCGGCGTGCGGAAGGCAGCACAGAGCACACAGCCTGGTGCTTCCGTATGTCCCTCCCACCACTCGCATTCCTTATCCGACGCTCTGCGTAGCAAGGCATGGGAGGCACAGCTGTGCACAGCTTTCAGCCCTGCATGAAGGCCCCAGGTATCCAGAGCTTGAATGAAGCTCGTGCAGTCTGTAAACTCCCAAAGAGCGGGTGGGTCCCCGTTAGGCCGCAGTCTGGTCACACGGATCACAGCTGCCTGACAAACACCTTTCTCCCCGGGCTGACATGATGGAAAAACTGGGATCCTCACCAGCAGCTGGGAAAGCTGTTTGATTGACAGCAGCCTTGAAGACACAGCCCACTGGCAGTAATTGAGAGATGATGTCTTCGATGTTGGGTGCACTGCAGCTCCAAAACATTATCAGGGCAATGAAAAGACAAATTCTGCACATATTACTGAAACTATTGTGGTAACACAAAGTGATGCATATTGCTTATCTTTTTCAAAGCCTTCTGTAAAAGAATCTGAAACTTACTAAATTCAGTTTGAATCCTCACTGACTGGCAAACATTTTCCTGTTGTACTCTGGACAATCAGGTCTTCATGTATACAGGTCTGAGCAGAAATGGGGTTGTTACTCATCCATAATACAGTTTATAATATAATGATCGACAGCTGTCTGACTCAAACCTTGAATGATCTTATTGGAAAACAAAACTTGGAACCTCCCTCAAATTATAGTAATCCTACTTGAGGAGAGTGAAGGAGCCCTTTCACACCTCAGACTGGATCTTATATTTCTGACATGTTTGGTTCTGTTCTGGGCCTCATGAGCACTTTTGGGCTCGAGCTGGCCAGGCTGTGCAACAGCGCCCTCTGTGGCTTGTAGAAGAGACCTGAGATGAAACAGGACTGATGGGACATAAGAAGGAAAGTAATTGGCAATTCTTTTTTTTTAATTCTTTCTTGAAACACAAGCAACATGGGATATTCAAACAAAAAGGAAACTATGTAATATAGTCTTAATTTTTTCAAGGCATAGCAATAAAACCATAGATGGGAAATCAGATTAGATTTGTCTTGTGCTAAATGTCCTGCCCAGTGATTCAGCCCCTCCCTCTGACTTGTGCAGCGTTGTGCCTGCCATGTCCTAATGCTATTGCAGAGCCATACTAACTCCTATTCACTATCCACAGACTTCAGCATGACACCAGCCACACCAGGGTGCATGTTTCTGACTTCACCAGTGTCCATTAACCACTGTCTCATACCTCTTTCCTTGTCTAATATATTGTAGGTTGCTGGTTAATCCTCAGATCTTTTGCTTCTGCAGACATTGGCAGAACTGTACTGCTTGGTGGTGTCCACTCAGCTCAGGGTTATCTGCAGCCCATCTGATCAAACCATCCCAACATTCAAGAGCACGAGAAGAAAATCAAGTCTTTATATCTGAGCATGCTTGTTTGAAGACCCAATTTTTAGAAGTGTGTTGGAGCACTAACACTGACCTGCCCTCAAACCAAGGGTTTCAATCAAGGGTACCCATTCAGAGTGCGGTTTTAAATATTTCAGGGCTCTCTTGCATATTAGTAGTTAAAACTGGATAATTTTCAGTACTATTTTAATGATTAGTTTCAATCAAATTTAAAGAAATGTTTTCTTCATAGTAGAATATGTGAATATATTGTATGCATAAATGGATCAAACACCCAGATCATGAAAGGCTTCCCAGGACTGAATATGGAGCAGTGCTGTTCTAACACACTGACAGCACAATCCTGACCTTATACTGCCCCAGGTCCTAAACTATCCTCGCTGGCCTGTGCACTGATGCAAAATTTCAGTTTTAAGTTTCACCTTTTGTTCTCAAAAGAAATATGAACCATGATAGAATATAATCTGACAGCCTTGAGAGTTCTTCTTAAAATTATGGCCAGTGCCCCTCAAAAAGGATTATCTATGCTTCTCCCCCTGAATGTGAACCAATTTAGATACCCAAACTGTTTTATCTAGTCCTGCTGGAATATGTTAATCTATATTCTACTGTATATTCATTTTGCACCAAAAATGAAATTACAGATCTCTGTCCATTGATTCCCGTCTTGTGTGAGGAAGCTCTGGATCTGGGACAGATCCTATAACAAAAGTCTGTGTATTATTTTGACCGCGGTGGTGGTCCGGGAGGATGTCTTGAGCGAGTAACAGGCAGTGAGATCTTGTGGCCTTCAGGAAGAGGCCTGGTCCTCGCCCCTGTGCCCGGGGCGGAGCACGAGGGGCTGGGGGCTCCAGCGCTGAACCTCCCTCCCTCCCTCCCTCCCCTAGGCTCACGGCGCCGAGCTGTCCGACGAGCGGCTGGCGCGCCAGCGTCTGGAGAGGGACCTGGACGAGGCATCCCGCCGGCTGGCCATGGCGCACGAGGAGATCCGCCGGCTGAGCAACGAGCTGGACTCTGCCAGGCAGGCGGGGGGGCAGTGCGGTGAGCGCTGGGAAGGGCAGGCCAGCAGGCCGGGCACGGTAGCATAGCATTGTCAAGTGCCCGCTGTGGGCCGGTCCTCGATTATCCGCCTACCGCTCTGCAGCGAGTCTGCTCCCCTTGAAAGGCCGTATGAGTTTTAGTGGGATTTGGCTGAGCACAGCGTTACTGGGAGGCTGCGAGTTCATATCCCAGTTGGGGCATAGCTTTTTGTACCCTGGGGCAGAAACAAAGATAAGGTGCTTTGGCTAAGAGTATCAGCCAAGCACTTTTTTTATCATCATGGTTTTTCTTTCTCAGAGCCAGAGTTGCAGAGAGCCAATGAGGAGGTGGAGCTGCTGAAAGAGGAGGTGGCCAAGCTCAAAGAGAGAGGTGAGACAACTTTTGGCCCAGGCTGCCGGGCTCTCCCAGCTGAGTCCCAGAACTTCTTCTGTGTAACGAAATAGATGGCCCAGTAGTCAAGTTACCCCAAATTCGCTTTTATTATTCATATTTCTTTCACTGTTGTCTGCGTTAAATGTTTTGAATAGTGAAATAATGAAAAGGCATGGTGTTGTTGGAAAGACAGTTTTGGTGAGACACCATGTAGTAAAAGTAGGAGCATAGAGTACTGAACGTGACTAATATTCAGTTCTGCCACTTCCCATTGACGAACATGGTGGATTTCAGAACAGCTGTTGTGCTCCAGGATTTAGGTTTAAAAAAAAATAAAAGTGTAACCCTAGAGGGGAACATAATTAGTAAAGGAACAAAGAAGGTATAGTAGTTTTTTTTGTACCAATACTGTCCTTGTAATGTATTCATTTAATATCTGATTTGTTTCCCAAATAAATAAAATAAATTCTCATCAGTAACTAGGTGTCAGTCGGATTCCTGATACAGTAACAGTTTCAGCAGCTGCAGGTCTGCCTGCAGGAGACAAATTAATGAACAGTCCAGAGCCCTCTGTCCTGACCTGGGTCTGGAACATGCCGATACACACGGCGTCTGGAGCCACTCCTTCCCCAGACGACTCAGAGGGTTCAGAGCGTCTCTGTGTGTTTCTGATGTGTTTCGGCAGTGCTTCGGGTTCCCTGCCCCTTCTCTGACTGCGGTTCAATTCCCTTTTCCCCAGACGTGACCGAGCTGCAGAAGGCCAAAGAGCAGAACGACAGGCTGGACCGGGAGATTCTGGCTCTGAGAGCCCGCGTGCGCCACCTGGACGCGGAGAGGAGATCGCTGCTGGACACGGTGCTTCACTCTCCTTTCTCTCTGTCGTTCCTCTCTCACACTGCTTCAGTCCAGCAGGGGTGAGAAGGAACTCACAGTGCGGGCTGCCGACAGGGCAATCAAGATACCTTCTCTGCATGTGGAGGAGTTCACCCACGGCCTTTCTGAATAAGCCGTCATGGTTAGATTGCCTGCAGAATGAAGCAGGGTGGCCCTAGCTTTTTGGGGGCTCTGGGCAAGATCTTGGAAGGGGGCCCCTCTAGATCATGATTGGCAGCTCCCACCCCAACTGATTTTACTAGTTAGATCAATTACATAAATTAATTATATCACTAGAAATCTTTTATTAACCAGCTTTGAGGAACACAATAAATAACTTAAAAATAAGATCAAGAAGCACAAACCACATCATAAAGAAGCATGACCTTGCTCTGTGCAGTGATATGCTCAATACAACTAGTAGTCTACATGTCAAGCTAGAAAATATGGCTTGTCTGCCGTTCGCTAGTTACATGGATCTGACAGACTCAAAACTGAAACAGATACAAATGCCTTATCGCAGTGACGTGATTTGGCGTACTTCTGTTTTGAGATCGCTTAACCTGCTTTTCTTTTCTGCTCTTCCTTTTTTCAACACCCAATAGGAATGTCATTTTGGCGGACAATATGCATTTACCGGTTGCAACTACAAGATTTTTAGTTTAAGCAACACAACATTTACTACTTTTCCGAAATGCAGCGAACAGCATTCGGTGTAGCAGCAGCTGGAACTAAACTGATATGGTCCTCTTTCGTCAAAGATGAGAGTCATTTACTACATTGACATTTACATGCATAACTAATATTATCATTTATAAGTAACCAACTTTAACAGCCTAGATTGCACAGTAGCAACAGAAAAGACCACTGGAAGGAATTTGTGGATCATATTTGAATGTGCTGATTAGGAATGTTGTGTTGCACAGTGAGGGGGCCCCCTGGTGGCCTTGGGGCTCTAAGCAGCCTAGCAATTTACCTAAACCAAGGGCTCTGAGATAACAAAACCTTTTGCACCGAATTAAAATTTGGTGCACCAGATTTGTCCTCATTTTTACCCGCAGGATAGAAACAGTGTCATAGTAACCCTCTGACCCGTGGATCAGCCAAGGAAAATTCTGTTGTGTTGATATATATTATTGCTTGTATATTTTTACTGACCTCTAGTGTTGACTAAGTTGTTTTGTGGTCAGATCATTGTTTTTTGTACAATGGCTTTGAACATTCCGAATACATACATTACATGTACTGACATGCTGAATACATTACAAACAAAATAGAAAGGGCTTGGAAAATAAAACACTGCCTGAATCCAGCCCTTTAAAGCCATTATGTGTAACTAGCTCACAGCGAACGATTTTGTGATTAACATGGTTGAAAGAGAGGTGGCATGGTGGTACAGTGCTGGGGCCCCGGGTTCAATTCCAGACCAGAGGAATTGTGTGTGGAGTTTGTACGTTCTCCCCGTGTTCATGTGGGTTTCCTCTGGGTGCTCTGGTTTCCTCCCACAGCCCAAAAACCTACTGGTATGTTAATTGGCTTCTGGAAAAATTACCCCTTAGTGTGAGTGAGGGTGCGTTTGTGTGTGCCTGCTCAGACCCTGCCTTGCACCTGTTGCTTGCTGGGTCTGCCTCTTGCTCCCTTGCGACCCTGAACTGGAAGAAATGGTTAGAAGATGGAAACTGTTCCTTTTCTCTGAGTGTATTTTCCTCAGGGGTGTTCTGAAACCAGTTCCCAGCTGGGCTGGTTGAACATTCTCAGCTGCCTTTTTCCTGGGTGTGTCTGGACCTGATCAGCCTCAGCAGTGCTGACGTGACACATGCTCACATATATCCTCACACAAGTGACTGTCACACCTTCTTTTCTTTTTCTAATCATTTTTATATTAATGCAGATTGTGAAATGAGGCACACACACACACAGCAGTGCTCTGATCCTGATAGTGATACTGCTGTTGATCTGTTTACTCATGCTCACAGCACATTTTAGAATAACTTAGTGTTATAATTATTACCATTAACCTTCTTGGCTTTTGCATTTGGAAATTAGGGTCATGCGGCTACTGAAAATGATTTTATCTGCGGTATTGTCATTGCAGAACTTGGTGGATAACGTGGATATCCTTGCGTTTGTAAAATGTGGCAAGATGAAAAGTGCTTTGCAAGTTCAATAGTTTTTTTTTTGCATTGAATTTTTAACCTTTATTGATCTCCCGTTGTCTCGTAGGTGGAGAGCCTGAGAAGGGAGCCGCAGTCCGTCAGGGATGGAGGAGGAAAGGCAGAAGAGTCACTGTCTCCTGCAGCTCTCCTGGGCCAGGTGAAGGCTGAAGAGCTCTCCGCCGGCCCTGGCCCTGAAATACAGACTGCAGATGCCAGCCTGAGCAATAAGGATCAAGAGGAGCTCATCCATAAAAGGTCTCTCCTGCAGCAGATGTATTCTACAAAGTATATATTGTGTAACATATCACTATGTAGTAAAATGTGGATTCATAAGTTTACAGTGCAAGGGTGGCATGGTCACACAGTGGCTGCCTTGCTGTGCTGAGGCCCAGAGTTCAGTTCTGGAGCTGGGGTGCTATCTGGGTGGAGTCAGTATGTTCCTCCTGTGTGCCCTGGTGTGAGTGTCGTGTGTGCCCTACAGTGGACTGGCAGCAAGTCCAGGGTGTATCCAACCTTGCGCCAATTACTTGCCTGGATAAACTCCAGCTCCCCCTGACCCTGAATTGTCTATAACTGTTAGAAATTGGGTGGAGGGAAGTTTACAGTGTATAGTCCCAAATTACCTGTCTGTTAAATACCAAGTATAAATACCAATACCAATACAAAAGAGCACAAGAAAGTATCACTCCCAAACTGAAGCTGAGCATCAAAGTCCCAGTCTGCTACCCAAGCACACAATATAGTTTGGCTTAATTATATTTTGGGCATTGAATAGTCCAATTTTTCAGCGTTTTTTCACATGCTTAATATTATCAGACATTATTAGTATTTCAAGAATACCGATCATTTGAAAATATTTAAGTATCAGCAAAACATAAAATTACAGATTTTTCTCAGAATTTAGAATAATGGTGTTGAATAACTGTTTGTACGGGGAGTTGAATGATGAGTATAACAGTCAGCTTTGGTTTAGAATCCGGGTTTGTGTGAAACCTACAGGGTGTGGAAGAGCTTGAGATACTATTAAGCAATATTTCGTTGCTATTTGGCTCAGGTCTGCTGGGAAGTGTTAATTCTGTGTCGATTTTTGCCAGGGTGGCACCATGTGCCTATTGACATGCCCCTACATGACAGGTGTTGTTTGCAGGTGGGAATTTGCATATTTCTAAAACCCTTGCAGCCTGATTCCTGGAATGTAAAAAAACGACTCAGAGTGTGAAAAGAAACAAGAGCAGACAATGTGGTATGGTATGCCATTGCAAAAAATAGAAAAAAGCATGGCTGACTACAGAGAGGGCTTTGTCAAGGGCCTTGACTGTAGACTCCTGTTTGTGTACTGAGAACAGTCAGCTCTGCTTTAGAATTAAGGTTTGTGTGAAACTTACTGAGTATGGAAGAGCTTGAAATAATATCAGACAAGCTCAGCATAAGTTATCTAACTCTTGTTGGTGTCAAGAATCAAACACTGTTCCAATTTAACCTGCAGGAGTGCAGAGTGATGATTACAGTTTATAGATGGAGATTATTAAGAGGCCATGACTGGTAAAAGCCAATGGGAAATTTGACCAGAACACTGGGGGAACACCCCTACTCTTATTGAGAAATGCCCCGGGATTTTTAATGACCACAGAGAGTCAGGACCTCGGTTTTACATCTCATCCGAAAGGCTGCAGTTTATTTACAGTGTAGTGTCCCTGTCACTATACTGGGGCATTAGGACAAACAAGGTGAGCACCCCCTGCTGGTCCCACTAACACCTCAGCTTTCCCAGGAGTCTCCCATCCAGGTACAGACCAGACTCACACCTGCTGAGCTCTTCAGTGTGTTGCCAGTTGTGAGCTGCAGGGTGATATACTGTATACTGATGATCTGCTCGTCTTAATGATAAGATTTAATAAGAACAATAAGTTTTGCCAGAAGCTATATCATCCTGCAACTCACAACTGGCAGCCCACTGAAGATCAATGAAGCCCCATCTCTGAACTGGCTCTCCTCCCTCCCTGCTCTCCTCCCCACTGAGAGCTGGTGTGTGGGGGGCGTTCTGGCGCACTATGGCTGCCGTCGCATCATCCAGGTGGGGCTGCACACTGGTGGTGGTGGAGGGGATCCCCATTAGCTGTGAAGCGCTATATAGGTGTAAGGAATTATCATTATTATAAGTCCGTCTACAGTTAGATTTGAATGTGCCCTGCTGGATGAAGACGTTACTGATTGTGGCCGCAGGTGCCGCCAGGACGCCGAGGACCAGGCCTGCCGCCTGCGGGAGCTGCAGAGGCGGCTGCTCAAGCTGCAGGCGGAGCACGAGGAGCTGGTGGAGCGGAACGAGGAGCTGGAGGCGCTGCTGGGGGAGGCGCAGAACCGCAGCAAGGAGGAGCGGGAGCGGCACGAGGGCGAGGCCGAGGGCATGCGGCGGAAGGTCAGGCCCCCTCGGCGCATGAGAGAGCACCCCTTCCGCCTGGGAGCTCTCCTGTGCCATGTGTATCCATCCGTTTTTCAACCACTTCCTCCAATTCAGTCTATCCCAGCAGGCAACGAGAGCAGGGCAGGGTACACCATGGAAGGGACGCCAGTCCACCGCAGGGCAGGCAGACGCACAGTCACACCAGGGACAATATTCCCTGAAGCCAGTTAACCTGCCAGCATGTCTTTGCTGTGGGAGGAAACTGGAGCACCCAGAGGAATCCCAGGCGATGACAGGGAGAACGTACTTTACAAACTCCACACTAACAACCCGCCAGGTCTGGAATTAAACCCAGGGCCCCAGGACTGTGAGGCAGCAATGCTGACCATTGCATCACCATGCTGCCCCAATAACGTATATATATACACCACAATGATACCTAATACATGCAAATCAACAGAGATATGCCTGATAACGAAGGAAAATAAGAGAAAGTACAGCACAGTGCTCTGTTATAAACATGAACATTAAGCGCATACCTGTCCAGTTAATGAGTATGGTAATCTTTAGAACGATGTGATGAACCACGATGCGATGGGTAATATGGAGGAAAACATGTTCAAATTTTGATTTGAGCCCTGGAGAGCAGAGCAGCTACAGTCCTGTGAGAATGTTCTAGAAGCTTCGGACTTCTAAGGATGTTCTAGAAGCTTCGGACTTCTAGGGATGTTCTAGAAGCCTCTCAGGCCAGGCTGAGGCTGACACTGTCAATAGACAAAACCGTAGATGAGGAGAAAGCAGTGTACAGTCAATCATTAACTGTGCTTTCTTTTGAGTGTGTCATCATTCTGATTTGATCTAAAGTTATATCAGCCAATCTGAAGTTGTAGGTTTTGACTGTCAATGGAGACAGTCTGTTGACAGTAAACTGACAAAGAACTGCTATTCATGAGTTCACTCTGAATGCACACCTAGTCCAAGGAAACTTGTCTGCATAGCAATAATTGTAATTATTAATTGCATTTATATAGAGTTTTTCATCATGAAGGATCCGAAAAACTTGGAGAGGAACCATTTAGTTCACCACTGAGCTGCAGCACTGACCTGAGGTGTTATTCTCACCCCTACACAGTAGATCAAATGGGGGAAATAGTTGCGATACCAGTTAAGTCAAACTGCAAGTCTTGATTGGATTGGAATTGAGCCAGGAACACCAGGGTGTACACCCCTGCTCAATCACATCTTTAGTGACCATGTAGTCAGAACCTCAGTTTAATGTCATCTGAACAACAGCATCTCCAACAGCACTGTCCTCTGTGGCACTGGTTTGGAAATTCAGTTTCACAGGGAAGTGTGTTGTCTGCCGTTTCAGCAGTAGGTAGACAGTGAGACTTCCAGATGGTTCTTCCTATTTGCTCTGGCATCACCCATTAGTAGGGATCTGTAGCTGACTTTTCCAAGTCATCTAAATACAGTTTAGATAACTTTTAAACTTATCTTGTAGCTGTTTTTGAAACTAATGCAAATCAATCTCGTTTACCATGCAGATCAAACGCCTGGAGGGAGAGCTGAGTCAGCTTTCTCAGGATCTGGAGGGACCTCAACTGAAGAGGGAAATTCAGCCCCTTGCCCTCACTAGTGAGCCAGAGGCGTACCTTCAGCAGGTGAGTCAGGGCAATAACAGGCCTGCCTTCAGCAGGTGAGTCAGGGCAATAACAGGCCTGCCTTCAGCAGGTGAGTTTGGGGCAATAACAGGCCTGCCTTCAGCAGGTGAGTCAGGGCAATAACAGGCCTGCCTTCAGCAGGTGAGTCAGGGCAATAACAGGCCTGCCTTCAGCAGGTGAGTTTGGGGCAATAACAGGCCTGCCTTCAGCAGGTGAGTCAGGGCAATAACAGGCCTGCCTTCAGCAGGTGAGTTTGGGGCAATAACAGGCCTGCCTTCAGCAGGTGAGTCAGGGCAATAACAGCTCTAGCTAGTGCATTTTGAAAAATGTTCTTATCCACAGGCAGGTTAGAAACCAGACTTCTTTTTGAACTGAGGAGATTGATAAAGGCATTTAACAAAACATTTAAGTGTTTGAAATCCTCAGAGGCATCACCTACATTAAGCCAAGATGTTCATCCAAGCTCAGCCATAAAACACAGACCTGGGGGTGCAAGTGGACATTTAGAGGAAGTGGACAGAGCTGAAAACAGAGGGTATCTGGATCAAGCAATTCAGCTGATTCTCTGCAAGTCGTATAAATCAGCTAATTGTGTATCTGGGATGCGTTAGCAGCTGGTAACCAAGCAAACAAGAATCTTACATTCTTTTAAAGTATTTTTATTTTCTACTGCTCATCCCTCTAAAAAGGTTCTGTTTGTACACACTTTTTTTACTTTCATTGTGGTTTGAAATGTACTGATCATTGTGATTCTTTCTAATCCTGAAATATAAAAAATAGCATTGCAGTTCCCTTTAAGGATCAGGTTCAGTTGGCATTTATGTTGAATCACCTGGGCCAAGCAAATCTGCCTCTGATCCTCATACTCACTGTTTACCTTTCTGGGGAACTGAAGACCCCAAATATTGGAATCATTAGAAATAATAAGATATTAGAATTAATGTTTTAGGAATCATACTGTATAAAACTCACCAATCAGCCTTCTTATTTCTGCGTGGTTGTGATAGAACTAAACGTAAAGAATTTTTGCTCAACAATTGCATTTAAAGAAGCAGCCAATATGGATTTAAAAACGGTCTTGTTTGACTTGCTAGCAGTTTTTTAACAAGCACCAGACAGCTGACAGGTGTACAGTGTATGTAATTAGATTTCCAGAAACATTTTCCTTTACCGGTTCTCCATTGAACCATTGATTCTTAAAGTAGAAACCGTAATATTCCAACGTAAAGCGTGCGCATAGATTGATAAACTGATTAATGATTAGTAAACACCATTTTAAGGAGCTAACCTCTGTAGACCTGCTGCTGTAGACCTGTTTGACTGTAGTGTTTTAGGCCTGTTTTAAAATCCAAATGAGAGTTTACATACAAGTTTAAAAGTCCACTAATGTCCAGTTAGAGGACTCCTGTCCAGGATGTAGAAACCCTGCTTTAGGCCAAGTGACTGGAGGCCACTTGCACACCGGACACAGGCTTGAGCTCAGCTTCATCTCGGCCGTTCGTGAAGGGGTCTGCAAGCCCAAGCTGCAAGGGCTGTGCAGGGGGCTGAGCGATGATCTACGATTTATCCCCCCGTGTCCCGCAGCTGAAGAGCAGCAGCCAGGAGAAGCTGGCGGTGCTGGAGGGGCGTCTGACGGAAGAGCAGGAGTGGAGGAAGCAGCTCGAGGTCGACCTGACTGCTGCCCAGGGCACCCTGAAAAAGGAGAGGGAGGTGGGGCGCCATTCTTCTTATATAGAGCCGAACGGCTACAGGGCTTCTGAACACCAGACAGCAGAGAGCCGGGTCTTCCTTCAGCCGTTTTTAAGGGGGCAGAGGATGGGCTGTTATTAAGGTTGCCTTCCTCTCCGTCCCTCCCTCACAGCTCGCTTGAGTGATTGCAGGTTATTGTACGGGGAGTTCTGGCTGCAGTTGGTCTTCCCTGTGCTCCAGGTCTGAAATACTCTTCCTACGATAGAATTTCTCAAGACATTTGTTAAGATCACTTTATTATACAATTTCTTGCATTAGGAATTTGTCTTTTCACATACCCCAGCTTGCTCTCCATGAGACACACAAACAGGGAGAGAAGCTTGGGGTCAGAGCGCAGGGTCAGCCATTTATACGGCACCCCTGGAGCAGTGGGGGTAAAGGGCCTTGCTCAGGGGCCCAACAGAGTAGGATTCCCCTGCCGGCCGCAGGATACGCACCGGCAACCTTCCAGCCACAGGCTCAGATCCTTAGCCACAGAGCCACCACTCTGCTTGTTTTTCATCCACGCAGTTATATTTTACACACACAGCGATTTACAAAAAGTATAAACAGTACATCTTAATGTTACATTAAGAATAAATATAACATTACATAAAAGACATCAACCCATACATTACACACCACTCCTACACAGCTTACCAGAACCTGTAAGTTCACTTCCCCCAAAATAACACCAAGCCACTATAATTGCACAATACCTTCCATTTCCTCACATAACCACTAATTGCAATTTCCCATAAAACAGCACTCCTTTATTGTGTCCGTTTGTGGAGTAGTTTGATCAAAAGATAAAAGAATTTCTCGTAAGGTTACACCTGCCCTGAGGGACTCTAAAATGTCTGTTTACCTAGTTGAAGGAATCAGTTGGTATTCCTCATGCAAAACATGTTAGGGATCAGAAGAGATACTAACAGCTAGTCTCAATTGTTGTGTGTTCACATGTTTTGCGTGCAATTGTATTGTGTACAATTAGATTTTTCATTACAAAAGGCAAGAGCAACCAGATATATTAATTAACTTCATATGCTGATTGTTAAAATTAGTCATTTGTTGAACATTAGTCTTGAACAGGAAACTTCATTCAGTTATACTTCAAATGCGGTGGAGAAAATGTACCTCAATGGACACATTGAAGGACGGTGGTAAAACATGAACCAGTGGGCTCAAGTGAAAACCAAGGAAGAGGTATATTGAAGCATGAGAAGAAAAGGGGTACCTTTACACAGAGGGTGGTGGGAGTCTGAAGCAGGTTACCCAGTCACGTTGTTGAAATGGAAACCCTATGATCATTCAGGAAGATAAAATTAGATTTTAGGATTGATTTGCAGGCCATAACCAGGCAGTCTAAATGTACCAAATGGCATTTATTGGTAAAGGCTTTATGTTCTTGTCTTCAGGAGCTGCACAGGAGTCAGGGTGAGCTGAGGAGCTTGCGAATGGAGACTCAGGCGCTGAGAGCTGGACTTCAGGAGAGCAGGTCCCTGAGCACCAGCCTCACACAGCTGCAGGGGGAGAAGGACTTGTTGGAGCACAAGGCAAGTCTTCACATCTCACTCTCCAGCAACCAAAGTCTGTAGCATCGGTGCCATAAAAGCTGAGATTTTTCTTGTCTTGGGGAAAAAAAAAGATTTACCCATTTATACATAAAGGTCATATAATTATTCTTCTGTAGTGACATAGACTTTGAATAGAGTAGAATTCTTTATTGTCACAAAATGATATCTGGTGGAATTTGCTTTTGGTGCAGCAAGAGAACACCGATAAGGCAAACATACAACACACACAGTATTAAAAACAAAATGCAGATTGAATAGCAAAACACAATCCCATTCACATGCACATGTAAACATTCGTCTTACATGTAGCAAACGGGATTGTAAAAGAGATGCTACAGTAAATACCTGAAGGTGGAAAGGGTTTGCATGGTAGTGGGAAAGAAGAGGTTGAAGAGGATTGATTTAAAGCACTTGCCTGAAGGGAAGAGCTGAAAAAGATTATGCCAGCAGCCATATCACCCTGCAACTCACAATTGGCAGCCCACTGAAGCTCAGCAGGTGTGAGCCTGGTCAGTACCAGGATGGGAGACCTCCTGGGGAAAACTAAGGTTGCTGCTGGAAGAGGTGTTAGTGGGGCCAGCAGGGGGCGCTCACCCTGCAGTTCATGTGGGTCCTAATGCTCCAGTATAGCGATGGGGACACTATACTGTAAACAGGCACCGTCCTTTGGATGAGATGTAAAACCGAGGTCCTGACTCTCTGTGGTCATTAAAAACCCCATAGGGGTGTAACCCTGGCATCCTGGCAGAATTTCCCATTGGCCCTTACCACTCATGGCCTCCTAATAAATCCCCCTCTATGAACTGGCTTCATTAGTCTGCTCTCCTCCCCACTGAGAGCTGGTGTGTGGGGAGCGTTCTGGCGCACTATGGATGCCGTCGCATCATCCAGGTGGATGCTGCACATTGGTGGTGGTGGAGGGGATTCCCATTACCTGTAAAGTGCTTTGAGTGGAGTTTCCAGAAAAGCGCTATATAAGTGTAAGCAATTATTATTATTATTATTATTATTATGGGCTGACTAAGAGGGGTCGGAAATAATCTTGTAAGTACAACTGAAGGTATAGCTAGTGTCAAGGAAAAAATGGAAGGGCGTTCACAGCATAAACTTGAGTCTTCGGACATGCTCTTTTCCAGTTTTCCTTTTGTATAGCTTTCCAAATTCCCATACTAAACAGAGATGGAAGTTGTCAAAATAATTTGAATAGTGGATGTGTACAATTGAATTGTTGGCTCGCTGTGTTTCTGAAGTACAGAGAAAGTACATCGTCTGCTGTGCCGCCTTAAGTACAGTATGTGATCTATGCTGGGGTTCCTTTTAAGGTCGTCACTTATACATGATCCCAAGAATTGGAAGGAATTTGTGGACACTATTGATGGTCATTAATGGTGACGGGAAATTGTGTGTTCTGGACACATCTAAAATCAATAATGATCTCCCTGGTTTCTGATGCATTGTTGAGCATTATTGAGCTGAGTTGAACATGCGACAGACAACTGCGATGACCATTGATGATCAGAACGCCAGGTTGGCGTTGTAGAACCTCATCATTATGAGAGACGAGGCCAATAATAGCATAATCTGCATATTTAAAAATCTTAACCGAGTCAGCCCAGGATGTGAAGTTTTTTGTAAAAAAGGGAGAAAAGCCCCAGAGATACAGTAGGACACAGCCTTGAGGCTTGTAGTGTTTGGTGACACTGTGTTTGCTGTCCACTAGAGTGCATTGGCAATCCCACTGCCTGCGTGTTTTTTGCTAAGGTTCTGTTGTAAAGGACAGCTGCACAGATTATAGAGCATAGCTTGGGATGTTTTTAACTGGTCTAAATCTCCACTTGGGTGCAGTATTTTTTTCTACTGCTTTTTGCAGCTTGGTACTTGTTGGAGCTACTCTACCTTACAGGTTTAACACTGCTGTATGAGAGAAAGTGGCCTCTTCTGTGCAGGTGATCCAGTTTGCTCTGGAAATGCATTGCTGTCTCATTGTTTTTGTCTTGAGGCACCTTAGAGTGTGCAAGTTTTTTTTCCCCACAAAAGTTTGAAATCCACTGCAGCAGGTGCTTTTCTCATCACTAGATGGTGCTGCCTGCTACACTGTGTTCCACACCACACCACATCCTGGCTTCAGTCTATGCAGTTCCAAGTGTTCTGATCTGGCATGCAGACAGCACTTCATCATTTCCTTTGAATTCTGTGCCATCTTACATAGCATGTAAAACACTTGTGTCATGGCTTATTTTCAAATCTTGCCATGTAATACTGAATAGCTCTCAAAAGAAAATATTAAGTGCTGGATAGCTCAAAAAGGTGGCAGCATGGTTGCTTCCCTGCAGCGCTGGGGCCCTGGGTTCAATTCCCGGGGAGCTGTCTGTGTGGAGTTTGTATGTTCCCCCTGTGTTCGTGTGGGTGAGCTGTAGGGGCTCTGGTTTATTCCCACAGTCCAAAGACATGCTGACAAACTGGTAGGTTAATTGCATTCTGAGAAAACTGACCTTGGTGTGAGTGTGTGCGTGATTGTGTCTGTGTGGGCCCTGCAATAGACTGGTGCAGTGGTTCTCAAACTTTCTGGACCAAGTATCAAACCAAAGCATCCAAGTACCACCTACCACCTACAAGTCATCTACTAATAGGAACCCCAGAAAATCTCAATGACCAACATGAGCGTGTGTGCGTGCACACACTCGCATACACATATAATAAATATTATAATAATAAACTTTATTTGATATAGTGCCTTTAAAGGTGGCTTCTCAAAGTGCTTTACAGAACAACAACAATCAAAAATAAACAATAAAAAAGCACCATTTCAGTAAGTGGGGTGAGCCTGTTTAGTCAAGCAAAGCAGATGTGAATTCATTGGTCGAGCCTTGATACAATTCACAACAGAGTCTAACAGATTTTAAATCCTCAGGCATTTTCTTGATGGCCAAGGCCTCGCGGTGGATGCTGCAGTTCATATTTGGAGCAACCTCTCTAATTCGTGCAACTACACCGCTGTGTCGGCTTGTCATCGCTCTAGCACCGTCTGTACAAACTCCGGGGCATTTTATCCAGTCGATGCCATTCTCTTCGATTAATTCATTCAGAAGCTGAAAAATGTGCTCTCCTGTAGTTCCTGTTGGTAGCGGCTTACAGAACAGAAAGTCCTCATGGGACATGCCCTCAAAATCGTATCGAACGTAAATGAGCAAATTGACCAAATCGACTACAGACTCATCTAATTGCAGTGAAAAGCATTTGCTGATCTTAACACGCTCTATCAACGTACTTTTGATATTATCCGCCATATCAATAATTCTATGAATGACTGTGTCTTTCAGGGGGAGGGGGGCAGCAGGTCGAGCTGTTTAGCAGCCTTTTCTCCACACATAATACATGTCAGCTCTTTTGCCAATGGTAAATAAGGTTCTTCAAAAATAGTGTGGGGCTTACCTGCTTTAGCAATCCGCAAGCTTGCATTTTTCTCCGTTTCCGTTTCAGGAGTCTATCTCAGAAGTTAAAAGAAGTTTTTATTTCATGCACATGGGAGCGAAACACAGAGACGCTCGGTGTATTTTTTTCAAATTAACCTAGAAGAGTTCTTAAATATTTTTCGGTTATCTATCACGCTTTCCTGTGCTCACAAGATTGCCAGCGTTCGTAGCACGCATTTCTATGCTTTCCTGTGCTTACAACATTGGCATTGTTCCAAAATCATGCACATTCCCCTACCTCCCTATTTGCTGGAGATATGTTTTTTTTAATACAATTGGTCACTTATGTTCGTAGCACGCATTCCTATAGAGTGGTAAAGAATTACATTGTAGCTCTTGTGTCCACTCAAGTATTAGCGCGCTGGATCGTAGTACGTGTGCTGCGTATTCAACATATATTAAAATAGAAAATCTGAAAACCCGTCCCGAATTTTCAGTGCACACAAAAAAGTTACAGGGTCATATGGCGTACCAGCTGGTGCCTCTGTATTGGATAACGCACTTATGAAATGGATGGATGGATTGATAGATCAAAAAGGAAGAGCTGGAAAGATACCCTTGTGTTGGGATGCCCTTTTCTAGGCAGTTTTCCTCTTCTGAGCTTCTAATCCTTGGAATATCCCTTGTCATGCTAACTCTTCCAGCAAAAAAACGCTTCTCAGTGCTGAAAAGCGCAACGGAGAGGCGAGGGTGTGCACCGTGTGAACTGGGGTGTTGGCGTGCTTGCAGGTGTCCGAGCTGGAGCGTGCACAGGCGCGGCTGGAAAGCGACTTGGAGCTGCAGCGGACAGCCAGCCGGGGGGCCCAGGAGGAGCTGAGGCAGAGCAGGGCGCGGGCCTCGGAGCTCAGGGCACAGGTCGGGGGGCTGAAGGCAGAGGTCGGCAGCCTGGAGAGGGATCGAAACGCCCTGCGGTGAGCAGCCCGAGCCTGGAGATTGGCAGCACCTGTGCACAGATCACAACTCATGTACTGTTGCAAAAACCATAGAATAGAAGTGGAATTTGCTGTCAAGCACTGATATACTTAGAAACACTAGGCTACAACTTGTAGGGCCTGGGGTCTGCACTGACTAGGGGAAATAATCACTGTTGTTTGTCAAACAAATGGATGGTTCAGGTATTAATATTATCCAAGTTCTTTTTTTATAGATCTTGGGTGACATTAAAACCTGGGATATTAGTGGGCGCCTCAGATTGCGATTTGGAATCACTCACAATCACCGCCCAGTGGCTCTCACTTCAGTAGTGCCTGGAAAGACTAGTACTGTCCTACCTAAATTGCTCTATCCCAGACTCCTTTGACCCACTTCAGGTTGCTTACTGCCCGAATAGGTCAGTTGATGATGTCATATCTCTAGCACTTCACATTGGCCTAGATCATTCAGACAGAGTGGGCACCTACAGTATGTTAGGCTGCTGTTTATTGATTACAGCTCGGCCTTCAACACAATTCTTCCTGCCAAGCGGGCCCAAACTCAGGAATATGGGCTTATGCAACTCTATCTGCAATTGGATACTGGATTTCCTGACGGGCAGACCTCAGGTGGTGAAAATTGACAAAAATATCTCCTCTACAGCGATCCTAAACACTGGAGCCCCACAAGGCTGCTGTCTAAGTCCTAGGCTATACTCCTTGTTCACCTCCGACTGTACAACAGCAACCACATCAGTAAGTTTGCAGATGGACACCACTATTATTGGACTGAACAACATCAATGATGAATCCGCATACAGGAGAGAGGTGGAGTGTCTTAGTGCCTTGACAACAATCTGGCCCTGATTGTCAACAAGACAAAAGAACTGATAGTGGACTTCAGGAGACCCAGAGGGAGTCACGCCCCAGTCAGCATCGAGGGCACAGCAGTGGAAACTGTCAGCTGCTTCAGGCTCCTCGGCCTATACATCTCCACCGACCTGGCTTGGACTCACAACACTGTAGCGAATCTGAAAAAGACACAACAGCGCCTGCGCCTTCTGCGGTGCGTAAAGAAATGTGGTTTGGGAAAGCTCACTAGTGACATCACTGTGTGGTACAGCAGAACTACCACACATGACAGAGACGCACTACACAGGGTTGTGGCAACAGCACAGAGGATTATAGGACATGATTTACCATCAATTGGCGAGATCCACATCATCCGCTGTCGCAATGAAGCCCGATCCATCATTCAGGATCCAAGCCATCCCGGCCACAAACTGTTCTCCCCCCTACCCTCTGGCAAGTGGTACTGCTCTATTAAAGCACAGACCACTAGACTAGACTCACTAGACTCTATCCCATTGCAGTGCGCATCTTCAACAGCTAACTGCAGGGCCTCAGACTCAATACACATCTGCACTCTGCACTTTTTACTTTTTTTTTCTTTCTCGGTCTCACTGCTGCATATTTATTTTTCCGCAATATATTTATTGTTCCTGTTGTCTACCTTGTGTGGTGTTGTCTGTTGTACTGTGTGTGTCCCGAGAGATCAGCGCGATTAAGAATTCCAATGTACGTGTACATATGGCAATAAACTACTCTACTTTACTCTCATATCCAGTATATAGTATCAGTGTTCAGCAGAGCACTAGCGCTTGGGGTTGCAGTAGTTCGTGGTGAGAGACAGACGGGCTTGTGTTGTGTCCGGGCACCAGGGATGCGCTGGCGGAGGGCCGCGCCCAGCTGGCGGAGCTCCAGAAGCAGCTGAACGAGAGCGCCCAGGACCGGCTGCGGCGGCAGGAGGAGAAGCAGAGGCTGAGCCTGGAGCTGCAGTGTGTGAGGGAGCAGCTGCACAGCGCGAGGGAGGAGGGCCGGAGGCTGAGGCAGGAGGCGGGGCGGGACCTCGGCTCCGCCCCGCCTGACAGGCCCAGGGACGAGGGGGCCAGCCAGGTACGGCCCGGCCCCGCGCCTCACCCCGTGTGACCCATGCACCATTGCGTTCTGGGGTTCCCCCTTTAAGCTCACGTGTGCCTAACTGTTCTGTAAGAGACCTAGACTCTTGTGTACTATTGCTAGAAGAGGTGTTAGTGGGCTAACTCTCTGTGGCCATTTAAAATCCCAGGGCATTTCTCAAAAAGGGGTGTCCTGGTGGTGTCCTGGCCACATTTCCCCCTGACCTTTACCAATCGTGGCCTCCTAATAATCCCCATCTATGAATTAGCTTCATCCCTGTGTTTGCCTAATAACTGGTGTGAGGTGAGCATTATTATTCTTATAATAAGGTCAATAGAGGTCTCATAAGAGCGGGGTCATTAATTCTGGTATCCTGGCTCAATTCCAGTCCGGACTTGCAGTCTGGTTTACATAAACTGCCCCCTTAATTCAACTGGTGAAGCACTTTCTTATTTCCCCACCCGCTTCATATCATTGCACCGTGTGCTGCTGGTGCATAAGAACATAGGATCATAAAATCGGTTCGAAATGAGAAGAGGCCATTCAGCTCATTTAGCCTCGTTTGGTAGCCAATTGATCCAAAGGTCTCATCCCACTATGTCTTGAAGGAAGCCAGGGTATCGGCTTCAGCAGCATGGCTGGGTGCTTGTTCTTGACTACCACAACTCTTAGGCTCTCCTGTTCTCAATTGTAAATGCACTTTCCTGTGATGTAATAATGGCTCCTGTGTGTCACCCAGGTGGGTGGAGGGGAGTTCTTTGGTTATGAAGTTTCATACAATTACTATAATTTTTATTATTTAGCACATCGATTATTTACAATGATGGACATTTGGATGAATGTGAAGGTGGTTTGCAGTCTTGTCTATGGGAGCAGTGTTAAGTAGCTAAGACGTAGATTTCTGTGCCCTTGTTGTGGAGGCCTTCCTTCTGATAAGCCATAATTTTCACCTCATCTTTAAAACTCTGCAGCAGATTCACTATCTATATTATGTCTGCCTTGCAGGGTGGAACTTTCTGATATGTTTCCTGAACCACTGAAATAGTTTTATGTCATTATGTTACTGTATGAGTTAAATTTCACAAAACTATGAATTTATAATTCAGCTGTTTGCTTTGTTGCCATAATTATTTAGTACAATCTGTCTTTTCACCTACGAAAGATCTCTTGATACATCTCGGTTTTGAATGGAGTCCGATTTTTCTGTGATTCTCAGTGACAAGTGAAGTGAGAACTGTAAAGGATGTTTGATGGCATGGGTGTGTTTTAGGACAGAAATGAAATTTAGGAAAGGTGGTATTTCAATGTTATCACTTTTTTTTCTTGCATATATGGCTGTATACACTGCATTGCCCTAAATGGGAATGTTATCTAAATTGCACAAAAAGCAAAACGTTGAAAGAAACTGGTTATACTTTTCTAACTCTTTAATTTGGCATTGAATGCACTGGCATTTTAACAGATACAGCTAAGATTTATTGGGTATTCCAGACTTTCAACCTATTTAACCCTGAAATTATACTAATTGAGAACACCATTCAACACGAAATTTCCAAAAACAGGATTGTTGTCAAAAAATACAATTGTACCATAGTTGATACATTTTCTTTGGTTTGGAAAGATTGCTTAGTCTTTTCAAACATATATTTTGGTGCTCTGAGTTACATTTTCCGCTCAAATGAGTGAAAGGTTGTATTTAATTCTGTGAAGAAAATCTGAACCCTAAACCTAACCTCCCCAAACCCTTAGCTAGGGTCAGGGTTAGGATTATTAGAAAACATAAAGGATGTTTGAAGGCATGGCTGTGTTTTAGGACAGAAGTGACATTTAGGAAATGTGGTACTGTATTTAAATGTTATCTTTCTTGCAGATATGGCTGTATACACTACATTGCCCTAAATGGAAATGTTGTCTAAATTGCCCTAAAAGCAAAATGTTAAAATAAATTGCTTATACTCTTCTTAATCTTGCATTGGGCATTGAATGCACTGGCATTTTAACAGATTCGGCTCCAATTAATTGGGTGTTCCTGACTCTCAACCTATTTAACCCTGAAACCGTGCTCATTGAGAACACCAATCAACACGAAATTTCCTAAAAGAGCTGTGTTCAGGCTTTTGTAGTATGTCATGAAGTTTTAGGAGTGGTATCGTAGACATTGACATTGTAATCTGTTGCCTACTAACTGGGGTACCCTGAAGAAACAGTATTTCCAGCGTTCCAGGATTTCTGATGTGTCAGTCAAGATCGAGACACAACCACAGTTTTTTTTTTCCCCCCACTGTTCTTGCTGCCTTGCTGAGCAGATGTCTTGTGTGCAGTTAGTGTCTCTCAAGGTGGAGATGGGCAGACTCCAGACCACTCTGGAAGAGGAACGCCTGCTTGCCAGCCAGCACCAGCTGGCCCTACAGGCCCAGATCAGCGAGGCCCAGGCACGGGCTAAGGTACACCTCTCGAAACCCCTTTTACTGTAAACGTGTACCACTTTACTTATGTATTAATGATGAATTTACAAATAGGTATACCTGCCACATTCCTTATTGACTGCTCCAGGACACTTTTTTAGATATTTTTTTTTTTCATACACCAGGTTTGGCTGATATCACACTCATGCAGTTCTTTGAGATTTTAATCTTTTCAGATCCACTATTTAGAAAATAGTCACCGGTATCTTTCAGTTGAAGAGTAGGTGGTTCAACTACTTTATTCTGATTTTGTTGCATGGAGAGTTCATCCTTCCTTTTCCGTGCCAAGGGCGGTTAATGAAAACTGTTCAGAGTTGCACAGAGTGGACGTACTCTCTGATGGGAGAGCGTGTGAGCGGGAGTTTGACACGCACGTTGTGCCGCCCTGTGCGTCTCAGTCCCAGGATGCCCTGCTCCAGCAGAAGGGAGAGGAGTGCCGGCAGATCCGCCAGGACGCGCAGAGGACCCAGAGCCTGTTCACCTCGGCTGAGAGGGAGCTGCGCTACGAGCGGGAGAAAAACCTGGACCTGAAGAAGCACAACGCTCTTCTGGACCAGGAGAAGCTGAGGGTACGGCAGCGATCTTTAAAGCTTTCACTTCTTGAGGGTAAACGCAGTTATAGTAACTGCGCGTGAAAACAACTGCAAAGCATCTAATTATCACCAAATGCAGGGTAACAAATTGCATTACAGCACTGTACTTAAGAGTGAGAAATAAAATAATTGAAATAAGCAAACATAGGTGCTGGCTAACATTTTGAGGAATTACTAGGAATTTATATTCTTTGGAAAAGCCATGGCAATGGAGTAATAAAATCTGAGTCAGAACAGACAAATGTTTAACAATAAAGTAACACAAAACTAAACAACATAAAACATTAAACAACGTAGACGTTCACATTACTCTGTATACAAAACAAGGCATCTCAAAGTCCTGTATTCTACAGGCCGAGAAAACCACTGTGCTTGCCATGTAACCCAAAGCACTCTCTAACACCTTTACAGGCTAGCAAGAGAAATACCCTGCATCCTCAATGAAAGAATATGACTCCAGACTAAATCTCCCTACCTCCCTGTCTTCTTGGCCTAATGAAGCCTCTAATGATTTGCAAAGCAGAGAACCCTGATGGACTGCCTGAGTTTACTTGCCTGTAAACGCTCAGCTAGGAAAGCACTTTAGACCTTAAACCTATTCTCTGTAGATTTTCTGTCATGTCACCTTTCCAAATGCGAACAGCAAATCTGATTGATTTTTGTGACCCATTCAGCTATAAATATAACATCGGTCTCTCTCTGTTGAAATAGAGGGCTGGATTTGTTAGTCCCTGTCAGAATTTCAACAGCCTTGTTTAATTTCCTCCTGTTCCAGGTTGAAAGGTGACTTTCAGAGCCAGTATAACTGTAGTATTTCTACCTCGTTATGTCCCTCATTTTGTACAATCCCCCTAACGTTCTTTTACTCTGCCCTGCTGTGTCGTGAATCAGGAATCACCCGAAGTGCTTACCCGAATGCTATTGAGTCAGAAGGTGAGCAATGGAGAAGTGCAGGCGTAGTTGTCCATCAACAATACAATTTTATTGAATGAATTTCTTTCACCTTTTAAAAAGGAATAATGAATGAGGCGTCTGAGTCAGTTAGTCAGTACAGGCCCTGAGCACAAGCTGAGCTCAGCCTTGATCAACTATTTGTCGTAATGTGGAGCCTGGGGTTCAGAGGGAGAGCACAGCAGGGATTAGTCAGATGGGATTCTTGCTTAATCTTACTGTATCTTGTATCCAGTGGAGATCTTTGGACTTTGAGCTGTCAGAGAAGTAGCATCAGTGTGTTTCTGTTGAAAGTGAGAAATTGAGGTCAGGATTGGCTTTGTCAATCCCTTCCTGGCAGGGAATGATATGGAGTCAGAAGTAAGCACTGGAGGAGCAGAGATGAAGTCAGCTCTTTCAGCTTCCAGCCAAACTGTGACCCCTTGGTCATGTCATGTGTCTGCACCACACTCTCAGAAAGAGAGGGGGACACCTCCCTTCCAATCAGCACTGAACCCCCCTCTCTATTGCTGTAGTGTATCAATCAACAAAGGGCTGGAGGGGGGGACAGCCCAGAGGCGTCTGTTTGCCCTTCCTCACTCTCCTTGTGTGGATGCTGGGGTGGGTGTGAGCTGGGGACATAAAGACACACCTGGCACTACAATAATCTCTCCTTCCTGTGTTCACCGGCCGCAGGTTGGAATTGTCTCCTCGGTTTATGCCGCGCCTTTTTCCCCAATTTGCTTGTATTGCCTGTGAGCATCCTGCCCACACATCCCACCAGCCTCCCGTTCGCTCCCTCAGAAGCCGTCGCGCCGAGCAGACGCCGCTAGGTCCCTCTGTGTGTTCTCCTTTTAAGGCAGTAGCTTTGCTCTTGAGCACAGCCCATAGGCATCAGTTCTGAGGCTGAGAAAAAGCAGAAAGGGAATTGTGAGAGTGATGCCTTTAGTAAGTGTTTGTCGCTTAAGCTAAGTGTGCTACACAGTATTTGATTGCAGTATTCATATAACCTTTGATCTGGAGCTGTGTGTGGTGTGAGAACCCAATCAGGACAAGATAAGATCACTTTATTGGCCATATACAATTTCTTGCATTGAGAGTTTATCTTTTCGCATACCTCAGCTTGCTCTCCATGAGACACAGACAGGGAGAGAAGCTTGGGGTCAGAGCGCAGGGTCAGCCATTTAAATGGTGCCCCTGGAGCAGCTGGGGTTAAGGGCCTTGCTCAGGGGCCCAACGGAGTAGGATTCCTCTTCCAGATACAGGATTTGAACCGGCAACCTTCCAGCCACAGGCTCAGATCCTTAGCCACAGAGCCACCATTCCACCCAAGTCTCTGCAGTTTGTGGACTTGAACCCAGACCATCACCGACCACAGAGTAGTCTGGGGACTTGAACCCAGACCCCTAGTGACCACAGACCAGCGCGCTGCGCTAGGAGCCGCAGCGCAGGTCGAAGGAATAGGCAAATACATATAGTGTCCTGTTTTTCAGCCGTGCCATGTTGCACAGTGTTCAATGGCGTATTCGGCAGCTGTATACTTCATGAGAATTTACATATGTATTTTGCATTTTGTTCCCTCAAATATTATTATCAGAATACCTTATTTTATAGTCAAAACATCTGCCAGCCACAGCTAATACCACAAATTTTCAGAGGTCAAATACTGTGAATAAAATCCCCAAATAATAGCAGAGTCCCGTGTGCTGATATGCAAATACATGTTGTGTTGCTGTTCAGTTGAGCATGGGGGGGTCTTTGTATTCAGTAATAGGAATAAGTACTGTCGTTTGACAGAGAAATTAACAGATTGGATAAGATATCCAACTAGATAAATGGATAACATTGTTTTTGATTAAGAAAATCATTGAATCATAAAATGTTATGCACTAATCTTGAACCCAGAATAGTCATATATCTCATAATAAAATCAGCAAGGGACAGTAATCTTTTGTAATGTAATGTCATTAAACTGGCAATAATCCCCACAAAACTGTGTAGTGCGGTCCTTCCTTCAGGACAGACTGTGTGCACCTCTATCTCAACTTCCTGTCTGTCTAGATAAGAGACATATCGGGGAGCCTGTTCAACAGGAGCTGCTGTACCAGTGTCAGTTTTGTGTTTTATTATGGAGACTGAGAAAGAGCAAAAGGGACAAGAAATCTTATATCTTTAGAAAGGAGAATAGTAGTGGGTGACCAGGCTTTGTAAGGGGACTCATGGGAGTTAATGAGTCTACTGTTAGGACAGTGAAGAAGAATGAAGCAGTCATTGTTTTATGTTTTATGTGCTGTAAAGTTATATTTTGTAAGAATAATGAATAACCTGCATGTTGTGTTGCATTTAGGATGTATGCATGCATAGCAGTGAAGAAAACCAGAGGAACTGCAGTTCTCCCTGTCCCTGTATTGTTCATAAGGCCTTATACTGTGCCTTTTTCCCCCAAGTTACAGCTGTGGTTTCTGTAACTCAGGGGGTCCTGAACACAAAATTATTGGACATTCTAAGAACTAAAAAAATGGACTAATGGATGCTCTCTTGTCAAACTAGCACTAGCTTGCAGAAGTAGGCCTGATCGCTCTGCCCTGCTGTCGCGAGCAGGTGTGTGCCGAGCTCAAGCAAGCCCAAGCCAGGCTGACCCAGCTGGAACAGAGCAGCGCCTCGCTGGGCGGGGAGCTGGAGCGCGTTCAGCAGAGGGCCAGAGAGCTGGAGCTCGAGATGGCCAGGGGCTGCCAGAGCCGGCAGGCCCAGCACAGCCTGGAGGAGGAGCTGTGCTCGGAGAGAGCTCGGCTTCTCGCCGCCGATAAGAAGGTAAGGAATGGATCACATCGAAGCAGAGCCTAGTCGTGAGCCAGTTCTGGGGGAAAGTGTGGTGTTAGTTGGCGTAAACGGTTCAATCAGAGCTATGTGGAGCAGTGACATTAAGCACGCATATGGATGGGACCACGGAGAGCATGTAGCACTCACTGGTGCATAGATGAGTTCAGTGTGACCACCATGTGTCCATAATGGCTTGCATGCATGGAAATTGTCCGGATAGCGCCCAGGCTAGGTACCATCTTGAGTTGGATGCTGCATCACTGCCATGGATCCAAGAGGGACATCGGGGATATAGCTATCTTTTAGGAAGAATTTACTGGTCTACAGAGATCTGCATGGAGTACAAACACACAGAAGACATGATGGATGGAAGGATTAATACCCTCATTATTTCCTTTTGTTTTAATTATGTAATGTTAGCATGCCCAAAGGGGTTGGGTACCAGTTGACCTTGGACCCCTAGAGGTTTTATTCTCCTTACTAAGGAGTTTCTAGTTCCTCCCCTCTGTTGTCTTCTGGTCTTCTGTTCTGTATTGACAAATTGTCAATTGTATTGTCAATTGCATTGTTAAGCGTCTTGGGGCAACCTTGTTGTGGAAGGCGCTATATAAAAATAAATTGAATTGAATTGAAAACACAGCTGCACTGGGGTATTCAGTGTCTGTTGTTTTCCTGGAGAACCTGCTTACAAATGAAATAATAAAAATTCCATTGCAACATGGTGCATATCTTTAACAATACAGTGACATTTTATAAGCATCCTATAAAATGTGCTTAAGGAGAATATTGTCCGAATGCCAACTTGCTTCAGTAGTATTTTACTGGGTAATTTGAGAACTGTGCAGACGTACTGCTTTGATGTTGTGTACTTTTGTACATAAGCCAGGAGGCCTGTGTAGTATTTGTTTAATCACTGGGATTAAAGCATGCAGTGCTACTACTGTTATGTCAGTTTGCTGTGAGATATGGTGAAGAGGCCACACGCGAAGCCTGCATGCCAAATCCTTTTAATAGGTCTTAATGCTAAACCAATGCAAATTGTGGATTTGGAATTGCAAAAGATCTCTTCCAGCTCTAATAAGGAGCCTAGCAACGCTGCAGCAGTGTCTTTCAGTAGGAGGCCTTGCTTGTGTTGTGTCTTGCCAGCGTGCAGTGCTGAACCAGACACTTCAGCATACATGGGAGACAAAGGTCCAACAGGGCCGCAGACTGCTAAACCACCAGCTTTTTCCACCCACTGGGTAGCAGAAACAACAACTGTAAATTATAAACAGGCTGAAAAATTGAGGTGTGTTTTACTAGAGCTTCAGAAATATCGCAAATAGAATGAAGTTGTCGTTTTTATTATATTTTGTTTTATTGTTGTTTTTTTTTGTACAAAATAAACGAAGGAAAAGTGTTTTATGTAGAGAATGGGAGAAGGGTGTTGAGTTCCTGGGCACTTTTATACTAATGCCTTATTGTTTAATGTCATTGTTTTAAAAATGTTTAATTTTATGTAAAGCTAAACCATGCTGTAGTCCCAGTTGTGAGCTGTTCACATTCATATAGTAGGTGTGATTTATATGTATGCTCTGACATTGTCACAAATGTGTGCTTGATTAGTTTGTGCTGCTGGTGAACAAAATGGCTTCTCATGCTCTCTGGCATGACTGAATGGCTGGAAATGCATGGACACGTTGAATAAAACATTGAGAGCACTAGGATAGTTTTCTGAGTTTTAGCTACTTCTCTTCATGCAGATTACGTGTCCACATTGCTGTTTCCTTGCCCTTAAACTCACTCTTCACTCTGAGATTTGCATAAATGAATGAATTGAAAGCTGCTGTTCATCTATACTGTGGAGGACTTTGTGGACGTGAGAAGAGAAGTCATTTTCTGTTAGTGTTGTAACAGAAAGAATAAGGTTCTGGATCCCGAGATGAAGTTAAACAGATGAGTTTATTGCATGCAAGGAACAATAAAGCCGAAGTCTTGTTTCCCGCAAGAAACAACAAAACCGAAGTATTGTTCAAAGTGCTGGTACAAACTTTAGGTTAATATAGTCCTTCCTTGCTGCTCTGACGTCATTCATTCTTATGTTAAAGAGGGAGAGGGGGTCATGGTATTTGGCCAGTTAAGAGACCCTGGCCAAATGGTCAGTTTAAGATTACGTCCCCATTGGGTTTTAGCTCTCATCTGGAATCCTTATCAGTTAACCCCCTTTCCTGCCATAAACTCCAGCTTGTTGTTTAGAAGTCTAAACCTCATACAGAAAAGGATTTAATTTAAACCCGTCTTCACATCTTTCTTCAGTAAGGATACAGGATCACATTGAAAGTTAATTGCATTTTTTGGCCCTCATTGTATAAAATTGTCCCTTAGCTTTTGAAGGGAACTTGCCAGGAGGGGGCTGATTGTATCATGTACCAGTTAGTGTTCAGATCTGTGCAAAGCTCAAGGAAGGCTTATAGCCACACAGCAGGGTTATTGATTTGCTTCTAGCTTTGCAACTGTAGATTCAGCATGTCAAAATTGAATCAACTGTCAAAATATGAAACAAGGACTTTGTGGAGGAATTGGCCGTTCAGATGAGCCCTGAACTTTCTTGTTAAAGCTGCTACTACATCTTGGGTCTAGAGCTCAAAAGAAACATCTCAGCAATGTCCTCTATGCCAGCAAACGTCATTGTAGTGAACACTTTCACGGCTTTTAGAGGAAGCAGCTACCAGCTCATAAAATAACCTGAGCGGCAGAGGACCCCCATCAGAATGATCATCTCCACACTCTCCCTTACTTCTTTCAATCCCCAGGCAGCTTGAAACACACTGTTTGTCCACCGGTTGTGTGGTGAAGCCCTTGCTTTGGCCCAGCACTGAATGTTCATCCTTCTTACCAGCATGCAAGGCTTGCTTAGTGCGAGTCCACGCTTCTCAAAGGTGACGCTGGCCTTTGCAAACACAAGATTACATTGGTGTCCAGAGGTATCAAATCCGTCAGTTCCTCACAGACATTTTGGTCATTGCGGTGTCTTGCATGCTAAAAAGTTGTGCGATGTCATTGTCTTTTGATTCACCGACGGCCAACAACATAAACTCAGCATCTCTTGGATCGTTCAACAATAAATGGAGATCTTTCAATTCCAGGCAGCCCGGTTTAATTCTAGAAAGTTTGTAGATGAGAGGAGACCATTTGTCTGTATCTCATCCAGTCATTTCTTGATAGACATTGGGATATTGGCTTTGCTGGATATCTTGGTCCAGACTTCATATGAGCCTTTGTGAAAGCAAAGTGCCTCCTGTTCATTGTGGTTGAGTCTTACACGACAATTTGTTTGACTGGGTTAATGACAGTTGCCCTTGGGAGTGGCCAGCAGGCAGTCCTTGCCAGTTTCAGATCCAGCGCCGGGTCTGTTCTTTAATGCCACAATCTGGGCCAGGTGTTGACCAGGCTTACACCTGCTGAGCTTCAGTGGGCTGCCAGTTGTGAGTTGCAGGGTGATATGGCTGCTGGTATTGTACTTATTCATTCAGTCCCTAGGAGAAACACTTGCAGTCAGCCAGGAAGCTGACCATTAAATAATAAGGACTAAATGTACGGTATTCTGTGCATTCTGTGTGGAGTTTGCATGCTCTCACCATGTCCAGCAGGGTTTTCTCTGGCCACTCTGGTTTCTCCCCACAGTCCAAAAACATGCTTACCAGGATACCAGATCCCACCCAGGGTGCCTCCCATGTTAGGCTTTAACTCACAAAGACACTCTATAAAGCACTTCTGGAAAAACTCTCTGCCTAGATAAAAATAGGAAGCTCTGAGAGAATAATGCGCTCTCTTTCTTGCACTTCTTGCTGAAACGGCAGGTCCTGGAGCTCCAGCAGCAGTTAAAGAGCGCCCTGCACCAGCTGCGTCTGGAGGAGACCCGCGCCAGCGAGGCCGATAGGCTGCACAGGGAATCCAAGGATATGGCCCAGACCCTGGGGGCCCTGAGGGCCAAACTGCAAGAGGAGCAGCTTCAGAGGTAGTGTCACCCACCCCTCCCCCACCCGCACAAAGACACTGTCAATTCACTGGCACAGGCCTGGGAGTGCGAGTCATTGATATTGAGATGGTGAGACAGTGAAGTATTGAGATATTGAGATATTAAGATATTGAGAGTAGTGTTAGGTGCAGCTTCCTGCGTGTAACGCCAGAACCTGTTCCAAGGACTAACCGAACATATGAATCGTGTGCTGGTTATGTACTAAAAGGCCATTCATTCATTTCATCCTTTTTCTAGCAGCTTTATCTAATTCAGGGTCCAGGCAAGCAACAGGTGCAACCCAGGGTCCATCTCAGGCCAGGCAGACGAACACAAACACAACAACTCACACACTCCCAGCAGGGCCAGTCTTCCTAGAAGCCCATTAACTTACCAGTGCATCTCTGGACTATGGGAAGAAACCGGGGCACCCAGTGCAATCCCACACAAAAATGGGGAGAACATACGAACTCCACACAGACAGCACCCCAGGTCCAGAATTGAAGAGGTATCTGTGTGGATAGTCTCTTTAGAAAGATAATCTTTTAAATATCCCCATGTAAACATCAACTCAGGTAAAGTTCAAATTTCTCAGCAAAACCTTTACCCATTGATATTTTCAGGAAATTCAAGTGTTTTGAGTGTGTCAAACCACAACGAGTAAACAGTTAAGTCCCTCATTCAGTTATCACAGAGAATTTCCAATAGTGACCAATATCTGCAACTTCCATGAAAATTATAGTCACCCCCGAATTTTCTCTTTCGAATTTGTTTGTATTCTCCTTGCATCCTCAGCTAAAAATATTTTTTAAATAAAACACAGATTTGTTTGACAATTTGACAAGAAAAGACAACAGTTCTCCATCATTAGTAGGGTAGCACTTTTTAAAATATTTTAGCTAATTGTGCAAGGGGGAGTATTAGGCCTTGTGAAATGTCCAAGACAGCTGTAAAGTGCAGAATATAATCACAAACATATTAAAAGCAAAGGCAGTGTTGAATGAAACTCTAAATATTAAAAAATATATATTGTTCAGTTGAAGGAATTGAAGAAACTATCAAAGCTGCAGTAATGTCAAAGGATTTTGATTCCCGACCAATATTTGCACCTCAAAAACCATTCGTCCTCGAAAGAAGAAAAGCCAGTTTTGTTAGGAGTCTTCTGATAATCCATTATATTTTGGATGTAGCTATAACATGTATAACATGAAGAGAGATTTTAGCAATTGCATGCTGATACTGCATTGAAGACAGATTCCATCATTTAGTGGTCAGTATTAATAACGCTGCTGACATTGATGGAGAAGAAATGTATGATGATTTGACAGCCTTATCTGATCTAATAAGTCCTAAAACACCTCCTGTAAATCTGTTAGAATTTAGAGCAAGAAATATTTTTTTACCCCAAGCAATGTAATTGGATTACACATTATGATAACATTACTAGTTTCAGAAGCTTCTAGTGAGCACATTTTCTCAAAAATGAAACTAATCAAAAATTATTTGAGATCTACCATGTCCCAGAATCGTTTCTCAGGACTAGCATGTATATTAATTGAAAGTACCACAGCAAAAAATGAGATGTAATTGAAATATTAAAAGACTACGTAAATATTAAAAGTAGAAAAATTCAGTTAATATGATAACTTTACCTTTTGAGGAATTAGGCACACTGGAAGACACTAACATTTTTCTTTGTTGCATTACATGAATAGCTTAACCTGAAATAAATTAACCTGTTAAATAAATACCCTAGTAAGATATTGTTTTATTTCACTAACTATAAGTTTTCTTCTGTTTCTTTCTGTTTCTGTTTCTTTTCTTAAATTTTAAGCGACAACATTGCAAAACGTAGGTATGGGTAAAAACCAACTAAAAATTAATTGAGGGGGTCAGGCAAAAATTGTTCTGGGCAGCAGAAAACTAGTCCTGATTTAAAGTAATCCTAAATATTTTATTTACCAAGTTTTGCACTGTATTTCCTAGTAATTATTCTGTCATACATACCTCCATTTTTTCGTCATCAGATGTAACTGCCACAGCTAAAAATAACAGCTCCTAGTGGGTGAGTCACTGTTAACAAAATCGCAAACTAGAAAACATAATTAGAACTTCTACCCACGTTCTCTCGGCAGACAGCAGTGTCAGTTGTGCAGATATACAAATAGATGCTGTGTTGTTGCTCACTTGAGCTGGGGGCAGGGTTTGTATCTCCTTTTAGACATATCTCACATATTCGTTGTAGATTCTCATGTTCAGGAACTAAAATACTGAATCTATTGTGTTGATAGTGGTGGTACCTATATACTGGTAAAACCAGTATACAGTGACCTCCAAATGTGCCTGGTGAACAGCTAAGATCATATTACAGAAAGATTTACAGGTTAGATCATGTTTCTTGTTAAACAAATTAGTACAATGTTTAAACGTAATCATCGTAGCATTGCGCACAGCAGTCATGTTTTTCATAAATAATGCAAGTCCAGACAACATGAAGGTTACATTTATTCACCCCCTTGTAGTTAGTATGTATGAAGCCTTCCTCTGGCAGATGCCTCCTGTAGAATTGCTCTTTCCTTCCTTTAAAGTCCCTTCACTCTTTTTGGTTTCTATTTGAACACCCATCTTGAATAAGAGTTACAAATATTCAGTTTTACTGGGGTCTGGAGACTGAGACGGCTACCCAGGAACCTTGTGTGCAGTTAACCATTCCTTTGTCGATTTGGATGTATGCTGAGGATCATTATCATACTGGACTCATTTTTTGCCAAGTTTGGCCTGGCCTGATGTCTTGATTTTCCCTGTCTGAAGGGAAGGGCTCCAAAAACACCCCTTTTTAATAACCTGGGGTGAGAAGATACACTTTTGGTCTCTTTTAGGCAATTATACTAGTAGCCTTATTTCTTGACAATAGACACTACAGCATAACAATCAAGATGGTAGGTTCAGCTTTTTGTGGATTTTTATAGCCATCCCCGAACTTCAAGGTCTTGAAATGTTGGCATCTTGAATGATTTTTCTGACCTTAACCATGATAATATACTCGAAGACTGAATGTTTTCAGTGTGTTTTCTCCTTTTTAGGTCTTTGTATAGTTCAGGAGCCTTCTACTACACTTCCACAGTAGAATGTTATTATGATTACACTATAACGTCATTAGAATTTGCGCAAATCCATAACTTATTCTGCTATATGATGATTTGTTTCTTCCCATTTCAATGGTGGCATTGTACAGTATGTGTCAGTCTCAGTATGTTGAGTAGTGAACTGTGTAAACAGTGTTATCTAAAGTTATGGTCCCATTAACTAGCACTTTATTAAAGAAATGGTTCAAACAGTGCTCCAGGGAATGTACCATTATCAATCCCTCAAGATAGGAAATTCTAGGTACACAGATAAAGAAGCAATTTAAATTCCACAGTCACAAGTGACAAGGCAAAGAAAAAAGTAATAGAGGATCATACCTGTAAAGAGATGTTCAAGAAGTATGCTGTACAAAAAGTTGTAGACTGAAACAATACAGGGCTGAAACAATAAATGCCAATGAATTCTGAAGCACAGACTTCTTCCCCAGCACTATTCAGACACTTGATGGCTCAGAAAGGTCTAATTACAAATTCTCGCAGCACCTGTCAGGTCTCCTAGTGGGAGAGAGAACAGATGTGAACTGGAAATAGAGCTGTATAAAAGTAGGTGTGTCCAGACAGATCAAACAGGCGACTAGAGCATCAGAAAAACGTAGTTACAAACGAGTGGAGACCATTCGACTTATCTAGTCCATTGGGTTGTGGCTAATTGATCTGAGTACCTCAACCAGCCTTTTTTATAAGAAACCAGGGTATCGGCTTCATCAACATGGCTGGGCAGATTGTTCCATACTCACAAACCCCTATGGGCGAAGAAGTGTCTCCCGTTCTCAGTTTTACACACACTTCCACACAGTTTCTGCTTGTGTTTTTTGGTTCACATTTAACTCCTAATTCTGAAAAAGTCCACTGGGATGACATTGAATGTCTGAATACCTGAATAATTTTGAATGAGGGTATCGGGGCCCCTCACAGGGCGGTGCGGTGCGGTGGCTCTTTGGCTCAGGATCTGCACCTGTGGCTGGAAGGTTGCCGGTTCAAATCCTGCAGCCAGCAGAGGAATCCTACTCCGTTGGGCCCCTGAGCAAGGCCCTAAACCCCAGCTGCTCCAGGGGTGCCGTATAAATGGCTGACCCTGCGCTCTGACCCCAAGCTTCTCTGTGTGTCTCATGGAGCAAGTTCGGGTATGCGAAAAGACAAATTCCTAATACAAGAAATTGTATATGGCCAATAAAGTGATCTTACAGTCTTCTCTTTTAGAGACTGAAAAGGTTTGGTTATTTTTGCCTGCAAGCATAGGCCTTTCCCTTTACCCCTGGATGGTATTTGGTTGTCCTCCTCTTTACTGATTCAGAAGCAGAGCTGTAATTTGGTCATGTGGTGACCCGACATCTGCACAATATTTACACACAGTGCGATCGTACTTGTGCCCCCCCAGGAAGCGGCTGGAGCAGAGGGAGGAGGAGCTGCAGCAGCAGGCGCGGTCTCTCCGGGAGAGGGAGGCGTCCCTGACCCGCGCCACCTCCGAGCTGGGGCTGCGGCTTCAGCAGCAGGAGGCCCGGCTGGGCGTCCAGCAGGCAGAGCACAGCGCGGCGGAGGAGGAGGTGAGAGGCGCCGCCGCCGCCCCCCGCCTGTCCCGTCACTGGGGAGATCAGTGCACGAGGCCAGGTGTCTGAGGGGAAGCGGCTCAGCCTTGAACCGTTGAAATCTAAGGAGGGTTTTAGCTGGCGATGCCAGAGGTGCTTTTATCCTGACAGGCATGCAGAGGCCCGAGGGTTAACTGTGGCATCACCAACTGCAACAACAGATTTATTTCCAATCTGAATCTCATTTCTCCACGCCATCTGTCAGAAAGGTTAATAAACTGAAGGCAGCACAGTTCGACCAATCCGGGGCTGCAATCAAGAAAACTCCTGTTTTAAAGAGTCGTTTTGTAGCCTCGGCCAGTCTCCTGTTATATATTCACTGTTGCTAAACATATCTGTAGCCCCTGCTTCCAGATTTGGCACTTAATCTGCACTGTTCCCTAGCACCGGCATACTCAGAAGGCCAATCAGAACCTCGCAGAGCAGCTGTTGTCATGCCAACAGGAGTCGGAGAGGCTACAGGAAGAACTTCAGCAGGTCTTGCAGCAGCTGGATTTGCAAGTCAGGTGCGTGGCTCCACTCAGAGTGTGTGGGAGGGCCTCTGTCAGGCAACGAAATGAAATCGTCAAATTAGACAGAGACACATCAAGCAACCACACTTAACACAATCTTAAGGTTCTTCACATAAGAAGGGCATCCATATGTTTTCTAAGTGCTTTATCCATTTCAGGATAAAGCCAAAACTTAGGTGACCAGAAGTGAGCATCATATTCTTAATGGAGAAAATGTAGAGGTTAATCCCATGCTGAAAAGCTGAAAGACAGATTAAAACATACCTCTGCTTGTTCCATTACAGGTTCGATACAGCCTATCCCAGCAAGCAATGGGAGCAAGGCGGGGTACACCCTGGACAGGATGCCCGCCCATCACAAGGCACACACAGACACAAACACACACACTCACACTAGGGCCAGTTTTCCCAGAAGCCTGTTGACCTATCAACATGTCTTGGTACTGTTGGAGACAAGCCAAAGTACTTTGAGTAAACCCACGTGAACATGTGTAATACATAGGAACAAGTAATAGGTTTATTCCATGCTGAAAAAAAAGAAGGAAAACACAACGTTTCGGCCGTGGAGCCTTCTTCAGGTATGATACATGCCAACTTCATGCACGTAGCAAAGGCAAACAAGTCCCAGACTAATTACTTGCATTCAATGCAGCTAACCAAGCTTCTTCAGAGCTTGGAATAAGCGTTTTGTACATCCTTTTGATCCTCTTGCTCCTTCCAGGAAGTACGATGAGAAGCAGGCGCAGCACAAGGCCAAGCTGCGTAAGGCCAAGCAGGTCTTCGTGAAGGAGACCTCGGAGAGAGACGGCAGGATTCAGCAGCTGGAGAACGACCTGGCTCTGGCCCACAGCCTGGCCGAGAAGGTGGAGTGAATCTGCTGGAAAACGAGCAGCATTTAATGCCTCCTGAAACATTTTAGTCTGGTAATCAGAGAGACGACTGATTCTAAAATGCTGATCCTAAAGTGGAGCAGCTTTGCCTCCCATATTCTGAGCGTTAAAGCTATGTGTACCAAGGAAGAAATGCCCAAACTTCAGGCATTATGTTTGTTTGTTTTTAATGCTGATTAACTCGTTTGTTTTGCCACTGGAAGCTATGCAGAAATCACCAAAATCTGATCTCAGGTAGGCTTTGAAAAGGATGTTAGACATCCTGAGAGCTATTCCCTGCCTACCCCACTACCTGCATCTCCTAGATATTTTACTAAAGGGTAAGCGTTGTGGATCTGCAGAGCCCTACCATACTAAAAGACTATTCCCCAGTGTAGTACAGCCTGGTTCTCCCCCTAGTGCTAAGCTTGCTGTAACTGTTAAATATGATGTGATCATAAGGTTTTGAACTAACTGCTGTTCAGTCTCACCCCAGTTTTTCTGCAGGATCTCGATAAAGCTGGGATAGGAGGATTGTTTTGGACGGGGAAAGTGATATAGCATATCTACATATCAGAACACCTCTTGATTTTCAAGCCAACCTTTGCCTGACTCTGAGATTGTTCATTTCCCTGGGCGTGACGTTTTGAATCACCCGAACATGGGAGGGCTTTGTGTTTCACTGTTATAATAACAATCGCTTACACTTATATAGCACTTTTCTGAACACTGCACGTAAAGCACTGTATAGGTAATGGGGATCGCCTCCACCACCACCAGTGTGCAGCCCCACCTGGATGATGCAATGGCAGCCATAGTGCGCCTGAACGCTCATCAAACATCTGCTCTCAGTGGGGAGGAGAACAGGGGAGGAGTGATGGAGCCAGGTCAGAGATGTGGATTATTAGGAGGCCATGATTGGTAAAGGCCAGGGGGAAATTTGGCCAGGACACAGGGTAACACCCCTACTCTTTTCGAGAATCGCCCAGTATAACAGAAGCTACTGTATATCGCTATACACAGGAGCAAGACTGGATCAAGAAGGTCACTGAGGAGAACGAGAAGCTGCTCCTTGAGAAACGCCATCTGCTGAAGAAGCTGAGCGAGGAGGAGGAGGTCGGCCACATGAACATGCGCACAACCTCCACCATCCAGCACAGGTGCCGATTGCAGCCACAGAAGAGCTCCTCGTTGATCGGAGAGGAACAGCACTCTCTTCCTCGCTTTAGCAACATTACATGTTTATTTTATCTCAGAAGAAAGGCAAAACAGATGGAATAAGATCAGAGATTTTCTTTTCACGTTGGGTTTCTCAATGTTGAGTGCACTTTAAGGTGTTATTAGTCTAGAGCACAACAGAAGTGCAGTGAAATTATCAGTTGATTTAGCAACTTCAGTCATACAGTATGAGCAGAACATTTACTAAACAGATTCATGCCCTCAAATCAAAGATCAGTGACCTCTGATCAGTGGCCTTTCGGTGCTCACCAAGTCAGTTAGGTGTAATAGGTGTTCTCAGTCATTGACTAATGTTCTTTTTAATTTTAAGGCAATAATTAATTCAGTGAATCAATCAAGAGCAAGGTTGGATTAAAAAAAAAACGTACTGTAGCTCTCAAGGACATTTCTCACATTGTAAAGTTCAGGGATTTGTATGTAGATAAAAGATGAATGGAAAGACCTGGGTAGATTATTAAACAGATTAATCAGTACTGATGCCAAAGTGGGGTGTGAGAAAACAGATGGCAGGGGATCAGATATATTGTTTTGCAGCTTGAGCTCAAAAATAGGCATAGAGACTGAAAGAGCCATCTAATGTTGGTTTGTGTAAGAGCTTAGGGGACTCGTAAAACCTCAGATGGATCAAAACAGCGTCGGGTTTGCAGCAGTTGCTTTAGACGCCAGTGACTTCAGAGTCAAAGGAAACCCTAATCCGGGTGCAGCTGTCCTAGGTACAGGATTTACAAGTAGGCTGGAAACAAAGGACCTCTGTCACAGCAATCCGAAAGCTTATTACAGCAGGTAGGAATGCAAGTGGAGTTAGGCAGGCTGATCAATTCCATGTCATGCTGATGTGCAAAGATAGTCACGTATTCATCGTCATACCAGAACTCCAACAAGAACCATATTAATGAAGACCAGCCAGGCGGAGGCTCTTATCAGTCTGCCTCATCGGGCAGATTGGATTGTATTTCTGTGTCTGATATAGACACTTCCCAAATAAGTCAAAGGTGTTTTAAAGAGAACTACACCCCCGGACGGGACACCTGTCCATCACAGGACAGACTCAAACCCGCCCTCACTCACACCAGGGCCAGTTTTCCCATAAGCCACCTACCCAGTTACCTACCAGGGCTAATGTCTTTGGACTGTAGGAGGACACCAGAGCACCTGGAGGAAACCCTTACAAACCTGGGGAGAACATACAGACAGCATCCCTGGTCTGGAACACATTAATGCGAAGCCGCCGGTGTTGACGGAATATCTTCCTTTATTTTCTGGCAGAGTCAACTTTCTTGAAGGGGAGAACAGGCAGCTGCAGGACAGAACCTTACAGCTTTCCACCCAGGTTGGAGCCCTCGAGCGAGCCTTGAGGAATGTGCAGTCTGTCTGCAGCATGGAGGTAAGTGGTGTGATTATCTTATTCTGTTGCGATCACCCACTCAGCAGTAAGGGCTCTCGGAACTAGTGGAGACGTAATTCATTCAAGAAATCACCCAACATGAGCCAGGATTCTGCAAGTGTTGTGGCAGCTGCATGGGTTTGAGTCAACTAGCTTGCAGAGTGACAGACATTCTGTGAAGCACCAGGTGCCTGTAAGCACACCAGTGGAACTACAGTGCTTCCTCAGCCTTCTGCCTGATTTGAAATCTGTTGATGACAGTGTGAAACATTCCAGATGGTTCAGTAATGCATGTTTCAGAAGAATTGTGCATGGACTTTGATCCTTTATTGCCTTATTGTTTCTGCAAGACAAATCCCTTGGTAATTTAAACTAGGAGATGAAATTAAAAATCCTATTTATGTAGGGTAGATCTAGCACTAAGACATATATTTTTATATCTTAATCTATGTATTTGGGATTAACTGAATGCCAAGAAAGTTCCCATTACAAATAATGATCTCCCAGTAGATGATTTAGTAGTTCCCAAAAACAGTCTGGTGTCTGTATCTTTTAACAATTTTATTTTACACTGGAGACAGTTAAGATGAGACAGGAGACATGTAAATGGCTGAGAGACAAGTCCCCCAGACAGAATCTGTTGCCAATCCTACTATAAACTGTTAATTTCCCTAATAAATTGTAATTATTTTTTATGCTTCATTAGGAGCTCAAGAAAATGTTTCCAGCTGAAAGTCTTCTCCTTAATGGCAGTGTTCTGCAGCCCACAAACCCAAGGTAAACTACTTCTTTTGTTTTTCTGTGAGATAATCAAATGATCAAGTTCAGTGCCAAACCTCCCCTCTTGCTACTTTTCCTGATACTTTTGCAACGGAACTTTAGTATTTGCATTACTTCATAGTTAATATTTCCTGATTAATACATTCTTGTTACCCCAAAGATAATTTGGTGAAGTGGGAGCCTATCCATGGAACCAGTTTGGTGTGTAGGTGATTAGTAATTCTGAGAAGACACTTTATATAGCCTTGTTTGCTAAATGCAGAGAGAAATTTGATGTGATAAATGAAGCTATATTACCTTTAACGGTGCCATATTTAACTATGGCCTGAAGTGTTATGGAGAAGTGTTAGTGTCGTCTGCAGTAGTACAAACTCCTGTAGATGTGATGATTAAAAGGGCAAATGAAAGAGTTAAACTTGAACTTTATTGCCATATGTAACCAGCACATGTACTGGTACAAAGGAATTCTTACTTACAAAAGATCTCTCAATTGTTAAAAAAAGTGTAAAAACACAAAGTGCAGACAGTGCATCAAAACAATATACAGTACAAAGAAACAGTAGACAGTGTACAAGTAAACAGTTCAAATGTAAACAATCTGCAGATTTGCAATAAATAAAATACATTTAATGAGGTAGATGGTGTAGGTGTGGTCTGGCATGGCCAAATGTGTTCACCAATCGCACTGCTTGGAGGTAGAAGCTATTGAAGAATCTAGTGGTAAGTGTCCATATGCTCTTGTATCTCTTGCCTGAGCGCAGTGGGGGTGAAGAGCTCATGCCTGGGGTGGTGACTGTCCTCTGTGATGGCCAGAATTCTACCACGGCAGTGGTCCTCTTAGAGCTGTTTAATCTCGGCGAGACCACAGCCGATGATCTTCTGGGCCAGGTTCACCGTTCTCTGCAGTGCCTTTCTCTCTCGAGAAGAGGTGTTGCCGTACCACATGGTGATCCCGTTGGTGAGGACGCTCTAGATGGTGCAGCGGTAGAAGGTCACCAACATGGATACTGGCATCCCCAATCGCTTGAGGCACCTCAGGAAATAGAGGCGCTCCTGAGCCTTCTTCAAGATAATGTCCGTATTCACAGTCCAGGTTAAATCATTAGAAATGTGAATTCCCAAAAACCCAAAGCTGGTGACTGTTTCCACTTCCGTTCCATTGATACTGAGTGGGCTGTGAGTGTATGGCCTTTTTAGCACTTTTAGCTCTTTTGTTTTATTTACGTTCAACTCCAGGTTATTGCTATGACACCACCTCTGCAGCTGTATGACTTCATCCCTGTAAGTGGACTCGTCATCATCGCTGACAAGGCCTATTATAGTGGCGTTATCCGCAAATTAACTGATGGGGTTGTTGCTGTGTCTTGCTGTGCAGTTGTGAGTGAACAGGGAGTACAACCTTGGACTCAGACAGCAGCCTTGTGGGGTTCCAGCGCTCAGGGTGAGTGGTGCTGATGTTTTATTACCTATTGTTTCTGATTTTGTTGTTCCTGCCTCCCGCAGTCTGGCGCCAGGCATGTGCAGCCCCCTGGGCATTCTGGATGTGATCCGGAGGGTGAAAACCGGCGAGCACCCCGAGATCGGAAACGCCTCCCTCTCCCAGCCCTCCGAAATCGGCTACCTGAACGTCACGTCCACCGCGGGCCCCACCGCGGCCCGGGAGCACGAGGACACGCCCAGCCTGGGCAGCGATGAGGTCTGAGGGCCAGACGGGGTGCCCACACCTCCGCCCGGAACCGAGGCTCGAGCCAGGGACCGCCACACTGCCCGGCCTGGTGCCGCCCGTCAGACACGTGTGTAGCAGCTCCACCATGTTTGACAGCTGACCCTGTTTTCAGGGGGAGTAACTCGGATGAACATATCACAACCATGACTCATTACCTTTAATTCCTTCCAGCCGGTTTATAAGTAATTTAAAAGCATCAGTGACACCAAAAAGTCTTATATAACATCAACACCTTCATCAGTGCTACTTTTTTATAAGCTCTTTTTAAATTATATACAAAATGAACCCTGTTTTGTACAGACGAGTGCTTAAGATGTTGTGACGGGTGGGATATCGTTTATTCCACTTGCTTCTGCTCAGTTGTGTGTCAGTCCCATGCTGTTTCCCAATGCCCTTGGCTCTTGTGGATGCCCCCTTAGACTGGGACTGCTGGGTTATGTAGAGTCAACACTGCATCTTATGTGAAAGGCAAATACTCGATACTTAATATCCTGGGTTTAACAGGCATGCGCAACAGGCATCAAAATACATATATTGATATAAACACTGCTCTGTAGTGCTCTGCAGGAGAGTTGATAACCAGCACATTTAAATAACTATACAGATAACCCAACATCATGCACCCCTTTTCGGTGTAGAAAATATTAACACAACTGTGTTTGTACCATGTGCAATTCGGTGCTGTTTTTCTCTCTGGTTATTGCAATTCTCATACCATGCAGATAGTTTTACTCAGGATCCTCACATCAATATCGCTGTCACTATCAGTGTCACCATATCGCTAAATAATTACCTGTGCTAACTGCACATCTACTATGTGACTGCTTATCGGTAACTTCAAATAATCAGCATGTAATCCCTCTTTACCTCCTGGTTAAAATACTACAGTTTGCTGCTGTATCCCCTCTATTTACAACTGCTCATCTCCATGGCTTGCAGAGTTGACGCTGCACAATCTAGTTCAGTCCATTTTATGATGCACCTGGTAATAAATCGATAACCTTTAGTATCAGCCTACACCGTACGGTACTAGTCAAACAAGTGCTGATTTTGTAGACTACGGAAGGCTGGGCATTGTTTCTGTAATTTCAGTTGTTCAGAGTGGTTACTGGAAATAGATTAACTACGCGGTGTTATAAACATTGCTAGCTGAGAATACTTAATATGCCAGGAACTGTGATATTTTTGTTTATTATTTTATAATTGTGAGCAAACATTTTGTGGTCTTCTGCCATAGCTCTGTGGCACATGTACTGGAAATGTGATCTCTGTATTATAGCCTCTCTATAACGATTTGTAGATTGATGTATTTTTGTAAGAATGACAGTATTTTTTAAATGCAATACAAGAAGTGATCCAAAGTTAGTGACTTCCACCCCAATGTGCAGCACTGACAATCTCTGTGGTACTAAGAAATGTACAGTGGAATGTGTGTGATTGATGCACTTTGTTCGGGCAGGAATGTCTGTCTGGATTTTTCGTAAGAAACAAGTTGATGACAGGACCTGTCTTGCATTTCGCACCTTCTAGTAAAACAGAGATACTATTTTTTAATTCAAAAGAGCTTTATTCTCTATAAACCTGCAGGGTTTCATAGATTTAAGGTGAGAGGGTAATGTGTTCTGTGTGGCTTAGCCAGTAGAGACTCTTGGTCGGAAGGCAGGCTGAGTGCTATAGTCTTGCCATTGCTAGATCAAGCTTGGCGTCACAAGGTCCCATTTACTGTATTTAACCAGTGGGATTGGTTGGGTTTGGAGCCTTATGCAGACTGCCCATAGCTTGCCATTCAACAGCACCCCCTGTGGCTGGGTGGGGCGCCTGCAATGCTCCAGTGAGAGCAAGATCAGGCCTCCATTAAGCATCTGCTGTTCTCATGTGTGTGAGGACAGAGGGCTTGAAAGTGCAGGGTTTTGAGGGGAGAAGAGAGGGGTAAAACCCTCAGTGCTGGTGTGAGGGTTATAGTTTTAGATCAAGCTCATTGACATTTGGTGACTCTGAAACTGAAAACAGGGCTGTGCACTTTTAACATAGTTTTTCAACATTGCAATACTGTGCCAAATCTCCAGAGGCACTCAGGTTCCACTAATTGAAATAGGGATAGAGTGACATTTCTGGCTACAATCTTACTTGCACCACTAAGTCAGAAATGCATGTATTCCACTTGCCGGTTATCTGTTCTGTATCTTTTTTGTTCTGAGTTAAGAGCTCTGGGGGTTCGAATCACAAAACAGCTTACAGTCAGGAATGTGTGTAAAGGTCAATTCAGGCTTGTTTTCTGTGGTTGTTATTCATTAGGTCCTGCTCTTCCAGATGTGAGATTTAGATGTCTGGAGGTCTGCAAGACCTGGTCCTGAATTCAAGTGATATTTGACCATTGTTGCCAATTCTGTGGAGACTGAAAGAAGTGTTTATATACATGGATAGGTCTCAACAGCACAGTCTCAATCCCTAACTGAAGCAGAATCCCTAACTGCTTATATCAAGTGGAACAAGAACATGTATTTTATTCAGACTTAAGACGTAACGCCGTTTTTTATTGTTTCCACCATCTTCCGTAAATTCAATGAACCTAATTCCGTACATTAAACTTTAAAGGAAATCCTGTGTTTCAAAATGCCCTCCCCTCTCATTCTGTTCTAGGCATCTTAACACAAAATTTGGTAAAACAACCATAATATCACCATAGTATACAGTACACCAGCCTCCTCTTCTTTTAAGTTATGTACTGTATTTCCGCCTGCTGAGACTTTTGGCAAGGAAATATTTTAAGAGAAATCTGACCATTTCTAAACATCAACTCTGTTATGCTTTGTAAGAGCAACACAGAAATACACAATGGACCGTTTCCAATCCTGCCACCCAGCCAACATTCAGCAGGATGGAAATGTTGCATGTAGCTGATTGGCTAATGCGACTTCTCACACAAGTCTTGAAAAACACCCAAGCCTAGTTTTCTAAAACTGTCTGAAAGGGGGTAGTTAGTTATGTTTGAGTTGTTACACGCCTCTATTTCTCAGCTCTGTAGTTGCAAGGATACTGAAACTACAGCAATAATAAAAGAATATGCTTTATTTTTCTAAGTCATGTACTTACGTAATTAGTAAATTGGGAAAATGTAGCGGGTCTGTGAGTATTTTACATACAGAAGGCCTTAATAATGTAACTAATAATGTAACTCATTTCTTTGTATTTTGCTGTGATGTACTCATTTATGGTTAGCAGTCAAAAGTCAAACCATTGCTTGACCTTATGTGTTACATTTAGCTTTTATTGAGCTTTTTGTTTCTCGATAAGCTTTTTCATTGCTAAGCCTTCACGAATAAGATCCATTTACAACTGTGTATATATACTAAATTATATTTATATTGGTTAATTTGTCTAGCTTGTATAATTTAGATCTAGTTCAAGTGGATAGCTGCATCAGCATGTGGAGGCTGCAAAGGAGCAAGTATGGGTTTATTCCGTGGTGAAAAGAGAACACAACGTTTCGGCTGTGGAGCCTTCTTCTTCACAGACCCGAAGAAAGCACCAGAAATGTGTTTCCTTTCTTCTCTTTTCAGCATGTTAATTTAAATCTTATGTCATCTGGATTTCTTTGATCCAAGAAATGTTATTTCCAGATAGATTAAACATACCTTGTGGCTTTTATCCTGAAATATCCTGAATATTTCAGGGAAAATGTACAGAAACCTAAGTATAGTATAAAAGCGAACCACAATCACAAATCCCTGTGTAATTAACAGGAATTGCATCATATAAAAAAAACAAAGAAAATATTTATTTCGTTATTTTCAATGCAACAGCCCTTTTTAGGCAACAAAATGAAGCAAAAAGAAACCTGGATTTAAAATTGAGGTGATGTTTAAAGCAATATTTTTTTGCCGTTAAGTAGCCTTTTTCCCCTTTTCACTCACACACCCCAGGAACAGGTTCCTGTGGTTGGCCATTAGAACAGAGAAGAGGAAGGATTTAAAAATTCAGTTGAGAGACCAGCATGGCCACATAACCGCAGCTGTGTCAAATTACCTGGTGGCCACACACTCAAACCTTGAAGCAGCACAGCTCCATTAGACTGCTGCTCACGCCACCATCTAGCAGAATACAAGTGAAAGCCATCAAGCAAGTCTATGACACATCGCTAAATAGAGCTTTTAGAAAGATATAACAGACCAGCTGTAGAGAGTTCAGGCAAGACAGTAACATATCTGTCAGCACAAAGGATGCATCAACAGATGATTGATCTTTATCACAATTCAGGGCTTCAATCCAAGGGAATTTTAAGAAAATTTAAAGCTTTTTTGGTTCACTTGGATGGTTCTGCAAGTAATATATCACATACATTTTTTTGTGTTTTTTTAACAGAAGCAGCTGGCCTGTGTCTTGAATCAGGCTGCTGTGCACCTTGTTGAATCTTTCTGCACAGCTTTGGACACTTCAGCTAATCTTTCACTCAGCCTGTTCACTATTTCTACATCTGAACGCTTTGAATTGAGCCAGGCTGTGGATGTCACAGGACAGGTTTTTGAGGAATCGTGTTACATCCTGCCGCACGTAACCATAACATCAGACAAAAAGATTAAACTATAGCTAATCGCATGATTTGTTAAAAAAAAATTAGAAGCATTGAGTGAAACAACACATCAGAGCTCTTTTCAGTGTAGGTATCCTTTAAGATCAGGAGGAATTTAAAAGCATTTTTTTTTCAAATGAAACTTTTCTTTCATACAGCTCTTTGCATCTTGTCATTAAAGCATGCAAAATATAGTGATATAGTAAAAGATACATTTTTAAAAAAATACCGTTAAGTATTCAGGAAGTTTTGCAACACTGTGAATCTGATTGTTTGTATTTGAAAAACAAAAATAAGTTATTCCCTACCCAGTTAGTCATGTTGCTGAGGGTAAAAATTGAAAGGCTGTGTATGCATTAGTGCATATCAGCACAGAGAACTGATACAGTAGCAAAGGCATTCCTCTGGCGAGAGTAGGTCTGGTAACGGGATGCTGTTCATATAGTGATGTAGCCCATTCCCTCTAGTCTTCCAAAAGCCAGTGCTGTTATGACATTAAAATGTAAGTTGACAGTATTTTCTGCTCGATAGTGTGTTTACAAAGATAAAGCAGTGAAAGGCACGAGGCCTCTTCATTGCTCCCATGCCTGGACCTCGATCCCCAATCTATTGGCAGGTGAAGGCCCGTGCCAGCAAGCTACAGTAGTGAGAAGAAACTACGCAGTCATCTGTTAGGATACTCCCTGAGTACTTGCAGCTAGGACTGCCTGGAACATGGCTCTTAGTGTACTAACATAAAGACAAAGAGAGAAACAAGGCCTGAGTTATGGATTAGGAATTGTAATAGGATACACTGTCAGTGGCTTCTAGAGCTCAGTATTCCTATTAACCAAGACCAGCTCTGTTAAGAAACTTAATTTTAGGACTTGGATCATATTGGCCCTTTAGCAATACCATGTTTGTGTTATTTGTAATGCATTTTATTTTTGCAATTCAATTTACCAGCGGCCTTTTTATTCAATTCCATATTTTCATATTTTCAAAAGCCTTAGATTTTCTCTCTAACAGCTGTTGAGGTAAAGCAACTAAGAAAGGCGGCGATTCTACAAAAAGTTATATTTTTATTCCTTATTCCATATCAAGGATTCTGGGCCATGTCCTCCCTGCTACCTGCCTGGTTGTGCGTTAAAGCAGCGTTTGTAGTTAATTAGAAATATTGACAAGTTCAGTGTTTTTTTACAGACCTGTGACTGTAGCTTTTTCTTCTATACCTTTTCCTGCTGTACATGTTGATAAAGAAAAATGAACATGCTGCTAAATATTGGGTCTCACTTGTTAAACTGACAGCATTTTACCCATGCTGTCACACTTGGCAAGCAATGCTATATGGAGAACTAGTGGTACACTGCTGTCAGACAAGACACAGAAACGCTGTGACTAATCTTACTCAAGTAAACTATCTGCTTTTTGTACATTGTTTTTTTGTGAGTAGATTTCCTAATTTTGGGACATCATGCTATTTTAAAAGTGTCTTAAGCAAATAATAAAGGTACTTTGTATTTTCATAAATATATAGTCTCTGTTTATGTGTTTGGTCAGTGTGAGAAAGTGCAGGGTTGGACTCTTCATAAATATAAAACAAATTAAAAAAAAAAAACTGTCAAATTAATTCCATGGGATCCAGAGTGATAGTTGGGTGACTTTGAATCTCGAAACCTTTTTTCTTTTTCATGGCAACATTATCACACCTCCAGGAAATAGTCCCCCAGTGTGTCCTCAGCATATGAAGAAACACAGGATGCTCCATATTTATTCTTATCTCCAGTGAAATATGAACAAAAAAAACATACAACTTAATGAATTATGGAATAGTCATGCTTGTAAAAATGTATAACTGTTGTACTGTGTTCATGCTATGGCACAGAGCAATTACATATTTGTCATTCATTCATAATTGTTTGAATTCCAGTTGCACTGAGGGCCACCTTCATTCACAGCAAATCACCTTAGCAGAAGCAGTCCTTCAAATGAGATTATACCTTCAGCTCTTTGCAAGTGCAGTGGACGTCTTCAGCTTTGAAGGGGGGCCTGTTAACTTGGGGTGTAAAAGGAAAAATTATGGACACACCCGAGGTCGTGTCGTGCCAGAGATCACACAAACTCTGGGACACGGTAGAGGTCACAAGACCTTTAGTACACGGTGCAGCAGTAAAGCGCAGATATGCAATAGAAGCAGCATCACGGTTAAGGTCAGCAGGGCCTTTGGAAAATGACAGGGAATTGACCATTGACCTTCACTAGCTGAGGGATGGCTATGAATGCAACAAAAACTGAATCTGTTACTGTGCATTGGAGTGTCCACTACTACTGGAATAGTGGCAGTCTTGCCAGAAAAAGGACACAAGTGGATCTTGCCTCTCCAGACTCTGCAGAAAAGATGTTTCAGGAGGCAAAGCCAAAAGGAGAGATCTCCCGCACAAATCCACATTATCAAGATACAAAAAGTGTCAAAACTAGCGTTCGGTGTCCCCTCCATGGGTGTGGCATTCAGGAAGAAGCACAAAGAGGCAAACCGCAATTGAATGACCACTGGTACCATATGATGTGGTCAGAAAAAAATAAAAATAAAAATTGAGCTTTTTGGACACATACTACATTTGGCATTAAAAAGAAAACACTTGCATGCTAATCCTAATCGTAAGTTTATACAGCATGTTAATGGTCACCAATCTGTAAAATATTAGTAGTGCAAACATTCACAATGGATAAACTTATTTCTAAACTTCTGTTAATGTAGAAACGTGTGTATTACATGATACAGAGGCTAAAACAAGGTACAACAAAAAAAACCTAGGCTGAAGCATCTAAAGCAGTACAATACACAGGAATGAGACTCAAATCATTCTAGCTGTTGGCAAAATCTAAACATCATGGCATGTTCAAGTTAACCTCAGCAGCGCGATACGTGAGCCTCTGAAATGTCCGTCACAGGCAGGTTCCTGACGGCAGGAGGGCTCATGCAGAGAGGCTGGTCTGCCAGCTGCCTGTTGCTAATCAGCCATTGCCGAAGATACCTGACGTTGCAGTCACACTGCCATGAGTTTCCCTGAAGTCGCACAGTCGTCAGATTCGACGCATTATCGAACAGCCCTTCCGGGAGCTGCTCCAGGCTGTTCTGCCGTAGGTCGAGTGTTTTCAGATGAACGAGGGGTTCCAACATCTTGGCTTCAATGGTCTGCAGCTGGTTGTCGTACGCGTACAGGTGCTGGAGGCCCGTTTGCTGGAAAAGACTGGCCGGCAGCTGGCGGACAGCATTCCTGGCCAGCGAGAGCCAGGACAGGCTGCGGAGGCCCCGGAACACGGCGGCGGGGACCGCGCTCAGCTTGTTGTCGTACAGCGCGCACACGCGGAGCGCCTGCAGGCCGCTGAAGAGGCCGGGGTGCAGGGAGGCCAGGCCGTTGGAGGAGAGAGACAGGACCGTGAGGGACTGCAGGTTCCGGAAAGAGCCAGGAGAGAGGCTCTCCAGCCTGTTTCTCGCCAAGACCAAGGTCTTGAGGCGAGGCAGAGAAGAGAACAGGGCGTCTGAAAATCGAGAGAGGTGGTTGCCGTTCAAATGAAGGCGCTCGAGATTCTGCAGAGGGGCGAAAATGCGATCCGGGAGCCGCGTCAGCTGGTTGCCGTAGAGATAGAGGTGGGTGAGCTGAGGGAGGGGAAGGAAGAGGTCTTCAGGCAAGCTCTCAAGCCTGTTACTCTGGAGATGGAGAGCCTGCAGCTGGGTGAAGTTGTGGAAGGCAGAAGCAGGCAGGCGATCCAGGGAGTTGTTCTTGAGGATTAGGACGCCCACATCTCCTGGGATGTCCTGGGGGAGGCCATGCAGTGCCCTCCCGGCGCAGTCCACCGTCAGGATGCCATCTGAGGTGTGGCAGAGGCACTCCCTGGGACAGGACAGGGCAAGGCCACCAAGGAGGAGCAGGAGGAAGAGACAGGTTAGCGGCCACATCACTCCGCTACCTAAGGGTGGGAAGGTAAGATTTAACCACATCTCACATTTCTCAAAGTGGAACGAAAGCAAATTAAGTGCACCTGGAGAAATATGTCTTTGTGCTAATGATGGCTGAGCCAATTAAATACAGCCGCCATTGTTACTATCCCTTCGTTTAAATCACCATTGCAATCGTAATTATTAAAAAAGAAAAGAAAGCTAGAAACAGTGTATTACCTCAAGTAAGTGAGGGAATGAACCTGCTCAAACTCCACTGGAAGCCTACAGTACATGATTGGCACATTATTGGCCGATTGAAATATCAAAAGAGTTTTACAAGATATGGTTCAAGCAAATGATCGAGAACTTGGATGAAGGCGTTTATCCATCCACCATTTCAGTGTCAGAGGCTGCAAACAATTCCAAAAAGTTTTGAAAAACAAACTTTTTGAGCCATAGGCATTTTTACAAGCAAAACGGTCTTAATTACAGCAGTTGTCTCACCTCGAAAGTAAACAACTGTTCTTAAAATGATTTCTTCCACATTTCCACTCACACAGTAAAAATCCATTTTCATTTTCCACATACTTTACTAACCTCAAAGTCAAATTAAGAACAGACCTGTGAAAGTCATTAGGAGAGAACAGCCTAATCAGAAGACCAAAATGGCCCTGAATGGCTTTTGTCAGCCCAGTTGCAATGAAATCTTAAAAAAGCATCAATATAGAATACATTTCCCTTGTCCTTGAGACTGAAATACAGAAGCTTAAAAGATTATAGCATTATCAAGTTGGGTTTGTACTTGCCTGTAACCTTCACAAAATGTTCACCTCTTTTTCAGGTTAGAAGCTGTTCTTCTGTGAATTTCAAGCTGATTGCGGATGTCAATATGCAGTTCTTCCCAGAAAGCCTTCAGTTTTATCACTATTTAGTCAGAATGTTGTGAAACAGTCTGTGATGAAATTTCATGCACACACCCCGTATTTCCCACAAATGATGAAGGAAGCATTCATCTTTGCCAGTATTTCAAAATCCTGAACAAATCAGAATGGGAATGCTGTAGTGATAACGTTCTTCATTGCCTCTAGCTAGTTACTTTAATGATCACGTATTTCAGACACTAACTAGGTTGCTATATAAATATATGTGCTGTTTGGCTTAAAACAACGCATTTTGGCTGTTTAGTTGATAGTAGATGAATGCAAAAAAAACTATCTTGAATATTCTTGTAATGGATATCTTTTATAAGCAGGGTATTAAAAATAGATGACGTTATCAACTTAAACCAGTGAAAAGTGCATTTTCCAGTGTATAAGTGTGTAAATAGCAGTTCCCCCACATTTATTAATATAACTTCAGCACACTAGTAATACGGTACTGTACCTCCACACAGACTTAAAATAGTTATATTGGCGTGTTCCTGGTTCGTGATCAGTTCCTAATTGGAGCCTGGACTAAAGAATAAACACTGAATGCTAGGAGGGGCAGTTCATGGAAGCAAATTTATTCTGCATCTATGAAGGAGGGGTGGAGGAGACTGGAATATCTGAGGAGGAAAAAGTCCCACCTAAACTGACACACAAGGTTGGATTTGAACCCCAGGAGCCCAAAGTTGTGCAACTTGTAGTTATTATCACTGATAATTTTTGCTGCACAACTTGACCCTGTGTAATTGAGAAGTTTAGAAAACCCGGGACTCTGCTGCAGAATACATTCATCTCACAGGATCACAATTCCAGTCTTGTAAGGTCACAAGGCAGCAGGTATTACAGGTTTCTTCACATTCCAGCATCGACTAAACTGGGGAAGCTGTTAAACTGGGTCACAGAAGGCAACACTTAGATCGATTAGGTATTCAGAATTCAAGGGTGGAATGAAACCCTGCAGCTCCCCTGACGTTTCTGCCAACAACCACAATGAAACACACATTTTTTTCCCCCCTTTTTATTTAAAAACTTTTAACATCTCGACGGTGATCATCAGGCACCTGTAGTTCAAGTCGGTCAACATCTGATGAATGTTGTGCCAGCCAGCCGGGCAACATGTGAACACAACACAGGTGGGGAACTGGCAGGTGAGCCGGGAGATTCTGGCCCTGATCCTGACGACCCACACCGCCGAGTTCGCTCCAGCCGAGCTTTATGTAGAGGTGCCCTTTGAACTATAGCATTTCAGAAGTAAAACAAAATCCCTGATGTTAAAGCAGAACACCTACCTTGGCAAATATTCCAATCAAGCATCCTGTCAAGTCCAATTATAGCTTAAATTAAGCTCAGCTGGAGTAAAAACGAGCAGGTGTGTGGAACTTTACAAGAACTGTGAACCCCTGCACTTGTAATTGTTTGCCCGCAGAGGCACTTTAAAAGGCTGGTCTTTCATCTCTTTTGCCACACCTTACCTCCCACTTACGATGGATCAATGGATTCATTAACTCAATGTACTGGCGTCTCATTGTGATGTAAATGCATAATGGAACACATAAACGTGCACAGATAAAAATGAAATTCAAACTGAAATTTTTGCCTTTTAATTTTAAATGCTGTATCTCACACATACTATTTCAAGCGACTGTCTCAGTAGCAAGGCATTACAGCGATTCACTGGTGGTAAAAATGTGAGCAGCCCCTTCAGTGATAGTGGTCACCCCACTGCACAGCTAAATGAACTTTGGCAGTTGGAAATCACTTAAGGTCATCTCAAAGTGTAACTACCACTCTCTGGAGTCACCTCTAATTTTAACTAACAATTGTATACATTTAGCACTTTTCACCCCAATAGACCCAGAAGGATTTCTGATATACACACAAGTGGGTCCACTTCATCTATCACTGAAAAACAATGCCATGACACCAGTAATGCAGTATTCATGACCTTTGTACAACATCTCATCTGAAGGATGGAACCTCCTGGAAAACTGTGTTCCTTGTCACCATAAAAGGGCACCGATTTGAACATTCTGGTGTGGGGAGACAAGCACCACCTACTGATCTACAAACTGGTCTACGCTTTTACAGAAGCAACCTGATTTTCCTGACTGTTCCTCCCAGGAGTGACCAAGCCCATTGGCCATTATTCACTACACTATCTGCTACTAAATGTCCTCCACCGCCCTTCCAACCTCCTCCTGCTGCTTGTGGTGTGGGCTCAACTTTTTGGGGAGACCTGCACAAAATTGGGGGGTTGGGGGTATGCTTTTTTACCACCAGTTTACAATGAGCAAAAATAACATAACTGAAGTATTAATAACACAGACATACTGTACACATACATGAACACTGTTGTGGCTTAATCCTGACTCAGCATAGAGTGTTAACAGTCTTGAGAAAGAATGCACAATAACCAAGCTTCACCAAATCTCAGAAATTAGCAAATACCGCCATGGGCGCACAGCAAGTTCAACTACATGTTCTTCAAGTGATGTTGCTGGCCGATAAAAAGAGTAACACCAAACTGCAACAACTGATATGTCTGCTTTCCTTTAACATTCTGTATAGCATGCACTTAACACAAAATCTGAACCAGAATCTTTAAACCCTCTGCTTTAAACTTTGCATATAAAAGATAAAGATGTAGTATAAACGTATAAAGATGCACAGACATCACTGCAGATGCCTTTAGTGATACAGACAATGCCAGACAAGCATTGAACTTCCGGAGTCAGGAGATGTGGTTTAGTAAGGGTGGTAAAAGCAGCAGTAATAATTAAAAGGGACAAAGGCATTTCATATACTTACGTTAGATCTGGGAGGTGCATAAATTTGGATGACAGAAGAAGAAAATAAGTAAAAAAAATTGACAAAGGACATTTGGCCCGAGCTAGCAGCCATATCACCCTGCAGCTCTCAACTGGCAGCCCACTGAAGCTCAGCAGGGTTGAGCCTGGTCAGGACCTGGACAGGAGACCTCCTGGGAAGCTATGGTTGCTGCTGGAAGTGGTGTTAGTGGGACCAGCAGGGGGCGCTCACCCTGTGGTCTGTGTGGGTCCTAATGCCCCGGTGTAGTGATGGGGACACTATACTGTGTCCATGGTGTCCATGCTAAATTTCCCCCCTCGGCCTTTATTGTGGCCTCCAAATCGTCCCCATGTATGATTGTCTTGCACTTGCCCTGCGATGGACTGGCACCCCGTCCAGGGTGTCCAAGGGCCCGTCTCTCTTCAGTAGACCTGTTGTCCTAGCCTGCTTAGCCACTTTGCTCTAACCTGACTGCTGCAATGGCAGTTTCATTCCAGCTCAGCTCGCTATTGGCCTCATGAGCCCAATTTAACAACTTCGCTCAGCTGTTCAGCTGCTGCTGCTGCTTTAAAGAAAAACAAAACCTTCAGAGAGTTCAACCCTCTAGGACCAGGGCTGGGGACCCCTGGGCTATAAAATCACTTCTTTTCTGAGGTCAGCTCAGTAGTTCACAGCTCCTGCTAAACTCCTGGAGATTAGGACACACTGGCTTCCTCTTCTCTGCCGCAATCTGATTGTTCTGGCAAACTTTCTACTCTTATAGGTTTTGCTTTACGTATACCTATGACACAGGTCTCTGAAAATGTCAGCTTCCCTACAAATTCAGCAGAGCAAGTTTGATATAAAATCAGATCCTTTCCGTCATATTGAAGTTTGGCCACCTAATTCAATTCAATCTGGCATTTCAACAATTGATAGCAACCTGAGGTAGACCAACAATTAACTAGTGATACGGTGTGTACATGGTAGTCAATACTTTTGATATTCCGCAACAATTTTAAATGACCGAGTCATTTTAAAATCTTTTTGAAAATCAGTAATGCATGTTGATCAAATTTGCATTGTGACACTCTGCAACTTCATAGAGAAACAGACAAATCAGAAAGGAGGATATATAAATACATGTACATTAAGTCAAAAGTATTGTAGCACAACAAAAAACGTACAACTTGCACACACATGGTGGTGGCTGACAGGATTGTAGTTAGAGCGGAGGAATGAGCGACACTGAAGCAAATGTAGTGCTGCCAACGACCAGCTCGAATTTGGAGCTCGAAGCTCGTCTCGAATTTGGAGATCTTTTGGCTTTTAACGATCAGACATAAAACAGAGCAGCGTGCACTGCAAACTTTGCCGCAGATCCGTGCCAGCAAAGACAGGCAACACCAAGAACCTATTTCACCATTTAAAACAACATCACCCGTTAGAACACGCAGAAAGTAAACATTACAGCCACAAACTACTGTTGTTAGTGGAAGGGGACCATCTATAAGCACCAGGCCAGTATTCAGTGCGGCTAAACAGCAGCAAACCATAGTAGCATCATTTTCGAGCACCGTGCCTTACGACAAAAAAACGAAAAGACATGAAGACATCACAAATGTAGTTGCATATTGCATTGCAAAAGACATGCTTCCCATTAGCACTGTCGAAAATGAGGTATTCAAGAAGCTTATCAGAGTCCTTGACCCCAGATACAAGCTACCTGGTCGGAAACATTTTGCACTGACTGCACTTCCTCGGCTGTATGCAGAGTGTAGGGAGATGGTAGATGGGCAGCTGCAAAAGGTGCCATTCTTCGCCACTACTTCTGATATGATCCTTTAAAGCACTTTAAACTTTGCAGCCTGTCTGAGCCATCTTCTATGTGTGTTTTATCACACTGCAGCACTTAAATTTTTCTATTAAGATTTTTACTTGGTAAATTTTACTCCTGCATATTTTGACATAAAAAAAAGACTTGAATACTCCCTACCTCAGATATGTTTAATGTTTCTGCTGTTTGGCAAATGTTTGTTGTGTTCTTAAAGAGTTGTTTAATTTACCAATAACTGTCTGGTTTCTTCAACTTTTACTCAGGAGAAAAAATCTGCCTTTAAACTTGAAAGAAATAATGATTTTACATTTATTGTGATAATTATCGATATCAACTGATATGAACATTTTTATCGTGATAATGTTTTTGGCCATATCGCCCAGCCCTAGTCCCAGTGAAGAAATTATAACTTGTAATCTACAGTATGTAGTTCTGCTGGATTTTACTTTGTACTTTGAAAGACTAACTAGCCCTTAAAAAGACCTTTGACATTTAATGCATTGTGCTAAAGTTAAAGATTCATCTCGGTTATACAGTACATGTGATGCAATGCTGCTCTCCTGGTTAGCAAGGCGGAAGGAACCAAAGCAGATCCTGAGGCTGTGCCAGAGAGATCAGATTATAGTTCAGTGGAAACTTCTTCCTATCACGATACGCATAGCGATATTTCAAACGCTGAGCGGAAAACAGATTTAACCAAAAGCCACAAACTCAAACATCCGTGAAGTCTAAAGGAAGCAGGCACAAGAAGTGCAATTTACACAATCACATTGCATAAGATGAAAGGAAATGAAAAGAAATCGTCTTATCCAACAGTCCATCCCTGGGCTGAAAGCAAAGCATCCAGGCCCTATCAGTGTGTTCAAACCTTCTCTCAGCTAAGAGCATTTGATAGTTCCTTAAATCTGGTGCCAAGTTTCAACTTTTAACCTATGAGCCTGCAGGAACCATGCATTCCATTGTTAAGAAATACTATGGTAAAGCCTTGTAGTGTTTATTATTATTTAATGTTATTTGGTTACTGTTAGCAGAACAGACAAATGAAGGATTCACTTTTCTCAAATGAAAACCAATGACAATTTCAGTTGTACCACACTGTAGTAAAGTGATGTGAAATTAAATGGAAGGAAGATTGTAAAGAACCAGCCATTTGTTATGCAAGACCATTAATATGTAAGAAAGGCTACAGAATGAGAAGGGACCATTTGGTTTTGGTAGCTAACCTGTAGCTTCCATTTCTATCCTCCGAGAGTAACACGTTTTAGACAACATGAGCTGTATTGGCCCCATGAGTGATATCTGAAAAATCTGGAGTTTGCTACCACAAACTTACAAACCTTTTTTACAACAAAGGAATTTTGACATTTCTGTACAAGAAATTGGTTAAACCCCAGTTTGCACGGGAATACCATTTTAAACGAGTATAACTGAATTTATCCCAGGTGCCAGAATGATAAATACCTAAACTGGTTTGACTATTGTGGTGTCTCCGGGGGAAAGGTTTATGTAACCGAGACAAAAGTACTCACACCACGCTTCTCTTCTTTAATTTCTGTGGAGTTTCCTCTGTTTCTCCAGTCCGTACATCTTCCAAGCCAGTCCGCAATCCGTTCGCTCAATCTTTATTCAGTCTGAGTTTCAAAGTCTGTAAAGTTCCACAAATCCGTGTCGTATCCAAATCACAAACCGTAAACCGTAATCCTTTATGTCTTCCGTTAATCCGTTATTCTTAAATCCTTACCAACACCAACCTGATTCTACTATCTCCTCCAAAACGCATTCACCTACTGGCTTCCACGCCAGGTCACTGTTCAGGGTATATATATTTTCCTGATGAGACACACCTGTGTCTCGTTGTTTTTCAGACTGAGCCCTTTCCATCTGCGGGTCAGCTGGTTTCTCTTGGCGGCCATCTTGCTCAGGTCTAAGTCGAGTTTATTGAGCAGATCGTTCCTGAAATACCCGTCCTGGATGACCCTTCCCCTGGTCATCTTACACTATCTAAACACGTTTTGAACAGAAGCCTCTTAAACTGCAGCCAAATTGAAATGTGAAGCAGGTGAGGATGTTGCAGATATCTGCCAAGGTTCAAATCAAATACTTGACCATTTCCGAAAAAGACTTTTTGGAAATGAGGCTCAGGTCACCATCTTGGCTGTCGAAGCTGCAAATTTCTTTTCAGGTGTCAATCAGTAGCTGCCCGTGATGATATGTATCATATTCCAGAAATGTGAATGCAAGAATTGTGACAGAGAAGATGTGTTCAATTTGGAGTTAAATCCTTAAGCTGTTTTTGAAAAGAGTCTAGTTTAAATATGAGAATGATACTGCAGTCGGGTGACCATTATGACTTATATGGGGACCTCATTTCACTATATTTTGGGTCTACCAGCTTCAGAACTATTTGGCTTGACATTTATGGAACTGGGTCGGTCTTTCACAAATCAGCATGTGATGACCAGTGTGAATATAAATATCAGCATATAAACTTGCAACAAATCTTAATCTGGCATGTTCTTAACATTTCACCTGGAACATTACATCTGGCTACACAAAGCTCAACTAGAGGCAGCCTGAAAGCTTGGAAGAAACAAAAAGAAAAATCTTCCAAGATAGAGATTACTAGAGCTACAGTATGTTTAAAAGCCTAATAAAATGCAGTTTCTTGCCTTCTCTCTTCAGCGGATATATGCCATTCTCATATTTTTAAAGCACTGAATGTCTTCAGTAAAATCCTACTTAAATACTGATCTACTAAGTAATATAGAATCAAAATAACTACAGTTTAAGAAATATAATTAACTGGTGAACAACATGGTGCACACAATTGAGTTTGTAATTACTTATGCTTTGCAGAACACTTCTATAACTTAACGAATAAATCTTAACACTGGTAAAAAAAATACAGGTATTGCAAGAATATATCAACTAGCCTTTGACATATATCTAAAATTAATGTGATACATTCGGTCTCAAGCAATGTTTTCAATCGTTATTCATGCATAATTTCCAGACCAGGCCTCATAATCTTGCTGATACTGGCATCAATTTCAAAGTTAAACTGAATTCCTGAAGGACATACTTATGATGGACGCTATGATCCACAATTTGTCTATTATGGGCAGAAACAGGATCCACTGAAAGTCATACATAGGTCAAGAACACTACCTTCTGTATCTTCGAGAGCATTGCTGAGCACTATGTTCTTACCACTATTCACAGGGACTTCAGGAAACAGTTAACAATTTCATTTAACATCTTCAAAGAGCTTCTCTTGCACCTGTTTGGCTGGCACCACTTGAAGAGTACTGTAAATGCCAGGAGATCTGTTTTGGCTCACCCTTGTCAAGCATCAGTTGAAATATCCAGAGTTGCACAAAGGACCATATAGACCAAATATTGGTTGTAAGCATGTGACTTCAAAACAAAACTGGCAGAAGTTAAGAAGGATTCAAAGATATTTCTAATTGATTGATCATAAAGGATTGTTAATAAACCTTGTACAAGTCTTAGCACAAATACCAGATAGTGGAAGACGGAGAATGGCGGGTTTAAGGATAGCTGAATTTTACACATTACACAGCGCCATGGAAACAAGGCAGCATTTTCTCCCTGAGTCGCAGATACTTAATGAAGATCTTTAAAGGCAAGTGAGATAACGAGGCACTTGGGGACACCGATGCCACAAGGCTCCTGAGTACTAACGCTGACAAGTTTTGCAAAGGGAACACAAAACACAAAAGCAAAATCAGTGCTGTCTCACAGGTCTGCAACGTAGAACAGGCCCATTGAGAAAGAAGAATAACCACCATTTTTTGAAACTCGTGATAAGAATACATTCAAGAAATATTTAAATAATAGAAAGGGAGTAAGTCTGTGTGCATAGAGAATGATCCCAGTCAATGAACTTTCCATCTACTGCCTGAGTGCTCTGTAATGCTTCTCAGCCCAGACAAGCCTGGGAAAATGCAAATCCATGCGATAGCCGATTTCCGGCGCCCAGCAGTACTCAGGGGAGAGAACTTTTGTTGGCTTATGGATCCAGAAGTACTTGTTTAAGTGGCTCTCGTCATGCCAGAGCGCCTCCACCTGGTTCTCCTTGTCCTTCATGATACCCTTGTAGCAGCTCTCGGTCAGGCGCTTCACATTCTGCCATGTGCCCCCGAAGACAGCAGCGTGGTAGTAGATGTCGCCCTTCTCCATGAAGGCCTCCGACTTGGGGTTCTGGTCGTAGGTGTACCTGAACTTCGGGGTGCGGTAGAAGAAGGCGTGCATCAGCGCCACAGAATCCCCCAGGGCCTCCGTGCCGAACCGACCCACGAAGACCTGGTCCACGTCCAGGCAGAAGACGTACTGGGCCCGGTGGCGCACCTGCGACTCGATGGTGTCGGCAATGGACTTCATCCGCATCATGGAGATGTCCTGCCAGCGCCTGTGCCGCTCCACCTGCAGGGTGACGACTTCCCGCCCTGGGGCCAGCGCGACCTGCGGGACCTTCGTGGGATCGTCCGTGAAGATGTAGTAGGTCACTCGCAAACCCACCATGAAGTAACGCTCTGCAGAGGTGAGGAAGTCCTTGAGGTAGGTGTCCAGGTACCTAAAAATAAAACAAAGGCGTTGTGAAACTCTCCATCTTCTCTACCAATATCCCCTCAGAAGCAAAAGAAGTACAAGTCACTCATAAAGCCAGTTATCCTAGTCAATGAACTGCATCGTGAGTACTGTGCAGTATCTAGTATTAATCTCTTAAACATAAAAGTGAGAGCATGATATGTTCCCATTCATAGCTACAGCTCACACTTGAGAGCGCTAAATTGGCTCAGTGCAATTGCGGTTTGAGTCCATAATGGTTTGCATGCATCTACCATCGTGGACTCGTGAGGTTACTGCCCTGAACTGTGTACTGTTGAACTCGTCCCATTTGTACGTATACCAGCTGTTACGGCTCTAAGATACACAAGGCTTCCCAACAACATATGTGAATAAGTCTTAGGTTACTCCTGAAACCCTATACCAACAGCGCCAACAGACCAGTAAGGAGTGGGATGCTCTATCTCCACCTCTGCATACGAGAAGATACAGGGGTAACATAACTCCATTCCCTCCTCTTTCATTTCTCCTTTCAAGCTCCAAGGATCTTGATGGCTACTCTTCTCTATCGATTCAGAGTAGCCAGCAAACAATGGGGCAGTTTCCCACCGCATTGTAGCCCAATGTATACAAGGGAAATGCAGTTAAGGAGCATTCCAGACAGAAGAATGCATTTACACAGAAGAAGCATGAGGGGCCACATGGTCACCTCAGATTTGTAGCCCTTCTGTGTTGCATAATGCTTTATGACTCTAAGACAAGTTGTGCTCACTGCCTTACTTTTGTAAAACATGTTGTAAAACAAACAGATTTCATTGATTAATATTGTGCATCACATCCAGATAAAAGCATGACCTTACATGTAGAATTCATGACAAAGCTCAACATCATGAAGCAGCCTCACAAGGCCAAGATATCTTGACCTCATAAAAATAGGAGCTTCTTCGATTTTCTTTTTAAAAATGCAGTAAGAAAATTCAAGTAGCCAGTCACAGCAAGCTATGGAGCAGTGGGTTACTTGCTGTTTTCCCAGATTTATAAGAGGAGTCTTATTTTACATTAGGGCTTTAAACAGGAAGATTGCCTATAAATTATCTACAATATTAAATCATGCATTTCACTTTAAGTCTAACCTGACTATTTTTCACTTATTGCTCAAAATGTCAAAAAAGACATCTCATCAGAGCAGAGGAAGACTAGCTGGCCAACAAACAGTTACATCGTTGGAAAAAAAAAACTACATACTTGCCAACAGCAAATACGGTCAATGCAACAGAGGTGTTTTGCTTTCTGTAAAACACATCGTAGTATTCCGGGTTAAACATGCCGTCCCAGATGACTGGAGCTCTCCAGTACGTGCATGTCTGGACGTCTGTCCTGGACCTGAAAGAAAAGACAAACATTTTGAGCAGTTTGCTCTTTAACTCTTTGTTCAATTGGAACAAATGACAAGTTATGATGGTCTGTTTACCACACAAAAAGTAACCAGATAGCATACACCCCAAAACCACTGGAAGGTTAGAAGCTACAGTATACTTTCCCATCTTCCACTCAATCAGTGCCAGATTTGCCTGTTAGTTTCCTGATTCACTTAGAACATTTTCTGAGTTGAGCCCATTAGAAACTAAAACACCAAGCACACACCATTTTAGGGTCATTTAAAGACTTAAGATTAAAGGATTACATTTTCTGCCCAGTCATCTTCTTTACAGAAGACAAAATCTACTTTGCGAGTTTTCAGTGATCTCTTGATTTTTATTAACTCATGTTGGATGACTTTAAAAAAAAATCGAACACCCTTTGATAAGCTTAGGCCATTCATTTTTACATCTTTAGAATTTTTATGTTTCTATATTTTATAACATTGAAAACATGATTATAATTCTTGTTGCCCTTTAACTCCCTATTATAAAATAGATCTACCAACGAGTTTTGGCATACTGTATTCGTTCCAAGCTTTCAGAACTAATATTTGTCTGCTCTATATTTTCTATTGTGATAACTAGACATGTTGATCAATTCTGCACAGTTGTAATATTCTTCTTATTCTTTGCTTGCTACTTTATGTGAATTTTAATTAAGATAGTGGGTTTTTCTGCTGTCTGATGAAGATGATATCCTGTGATTCTTCACAAAATGGCTGGTTGAGATCCTCAAATTAACTTACTGGTTAGAAATCTTTTGCCGGTACCCCATCCTTTGCTCTCAAGTTTTGTTTTTAATTTAAATCAACAAATGGACATAAGAAAGCTCGCTAGCATGTGGAGGTCATTCTGCCCATCACTGGTTGATAGAAACTGATCCTTAATTAAGGTAGCATGGACAGGTAGAATGTTTATTTGCAAAAACTTTGTCATTTCTTCATTTATATATTTACTTTTAATTCTAGCAATAAATATTATTTATTAGTATAGCAAAAATGAAACTTCTTTGATGAGGGATTGGTGACTATTATCAGTAATAGGGGTTTATTTTTTGTGAATTTGGTGAAGCTCAGTCACAAATAAAACACTGGATGTATTTGGCTTCAAAAAGGTAGTTGCTCTTTAGTAACACAGAAAATGTTTTTGGAATTGAAGAGCCCATCTTTATTTTACATTTGAAAAAAAAAAGATTTGGAATCACTAACACTGTGACATCCCTGACATTGTTTACATAAGAAAGTGAAGAGATGCTGGCATTATCTAGATCAAATATCCCAAACCAAACACAAAATCATTTCCGCCTTGGAAGAGACAGATTTGGAGTTTACTCAATGAAGTGCAAAGTCTACTTATTTAATTTAGCTTTCGGTTTATTTGCTTTTACATTAAAAGACTTACATGTCCCATTTGGAAACAGCCCCCTGTGTTCCTGTATCCCTACCCTGCTGTTAGGTATTAGCTAATCACTCTCTGCTCTGTCGATGGTGTCAGTCCTATCTGGGCTGGTCCTGCAAATAGCAGTTTAGCACATAGGGAAGTGCCGCCAGCAGTGGAAACAGTATTCAGTATCCATTTAGATTTTTTTCTGATACTTAAAAAATAAAGAGCATTGGGATCTGTTGTGTTTTAAAAAACGAGATCATATTATGCAATATATTCATATAAATAAAATGTAAACATAACATATTATATATACACATAATATGTGCAGCATATTATTAATATGAATTAATATGGCCAGCAGCCATATCACCCTGCAATTTACAACTGGCAACCCACTGAAGCTAAGCAGGTGTGAGCCTGGTCAGTACCTGGATGGGAGACCTCCTGGGAAAAACTAAGGTTGCCCCTGGAAGAGGTGTTAGTGGGGGCAGCAGGGGGGCGCAGTCTGTGTAGGTCCTAATGCCCCAGTATAGTGAGGGGGACACTATACTGTAAACAGGAGCCGCCCTTCGGATGAGACATAAAACCGAGGTCCTGACTCTCTGTGGTCATTAAAAATCCCAGGGCGTTTCTCGAAAAGAGTAGGGGTGTAACCCCGGCGTCTTGGCCAAATTTCCCATTGGTCCTTTCCAATCATGGCCTCCTAATAATCCCCATCTCTGAATTGGCTACATTACTCTGCTCTCCTCCCCACTGAGAGCTGGTGTGTGGTGAGCGTTCTGGCGCACTATGGCTGCCGTCGCATCATCCAGGTGGATGCTGCACATTGGTGGTGGTGGAGGGGATCCCCATTACCTATAAAGCGCTTTGAGTGGAGTGTCCAGAAAAGCGCTATATAAGTGTAAGCAATTATTATTATTATATAATCATATTAAAACACACTATTCTAAATGTTTTTGCTTTTCTATAGCCCAGGGGTTCCCAACTCCAGTTGTAGGGACTCCCACACCTGCTGGTTTTCATTACAGCTCAGCTCTGTACTTCAGTTCTGAATTGAGTCAACGAGTCGCCAAAGTTAGAACCTTTGTATTTTTTGTACTCAAAGATAAGAGATTTGAAGCTACCGAAGAAACAAACTAGCTAAACGGCACTGCCTTCACATTGAAGAAGAGTTCAAATCAAGAGTTCAAGAGTTCAAATTCAACCTGCTGTTGGCTCTATGAAGGTGTTGATAACTCAGCCGAGTGCTCAGCTGGGCCCAGCAGGAACAGGAGAGGGAACTCCTGCACAGCCCCTCGCATGCAACACAGGATATGAACATCAGTAACGGACTTCTTTTTCCTTGTCAAACCTAACTTAGCTGCAGTCATTTGTGAAACCTAAAGCAAATGGTCAAGTGCAGCAGCTTATCCTCAAAATGGGTCCATTTTTAGGTAGCAGTTCTACATCTTCAACGTGTCTCAGTAAGCAGGAAACACTTAGGGCTTATATCCTAAACAACTAATGCCTCAGCGTTGGCTTCAGGCGCTCTCAAGAGTGCGTTTCCCAGGATCAGTCATTCAAGCATGTTTTGTCCATTTGAGAATGAGACCTGTTTCATCCTTCAGATTATGCTAATGCACCAAGGGGGCGGTCTTGAATAACCAGTCATGAAGGGTGAGGTTACTGGAATAGAGGGTGGAGTACTGGGTCTGGCCGCTAACATGAATGCTAAACGGAAAAACAGCACACTCACTACTGCATAGATCTTTGGAGGTACTATGGGCGCTAAGGATAGTTTAACGACACTGGTAGCTCCTTAGTAACATACCACCCCAGGGGCTCAAGGAGAATCCAAACACAGGCAGACAAGCAAACAAGTGGAAAAGCAAAACCCAAAACAACAGAGCAAGTTCAGAGCAGAGAGATCCATGGGACAAACCAGAAGAAAAATCCAAAAGGTCACAGAGCAGGGAATTTTGAGGCTTTGGGGCCAAAACTGTTAGACTGAGCGCAGGGCTTAATTGGCCTTTTCCCCGTGAGACAGGTGTGGAGGTTACCTGCACACAGGTGAAACGGATCTCCTGCCAGAGGGCATGGCCACAGCGACCAGCTGACTGGCAGGTCTAGCTGAGGTCCGGCCAGTTGCCATGGTGACTCTAGTGTGTCCTTCAGTGCTCCAGCAGTAGGAATGACAGATAGCACTGGGTTTATCACCATGTTATCAATTCCTTTTTTTGCTCCTGCTGAACCATACCCGTTTAACAAACAAATTACATTTCCCTCTGCATGAAAAAAAAGTGACACGTGTAGTCAATTTAATTTTAATGACCTCAAAATGTGTGTAGCCACTGCTAATTTGACTTTAAAGAAGGACAGAAAATGTTGTACACATAAGGTGCTTATACCATGTGTGGAGTCTTAGCAAATGTGGGACCCCATTTGGCCTATTTTGGTGGGGCCTCCTGGACTTAAAATTGTTTCAAATTAGGTATCAGGAATATATGCTATTACATTATATATAAATATCTATATTTATTAGCTTATATTTTGACATAAAATGTGTTAAAATGAAACAATACTTACAAAGAAATGTGTCTTGGTTTCTGTTCTGCAACCTCAAAGTTTAAGTTTTTTGCTTCATCACCTTCTGTGGATAATATTGCAAGGCTGTTGAGTCTATCTTGGAGCATGTTTGACCTTAGATGAGATTTGATCAAATTTAATTTGGAAAAGCTTCTTTCCCCTGACGCCACTTTGACTGGAATTATCAGAAATGTCAAACAAATGTCAAAAAATGGAAATCCAGTAGCTCTCTCATTCAAAGCAAGGAATTCCACGATTTTCAAAGGCTTTCCAAAGTATGAAGAAGGAAGAATTGGCTGCAGTGTTTCTATTTCCTTGACCACTATATGGCCATCTAACTCTGCTAACTTTACAGACTTGACAAGTTCGTTTTCCTGAATGAGCTTAACATTTGTTACCGCAATTTTCCAAATCTGCAGCATGTTTTTGTAATTCCTCCTTTGGAATTTGTTTAAATTTACTCAAAAAGCCAAATAAATAAACAGGTTTTTTCCACTGCTTAAACTGTGGCTCCAAAGACCGCATAGCCTTGTCTAAGACTTGGCTGAAGCAGTGTACCTTGTAAGAATCCTTGGGATCGGTAACAGGGTCATCAGCAAACTGGTAACTAAAGAGTCTTTTTCTCTTTTGCAATTCGTTTGGAATTCTTGGGTTACCTCCAAGTCATTCGCAAGCTCATTTGCGCCAACTAAGACTCGTTCAAAGCCAGTCTCTCTATACTTTATCAGCTAATGCAAGAGCTGATAAAAAAGTCATGTATTTTTGACACAAACACATATTAAGAGTACAGTTACGATATGGGATGGAGCAGAACATTCAAAGCACAAAAGAACTATAATCTCTACTAATCTATCTACCTACCTCTCTTTCTCAACCGTGAGATTAATTAGAATAAGAGTAAGTGAGGGAATGATGTAATATTCATAAATGTTATCTCGGTGAATGATTTATTTGTATCATTAATTCAACAATTTATTTTGCTGAAAGAAAACACTGATAAATTGCTTACTGAGGCCAAGCTTGACGTGGGCTCTTTCTTGCCTGTCTTGGTCCTTGTTCAGAAAAACAAAGGAAGCATCGTTATTTTATTCTTCCAATTATCATTATTAAACCCTGCATATGGTTGGAGTGCTTGTTGTGTTCACCATTATATATATATATGAGAGGTTGGATGGAAACAAGTTCTGTTCTATAATTAATCTGTAATACTGGGGCAGCCCATTGTAGGGCAAACAGACAGGCATGCACACACACTCACACTAGTGCCAGTCTTACCAGAAGCCAATTAACCTATGTAGCGGCGAGGCTTATTAATAAGACAGAATTAAGTGTTGTTGGGCTTTCCCAAATGAGGCCTTATCTCTCTCTTCAAGCTATTCATGCAGGCTGATTTAAAGATGTTTTCTTTTGATAAGGGACAGCTCCCACAGGAGGATGCACTTAGCTAAGCCTGGCTATCATGATCAATGCTCATCCATTGGCGCCTATCTGTCTAGGGAGTGCCAGATGGACACCTGGACTGCATTCCAAGTGTCAGGAGTAAGTGATTCATATCTCACCTTGATCAACCAATCAGGGACTGGTAGGGCCGAGTAACCCACCTGGGACTCTGATGCCCATGGAACTTTCAGCCAATCAATGACCTGAAGTTCCTCCAGGTAAAAACAGGCAACACAGAGAGCCTGTAGTGGACTATTCTGAGACAATTCTAAAGGGAATTCAAAGGAGAATTCCAGGGCAGGACGGCCCAAGAGCAGAAGGCGCCCAAGGGCAGGACATTCTCGCAGCGCGCCCCCTGACCATCCTGAGACTTAGCCCGGACAACCACGGAACGGCCAGTGTGTCCGAGTGCCAGAACTTTCCTCTGTTCTAAGAGTCTAGAGTGGAGGTTGCCAGAGAGTAACCAGAGGATCCACCCGAGGTTAGCACCAGCAGCAGGCCTCGTGAACAGGTCGGAACTGTGGACAGCTGAATCACTATTCAGAACTAGCGCTTCATCAGGAATGAACCGGTCCTCTTCCTGAGCTGCTGGGACCCACAGTCATCTTTTCTCCTGTGCACAAACTGTGCTAGTTAAAGCCAACACTAACTAGCCGGTCAGTGAGCATCAGCAGCGCATCGTCACAAGCTGCACAGCACAGCCTGGCACGGAGCCAGAGAGCCTGCAGGAGATCTGAATCCCCAGAGATTGGATGAGTATTCAACTTCAATGCATTACAGCTCGAGAATTCAATTGTTATCCCAACCAGTTGATATCAATTTAATTCCTAAGAGTTATGTACTTGTTTTGAGTATCTAATGTAGAAGTTATAACCAAGTGCATTTACGAAACGGTCTAAATGAATGATATACTGAACGTATGTCCTCTTGATATATGTAACTCTTCATAACTGAATGAATATATATCTTTTGTATTCTGATAACCCTCACGATAAGATCGGTTAGGTTTATATGCATATTTTATGTATTAATAAATGTATCCTTGTGTATTAGTACCCGTGTGTGTGTGCGTTGTTTGAGTTATATCGCATGGTTGGATTCTAAGGCCATCAAAAGAATCATTTTGTGATTTACTGCTACAATTAATAATTGTCCCAGTAAATGCCCAACCCCTACAGAACTGGTGCCTTCAGAGAGCACACTACACCTACCAGTATTTGTTGGGACCGTGGGAGGAAATTAACACACCTGGAGGAAACCCATAAGAACATGGGGAGAACATACAAACTCCACACACATCTTGAAACCATCATATTCCTAGTCTCCTGTGCATGCTCTGTCCAATCTGGCTAATGAACTGATTAGCTGGTCTGACTGCAGTGAAAAAAGATGCCTGCTGTGTTTCCCAAGTTTCTACATGACTTTTTGCTTTCTTCTTTATCTGAAAAGTTTAACAATGGGCTTATCTCCAGGAAGTACTTAGTTTTAAACTATTCATCTGTACTTTCTTTATAGTGACAGTGACCCTCCTTACAGCAATATTGTTTTTGTAGAACAAGGTCAGTTTAACAGAAGCTGGTTAATCTACCAGCATGTCTGTTGGAGGAAGGTGGAGCACCCAGAGGAAACCCACACAAACCTGAGGGGAACATACAAACTCCACACAGACAGCACCCCAGGAAGCAAACCCAGAGCTCCAGCACTGCTAACCACTCCCTCACTTAATAATGTATCTTATAAATACTTTATGAGAATCATAATTATCATGTCAGAGGTTTATGAGCTGGGTTTTTAGATGAACAGAATCATACCCAGATTGACCATAACCCTTGCGATTTTAAAAAGTTTGAAACTGCTCCTTTTGAAACACCTTTCCGCAAATCGATCACCTGAATGCAAATGTAAAATTCCAGAAATACGATTCCACACTAGAAAGTATGATTCCTAACTAGGAATCGCAACTAACCTGTGTGCGAGATGGGAACAGCTCTGCTAAGATACTGTACAATCACAGCAGCTAGCTGGCTCAAAGCAGACACAGCCACTCTGTACACTGCAAGACTTGGTCCTCCACAGAGGGAGAAAACTAGGAATCGCAACTAACCTGTGTGTGAGATGGGAACAGCTCTGCTAAGATACTGTACAATCACAGCAGCTAGCTGGCTCAGAGCAGACGCAGCCACTCTGTACACTGCAAGACTTGGTCCTCCACAGAGGGAGAATTCTACACAGTCTAGGGTTCAAGGGACGACATGACATCACCTTCTGGAACAGGATCAGTGCCACTGGGCACTGTTGCACAGGCACGTTTGCATATTGAAAAACGGTTGCTGTGCTACACAGGAGGTTTAACTGAACACAAGGAGTGAGTCCTCCTATGAGTACAAATAGAAATTCTACTCTGGGTTTAATAATATGCTTGAACTACTAAAAAAAACAACCTGTGTATTTTGTTTTAAGCTGTGAAAGTGTTTGAGCCACATACTTTCATTGGGGCTTCTGGAGCCTTAACTATTCAAAATGGGGATAAAAGTGTTAAACCTCGCTGTATCTTACAAACTTTTTTTGTTTTTTGTGAAGACATTTCTGTATGTACAGCTCAGTCTACATACAGTATCGATTAAATACGAAGCTTTCCACTTACAAGCAACTGCGAACACAAATCAATTTATTGGTACTGTATATTAATTTCCACCCAAAGCTGAAAGTACTTGCAAACATATTTTAAGCCTGTCAGCAGGAGTCTCTTCTTTACACAGAATCACTTACATCTTGGAGGTCAAAGCTGTATCTCTTGGATCCATTAAGGATCAGCAGGATGGGATTCTTGGACCACTTGATCTTACATTTGTATGTTTTCTGGTTTGAACCTGAAGTATTGAAATAATCTCATTTGACTGAAATGAGTACAAATAGCTTTTTAGGTGTACTGTAAAAATGTCCACAACAGGTCATTTTGTGCACTACATACTGACACACTGGGCTGTTTGGAACACAGACCAAACAAATCCAGGATCACTGGTTCCCTCAGGTTCTGCAGCTGTAAAATCGCACCTCACCAGCCTGCATGCAGCTCTGACAGTTTGTACACCAATAGCTGGTACTGGCCTCAATAGCCATTACCCTCCTGATCTGGGATCTGCAGCCTTGCATAATCAATAAAGCACAGATCTGAAAAGCGTGTTCACTGCTCTTAGTTAAGAAACTGACTGACCCAGTTAAGACATGCAGAGCTTGGCTGGAATGAGAAGAATGAGAACGAGAAGACAGTGCTGCTTTATCCTTTCCCCAGGCCGATCAGACACTAAGCTAGCTGCTTGCAGAAAGTACCGTCATCAATGGCAAAGGCATCAGCACTAGGGGTCACCAAAAATGTCAGCAAAACACTGTTACTTGTGATGCATAATTGTATACTGATTGTGTTGGAAGCCGGAATTTTCACACAGGTGTCATTTGTGGTTTGTCGAAGGTATGTATTGTAATAAAGCCAGGACATTTCTTTGATCTCACAGGAAGTCACTCTTGCGTGAACAGGAACTCAGGTTCCCTGAGCTTTGTGACTTACAGTAAGAGAAGTCCCACAGTATAGGAACATGCTGGTGATTAGTCATTAGTTGCCATAATCTTACACTGAGAAAGAGCGTTTAAAAAGTACAGAAAAGGCCCGCAAAATATGTTTTTTCTTTGGAAATACACAGTCCTTCACAGCACTCACCACAGATCTAGGGAATTGTCAACATCATTTTCAGGTCGTAATTTTGTCCCAGGAGGCAAAATGCACTTTTCCATGGGAATGAACCCTTCAAAGAACCTGCAAATAAACACAATATACAAACAATTAGGCTGGGCCTTAACTGGCTGACACAAGGGTGGTTCAAAAAGCTCAGAGCCAAACACAAAGAGAAGAGGCTGTTGCTGTTAGAGCTGCATTACTTCCTGAGTAAAGTGAAATTGCCATATCCCCGCCTTCTAGACAGCTAACTGGTACTATTGCACAGACAAGCTGAAAGGATGTGGGAAGTCAAAAACCCAAGGCTGTTACAGCTATCAGATCTTAGATATTGCAAAAGGGGAGGGAGGAACGTTGACTCCTGTGTTGACAGGATATTGCACATGGCCAATCTGTAGATACCCTGCAACTCACAACTAGCAGACCACTGAAGCTAAGCGGGTGTGAGCCTGGTCAGTACCTGGATGGGAGACCTCCTGGGAAAAACTAAGGTTGCTGCTGGAAGAGGTGTTAGTGGGGCCAGCAGGGGGCACTCACCCTGCACTCACCCTGCATGTGGGTCCTAATGCCCCAGTATAGTGACAGGGACACTATACTGTAAACAGGCGCCGTCCTTTGGATGAGACGTAAAACCGAGGTCCTGACTCTCTGTGGTCATTAAAAATCCCAGGGCGTTTCTCGAAAAGAGTAGGGGTGTAACCCTGGCGTCCTGGCCAAATCTCCCATTGGCCTTTACCAATCATGGCCTCCAAATAATCCCCCTCTATGAATTGGCTTCATTACTCTGCTCTCCTCCACACTGATGTGCGGTGAGTGTTCTGGCGCACTATGGCTGCTGTCACATCATCCAGGTGGATGCTGCTATTGGTGGTGGTGGTGGAGGGGATCCCCATTACCTGTAAAGCGCTTTGAGTGTAGTGTCTAGAAAAGCACTATATAAGTGTAAGCAATTATTATTATTGTTAACAAACACAAGCAATGTCCGTTTAACCTTTGTCTCAGTACATTGCCTGCAAAATTCGAGCTACTGCACTGTAAACCAATGTGGCTGGTTAAAGAAGACTCCACTTTTTCTTTACTAGACTTGGAGGTGCAGTTAAGACCTTATTAAAATATCACGTTACAAGATATTGGACACATGCACAACTGTGTGGAGTTTTATAGCTCCATCTTGCTCACAGATGTAGTGAACATAGTAGAGACATTTCAGTTTATATTTCTACATTTGGAATCGCCAGCTTGTTTATGCACACCCTTAGGAATCACCTACTACCACTAAATGTGCCTTATTACGACATCCCACAGTGCAGGGATCCCAGACCCTGGCCTTAAGAGAAATCCAACAGCTCTCATAGGTTTTATACAATCCAACTCAGAACAATTAAACAGGTGGTTTGATCAATTAAGTCATTTACAGATCCACTGGGAACAAAGATCAGAAAATCTTTCAGCTCTCATGGACCAGTGTTCCCTTCACTGTTCAATGAATCAATGATCAATTAAAGGATCAATTGCTGGATCAGTTTCTAATGTTCATCTAATCATTACATAAGAGGTGGTTAATAGTGTCACTGCTTCAGGAGGTTGTGTGTGCAGGGAAATGATTCATGTTTTGATGTATAATCTACTAGGGGACTGGGAACTCATCACACAAAGTGGACCATATCCTTGACACAATGACCACTTTATTCAACCTTATTGCATAGAGATATCATTAATACAAAAGAAAGAGGATATACAATATTAGGGACTTGTGTACTGCACTACAAAACCTAAAAATATTAAGAGTTTCTTTCTAAGAAAATGTCCAAGTATGCGTGAGTACAGATCATATCTGCCTGTAGTGCACACAAGCAACTTTTTTTGCTGAAGGGAGTGATTTTTTTTGGTGACTTGGTGACTGGAGCAAGGTCTTCTGCACAAATAAAACAAATCTGTGTTGCTATAAAACATGAAGAGGCAAACCTAGCTGGTGGCAATGCAGACTTAGAACAGAGATGCTACGAAGTTTTAAAGAGTTTTGAAAAACACTTGGATTAAAAATGGAGCAATGTGTGCACAGCAGCAAAAGAGTTTTTCTTGTGAATGTTTGAAATGGACAAAGGAATTCTTCACATCCAAATTCATACACATAAAAAAAAGAACTGAGTCAATAAAAAGTCTTGACTAGTAATACTCAGATCGTCCAGCAGTAAGGAATGTCCGTGAAGAAATAGTTTACGTTCCATTTATTATAAATTGTTCACATTCTAAGTTAACAAAAATTAACTATGCAAATCAAATTCAAGAAATAAAGTAAAAACTGTAAAACTATGCACAGTGGAAAGTCTAAATATTAGGGGGTGGTTCAAGTTTTACATATATTGTATAATACAGTGTTGATGAGCCAATAGAAATGACAAATGAGGAAGTTACAGCAAATTAGAGAAGATATTACAACATACTACACTTGAAAAGGAAACCTTCAGCAGGGATGATTTAAAGGCTGACTAGCTTGACGAGATTTCCTGAGTTCCTGAGCTGAGCGATGCTGTTCTCGATGGGACAGGGACAGGTCTTACCTGACAGACACAGGCCCAAAGCTGGCGATGAAAAGTACAATGGGGATGCAAAGAAGGTATATTTTCTTGACCTTGAGATACTGCCTGGAACAAAAGGAAGAACAGGAGAGTTTAAGATTTAGGATTCTGAAATTTCATCGTAGACATAACCTAACATTTCATTAAAGCTGATGGCTTCATATACAGAAGTTACTGATGAACAAAATAATAATAATTGCTTACACTTATATAGCGCTTTTCTGGCACTCCACTCAAAGCACTTTACAGGTAATGGGAATCCCCTCCACCACCACCAATGTGCAGCCCCACCTGGATGATGGGATGGCAGCCATAGTCCACCAGAACGCTCACCACACATCAGCTCTCAGTGGGGAGGAGAGCAGAGTGATGGAGCCAGCTCAGAGATGGGGATTATTAGAAGGCCATGGTTGGTAAGGGCCAATGGGAAATTTGGCCACGACACAGGGGTTACACCCCTACTCTCGGACCTCAGTTTTACAGTATAGTGTCTCCGTCACTATATTGGGGCATTAGGACCCACATGAACTGCAGGGTGAGCACCCCCTACTGGCCCCACTAACACCTCTTCCAGCAGCAGCCTTAGTTTTTCCCAGGAGGTCTCCCATCCAGGTACTGACCAGGCTCACACCTGCTGAGCTCCAGTGGGCTGCCAGTTGTGAGTTGCAGGGTGATATGGCTGCTGGCATTAAGCAGTGACTGCAGACCTTGCTGCTACCCTGAAACCATCTCAAAAACCTCAAAAACTCCTAATAAGGAACAAATATTCAGTTTCCTAGTTTTTGCTGTTCCTCTTAAAAAAAAAACTTTACCACTAAAATACCACTACTGCAAAACAGTGCTTATTACAGAGAACTACATGGTCATAAAAAATGATTTATTGCATGTTTATTGCTTTTGGGTGGAACAATGGCGCAGTTCTGGGGCCACGAGTTCAATTCCGGACCTGGGGTGCTGTCTGTGTGGAGTCTGTATGTGCTACCCATGTTCATATGGGTTTCCTCTGGCTGCTCCAGTTTCCTTTCTCAGTCCAAAGATATTAGCCCTGGTGTATCCGTCTGTGTGCCCTGCGGTGGACTGAGGTGTATCCCGCCTTGTACCTGTATAGACTCCATCTCCCGCTCTAGCTCTACCTAAAATGTACCCATCCCCATCTACTTCTGTAGTTAAGTGCAAATAAATGTGTTACCACAGGAGTGCTTTTTGCTGTAAATACTTATAAATAAACATAAAATACCACAGAAGACCCTGAACCTGCCCCTCAGCTGGTGTACTGGAACACGATCCACATGGGCGGTGTGGCTTTGTCTAGCGTCCAGCTGTAGACACAAAACCTTATCCTGATCACGACTGAGTCGTGCAGTACTCTTCGGTGGTTCTGCCCTCTTTCTGTATTCTCAGGTGAAATGTAGCCCCTCCAGGGTCCATATTACAGTGCATCCAGCTTATCAATGACTCATCTCCCCCCCCCAACAGTGAAAGTGCTACTCCATTCTGGCCTCTACTATGGGTGGCTGAAAAATTTATGAAAACTTAGGGTGGAAAAATTCCTCCTCAGCCCCATGCTGCAGATCTTCTTCTTCTCCCTTTGTCTGGTCTGCTGGAGATTAATGCCTGTTAACAATGCCTTTTCAGTTCTTATATCACATTCAAGTAAGCTGCTATTCATCCATTTTTTAACAGCTTCATGGAATTCAGGGTTGTGGGAGAGCTGGAGACCATCCCCACCAAGCAATGGGTGCAGGGCAGGATACACCCTGGATGGGATGCCAGTCCCTTACAGGGCACAAACACTCACACACTCACCCCAGAGCCAGACTTCCCAGAAGTTAATTAACCTACCAGTATGTCTTTGGACAGTGGGAGGAAACCGGAGCATCTGGAGGAAACCAATGCAAACCCAAGAAGAACATACAAACTCCACACAGACAGCACCACAGGTCTGGAATCGAATGCAGGGCCCCAGCGCTGTGAGCAGTGCAGCAGTGCCTAACCCTTTGGTTAGTCACCATTTGTCTAATTAAGTAGTATCAATGTGCTGAATGCCCCCCCCCCCCCAAGTTTTATTTTGCAAATACTAAGGCATTGGAGCTAAAGCATACTGCCAACATGATTACACAAGACTCCCAGAGAACTACAGTATGTCCTCTGCTCAATCACTGCCATGCTCAACAGTTCCCATATATTGCCACATATTTTGGTTAAAACTCTGCAGAGACTTCAGCCACACCACATGGAAAGCTTGTTGAGACGGGGTGCAGAGAGGAACAACTACCCTGGGGCCTATCTGTGGATCAGTAGTGACTTCCAGCCCGAGAGACAAAGGTCACTCCATGTGCTCTTCTGGATTCCAGCCTGATACAGGAGGATCTATAAATACTGATATCATGAACTTTTTATAGGCCAGGCTAGACGTAGCTATTTTTGTTCAACTATTCTGCATGCCATTACTTTAATAAGTGGTCAAGCATAGAGCTGGTTATAAGCTGAGGGATTTGTACACCTTCTAGCACAGAGCTAAGGCCTCAGAAATGAAGACTCGGGCAAATTTCTTTTGGAGTGGAAGCACAGCTGCTATGGGATTTATGCGCTTTTAAGTTTTCACGCAGGCCCAGACAGTCCACATCTACAGTAGTAAATAATTCCAGAACATCACAAGGCATGCTGGCTTCTTACGCATGCCAAACAATAATTTTTTCTCCAAAGTCGTCGATTACCATTGCCACGTTTTCCCCAAGTTGGATGCAGCCCCAGACTGAAGTCATCTTAGCCGTGATCCTAAAATTTCTCTCAAGAGGCAAGTGGCTCAGGTTCCTAGCAACCGAAACAACAGTGAGGACACTTCTTTGGGCCGTTCTGCTGTCGTGACGGGACAGGGTTTACTAAAGGTTACAGGGCCTTGCAGAAGTATCACACCCCTGCACAGTTTACACATTTCGTTACTTTAGAGCCTGCCGTCATGACAGTTTGAGGCAGCAGCTAATATTTGTCAGATGTAAAACTACTCATTTCAAGGAAAGAAAGAACTGGAAAAGTCCCGATTGCAAATGTATTCAAATGCTTTGCTGTGGTTGAGGACTGCAGTGACGGATACAAAAGGTCACGCAGTTTAGCCATTTATACAGTTCTCAGAGAGCAGAAAAGGGTAGTTAAGCATTTCGACATAAAAACCTTCTTCTTGCAAAGAAATGAAAAATACATTTTTCTGCATGGCTAAATTAGTAACTCCCAGTATCTTCAAGCCATGAAGATTAATGCGTACAGATTTCCAGCCTCAAACCACAGGGAATCAGCCGAGCTGCATACGTGTCAAACAGATAGAGAAGACCTACAGAAGACACAGTCATGTAGTTCATTCAGAACCCAATCACGCCCGATTCTTGAATGCGTTCTTTTGTCTCTTCCCCAGAGTTGTCTCCAGTCATTCATACGAGTTCCTGCTGTACTCTTCGGTGGTTCTGCCCTCTTCCTGTATTCTCAGGTGAAACGTAGCCCCTCCAGGGTCCATATTCCAGTGCGTCCAGCTTAGCAATGACCCCTCCCTCCCCACCCCCCAACAGTGAAAGTGCTACTTCCATTCTGGCCTCTACTGCGGGCAGCTGAAACATTTCTTAGGGTGGAGAAATTCCTCCTCAATCCCACACTGCAGATCTCCTTCTTCTCCCTTTGTCTGGTTTGCTGGAGATTAATGCCTGTTCACAATGCCTTTTCACTTCTTATATCACATTTTAGTTAGATTCCATCCATACATTTTTTAAACTGCTTCATCCAATTCAGGGTTGTGGGGGAGCTGGAGACCATCCCCACCAAGCAATGGGTGCAGGGCAGGACACACCCTGGATGGGATGCCAGTCCCTTACAGGGCACAAACACTCAAACACTCACGCCAGAGCCAAACTTCCCAGAAGTCAATTAACCTACCTGTATGTCTTTGGACAGTGGGAGGAAACCGGAGCATTAAACTATTTTTTGTCTTTAAATTCTCATTTGGATGCCATTCCGCATCTCCCAAGTTAAAAAGCAAAATGCTGCCCCGAGGACAATGCAATTTCATAGCTAGAAACAGATGCACCACACAATTCAATGAGTTCAAATGAAAACCAGCAATGAATAACATAGAAATAGTTTAGATTGAGCCACTATGTATTTAAAATGCTTATAACCAGTGTATATTTTTCTAATTAGTACCATTAACGATAATGAAAAATATCTTAGCCTAATCAATATCTTTAAATACTTAAGCAACGTATTCAAATTTTGTACCACTTTGACCTCTACTACGCAGCAGTCTCGCTCTAAGGCAGCAGGGCCAGCTGTTTATAGCTACTCGGGTTACAGGGTGACACAAAATGGGGAAAAAAAACTTCACCTACCAACTTTGTTAAAAGCAATTTCAATTTGGGGTTTAACTTCTACCATTTAAAAAAATGTAAATTGCATCGTAAGATTGAAAGCTTTGATGGTTTGCGCAGGGAAGAAGGCAATTTTGAAAATGTCCACAAAAATAGAGCACTGCAAAAACTAAAATAGTGAACAATCACCAGTGCTATGCAAATTACCTGCCCACAGAACCTGTGAACTAATTATTTCAGTCACAGAATGTGTTTAGACTCTGTGTGTATTTATAATGTAACCACAGAAGAGCAGTGTCCAAAAGTACAGCAAAAAGTCAACACTTGATATTGCTTGACTGTAAATCAAACATTTGTGATTTTGAGATTAATTTGAATAAGTACAATATCGCATATGTTTTATTTTTGAGTAATTTCACACACACACAATTATATTATAACAAAACCATAGTTTTTATGTTCCACCTAGTCATTTCAAGTGACCTATTTTAACACATTTATCTGAAGAAAACTCATTCTTCACTCAGGTTGGGAGATTGTTAAACAGAGATCTTTAATTCAATCAGCTGAAGGGGAGCATATCGCAGAGAAAGGGTTTCCCCTAGCACTCAAGACATGCTCACTGGACTGAAATTACACTTTCCTTTTTATATATTAAAAGTAGGTAAGACTTTAACATATCAAAGGAACATACAGGGAAAAGGGGCAGTGTCAGAAGTCAAACAAACAGGACAGAAAGATCAAGTATTAGGTTTATTCCATGGTGAAAAAAAGAAAGAAAAAAAGAAGAAAACAATGTTTCGGCCATGGAGCCTTTTCAGGTGTCAAGGAGGCTGAAGAAGGTTCCACGGCCGAAACGTTGTGTTTTCTTTCTTCTTTTTTTCAGCAGGGAATAAACCTATTACTTGTTCCTTTGCAGCCTACGCATGCTGACGTAGCTACCCACCTGAACTAGGACAGAAAGATACCCTTTGGCATCCTGCAATCTGTTTCACTTCTCTGGTTGAATGGGTGGGAAGAATCACAGGCTTTAGTTTGCACCTAAGACAGTGTTCCCGCACATAGTCACTTTCTTGACCTTTTTCCACTCTGTCTTCCACACCACCCACCTTCTAACCATTGCATCAAATCTAGGGTTGTGGCGGAGCACAATCAGCAGTTTCAGAAAGCGACTAACTGAAATTTAAGTGAAAATGGAAACTTAAATAGATTCTTGCTGAAGAAAACTGACAAAAGGAGAACCTGACTATTCTGTAAATATACTGTAAAGCAGCACACATAGTGCTGGCAAAAACAAGAGGATGCCACTTGCACTTCTGTTAAAAATCCACCATCAGCTGTTAAAGTGCAACATAGGTATTTAGATTTCGGATTGATTGGGAGTGTTGAAGAATGTGAACTTATAGATAAAAAGTGGGCTCTTTGCAGTCAGCTTTGATCAAATCGCTGCTAGAAACTTAAGCTTCTCCAGCATCCTTCATACAAAGCATTGGTTTTTCAAAGACAATCCTGTTGATGTCTTGCAAAGAAAAGCTGAACCAGTTACAACAAGTAATAATCTGTTAAGAGTGGTCGGAATTCAAGATCTTTAGAAGTATCTGATAAAGCAAGTTGAAGAACTGTTCAGACTGAAAGAGGACAAACAACAGAGGATACTATTACCTGCTACAATTTCTGCCATTCTTGGAGAGGAAGCAGCAGAAAAATTGGATGTTGCTCCTCTAATATGGTGTCAAGAGAAATTGAATATAAGGGCTTTTCAAGCTAAAGAAAATCTAATGCCGCCCAAAAATGCCTAGTAAAAGTAATTTTAATTGAGCAGTAAAACTGGCCAACTGCTACTCAGTTCTCCCTCATTTCTCAAGAGAGGAGTGAGTCTTAAAGGCTAGTTCTCCTTCCTGACGTGATTCTGATCTCTCATGGAAAGGTGCTGGTTCATCTGCTTGGACTGCAATTTTAACCACGGCTTTTCTTTAGTGAGTTTTCTATTTTACCAACCATTTAAAACTACAGCACATGCTTTCCTTGGTACTTCTGGCTCCATTCAAACAGACCCTTACAAAATTAACATTTTAGACATATAAACAAAAGCCACTCAAAAAAAGTGTCATTTTTGTCTTTTGTCCCTTAATATCAGGGCTAGTACTCAAAATACTGGTTAATAAGGGAGAACCTGCAGCACACTACAGAAGCTTGTTTCATGGAGAAAAGAAATATTCTGCTTAACATTAAAAAATTATTTTGCAAGTAGTACTGCTGCAATATATCAATATATATTGCAATAATACTGCCCCATGCAAAGTTCCATTTTCTAACCAAAAAATAGGCCCACCCCTCTTTGTGCAAATTAATTTAAACGCGCACACGTTTATAAGGACTTATAAAGTACATCGAATAAAACACCCTGGAGCTGTTTGAGAAAGTGGGATTACTCACTAAACAGACAGATTAGATGCATAAAACCGTTTATTGCATAGTCCGTCGTGAACACAATGTATTTTTTTCAGCTTTACATAAGCATTATAATGATTTATATTTGGTCTTAATGCTACTTACACAGACTAAATGATAGAAGGGAACTAAAATAAACATGAAAAAAAAATATTTCTTGTGATGGAATTAATTATTGAAAAGCTTCATCTAAGCCATGTTGTCATCTGCATACTTTGGTGTCCCCTTCTACTTTGAAGAGTTTTCTCCTATAAGAGCCAAACTCACCACATACTGTAGGCTTTTAGACATCCCCTAATTTGCGAGCCACACCCTGAATTTTAAACCTTGCCTTTACCAGCAAATTTGCTCATCTCTGTGTCAGTCTCAATGAGCAATATTTTAGTGTTCCATTCCAACAATAAACCACACCCCAGATATTCAGGAAAAACTGAAAAATTTAAGACAGGGGAATACAGTCCCTGAAGGCCCCTATTACTGCACGTAGCACTACAACACAGATGTGAGAAAAACACTGGATCTTGACCGTGGGCAGGCAGTACCAGCACAGAGCTAACAATCTTGGGTGAAGATTGTTACAGTGAAAAGCAGTATTTTACATTAACATTTAAGCTCACAGAGCAAAGAAACTACCCCTCCTTTATTAACTTTGGTGCATGAAGAAGCACAAAGTGAAATAGCAATAACTGATTTACTGCCAGATCCATCTGTTTTTACTGTTTTATTTGTATGTAGCCAATCCTGTTAATCAAATTTAAACTGTGTGGTGAATCTGAAAATGTATATTCATGCTTAGGAACATGATGGTCAGCTCAAATGTAACTCGTACTACAACATGATTGATCTCACTGACTGAACTTCTCATGATACCAAATTTCTCTTATATCACATTTAGTCTGTATGACGACACTGTACAGATCTTAAATCTTTGTCGTCTTTTTAATGACACTTTGAGGTGTAACGGACAATAAAACTAACTGTCAATCAATGAACATCTGATGAATATTCAAAAAGAAATATCTTCTTCTCAGTGTAATATCCAATACAGGACATCCTAATCCAAATGGTGATGCATAATAGTGTGAAATTTGACAATAGTGCAAGACACTTCTGAGAGCTGGGCAACCTCTAATCAATTGCATTAGATCGTTTGGTTTTCCGTAGCATATAGTGATAAAGACATTTGTTTTAAATATTATCTGTTTTTAGGGCCACTATGTATATTTTTTATAATCTAAAATACAATTGATTTTTAATTACAATTTATACACAATTACTAATAATTCTGTATACTGTATGGAATTAAAATATTTTGTTTGTGTTATGCTGCATGTCATAATACTGCATCTAATTTGGAGTAGTGCATAATCATTGTTTTTAATGAAATTGTCACTAATACACTATGCATACTGTACAGTATGATTAGTGTAAGAAAGCAACAATGGGGTAATAAACATTTAATACTGTACTGATTTGTCTGAGAATCGTGGCAAATGTGGCACTTTATGGATTCACTGCTCCTCCTGGCAGTTTAACAACATAGTGCAGTGCAGCATCGGATTTATTTGAAATTAAAAAAGCGAGATAAGGTTCTGTACCTCATGCTGCGGCTCTTACCACCCTGCGTATTCTAGATGGATGCATCTGTTTTAAAACAGTTTTTACATCCTGTTCCTAAACAGCGGAAAATTTTCAAATTTCATATGCCTGCCTTAAGAATGCCTGCTAACCCTTCCAAAAATAAACTGTAGATTATTTTCACATTTTTATAGGGATGTCCATATAAAAACTTCAGGTTATTGTCACAAGGGTAGTGAAGGCTTCAACTGTGGACTCGGAGATCTGTTCCAACAACAAACAGGAGACAAGAGAAGCTATTTTTTTAATTACATGCCTTATTAGCTAATGTTAATCTAGACATTTAACCATGAGAGTGTATGTGTATCATGATCTGTACTTTAACATGTCTACTGTGGAAAGTCTGAGACATAACAATCAACATAAGGAAAAAAAGGAAACATGCACTTCAGCTACTGATACTTCACAAAACTCCCTAATTCACGGTGCCTTAAATTAATATGCTTGTCAGGGCTGTCAGGCAGGAGACAGGCGCTGGCAGTAAAGTGAAGTGGGAAAAGGGCCAGGAAACTTAATAATTTTTAGACATTACAATACTCCAAAGGCACCCACAAAGTTTCCTGGAAAGGCTCCCTACGGTATAAACTTCTGCAGAATGTAATTCTTACACACACACACAAATTAGATGCACAGCTTGAGGTCTTTGCCTAATATAGATATAAGCAGGAGAGGCAGATGCAGTTCCACCCACTTACAGTCTGGAAGGAGTAGACTGCTTCCCAGAACAGCCATATAGCAAACTGCCTTGCCCCTAATCCCTCATTTTACTAACCGATATTCAGTTATACTTCACAGGAGGTTGGTCCACCTGCAGTAATAATTATGTTGCTGCAGCAGTCGTTCATACATTCCATTGTCCACTTCATCATGGGACCACTCTGCGACATCCTCACAAGATGTACAACCTGTGTCTATTCCTCTAGTTCAAGATTTCTTTTGTTGGCCTGATTTCTGCTCTTTGTTGTTATTGTTCTGTAAAATGCCAGTTACAACAGAAATCTGAAATATAAATACAAATCCAGTTCCTCATTTAAGCCTGCAGGAAGAACAGGATTTAATAAAAATGTTTCCACTTCTTTATTCCGATGGCAGGTCTTTGAAACGTACTGCTGTGAGGTGACAGGGTGGGAGGACTCCTCTCTCTAAATGAGCTACTAGCAACAACACAAGCCTCCATATGGGCTTAAATGACCTCCTATCACTCGTACCCCATCGAGCTGCCCTGGCCGAACTGTCTCGGAAGTCGGGGATGCCGACATGCAGACCACAAGAGAGAGAAACAAGTCCACATCTGAAGAGACTGATGCCTGTGATCATTTTCTCTTTTTTGTGCATCACTTGCCCTTGCAGATACTGGATACATTTTTGACCTGTGATCATCATTGCTGTTCGTACCCACCCAATATTCTTACTAGAGCTGTCTTTACAACTTCATGCAGTTAATGTGCTCCAGTTAAATTCAAATTAGCTTTACTTTATTCCTTATTGATTTATTATTTATTTGCACTGGTTAATCAATCAATGGTAGAGATACAAAAAGGAAACCCATCCATTTTCTAACCGGTAACCCCTAATTCAGGGACCTGGAGCTGGAGCCAGAGCCTATCCCAGCAAGTACCAGGCTCAAGGTGGGGTACACCCAGGGTGGGACCCCAGTCCATTGCAGATTAAAAGTAAGTGTTCTTTAATTAAAGGGAGACTGCAGGCCCAATTTCTCAGATCGCTTATTAAATCTCAGTAACAAAATAGATTAATTAATGGTATTGAAAAATTTGACAAATTCCTAATTGAGCACAACATTGTGATTTTTGTGAAAGTAATGCAAGTCGCCATGTTGTCACAAACCACTGGTCTCGCCACGATCGAGAACTGCGAGGGCTCTATTCAAGGTGTTGTGAAAAGGCTTGACAAATCCCACCCCCCTGCATTTCAAAGCCTGACGGACATTGCTCTCAACGGCTGCCGTTAGAAGACATTTGACCTTTTGAACATGAATCCTTTATACAACCTCTTTCCGGGTCCCAGTATGTCCTGCAGGGCCATATGAAACACCCCAAGGAAGCATTTCAGTGCATTGAAGCTAAAGCCTTGCAAACAGCATTTAACTTTTCAGCACCAGGTTACCACCACTTAAGTTAAGTTAAGACTTAACAGCCAGAGGTCCTTAGAACCATATACAGTACATATATATCATAAATACATGTGTATATATACAGCTTTCCACAGGATTCTGAAGTCTGCCTTAACCGTTTCATTTTCAGTTTTAGTGCAATATACCACAGCAAAAGCAGGGTAATTTGTTAGAATTATGGTAAATAAGCTTAATTGCTTTCATAAGCACATGTCCCACACTCACCTCATTGTTGCAGGTGGACTGGATGGGTCGCCACCCCCGTAGTCTTTCCAAGCCTTTGCAGAACAGAACCCTTACAGCACACCTGGCCCACAAGTGAAAAAAGGAAAATGACAAAAAATGAAAACGGTTTTCCTCTGTGTTGCATTTTCAGTTAATCTACCCTGATTTTATTACAGTGGTCCATAGATTTGCCATAGTCTGTTCTACAACAGTGTATGGTGACTTACAATATTTGTTAATAGAATAGTAAGTGGTTAACACAACCATCAGGGCTGCGGCAAAACCTGCACAGTAGTACGCTGAGTGACATAAAACCACAGGAAACCTCTGTGAAACAATCTGGAAAACACAGACAATTCAAGGTAATGATGCCAAATTACCATGTAAGATCACAATGAGTTTCATAACGATAATCAAGCAGAATTTAATTAGCCCCATCTGAAGCTCAAGTCCTCTTCCGCTACACAAATTTAATAATGACCAAGTGCAGTCATTATTAACACTTGGCTTACTTGTCCTTAAACAGCCTGAGAAGGCTGACAGTTAAAACTGTAAAAAATGCAAGAAGGTGAAGTCAAAATTAATGATGAGGACAAAACTGTAATATTTCAGGCCAATGACTGACAATAAGATAGATGAGCTACATTGTCGGATCAATGCGGAAAGGGACCTGAGGGATTGCTGTGTTTATGCCTTCACTGAAACCTGGCTGAATGCATGCGTCCCAGACACCACCATCCAGCCAAAGGGGTTCACCGTTTACCGCATGAACAGAAACCACCAAGCAACCGGCAAACACAAAGGCGGAGGTGTTTGCTTCCTGGTCAACAGCAAGTGGTGCACCGACGTGAAGGTAATCTCTAAATCCTGCTCGCCGAATCTAGAACAGCTGACCATAAAATGTCGACCCTTTTATTTGCCGAGAGAGTTTTCCGCCACTATTATCACAACCGTTTACATTCAACCTCAAGCCTGCGTGGAAGCAGCACATAGCGAACTCCACGACATTATCAACAAGCACGAAAACTCCCACCCAGAAGGCGTCTCAATTGTAGTTGGGGACTTCAACCACTGCAATCTGAGGAAAGTACTGCAAAAATACATTCAGCATGTTACTGTACCGACAAGAGGAGGCAATATTTTAGACCACTGCTACACAACAATAAAAGGAGCATACAAAGCACTTCCCAAACCGAGTTTCGGTAAGTCGGACCACATCGCTCTCCTGTTGCTTCCCCACCTGCTTTAAAAAAAACACTATTGTTCCAACCCCCAAAAAGACAAAAGTGACATGCCTGAATGATTACCGCCCAGTAGAATTAACATCTGTGGTGATGAAATGCCTGGAGAAGCTGGTGTTGTCACACCTCAACTCCTCCATCACAGAGTCCCTGGACCCCTTGCAGTTCGCCTACCAGAACAACAGATCAGTGGATGATGCTGTCTCTCTGGCTCTGCATACAGCCTTGGAACACCTGGACACTAAGAACTCGTATGTGAGAATGCTGTTTGTGGACTACAGTTCAGCATTCAATTCCATCATATCCAGTCAACTGGTGACAAAGCTCAGGGGGATTAGGTCTGTGCAACTCTGTCTGCAACTGGCTGCTGGACTTTCTTATCGAGAGACCACAGCAACAACCGCATCATTAAGTTTGCCGATGACACCACTATAATAGGACTGATCAGTGATGATGACGAGTCCACTTACAGGGATGAAGTTGTACAGCTGCTTAGGTGGTGTCATAGCAATAACCTGGACTTGAACATAAAGAAAACGAAAGAGCTAATAGTGGACTTTCGGAGACACAGGCCACACACTCACAGCCCGCTCAGTATTGATGGAACGGAAGTGGAAACAGTCACCAGCTTTAGGTTTTTGGGAATTCACATCTCTAAAGATCTAACCTGGACTGTGAACACTGACTCTATCATGAAGAAGGCTCAGCAGCGCCTTTATTTCTTGAGGTGCCTCAAGCGATGGGGGATGCCAATACATGTGTTGGTGAACTTCTACCGCTGCACTATCGAGAGCGTCCTCACCAACGGGATCACCGTGTGGTATGGCAACACCTCTTCGCGAGAAAGAAAGGCACTGCAGAGAATGGTCAATATGGCCCAGAAGATCATCGGCTGCGGTCTCACCGAGATTAAACAGCTCTATGAGGACCGCTGCCGTGGTAGAATTCTGGCCATCACAGAGGACAGTCACCACCCCGGGCATGAGCTCTTCACCCCACTGCCCTCAGGCAAGAGATATAAGAGCATACGGACACTTACCACTAGATTCTTCAATAGCTTCTATCCACAAGCAGTGAGACTGGCGAACACATTTAGCCATCCCCCTCGGACCACACCTACACCATCACCATCTACCTCATTGTAATTTATTTATTGTACGTCTCCAGTCATTGTTTACACGTCTGTATTGTTTACATTCAAACTGTCTGCATGTTTACTTGCGCATTGTCTATTGTTTGTTTGTACATTGTCTTGATGCACTGTTTGCACTTTGTTTTGTTTTTTTTTACACTTGTTTTACAATTGAGAGACTTTCTGTAAGTAAGAATTCCATTGTACCAGCACCGGTTACATATGGCAATAAAGTTCAAGTCAAGTCAAGGTGGTGCGGATAGGCAATAAAACATCAACACCACTCACCCTGAGCACTGGAACCCCACAAGGCTGCTGTCTGAGTCCAAGGTTGTACTCCCTATTTACTCACGACTGCACAGCAAGACACAGACAAGAGATATAAGAGCATACGGACACTTACCACTAGATTCTTCAATAGCTTCTATCCACAAGCAGTGAGACTGGCGAACACATTTAGCCATCCCCCTCAGACCACACCTACACAATCATCATCTACCTCTTTATGATTTCTTATCTATTGCACATCTCCAGTCATTGTAGTACGCATACTGCATATGGCAATAAAGTTCAAGTTCTAGTTCAAGTTCAATGAACCCTCAAAACACCTACCTGACAAACTGGTGGAGCTTGCACGGGTTACTGGTTTTGGTAGGAAAGGATTAAAGACTGAAATATTTTAATTTTGCAAATATTATCTCAAGTAAGTTATTTAATCAATTCAACAAGTTTACTGTAGAAGTAGTTCAGGTGGGGAGCTGCGTCAGCATGCGTAGGCTGCAAAGGAACAAGTAATAGGTTTATTCCAGGCTGAAAAAAAGAAGAAAGAGAACACAACGTTTCAGCCGTGGAGCCTTCTTCAGGTGTGAGAGAAACAGGGCAGTAGGCAAAGGTAAAGTAGCGGGAGAACAAAGGTTGGGAGGGGGGAGGAGTGAGAGGCGGAGCAGGGGACAGAAAGAGAGGCCAATCAAGAGGTGTGGAGTCAGAATAGGTGTAGACAGGTGTGAAATGAAACCTCCAATGAATGGTGAAAATAGTACACAATACGGGATTAATACATCAAATTTGTTCTTGGAGTACTTGTACATCATAAAAGCAAAAATCCCATTTTAAAGGCTTTAAGATTATGACTGGACTGCAGTTTTATAACCAATAGCAGCACAGACATCATGATTGGCCTCTCTTCCTGTCCCCTGCTCCCGCCTCCCACTCCTCCCCCCTCCCAGCCTTTGTTCTCCCGCTACTTTACCTTTGCCTACTGCCCTGTCTCTCTCACACCTGAAGAAGGCTCCACGGCCGAAACGTTGTGTTCTCTTTCTTCTTTTTTTCAGCATGGAATAAACCTATTACTTGTTCCTATTGTAGAAGTAGATGCACTGGGGGAAAAAAAACGCAGGTGCCCTTTGCTGACACGTGTTATTTTGTTGAACATGTAATCCCCAGAGGACACAGAATGGCCAGTCTCGGGTCACCTGACACGACTTTCAACAAAAATGACAAATTTGATATTTTAGTATGTTTTTTTTTTAGGATTTCTTCTTGCATGAGTTGCTCCTGTAATTATCCATTCTGATAAATTTTTAGTATATCATGAAGTTATCGAGATGTTATTGTATATCCATTTGACATCTTATGCTTTATTTAAAAAAACACAGATCTATAATGAGATCAATTATACATTTTACCAGCTCTTATCTGTTAAACTTTATAAACTGGTTATTTTATAAATAAAATATCAGCAGCAAGAGTCAATCTGTAAAAGAGCCATTACATTTATAAAACTACAAGATGTTCTTTCAATTTATGAGCAGACAACGTTTTTAGAAATTAACAAGCACATCTGAGTAGAGAGTCACAAAATTTATCTTCTAGCCCAAAGGAACTGGACAGCCTGACTGACAAAGTAACTTCAAAACCCTAACACGCATCTGAAATTGCCAGATAATGATCAAAGTGTTAGTCACTTTTTGCCAGCTCGTAGAGTGCACAATAAGCCATCCAGACAAACAAAACCACCCTGTCTATGACATAAAACATGATTCTACCATGTAAGTGGTCATTTATCAGGCACCTTTGACCAGCATGACACATAAACCTTAGCATTTTGTTTTCCCAGTGACTGATTTTCTTTCATGATTCATATAAAGGCATAACTGAATCAAACTCTTAGCACCTCTTAAACCAATGTACATTTGAAGTGACAACAAATAAGGAATTAGTCTTGCTTAATGTGCAATAATTATTTGAACAAGCAACAAAGTAGATAAAAGAACATTTCAGATTTACACTTGCAGAAAACTTTTAATATGATCCCTCAAAAAAGGCTGATTTAAAACTCACGGTACAGATAATGTTGCACACTAATAAAAAACAAAAATAACTGTGTGCAGTGAACAGTGGTGTCATAGGGACCTATTTAGAGACTAATTTCTCTTCTTGAGCTATTGCATGATTTTAGATCTAGATATGAAAATGTTTGGATGGCAGAAATATAGAGAATGCCAAAGAGAATTAGTGGCAAGGGAACTATAAATCAGACAACACCAATTAAATGTATCATAGATTAGTACAAAGTGGGGCAGCACAGGTCAGCAATGCAATGTTCTCCCTGTGGTGCTCTGGGTTCCTCCCACAGTCTAAAAACATGCTTTTGGGTTAATTGGCTTCGGAGTGTGAATGTGTTTGTGGCTATGTGTGCCCTGAGATGGACAGGTGTCTTGTTTAGGGTGTACCCTGCCTTACCCCTGCTGCTTGCCAGGAGAGGGTCCGGCTCCCCTGTGACCCTGAATTGGATGAATCCGTTAGAAAATGGATGGATGGAAGTAAAGAGTGTTCCCCATTCATGGGTGAGGGTGATGGGTCACCCCATGGTAGTGCAGGAAGCCACTCACAGAAGACTCTACACAAACATTCAGAAGCCTACAGTATGAACTGATCACGACAACATGGAGAAGCAGGAAAAAAGAATAGCAAAACTGCAATTTAAACCAAGGGATGTTATGTTTAAGTTTGACAATGCACTAGTGAAACCTCATTTAAATCACGGTGTTTAGTTTTATATAAAATATCTTCATTACAAACCACAAAGAGGATATTATAGCCTCAGAAAGAATTAAAAGAAGGGATTTTCATATAAAGACAAAACTAAGGGAACTAAATGCTTTCGGTGTAGAGCAATGGAGATTGAGACAAGATCTGACTAAAGGATATAAGATCCTAAGTGTACAGAGTTAACCCTGGGGAAACTTGGAAATGCTGATGATGGAAGGATACCAAGACAGAAGACTGATCCAGATTCCTATGAAAGCACAGTGAGTAACTACTGATTAATATTCTGAGAACAGAACCAATATTTGGATAATATGTAGTCCGAAACATACCAAACAACTCAAATAAAAGTATTGTATTCTTCATATGAGTGCTATACCTGACACTTGTTTCTAAAATAGTACACAATACGGGATTTATACAGCAAATTTGTTCTTGGAGTACTTGTACATCATAAAAGCAAAAATCCCATTTTAAAGGCTTAAAGATTATGACTGGACTGCAGTTTTATAACCCATGGCAGCATAGGCATTTTAAACTACCTGTATCTCACTTTTGTGCACTTTATACATAACTGTGACCTGCACAATTTTTTAAAGGAAGAATTGTGTGTTATTCACTAAGAAAAATGTTTCCCGTTTTTGCAAAAGTTTGCAATTTTTGCCAGTATCCTCACCCAACGGGCTCTGCGTGTACTTCAAAATCTGGTCTCGTGAGATAAGGTACTAATAACCATATTGTGTTTCCTCAGCTTTATTAGGAAAATTGAAACAACAATCTGCAGTCAGCTGTGAATACAGGAGAAGCTGCCTTTAAATTTTGGCAGATGGGCAGCAGATGTAGGAATTCTAACATAAAAATGGAGAAAAGCCATGGGGTCTGTAGAATTAAGTGAAGAATTTAAATGAAAAAAAGAGGATTTATTCAAATGAGAGGAAGTTACCAAAGTCACAACAATGCTTTTACAGCTGGGTGTGACACAAACATATATGGAATATAATCTTTGTTATTAAGATTTTCAATAAAAGGATGTATCTATATATCAAATAAAGATGTTTTTTTTCCCTTGTATTTTCATTTTAGGGTTTTACTAACAACTTTTCTCTTTCACTGCAGATAACACTGTATAAACTGGAGCAGCTTTTATTGGCTGATATCTAAACAAAGTAAAAAGATCGAGAGAAGCAACCGCTTTTTGTTTCTGTGTGCAGAAATAATACAAAGGAATAAGTCAAAGACCTGAAAACATTTTGCTTAATTCAAAAGGAAATTAATTTGAACTACGTATTTTACAGTTACTCACAGTAGCTGTTTCTGTTGTGCTTCAAATCAGATATGAACGCACTAGTTCTTCTAGACACCCAATAAGACCCAGAAGACGTAAAGGAAGTGTTGCCTTGGAAGTCTCTTTAGAGCTCAGTGTACAGTATGTCTGAGCGGCTTTGTAAACACTACGCTTAAACACGCATAGATACATGTATTTTCGGTTCTCCCTGCAGTTTGGGAACAGGGCACGGAGCAGAAAGCACTATGGCCACCCCGGGGCAAAGAGAGCGCTTTAAAAGCGCTTCTTCAGCTCAGTAAAAGGACAGCAACGTGTTACAACAAGCTTGACTAGGAATTACAGTACGGCAAACATTTGTAGTTATTCCAACTGTTGTCTTTAGCCATCTGACTAGCTAACTTATCCACTGAAAGCCAAGGGTTGGAATGTCGATACAGAGATGTACAATTGTGTTATTCTTAAGTTATATTATTTATTTAAATGTTTATCTATTGCTATTGATGATACATTCATTTTGTTGTTTCTTTTAACAGTGTATCACTTAATTAAAGAGTTTACAACAATAACCTGCATTGATCTAGCGCTTTCTGTCCGAAGCTGTTCACCTGTTGAAAAGGGACCCACTGCTCACAGGTAAAACCCGGATATATTTTGAGAAATCTAGGCCTCAACGTCACTGAATCGAAATTTTGTAACCGTCTCCAGTTCGTTAATAACGTGGTTGAACACGCTGTCTTTACCCAGCAGTAAATATCATACCATCCCTTAGAAATAAAGGTATTTTACTGATAATTTGTACGGTATAACCGTGAAATGAGAATAACGGGGGAAAATAATTTAGTGTCAGAATAATTTAAGGGGAACTGGTTTAAAATAACTAGTAGCTGAATGAAACTATTGTGGAAAAAGAAATCCTTGAACTTTTGTAGGCGGAGGAGAATAAAGAATAAGCAATTGTATAAAATAAAATTGTGTGACCTTATTTCAGGATTGAGATCTGCGGTTTTGAAACTCTCCTTTCCAGAACATTGGTACAAAACATTTTTACCAATATAAGAAATAGGGAGTCTCATAACCTGAACTCGAACCGAGTTTATAAAACACACCAGCCGCACACACACAAAGTGAAATATACACGTGTTTATGTGCAGGTCACATGCCAGTTTAGTAAATTCAGTTTAAGGTGTCCTCTTCAGAGATTTAAGTGAATTAAACTGTTTTTTTTTTTATAAAGAGAGCGGTGCTGACCACGAGTCAGTAGGACGGAACAGGTTTTAGTGCACTTACCTGATCCAGCAGGGCGGCTGGGGAGCAGATGCGCTGTATTGTTACTTTATAAATGCTGTACTGTAGGGTGTGTCTATTCTAACCCATGTCCGAGGAAACACAATTTGAAGAAAACACACACACAGGAGGAGTAAAAACAAAGTCAAATCTCAGTGATAATATGAAGCCTTGTCATCTTTTAATCCTCGCGTTTGTCCTCAGAGCCAGTGGCTCTCCAACAGGTGAGGTACGCACAGTCTGGAAGGACACACACAAAAAAACCTCCACCCTTTCCAGAAATCCCGGAAACATGAAGATGGACGCCGAGATGGAGCCTCCCAGTTTATATAAATCACAGGAAAATACGCTGGGTAATAAATTTAGAGTCGATCACGAAGAAATGCGGAAGACCAACTGTATTTCCACCAACTGCAAAGTGTGGTTACCCAGCTGTTTTTTTTTTAAAGAAGAGTTTGCAATTTCAGAAGTAGCCGCCCAAGAAGCTGAAAACATCACCCTCTTGTGTTCTGCAGACACTGAGGAAACATAATAAAATTTTAAAGTTCTCACGCGGCATATAACGACGAAATAATTATTGACTGAGGCAATGTTCCACCTCGGTAGTAAAATAACCTACAACAAAAGGTTACAGTGTCCCGACTTCAGGGGTGCCTATGAGATAGAGCACTGGGAAGGTGATATGTCCCCTGTCGTTTTTTTTTTTTCATATATACTGTGAGGTGCTAAGCCACAGTAAAGACAATGAGTATATTTTCTGATTAATAATTTTGTTTTTTTAGGGCTTGAATTTACTTTGCAGCCTTCTTATCAAATTAAAGGTCAGTAAACGCATGTTCGTGGAACTGCAATAAAGGCGTCGTATAGAACAAACTAATCGCATTATTTTAATTGCCAAATGATTTCTGATAAAGTATTTTAAATGCGGTACAATCTCCTTACAAAGTGTTAAGAAATTGATCAGTAACCTACGAAAATGGGAGGACAAAGTGATGCTAAAGTGTCGGCGGAATGAAACGGGATCCATCTAGACATTTTTTTTTTACCTGTGGAAGGGGAAATAAAGACCACGCAAAATCCCACTTCGGTTAACTAAAAATGTTCATCTGTAACAATAGCACATTCATAATAATAATAATAATAATAATAATAATAATAATAATAATAATAATTGCTTAGATTTACTGTATATAGCGCTTTTCTGGACACTCCACTCAAAGCGCTTTACAGGCAATGGGGACTCCCCTCCACCACCACCAATGTGCAGCATCCACCTTCCACATTACAGTTAAGGAAATAAACTATCTGGTTAAAAAAAAACATTGGAATACTGACCGAGCGAGATTCCCAGAAATTCTTCTGGACCCTTAGCGTTTGAAGATGGCAGGAAACCATTTCACCTGTCTTGTTTGTTGGGTTTAGCGTTGCTAAGTGAATTCGGGGATTTCCTCCATTTTCTTGAAAGATCTAGGTCATAAAGATATGGTTGGATAGCTTGTTTCCGACCTTCACGGCCCTGATTTTTTTAAACTCCTTTTTTTACAGCAACTCGGGTTATTGGGCTGTTCGATGGAGAAAATTTCGGATAGAAAACAATTGATGTTCCTCTCAAGTTGCTTCACCACTTTGAATTTACCGAAACTATTTTGTTTTAAGAAAAGGTAAAAGGGTGCTGACTGTTGGGACAAACGGCACCAAATATCGGAACCAACCTTTAATTTCACAAGAGCAACTTTGTATGCTCTTTCGAGATGTTTTGTAATTTGTTTCATAATGGACGATTGCTCTCAGCTTTAATGCAGTAAATAACGTTGACTTTGAAAAACCCGGAAAGGCACTTCTGTTCTTTATTTTACTTTTCTGTACTTAAAAAACAAAACAATTATCCCTAAAAATGATTTTGGAATGCTACAAAGTCTGTAGTAAAATGGTTCAATTGTGTTCTACTAATAGCAGTATTCTGAACATCTCCCAAACATAAAAAAATCGTTCTCCTTTCCTTTCTCATTGTAGCATGGCAGAAAAGCACGTTCATCTTTAAAATAAATTGCTTTTCTCCTGAGGCGCCATTCCAGGGGAAAAGCGCCACTCAAAGCCAAGTGCAACGTGACGAATCCCTGAATTCTGAGATGGAGAAATAAAGAAACAATTAGTTAGATTTTTATATTAATTGCAAATATTTTAATTGAAACGGATGTTTATATTTTAGATGCTCCATAAGATGGCAAATAACATTGCATCCCCTCTTCACCTCTGCATGATGCAATTAGCACCACAAATGAAGAAGCACATTAAAAGCAACCCAAGAACCAGAGGGCACAAGCTGTAATGAACAGAAGGTGCTGTTAGGAGAGAAACAGACAACTAGTTGCTGGAGCTTCAAAACCTGGCTTGGATAAATGTGATAACTGGCACCCAAACTGTCTTGTTAGACCAAATGCCTGCTTTCTTCCTTTCTTGCTTTGTTCCCACTTTGAAACTTATGTTCTAAGAACCCAAATGTTCAAACAGAGCTGCAGGGTGTCATATCATCATATCATTAGTTTGCAGTAAGCACGGTGTCATATCATTAAGTTATTAGCGACCATATTAACAAGACAGGCTTCATGGCCTCCTCTCATTTGGAACTTTCTTATATTCTTATCAGTATGGCTTATCGCCTTACGTCACATCTCTTTTTCATGAGGAACAACAACAGTCAAAAATCAGATGCCTTTTGACTGAGTGTTTTATGTTGGATGAGTTTTGGCTTAACCCATTTGGGTAAGGGGTCCTCTGCTGGCCACAGGACAGAGGCGTGGCCCCCAATTCAGCGAGAGGAGTTAACCAAGGGGTAGCTGCAAAGGTGTAGATGGGGTGGTAGAGACATTTTCCCAACATGTTTCACTAAAATGCAAAAAGATTCGTTTTTTGGGGAGATATATATAGCTGTAAAAATGCCTAACAGCTGTGTGAAATTGGCTTCATTTGTCCAAACCATTTTGAACTTCAGTTAATAATTACTTTTATTATCGTTTCTGTCTGGATGACAGACAGAGACCACTTGTCATTTTCCTCTTATGTTGACTGGACCACTGTCCACAAATAGATGAATAATACATGAGGGAAAATACGAGATTGTTTCTCTCTTTCTTTTTCTTTTAGGACTGATGACTGCAACATTCGTGCCACCAAAATGCGAAAAGATTAGTTTGTGCGAGATGTACTATATATACACCATGAAAGTTGGTGATGGTACTTTTGACTGTCATTGTCCCCCATGAACTTCAGCTCAGAACTTCCATTCATGCTCAGTGCCTTTACCTGAGTCAAGGCAGCCACCAAAACTATGGATATTTGTCAAACACAAAATACTCACAACGCAGTTATAGTCAATGTGCTGGCAGAAATACAGCAGCAACGTCAATTGTCTGCAATGAGCGAAACCAAGTGAAAGCTAGCTTAGGGCTGTGAGATGTTTCAAGGATGCACAAGATATTTTGAAAAGAAAATAAAAAATTATGGAAAAAAACAGGATAGAGTACAACTTGCACAGGAATGTCAGTGTTTTAGGAAAATAATTTCTTCCACCATTAATCCTATCCTTCCACCACAGCTGCCTGGTTTGCCTGCCAGGCAACTATAGATATTGCTGGAACTTAGCATGGGACTGGGCTTGCTGACATTCAGATATTCAGTTATATATCACTTATTCATACAGTATGTAAATTACAGCACTTTGCATGGGTTATTGTTATCTCTACTTCTGACTATGCAGGTCAGAAACACTGCCATTTTTTATTTGGAGTTGCTCAGATTCAGTAACCTGGAACATGATTTTGACTAAACCTTTAAGTAGTGTAGAACCCTCGGCATATATTTTAACTAAATAGGGATACTTCTACAAACAAACTGAATTGTAGTTAAACCTTTTCTGTCAGTGAAATGGGACACACCTTATGCAAAGCTTTGTCTAATACTCTTTCCCTGTGGGAGGCTTTGTTTGTAGGTTTCATTGTCTTTTACAGTCCTTTTGTTATCATAATCCACAACATGCTCTCCTACTTGATGTGGGCCTGTATTGTACTTGCAAAGACATGTTAGGCAGTTATAAAGAAGTCATAGAATATTTGAGTGTGCTTTAGTTGTAGCAACTTACACCTGTTTGTCAGCAAATGTCAGAAAACCAGCATATAGGTGTATTCTCACAATAAGTCATAGAGGTGAGACTTTTTCAAGCTGAAAGTTGGAAGTGCACAAATACTCACAAGGTTCAGCTGTCTTGGAGATGGTCCTAACAGCATGAGAGGTTTTGTTCTTGTATAATCATAAATTAATTACTCCTTCTTAATTGAGGATGTTTTCATTTTTGATGGACTGTAGAGTGTACTGTTGGTGTGTCCTTGTGTGTGACACACTTCGGGTCCACACCCAAAGAAGGCTCCACAGCCAAAACGTTGTGTTTCTTTTCTTCTCTTTTCAGCATGGAATAAACCTTTGCTTGTTTCTTTGTAGCCTACACATGCTGTTGCAGCTCCCTACTTGAACTACTGTATTAACAGCTTGTCTTGGGCAGGACTGCTGTAACACATCAATTTCCCTACAGGATTAATAAAGTCTTATCTATCTCTCTTTCTATCTTAACATGGCTGTCTAGCCCACCTCTGTTGTGATGCTTATGCTTATTTAAGCACTTGATCTACTGCTATTCACTCCTCATTGGCCTTCAGACACATGCTTCAGTATTCAGGTATGAGGCAGGATACACCCTGGTCAGGACACTGTCACGATCGTAATCCCTCCTTTTAAGGGCGCTCCGGCTTTTTCTTATTTTGCTGATTACGTGCACCTGCCCCCAATCCTGCTCCACCTTATTTAAGCCTGGCGCTCCTGCTATTGATGTCTCAGCATTGGAAGATGGACGCCCGGAAGCCTGCCTTCCAGCGGGTCCAGGAGAGACCCAACGGCATAGGCTTCACCACAGCGTCCTGACCATCTGAGTCATCCTGTTTTTATGCCCTGTCCCTGTACCGGATCCCGTTCCGGTGTTTAACCTTGTCTTGTTTCATCACTGATGGATCACCTGGTTTTGGACCTTGGACATCACCCTGGATATCCCCCCTGGACTCCTTGGACTTGTCTGCCTTGGCCACACCCCCCGAACACCTGTTCACTGTCATCACACCCAACCATTTGTCAACCTGCCCTGATCCTCATCGTCTCCTCCCCATTGTCCTACTCCACTAACTTCCAGATTATACCATCTGCATAGGGACCTGGACTACACACTTGACGGGACTCAGGACCAGCTCCCGTTACAGACACCAATCCATTGCAAGGTAGACTCAGACAAACACAAACACACCCTCACATCAGGGCCAATTTCCCCAGAAGCCAATTAAACTACCAGTATGTCTTTGGACTGTGGGAGGAAACCAGAGCACCCAGAGGAAACCCACACAAACATGGGGAGAACATACTATACAAACTCCATGCAAGTAGTACCCCAGGTCCGCAATGCTACCATACTGCTCGTGCATAAATCCAATTAACTAAATATCAAGAACGAAACCGAGTGTCACATCACAAGAACAGGAGTCAAGGTTATGAAAACAGTATACTGTAGCATCAAACAGAGCAGCACACAATAAGATAATAATAACGGTCTTAAATGTGAGGAAGCTATTCAAGTCATAGTTCATTTGGTTGCTGTGAGTTGCTTTAGCATGGCTTAGTAGCTTGTTCCAGAGCACCCCCACAACTGTCTTTATTTATAAATGCACTTCTCTGCCATATTCACTTGTGTCCTTGAGGTTCATGTTTCACTGTTGATCCCAAATAAGTCTATAAAGGATGGCGGTGTCTGTTCTGGGTCAGAATCCTCTCAGAATTCCAAATGCTTGAATCAGGTCCCCTCAGTCCTTCTCTGTTCAAATGTAAGATGGAGCAGTATTTTTAGCGTGACCGTGTAGCACATTCCTTAGAGCCTAGGAATAAATCTGACTGTTCTTCTCTGGACTAATTCCAGAGCAGCAGGAACGTCTTTTGTCACGTGCTGACCAAAGTGCTACTTAGAAATCAGTATGAGGTGTTAATGTTACATTGTACAAATTTCACGTAGCATTCCAAAATTGAACTTTTGCATTTTTTACTATGTGTCCTAACATGTTTTTACCATGTTTGACCTTTTTGTATTGTATCCCCCCACTATCCAGAAAAGGAGATCCCAATCACCATAACTTGAGGTTATGGAGAAAGCACAAATTGGTCCACTTGCACCTTAATTGGATTAATTTTACGTTATTCTCAAGTGTTAATATTTTAAGTAGACATAAACCATCAGGAGTTGTGAACCGGAATTTTACGGAATGTTTTCATCCTGTGCTCACCAGCAAATGTCACAAAACAAAAACAGAAAAGAACAATCATAAAGAAATCATGTCCACATCATGTAATTGAAGTTAAATTAAGCTCTTTTTTATCCAAAAGGATATTGTTACTTTATTTTCATGGTTTTGGCAGTTCAAGCCAGAAGACAGAAAAGATCAAGAAATCATCACAATAAATCTGAAATTACATCCTCAGCAATTCAAATAAGTACTCCAGTTGAACTTTGACAATACCTCAGGCAACCGATGATGTAATGTAATTTAGTAACTCTTATCCTAACTGAAAAAAATTCTAAAATAATCTTGCCTGGTATATTTTTGGAAACAAACAGGTAAAGGTTTATTCCAGGCTGGCAGGAAAAAAAAGAGAACGTTTCAGTGCTGAGTCTTTTTCTCTTGTATCTACCTCACATATGCTGAAACATTGTGTCTCTTTTTTTTTCCTTTCAGCTTGGAATACACCTTTAATGTTTTTTTTTTAATGTTTCTTTATTGGCCCTATACAATTTCTTGCATTAGGAATTCATCTTTTCGCATACCACAGCTTTTCTCCATGGAGGCACAGACAGGGAGAAGCTTGGGGTCAGAGCGCAGGGTCTGCCATTGTACGGTGCCCCTGGAGCAGTTAGGGTTAAGGGCCTTGCTTAGGGGCCCAAGGGAGTAGGATTCCTTTGCTAGCCACGGGATTTGAACCGGCAACCTTCCAGTCACAGGCGCATATCCTTAGCCACAGAGCCACCACTCTGCCCTCCGCACCACTCCTTTACCCATTCCCTTGCAACCAGGCATGATTACACAGCTACCTGCTCAAATGTCTAATATATATACTGCTGAAAAAAAAGAAACGCAACACCTCCTCCTCCACGCTCTGGCTCTCCCGTCTGGGTGGAACAGGCTGAAGAGTGACTCATACGTGAAGAGAACCCGATGCCACTGCTGACGAGTCCATCGCAGCCTCTGTCTGGCCGTTGGGTGTGACGTCTAGGAGGTGTGAGCAGAGGGCCTCAGACAGGTCGCCTTGCTCTAACGCCAGCAGCATGGAGCCTCACTGTCCTGTCACTGATGTGGGCATTGTGTCTGTCGGCAGTCTCAGCAGCAGTACGGGTGGCAGATCTGAAACGATCTCTTAGACAGACCAGTCTGATGTGTCGGTCCTGTTCTGGTGTGGTCACAGTGCGACTGGGTTTTGGATGGTCATCTTTCCTGCTGGTCTACTGAAACCTTACTCCACATTGTCTGGCAATGCTGGCACATTACATGCCTGCCTGCAGCATTCCAATGGGCTTCTCCCTTGCTTCTGGTAACATTCGAGGCATTGTGGAATGCACAGAAAACTGACTATGTGTGGCCTTTTTCTTGCAGTGACCTAAGCTTCAAATTAATTTAATTAAGACCTTTTTAATAGTGACCTGATCCGGCATTGTTCCACCTAGACCTTGGTTTTGTAAAAATGCACCTAACGAGCTTTCGTGGGATTGGCAAGTTGCAATGTCTCACTGCACAAGCTGTATTGATGGTCAGAGGGCTTAAAAGAAATTGACAACTTTTTGTGAAAGTACATAAGCTTTAACTATAGCATTGTAATTCCAGAAAATGTTGCATTTCCATCAGTATATATTTGTCAAAGAATTAAAGACCTACCTTGCTGCCTACTGTAAATCGAGATGGCCTCTGAGTTCATGAAGCTGATGAGCAGGAACCTGCAGGACACTGCAGTGAACGGGCTAGATCCACCAGACTCTGAAACAGCTTCTTCCCGCAGGCTGTCAGGCTCCTCAACACCCTGGAATCTACTTGCACCCACCCCAATTCCAGAAACAGGGATTAAATCCCCCCCAGTGTGTTGTGTATATTGTACTACGTATTGCCTTGTAATTTGCACTATCTGCACTTTGCACTATGTGAATCCTGTCTACAATGTCTATGTCAGTGTCCTGTCTGTATTTGCACCATGGACCAGGAAGAACGATATTTCATTCCACTGTACACTTGTAGATGGCTGGAATGACAAATAATCGTGAACTTGGACTTGAACACTCTGTTGAGGCACACCACTGAGAAATCGGGGTGCAGTGTAACCAGGGTCTTCCATTGGCCGTGGACTGCGCATCTCATGACAGCACCATCATTTTCTTGCACTTTCCCCAATCATACCATGCATCAAAATCATTGCTGTCATTGTCGTCTAATGTTGAAATCAAGGAGAAGCGTTGTCCTTCTTTAGTTCAGCTTCATTCATTAATTCCTCCTTGGCATTTTCATCCATTTCATCTTGCGTCTATTGAGTATCCTCACACGTCCATCGAGATGGCTTTGCAATTAAGTGCAATATTTCTATTGGATTAAAAGAGATGTATTCACAAGCCTGCTTGTTTACAGTGTCTCTGGACCTGCGGCATTTCCACAAAACACCAGATAGCAGAACAAAACAGCGAAGTAAAAGCAAAAACCTTCGAAATAAAAGGCCTTTGTCTTTTTTTGGAAGTGATGAAAATGTTGTGAGAAAAAAAATACCTCAACAAAAGTAAATATTGTTATGAAACTGTTGGCTTTAGAGCTTAAAGATCTGTGTTCATATATACTGTTTAATATATATGTAAAGTTACCCAATTTGTGATTCTCTGTATTTATCTTCACTCTGTGAAGGTTGTGCTTTGACTTGGCGGTGAAAATACGCTGCATCTGGTGTATTCCAGAATTCGCTAAGAAGATAAATTGTCTGTACTTTCGGCCTGGGAAATGGCATTTATTCCATGCTTAGGAATAATGACTAAGACCCATTTATCAGAATCGTTACAAAACGGCAACATGTTTTGCAATCCTCCTGACAAAACTGGAAAATGCAGAATGTCCAGTATATGGAATCTCACTGTTTAACATTTGCACCAAGCATGCGTACTGTTTAGCTTTTAGTCATTTTTAAAAATGTACTGTAAATGGTAAATACAGTCTACGGGTCCACAGGGCTTACATTGTCAAACCAAATAAAGTAGACACCATGGTGCAGATGAACGTTTGTTCTTGCACAATCAGATCTACAGGTTAGAATTACCACTATGTACTAAGAAGACTCCACACATACAGAGTATTAAGTGTGGCTGTACACAGTGGAAAACCAGCACAGCTTTACAGTTTAGTTTACCTTACGTATTTGTTTGACTTTAAAAGCAATGACTGGATAAAAGAATGAAATCTTTTGAGACAGACACAGAGGAAACTGCAAGGAGACTGTGTACAGTGATCTAAAACCCTGAGCATTCTTGACAAAGTGAATCTTAAGGATTAAATCAGGACGAACACTGGATTCAGCTCAATCTGAAACAAAACTGTGATGAATCGCATTAAGGGAAGAGCAGGGCACATTCACATCATGGGATAACCTTTGAAATGTTTCTGTGTTATACAATCGAGGGGTCTGTTAAGGCTGACGCAGCTCTTTGAAGGCGATGACAGCGCGTGATCTTGATCCATTTGCCTAGTGGCCAGCATCATTACACCAGACACCGAGAATGTGCCCAATCACTGATGTAATAATGGCTCAGTTACTGTATGTAATGTCACACTCACGGCACTTCTATGGCTATGCGATGCAGTTGTTTATAGCAGTTATAAACAAGAGGAAAGAGGTCAAGCTGACTACACATTTGGTAGTTTGTTGGGACATTCAGGATCGAAGCCATGCGTAGCACCTGGTTACACTTATCAGTGGACAATCATGGCATCGCTGTGTATGGAGCGGAAACTTTATTAAAAGAACAGCCGCTCAACCAGGCTGTTAAAGCACGGCACGTGTGCCAGGCAATAATAATCTGGGTCTGTAACTCACGTGGGACTTGTGTCATCATGGTTTAATGCCTTCCTTGGTCACCAGTTCTCATGTTGGCAGTACTGTACGTTGAAACCACTGACTTGCTGTGGATGCTGGGTTTGTACTGCACGTTCGTCATTTATCATGCACAACTTCATTTCATGGTCATATAGTGGTAACAGTACTGTTAGCACAATACGAATACCATGAAATATCAAATCAAATTTTACTAGCAAAAATTCAATTAATGATTGTGCTCACTACTCAAAGTAGCAGTGCAAAATGTCGCCTTGGTTCTGGTCACCCTCAGGAAAGTAATGAATTGTCACCTGACTACCTGGTTGACAGCTCCTATTCCGGCTGCACTGTTTTTACAACCTACTAAGATTCATTGCAGGTCAACCCCTATGATACCTGCAACAGGTACGACACAAAAAGCTTTATCTATCTCTAAAAAACATCTGTTTTACTTAAGCCACAGCTTCACCAAGCACCTCTCAGAATATTTAGGTGTCAGGATGCACGATTCACTATGAGGGTGATCAAGGTGCCCCAAAAGAGGATTCCAAGTTAAAATCCTTTCAGGAGAACAAACTTTAGCCATGGAACCAACTACGAGATGACTTTGCTTGTAAACCTCACAGGTAGTTTGGGAAAGAGGAAGAAAAAGAAGACATTTTCCTCTCAGTCATTTGAAATGTTTAACACTTTAACCACAACTAGTAGAAATTAAAAAGCATACAGAAAAAGGAGGTCTGTTGTGTCTGCAGTTTTCTTAGGTCTCCAAAAAGCAGCACCTAAAGATCTAGAAGAAACCAATCCCATTAATTGGCCCGATTATTCCAATAATGAGCTGATTTACATCATAAAGATGATGGAATGAAAACCAGCAGACTCACTGCCCCTACAGGACTAAAACTGCCCATCCCTGCCCACTGGTGAACAAGTCTCAACAGCATAGAGCTGACGGATTAGAAAGGGTTAATCTTGCACCTGTGAGGTAGAAGGCTAACAGGAATCATGCCACACCTTCTGGTGAAAGAGACAGTTTTTATTGTACCTTTCAATATGGTCAGCCAGCTATACTTCAATTTCCACCTTATCTTTACTCTCCTGATTTTGGACACACTGAGTAATACAGTATGCATGTAGCTCTGTATATTTAATTGCTCTGTATACTTTTTTCTGAAGAAGTAATACATGCTAAAAAACTTATTTTTAACTTAAACGTTATTTTTGGCAAGCTGCTCACCGTTTTCCTTCTGGAACTTTCAAGTCAAGGATACAGATCAGATTTAAATTGTTCCTTTATTGACTTTATTTCCTGGCTGCCTTCATTTTAATTAGTTTCATAGTAATGTGGTCCCTTTTCCCTTTTCACCACAAAAAAAACCTATTTATGAGCTGAATGGAAGCGATTCCAAATGAAAAGGAGGAGGAGATTTAGACAGTTTCAGATTTCAAACGAGAGGGCTTTTCCACTCCTATAGGCACAGCAGCTGACAGCTCTAAAATGAAGGAACCTCTAAAACAGATAAATCAGATGAGTGCCACTGTCTGGGGCCTTACAACCAGGGCACTTTTAGCACCAACAAAAAATCCAGACAGCAGTCCTCAAGATAACTTTATCAGGAAGGGGTGCTCCACCAGCTCACTGCCTTCATGACCTCTGTTTAAACAACATAAGGACCCAAGGTCAAGGTTGTGTTTCAAAGGGGCGCTACACAGGAACACCTGCCACTAACGTGCACTGCCTTCTGAGGAAAAGAAACTTAATAGCCCACTTAAACAAGATCTTCAGAGCCAAGCTTGTCCTATTGTCATGATTGGGTGGGGAGCAATTGATTTTCAGGTGGTGCTAGCAAAGCCAGCTCAATTATTTTACTCTGAAGTCTTGGGACAAGGGGTATTGTTTTGGCAGTATTTATCTTGCTCTTCTTGGGGTATAAAATAAAGTGAATTCAGAGAATGTCACAGATGATTAGGGGATGTTCTTAATAATTTAAAGACTACCACATTAAAGAACAGACATTCAACACTAATTGAGCCACCTATGGATGGATTATTGTGCCAGGTAATGAATCAGCCACCATAGGAATGAACCACAGCATGAATAAGGGAGGGAACCTACAGGAGGGAAATTTTCAGCATATATTGTTGTGCTTCAATTTTGGATATTGGAGTCCAGATGAAAGTCTACCATTTTTAATGTGTTCAATTGAATTTAGGACATGAACTGCAATACAGGCGAAGTTGAAGTATTGCACTGAAGTGAGGAATTGATACCATTCCAAAATGGACAGTTAGTTTAGACAGATTAGAACTTCTAACTAAATTAGTCTAAATTATTCTAAATTTGTTTATTGGATTTGTATATCACTGTTCGTCTTAAAGCTCTTTACTTTAAGAAGGTAACTTCTAATTCCTTGCCAGTCCTTACAACAGCTTAAGGAAAAATGCTCAAGATAGTGAGATAAAACCTCAACTAGTTAGAATCAATACCAGGCAAGGTTAAACGATTTCTCAGATCTGAACAATATAGAAATAACTGGCATATACAATTTTAAATATACATTACAAACTAACAGATAGAAAATAGAAAAACTGTTTATAATAGGAGAGTTATGAGAGTCCAAAAGCCTTCTCTTCTATATTTCCCCCCAATGCATTCAGAACTGGACATGGGTCCGATTATGGGTCAATTGTACTGAACTTAAAGCAGCACACTAACAAGGGATGATCCTGTGGTTAGTACACAGCTCCATACTAAACTAGTATACTACCATATACTAGTATGTATTGTCAGTATACTGTATGTAATACCATTTTTTTAAGGCTAAATTAATACAATTATTGCAAGAGCTTTAGCAATTCAGTACTATAATAAAGAGGAACACTGGATTTCATGGGAAAGTTGCAGAAATCAGTTGCAGTTTATTACAGAAATGTTATTATTGTGATGGAATGATTTTAAGTGTCCGTTTCTGGGAAATGTATTGCAATATTCAACTAACATTGCATTCCAACTGCAATATAATAGACCTATGTCTTGTGAAAGAAGATATCCTCAGTATTACAGCTACTGCTGCATGCAGAGTCTGAAGTATAAAAAGAGAGTTTTGAGATATATTGAGATAAATATTCTGTGAGGTAAGCAAACTGAAATTAAGGCAAATACACAAGTAAAACAGAAGAGACCAACAGTCTCGCCCAGCTGGTCCAGATCTGCACACTATGACTATTATGGTAACTACTATGGTACTACAGTATCTTGGGATCATCACCAGCCGCATGATGAATTACAAGGAGAAAACCTGCAGAGCAAAGTTGGAGATCAGCTGATCCTGTTCATAGTATGATACTAAGCTGTTGTTGTACGAGGTAGAAACTGAAGGAAGCTCTGAATATTATTTGAATTATCTGTACCAGTCAACTAATATTCGGCATCACATTGATTTTTGTTACTTTTTCATATACGGTATATAGTCAAATAATTCTTTTAGATAAGATAGGTAAGACTTTATTGATCCCGTAGGGAAATTGATTTTATGTTAGTTTTTCATTAGTAAATATGAAAAAACTCCAGATGAGAGCAAGTGCAGTAACTATTATTCTATCAATTTCAAAGTGCCAGAAAAAGAATGCAGTAGCTGTTAGTGTTGAAGTTGATCATTTGGTGTATCACAGAGACTTTAGTTTGCATTTATAAATGATACAGAGACATATTGAAACTCTTTAGATGCTTAATGCAACACATTGGTAATTTGTTTTTTATGATAGGCTTATGCTACATGTATGTGTAGAAAATACTAACCCCATGCTCCTTCATGTGCTGCATTCTTTACAGATAAATTACAATTTCATTTATCTGATTTTTCTCATTTTTGACTGTTTGGAATAGCTGGGTATCCAGTGTGTTGACAATGTTCCTAGAACTGCAGACAAAAGGTCTTAGCAGCAGTACTGAGGTATTGTTCTGAGACTTTAATCTCCAGGGACCAAGAAACAAAACACCAGACCTGAAGAGCTGGTATTGAAGCAACAGACAGAGTGGAAACACAGCAAGGCCTGTTGGAGAGTTGGGAAAATGTCCAGTACAGCCAGGCCATTGCAGAGACTTCCCAACAGGGACTATTAAAAAAAATGTTTTTTTTAATAGATCTACTTGTTCAGTGCGGGGGAAAAAAAACGTTCACATGCCGCGATTGGGCTGTTGAATTTCTGGTTCTCAAGTGTGTCCTTGGAGATATTGTGTGTGTTGTAGATTCCGTGTTTTCGTGTAGACAGTGAGGAGTGCTGTAATTATTAGACAATAAGAAAGGCATGTATGCAATACTAATGCCTGGAGCTGATCTGTTAGTGCACTGGTGGTTAAAACGAACCTGTTGCTAGGATAAAGGCATCCTAGAATTCCATAAAATTTCTAAATGGCATAGTTGCTACAACAAATTGCATTTAGGCATCACTTTCTATGACAGTTGTACGTACTGTACCCTTGTTCCTCAATGTCCTGATTAGCTCGAAGAACCGCCCCTGTGAAGAGTCCTTTTAGAATTAATAGAATAAATCTTCAAATGACACCCAGATGTGACGTGCAAAGTAATAATTATATATTAATGCTAGCCTTAGTATGCATTAGTTTGCTGTTTAGAATAATTCAAATATTCCGAATCAGACCCCCTCTTCAGTTTCTGCTGAACAACACCAAAGTGTAATCCTTAGTACTGTACTAAGAATGGAACCAGTCGATCTCCAACTTTATTCTGCAGTTTATTTTTGCAATTGCGTACAAAGCTGGGGATGATCCCTACATAGTACAGTACTAAAAAGTACTCAAATTAGTGTACAGATCTGTACTAAATTAGTAGGTCCATTGCAATTGACCCTAGAATTTTCCCCAGACTGCATCCTAAATGCAATCACTAACACTGTGGTTGGCCCTTTACATACCTAAACATCACTAATTACACCCATGTGATAATCAGGAATTTTTCACGATTGTAATCCCTCCCCCTTAAGGGCGCTCCAGCTAGTTCACATTTGAGTTGATTTTGTGCCCTTGCTCCCTGTTCCTGCCTCCCTACAAAAGCCTGCACTGGAACACGGACGTTCGGAGGCTAGCCTACCACCAAGTTGCCCTTCATCCGCGGCTCAGGTGGCATTCGCCTCCTAGGTGTCCTGAACCAGCCGAGTCCAGGACCTGGAGCGTCTGGTTCTGTTCTCCCTTTTTTCCCCCAACCCTTCGCCGGATCCCACTCCGGCTTTTAACTTTGTCTTGTTCGTCTTGGATCGATCACCCGGCTCTGGATATCTGCCTGTACGACTTCCCTTTGGACTCCCTTTTGGACTGTTTGCCTGGACCACGCCCCCCTGTTGCGTCTACCAGCCCAGTTATTCCTCATGTGTGCTCACTCATTTCCAGATTGTACTGTCTGCATAGGGTCCTGAAAGACGCATCGTAACAGAATTCAACCCCTCAGCAATAACAATTAACTAATTCACACCCTGACAGCCAATGTCCAACTAACACATGCTCCCAAACTCCACTCTCCGTGAAGCAATTCTCAGGGGAGTGTAGAGGTTGGCCATCAGTTGCTCTGTCTCCCAGGAACCCAACAGTAGTCCAAGGTTTCTTGATGGCTGTGAGCAGACGACCCTTGCTTTCACGAAGACTGCAGGGTCTTCAGGACACTGTTGTCACCCAGAAGACCTCAATCCTATTCAGACAGATGGCAGGGAGAGTGGGTCATCATCCAAAAGGTGTTTTCACCCTCTCCTGGAGTCTTTGGGGCAGGAGACAAGACCTGGCAATGTCCTGCACCTTTCTCTAACTTCACGGAGATGTTTGTGGACTCACTGGCCTTTCCCACTACTTTTGTTGGGGAAGATGCCAAGTTGGTTTTTACTTATCCAGCGAATAAAGGAGCAAATGTCTGAATACTTAGAATTCCCTTCCTGTTTTCTTTTTCTAAGCTGGTTGGCTACCAGCTCCACCTTTATCGGCTGCTGTTTCTGCTGACTCAGTCTAGCTGTGGCGAAAGGAGCTCTTTCTCCCTCACTTCAGGGAACTGCTCCACACTTCCCTGAAGATCCTCAGCAAAGCGTCTCTGGCAGCATGTACCCTCTGCTGTGTCCCTGAGCTTGTCCAATAGTTGCAGATTGCTCTGGTAGACTGGCTGAGAACATCCTGTGCCTTCTGCTTGAATTCCTTCAATGGGAATCTGGGAAAAATATCTGAAAAACCTCCTTTTGCATCCTCTGCCACTCCCTTAGATGCTATTCCATAATAACCTTCTTAGTCCGAGCAGAACGTCTCCTTATGATATGTGACAGATAGGTATTGCAGTAGCAGCTGATGTGCCACTAGACCAAACTGAAGGCCCTCTAACAAAAATTGTTTAATTAAAAAAAAAATAGGTATGAGGAAAGTGTGTAACACAATGCCGGCACTTCTTTTGTTCAAACAAGTAGTCTCATCTAACAGATCTAAAACTGCACTGTGCAATCTTTTCTAACAATATCCTTCTCATTCTGGGTAAATGTGTTATTGAGAGTTTGAGCATGCAACATTATAATGCAATATCTGTCTTATATCAATATCATTCAATTCCTGAGTGTTCATGATGTTTAGACTCTTGGTCTAAAACTGGTGGGATTTTGTTCAGATTGATGATGGTCTGCACTGAAGCATCCCCATTATCTTTCCATAAAGTACTAGATACAAGCATGTTCCACAGCCTTTTCCCTGAGAGCCTGTAACAAGGCAGCTGTCACTGTGAGAGGCGTTTGTGTGGTTGATGTGTCTAGGGAGCCGCATAATTTTTAATTGATTGAGAAGCCTATTAGATAGATCACTGCTCATGGCTTAACATCACACATTTGTAACGTTCATTATTTAATCTCTTTAAAGAATGGTTGAGACAGAGACACAGGAGGAGAGGTTAAACACTCATGATTATAACATGAGTCATAAGAGTCTGGTTACATCAGTCTCCTTATACTCTTGGTTAGAAGGTGACAAGCTGTCTCTTGCTTGCAGTAGGTTAGATTGGTGAAGTGGAGAGTATTCTCCAAAGAGTCAGGGGGGCTCTGTGTTGTTTAAAGTTTTTATCTCGCATGTGTGACGTCAATTTTCCAGTCCTTTTACATGTCCATGCAGTGACTTTCAACACAACAATGTGGAAATATACTGATGGAAAAAAGAAATGCAATGCTTTCTGGAATGAGAATACTCTAGTTATAGCTAACTAGAGTTATAGCTCTAGTTATATGTACTTTCACAAAAAGTTGCCAATTTGTTTTAAGCCCTCTGACCAGCAGTACAGCTTGTGCAGTGAGGCATTGCAACTTGCCAATCACACAAAAGCTCGTTAGGTGCACTTTTACCCAACGAGGTCCAGGTAGAACAATGCCTGATAAGGTCACCTTTAAAAAGGCCTTAATTCAAAGCTTAGGTCACTGCAAGAAAAAGGTCACACTTAGTCAGTTTCCTGTGCATTATATAATGTCTCGAATGTCACCAGAAGCAAGAGAGAGGGCCACTGGAATCCTGCAGGCAGGCATGTCATGTGCCAGCGTTGCCAGACACTATGGAGTAAGCCGCTCCACTGTGTCCCAACTGCAGAGAAGGTTTCAGCAGACCTGCAGGACAGACAACTGTCCAAGATCCGGTTGCCCTCGAATGACCACACCAGAGCAGGACAGACACATCAGACTGGTCCACCTGAGAGATAATTTCAGATCTGCCACCGGTACTGCTGCTGAACCTGCCGGCAGACACAATGTCCACATCAGTGACAGGACAGTGAGGCTCCATGCTGCTGGCCTTTGAGCAAGGCGACCTGTCAGAGGCCCTCTGTTTACACCTCCTAGACGTCACACCCGACTGTCTTGGGCCAGACAGAGGCTGCGATGGACTCGTCAGCAGTTATACATCGTCTTAAAAGGCAGGCTGTTTGCAACTGACTTTCTGTGTGGGTGTAGGGAGGATAGTCCAAACTGTGGTTGATAAAGTACTATTACCTGCATTGAGAAAGGAAAGACGTGCAATCTGGGTCACTACACCTCCCATAGAGCCACAGAAAGTCACAATTCATAGTATTACAGCAGGTATTAGCAGTAACTTTATTTTAAAAGTTGATAAGATAGATAGATAATACTTTATTAATCCCGTAGGGAAATTGATGTGTTACAGCAGTCCAGCCCAAGACAAGCAAAAACAGACATCAGAATAGTTATAAAACAAAAGACAACAAAATAAATAAATACATAGGTGTATGCAAAATGTGATGATCATAATCTCTGTAAAAACAATAAAATATGTGCAAAATGTGCATAGGTTTATACAGATTGATTGTCGAAAAAGTACAATGGAGCAAGCATGCTGTCCATAGACGAGCAAATGAAGGGCTATTTATTACGGAAGCACGTTGCTACCATCAAGTAAAGAAAAATTTAACGTTATCTAGTGATTACGTGAAAGTTATCTCGTTTTTACAAGATAGTATATTATCTCATAATTATAAGACAGTAAATTATCGCACTTTATGTGATAATCACACAATAGCACAAATGTCATAATTTAGGCACAGTAAGTTTTAAGCAGTGGAAGCAATTGCATGGTACACTCATTCTTGTTTAAGGATATGTGCAAGTGTTATAATGATTGTGTTCACATTAGAAACAGATTGCAACATTTCAGTGTGAGTAAAGTCAGTCTGGGAAAATTCTGCATTGCTGAACATTGTCACAAAAATTATACTCACGGTTCCATCTGGGCTCTCAGTAGCTTCTAGGTGTTGTCATTGCGCAAAGCAAGAGGTTGTTCATACAGATCATTTCTATACTCGTAATTACGTACTGTACGTAATGTACTATCTTCTAATTACAAGGTAACACATTTTTTTTCCCTTGATGGCAGCAATGCACTTCCATAATTTATGAAAGACCAATTCCTCTAGCAACTAGAATGCTATATACATGGAGAATGCATCAATAATGATGTATTTAGAAAGAGTACAAATTAAAAAGACTGTACGTTAACCTGATCCACTGTATCTACATCCACCTGAAAAAAAACAAAACAGATTTAGGATTAAGAACAAATTTAACAAGTCAGTACTATATCAACACATTAAAATATCAGGCCTTCTTTTACACTCGAGACTGGCAGTGTTACAGTCAACATACTACTGCACATGCATATAGCTGGCAAAAAACAAAAATACTTTCGCTGTCATTCATATAATTATCTCACAGGACATTTTACTGTACATTATTAAGAAGCAAGCGCATCTTTCCTTCATTGGTCATACATTCTCAACACATTGAAATTTTTCTTGTGACACTTTATCATGGTTCCGAATGCCCGACGTTTTACATCATTTTGGGTCTTAAGTAAAACCAACAAAACCAGAAGCAGTTATTCAGAACCAGAACTGTTCCAAACTGAGAAGGGCAGAACCAACTGACACTCTGTTCCAAGAAATGGCTGAACACGATCTGTGTAGCTACTGGAAATCAAACAGGCACAATGGCCCGAGCTTGTCTGCAGCTTCTATAGTACACTCATCCATTAGAAGAAAACATCTTATTGTTTGTCAAAGGCTGTGGCAACCTGAAACATATCCCAGGAGCACAGGGCACAAAGTGGACTACTCCCTGGATGGGACACCAGGGTCAATAGAGAGACACCAATCAAACCTTCCCAGCATGCCTTGGGCAGAGCACATGGAGTAAACCCATGCAGACAGAGGAATCTTCTGCTCTTTAGGATGCATTAAGGAAAGATAAAGAATTCTATATTTAAAAATCACTTAAAATAATTAACTTACCAACACTTTCTAATGACAGTTTTTTGCTCTTCTGAACAGCTCACCCACATGAGATAGAAAATTGTGCTTACCACTACTAGTGTTCTAGTGTTCCTACTTCGGACTGGGGTTAAATCTTAAATCCCCTTTATTACAAAAGGTCTAACAGCTGCAGCCAAAATAATACAACAACATGTTGGAGATCAGCCTAAACATTGGGTCAGTTCACCCTGCCAAGGATGGAGCAGGATAAGACATTCCCTTCATTCTAAATTAAAGTTCAGGTGGGTAGCTGCGTCAGCATGCGTAGGCTGCAAAGGAACAAGTAATAGGTTTATTTCATGCTGAAAAAAAGAAGAAAGAGAACACAACGTTTCGGCCGTGGAGCCTTCTTCAGGTGTGAGTGAGACAGGGCAGTAGGCAAAGGTAAAGTAGCGGGAGAACAAAGGTTGGGAGGGAGGAGGAGTGAGAGGCGGGAGCAGGGGACAGAAAGAGAGGCCAATCAAGAGGTGTGAAGTCAGAATGGGTGCAGAGAGGTGTGAAATGAAACTTCCAATGAATGGAGAAAATTTAAAAGAACAGTAGTCTGTCGTTAAGGGAAGGGAGAATGTGTGATCCTAGCTGCAGAATAATTTTAGTTTCGGTGGTCTTTCTGATGTATGAGTTCGGAAAACCGTCTTTGAGAACACAGACGGAGAGATTAGAGTGGTCATGGCCGTCAGAGGTGAAATGAGAAACAATGGGCTTGGAGAGATCTTTAATCTTCACAGCCCTGACGTGTTCTCTGAAGCGGTCTCCGAGTCTCCTTCCTGTTTCTCCAATGTAGATGGCTGGGCATTTACTGCAAGAGATACAGTAAATAAGGTTGCTGGAGGTACAAGATGCTGTCTGGGTGATCCGGAATTGTCCTGAGGGGCCTTGAATGAGTGTGGTGGTGGCTGTGTACTTGCAGGTGATACAGCGAGCTCTGTTGCAAGGGAAAGTGCCTGGTGTGGAGGGTTGTTGAGGGCGGTCAAGGGAGCTGTGAACAAGGAGGTTACGCAGATTAGGTGGTCGGCGATATGAGATGATAGGGCGATCAGAAAAGAGGGCCCCAATAGAGGGATCATCCTGTAGGATGGAAAAGTTCTGGTTAAAGGTCCTGGGGATAGGAAGTGTGTTAGGGTGGTAAGGAAGCACCAAAGGAATGTGGTAGTAGTTCAGGTGGGTAGCTGCATCAGCATGCATAGGCTGCAAAGGAACAAGTAATAGGTTTATTCCATGCTGAAAAAAAGAAGAAAGAGAACACAACGTTTCGGCCGTGGAGCCTTCTTCAGGTGTCAAAGGAATGTGGTTATTCTAAATTAAATACAAGTGTACAGTAGGTACAGAGCTCCTGGGGTGTATTTGTAACGGACACGGACTGAAATCCGTGTCAGATCTTGTAGAAGACCCTATGCAATGCGGTAAGAGCTGGAGAAAACAGGAGGCATGGTAAAAAGGAACACACAGGGGTTTAATAGTGCACAAAATAATAGTGACAGTCCATGAGACAGTGTACGGGGAAGACAAAACGGCATCCAAATCCAAACGGGGGGCAGGACAAAGCATGGTCCGAAAGTCCATAAACTGGAAATCCATCCTGGAACGCGACAAAGTTAAAATCCCCAGGAGGGGGGAGCACATGGACAAACGAAACATGGAGGTCCAAGGGTGACGGGGCGAGATCCTCCAGACCCCGGGCTCAGGAAACGGGAGGTGTCGGGGATGAGGCCTATGCCCTCAGGAGACGGACGTAGGGTTTCCTGGTGCTAGGCGGGCCTCACGACAACTTACCCTAATGATGAGCCCCGAGGACTGGAGGAGCTGGTCTTTAAATAATAACACTGAAAGGGTACACCTGGAGAGCTAAATGACACGAACAATAATGAGAGCAGTGGAGCGCCCTCTAGGGAGGGATGTCGGGCGTGACAGTATTGTTACTGAACTGGAGAACATAAGAAAGGTCACAAACCAGAACAGGCCATTTGGCCCATGTAGCCCACTTGGTCATTTGGCAACTGAACCAAACATCTCATCCAGATGTTTTTTGAAAGAAGCCAGGGCATCATTTTCAACAAAATGGTTGCATACAGTAGCTTTTCCCATCCTCCTGCAAGCCTTTGAGTAAAGAAGTACCTCCTGTTCTTGGAAATGTCCTGACCATGGTTCTATCTGTATGTTATTTATACATACCACACTAAGTATTAAATAATACAAAATATGAGATAACACTGCTAATGAAAAGCTGGTCCATCCACTGTGACATCGATTAATGGCACATGGAGCAATTCCAGTAGATGTTCATAAATGTCCGGGGCAAAATTGTTTGCAAAACCTGCTACCTGTCAGTAATGTTCAGTACAACATGCTGTACTTTCTGATTTTTTATTAATTTCACCAACGTCTTGTCTGAATTGACACATTAGCCAGGTCTGCTGTTACATTCATCAATGCATAGAGGCACACATATGAGCAACACTAAGAACATGTGGTATGGAGCTACTTTCCTGCCCACCAGACTCAATGGGCAATTTCTTTGGCTCTACTGGAATTGACAAGAACTCCTCGTTATCAGCAAAATCTAACATGAGACTTGAAAGAGTTTGATGGTTCATTATTGCAGAAAGAAAAAAAAACTCATTAGACATATTTATTACAGAGTCTGCATTTATTGAACAACAAAAAGATACAAAGTGTTTTTCATGTTTTTTGCTTTTTACACAAATCCCATTTTTCTTTTCAAAGTCTTAACTGCGTATTACACAGCCAGAGTGAACTTTTTATAAGGTACCACAATGCAAGACAAAGGATTTTTTAATAATAACTAGACCTATATAATCATTTAATATAGAAAATGGGTTAACAGTAAGTATTATATAGTTTATTTACAGTATATTCCATGCTAAGAAAAAAGTATGTAGATACAGTACTGGTTACCGAACAACACCAATATGAAAAAATGGAAATAAAATGTGATAAACATACAGTGATAATATATAGTTAAGGCTTAAATGTGTATAAAAATAACAAAACAGTTAATTATTAATATTTTAGGCATGAAGAAAATAAAAGATTACAAGACACCAGGAGGTCTTTTATACATAAACATATCTATACAGAATTTAATGAGACACCCAAAACAAGAATTCTTTTCAATTTAAAACAAAAAAGGGCCGAAGGTATATTTATCATGTAAACTCACACATTCCGATTTACTCCATTCAAAAAAAACAAAGATTTGTAGGTAAAAGGTGGGATCTGTTTTTTCTTGGCATACATAGTTATGTACTTAAGGGTTTTATACCAATTAAATGGCCAGATTATATATAAAATATATATTATAACCTATATAAATAATTATTTTACTCTGTGGGGTAAATTAGTTAGAACAACACACATTAAAAGCCGCACATTAAAATCAATTTCAAAATGCTACACTTTTTAAGCAACACCTAAATGATTGTTCTCTTTTTTTCTCCAGTTGCTCTTTCATTATTATTATAATTGTTACTAAACTGGAATGTCAGTAAATGTAGTGGAAGGAACCATTACGTGCAGGAGGTGGGGCTGCCTCTCAGATACTGTGCATGCTGAAATCTGGTACACTAACAAGACTCCTGGGGCTTCTGGCCTGAGCTCACAATCTAACAAGCACATTTATGCAATACAGGGGATGCCCATCAGATTCTGAAAATGCAGAACAAGCGCAGAGCATTTACATTGGCCGCCTTGTAAAACACAAAAGTTACAGTGGACTTTGTCCTCTAACCTTGTGCCAAAAAACCTCCTGATTTCCATTCTTTTTAAATGATTACAGAAAATTCAACTTTATTACACATAATACTGTGTAATTAAGAGTTCTTAGACAAGTTATTATGGAGATTGCAAACATCAGACCTTTTCTAAAGCTAAAATATAGAGGCATTTTTTTTCCTTATGTAAAAGTCCAATTTTCTGACAGTCCCTTCATATATATATATATTTAATTACTTTAATCACTTGAAATGAAAACCCTATAACACTTTATGTTCCAATGACATGTCTGATTTCAATTCACCCCAGCAACACTGGAATAAGAAATGCATGACCAAGCTGTAATGATAATAAACACATGCTCTTTTTTGTGCACTGAAAGCTAAAAAAAAAGCGTGATAGATAAATGCAAATAACTTTTTTCCCCCCATTATTTTCTTTTTATACGGCCACAACGGAATCACCAATCCGGCACTATGATTGTCACACCAGCTTGTGAGCTATGCAGGTCGCACGGTGCCCCCAGCTCAGTTAGCATCAGCTGGAGGAGTGATGCAGTTCTCCCCGACAGCACAGCCTGCTCACATGCCCTGCACATCCCAGGGGATGCTGGCATTTTGTCATTCAACCAAGAAATGGGAAATTCTGACTGAGAATAAGAATGAGTATTCCCAGTTAAATATTGTGGACTGCAGCACACCGCCACGCTGCACAAGCCAGGGCTGTAAAGTGAAAAGTGGACGCTATCTGAGCAAAGTATATGGGCTCCAAACAGCAGGTCGCTACTGCCAATCTGGTCAGCCCAAACTCAAGGAAAGCCATGAAGAACTGAACAGGAAAGCCATGGAATACAAGAGCTTGCAGTCCTGATCAAGTAATCAAGGCTTAGGAATCCCATTTCCGAACAAAGATTAAATCAATGCCTTTGCCAGACCAAACAGTTATAATATACAATTGGGACCCAGAGTTTTCCCTCGCAAATCCATTTGCTACTGTCAAACTATGACCAGGGCTAACTGAAAGCCTCAGGTGCCGCTGAATTAAGACCGCCCTGGAAAGTTTGCCGAAAGCGTGCCAATCACCACACAGGAAGTGCTTTCACAGGAAGTGCTGATCTTTAGATGTACCTTTTCAGTTACGACCATAAAACCCACCAGTAAAAACCTGCATCCTCAGCCTCTGGGCAGTGACATCACTGCGGAGTGCAGCCTACACGAAACTTGTGACAGGGACCCCACCTTTTTACATCTAGAAACCTTTTCTCAACACACACGCACACAAACACATGCATTCACGACCACACGAGATGGGGATTGCAATATTAAAAACCGCATGCCTCCATTTCAAAGAAACCAGGCACGCCGCCTTTCACTAAAAGGTTACATTAAACTGGAATGCAGTAAAAACAAGCCCTCCCCATTTCCTACCCATAATATTGTTTTTGAATGTAGCTTATTCTTATTTATCTGGTTAAAAGATAATCCACGAATGGGCGTCCATCACTTTCCGAGTGATGTGCGATGGTTACTTGGTAAAGAGCCAAACACAGAGGCCAAGACTGCAGATACAAGTCAGAGAGAGTGGGGACAGAAAATGTCAGCAGCTGTACTATTCTTGTTTTCTTTGAAAATATAAAGTACACTAGCTGTGCCACACTAGTTCCAGATTATATAGGAGCTATATTTAAAGTTCGATCAGGGCTTAAAGTCCTTTTTATGTAGACTGAAGATTCAGGATATCGTTTTTTTAGCCCATGCTTTTTCTACTGGTTCAGTAGAGGTGTGATTCTGTATTTTATTTTTGTCCAATATTTACTTCCTAGGTAACATGAATACAACAACAATCCCTTAAGCATGTGCCTTTTGTCTGTATTGCCCGGTTGACGATTTTAGCTATATCATAGCTTGTATCACTACTTACCGCAGAGCCGTGCAGACATTCTCTGGGCCTGCTTTGGGTGTGCTGCAGTTTGTTTTTTTTAAAAAACCCAAAACATTTTTGTCCATTACTCCTCTCATAAAGACGCCCATGTAACTCCAAACTCACCTGGGACATAGCTGGATGGTGCTATTTTTCCCGAAAACTCCCATGTTAAACGTTCCTTTCTTCATAAAGTAAGAAAGAAAACAATTCCCATAACACTGTGCATTAGGTATAATCTTTCTAAAAAAACGGTTCATTAAACCAAAACCTGGCACGTACCAATTATCAGATTTAGGGCCCCCTGCCATCATCTCAGGACTGGTCACAACTCAGTTTGAAGAAGATGCCGTAGAAAGAAGTGCTACCCAATTAACCAGTTCTAACCATTTAGACTTATTTTTTAGATTTGGTTCTAACCAAATCTAAAAAAAGCACACAGGAGGTCCTTTAATACCTATGGTCAAAAGTCTTAGCTGCCTGTAGCAATGCCTTTTCATTTTTTGTCTTAACAGACTATAAACTTTTTTTGGCCAATACTGTAAAGGCCTGAAAGTGCTCTAAAAATCATCTTTGGATGTCCCACCCCCCTCCCATCCCCTTTCACAAACTAATTAACTAGCACCTGCCCCCTCACCCCCCCCCCCAAAAAAAAAATTGTTGTGTTAAAATACAAAATACAGTCTGGCACATTTTTTTTTTGGAACCCAAACTGGGGACAAACGAAAACCAAACGAACGACAAGGAACAGCACAACGGGGAGCTGGCCGGCGGCCCGCGGCGGAACGGAGGCCCTTGCGGGGCGGCACAGGGAGCCCCAGGAGGGGGAGCCCCGCGCCGCTCAGATGAGGGAGATCCGGATGGGGATGCTCGGGGACTCTGTCCTCTGAGGGGAATGGTGGTTCACCAGGTGCTCGACCACAGTATGCTTGGACATGTGCTTCATAAGGTACGTCTCCTGAAAGGCACACAGACCAGCAAAGGCTCAGAGCTTGGTACTCTGACTACATGAAATAAGCTCCGTTAAAGGCAACTAAAGAAATAAAAAAGCTTCAGTCCAAAATACAATTTAAAATCATACAACTGCTGATTACTGAAGTGCACAAAACTACAACTTAAATGGCACATCCCAATTTTCCTATTGGCCTTCACCAATTATGGCCTTCTAATAATCCTCATCTCTGAACTGGCTCCATCACTCTGTTCTCCTCCCCACTGAGAGCTGGTGTGTGGTGAGCGTTCTGGCGCACTATGGCTGCCGTCGCATCATCCAGGTGGGGCTGCACACTGGTGGTGGTGGAGGGGATCCCCATTACCTGTAATTACGCCCCATTACCTCCGCCCCATTAAGCTTTGAGTGGAGTGTCCAGAAAAGCGATATATAAGTGTAATCAATTATTATTATTATCATAATAACAATTTGGAACAATTAAAAGTTTAACCTACATGAGACTACAGGGAGGCTGAAGTTTTTGATTTCAGAAAGTGCTGTTTCATGGTTCCAGGGAACATTTCTCAGATACTGCCTTTATTTCATTAAGACAAGACTACTGTAACACCTTTCTTAATGGGAAAGTGTGAAATAGGCTTAGATATGTCAACATTTTGTGGCTCATGTACTAACTAAAATTACTCTCTAAAGCAGATTAGCTAAAACTAATCAGCATATACAGTACTCCCATTTTTGGAATAATGCATTAACTCCCTTTGAACGTTAGAGTGGATGTTAAGGTTATCCTGCTCACATACAGTGCCTTGCGAAAGTATTCGGCCCCCTTGAACTTTTCAACCTTTTGCCACATTTCAGGCTTCAAACATAAAGATATAATTTTTTTATTTTATGTGAAGAATCACCAACAAGTGGGACACAATTGTGAAGTGGAACGAAATCTATTGGATTTTTGAAACTTTTTTAACTAATAAAAAAATGAAAAGTGGGGCGTGCAAAATTATTCGGCCCCCTTGCGTTAATACTTTGTAGAGCCACCTTTTGCTGCGATTACAGCTGCAAGTCGCTTGGGGTATGTCTCTATCAGTTTTGCACATCGAGAGACTGAAATTCTTGCCCATTCTTCCTTGCAAAACAGCTCGAGCTCAGTGAGGTTGGATGGAGAGCGTTTGTGAACAGCAGTTTTCAGCTCTTTCCACAGATTCTCGATTGGATTCAGGTCTGGACTTTGACTTGGCCATTCAAACACCTGGATACGTTTATTTGTGAACCATTCCTTTGTAGATTTTGCTGTATGTTTGGGATCATTGTCTTGTTGGAAGATAAATCTCCGTCCCAGTTTCAGGTCTTTTGCAGACTCCAACAGGTTTTCATCCAGAATGGTCCTGTATTTGGCTGCATCCATCTTCCCCTCAATTTTAACCATCTTCCCTGTCCCTGCTGAAGAAAAGCAGGCCCAAACCATGATGCTGCCACCACCATGTTTGACAGTGGGGATGGTGTGTTGAGGGTGATGAGCTGTGTTGCTTTTACGCCAAACATATCGTTTTGCATTGTGGCCAAAAAGTTCGACTTTGGTTTCATCTGACCAGAGCACCTTCTTCCACATGTTTGGGGTGTCTCCCAGGTGGCTTGTGGCAAACTTTAGACGAGACTTTTTATGGATATCTTTGAGAAATGGCTTTCTTCTTGCCACTCTTCCATAAAGGCCAGATTTGTGCAGTGTAAGACTGATTGTTGTCCTATGGACAGACTCTCCCACCTCAGCTGTAGTTCTCTGCAGTTCATCCAGAGTGATCATGGGCCTCTTGGCTGCATCTCTGATCAGTCTTCTCCTTGTCTGAGCTGAAAGTTTAGAGGGACGGCCAGGTCTTGGTAGATTTGCAGTGGTCTGATACTCCTTCCATTTCAAGATGATCGCTTGCACAGTGCTCCTTGGGATGTTTGAAGCTTGGGAAATCTTTTTGTATCCAAATCCGGCTTTAAACTTCTCCACAACAGTATTACGGACCTGCCTGGTGTGTTCCTTGGTCTTCATGATGCTCTCTGCGCTTTCAACAGAACCTTGAGACTATCACAGAGCAGGTGCATTTATACAGAGACTTGATTACACACAGGTGGATTCTATTTATCACCATCAGTCATTTAGGACAACATTGGATCATTCAGAGATCCTCGCTGAACTTCTGGAGTGAGTTTGCTGCACTGAAAGTAAAGGGGCCGAATAATTTTGCACGCCCCACTTTTCATTTTTTTATTAGTTAAAAAAGTTTCAAAAATCCAATAGATTTCGTTCCACTTCACAATTGTGTCCCACTTGTTGGTGATTCTTCACATAAAATAAAAAAATTATATCTTTATGTTTGAAGCCTGAAATGTGGCAAAAGGTTGAAAAGTTCAAGGGGGCCGAATACTTTCGCAAGGCACTGTATAAGGCACTGAATGGTTTAGTGAGTGAGGACCTCTGGAATTGACTATGGCATTCCCAACAAGGTTACCCTGATTGTCAGAAGGAAAATGCTAGAGGGTTGCCTTGTACTTACTGAGGTGTAGGCCCGGCCGCACATACTGCAGCAGTAGGCCTTGGCGTTTTTGATAGCGTGCGCGGACAGATGGATCTGCAATGAGGCCGAGTCGGAATAGGCGCGGTAGCAGTTTGGACACTTGTAGGGCTTGTCTTTGTTGTGCTGCCTCTGGTGTGACTGGTGAGACAAAATCAGGAAGAGACGAGCTGTTATTTCTGAGATTTCCGGCGCACCTGAAACATCCGCGCGTTGTGAGGGAACAGGAAAAACGTTAGCAAATCACAAAGTTGCCAGTACAAAAATACAGACTTCTCAGAAGTAGGCTTCTCATGTGGTTTCCTCTAAGGCAACTTGGTCACTCTGCAAGACTCCTGTCTCCAGCGTACTGCGAGTGAATGACCTGAATACAGCAAGGATCTACGAAGTGCAAGAATGAGCTTTGTATCAATTGAAAGAATACCTTGTAAGCCTTGTAAATCAGGGACAAGGCATAAATACAATTTATTTTTATTGTATTATCTTTTCCAGACAGCTTTTACATAATTAATAGTGCTATGATAAAAAAAAAAATGCAAACAGGTAAAACACATACATCAGCCTGAATATAGATCCTAGCTTATTTTCTCCCGGTTAAAACAAGGCTTTATTTTACTTTGTTGCTCTGGTGCAGTTAGTAAAATCAAAGCTGTCGTGCATACAAAGGCAAAGGAAGAGAATACAGGCTACATTTTGTTTTTAAGTTTTATGAGGATTTCAATTATTGAAGGTCCTGTGAGACACTGATCACGACAACTCATTGTGGGCTCTCTCAACATCAGCAGTGACACCAGGACCAAATGACACAAGTGGAAAATTACTTTTTGGGCCAATTGCAACAGAAATCAGACAAGGCATCTTTACACCTTCAGAAGACATGGAGGTGAAGCTGACCCCAAGAGATCTTTTAAGAAACACAGACTATATCCACGATCCATCAAAGCTATCAACACCCTGATAAGCAAGGTCTGCCAAATGAACTCCTCTTCCTTGTAATTATAGGTTCCCAGTTTCTTTTAAAAAAGATCAATACAAAAGTAGTACTTTATTTAAATCTTCAAATGCATTGGCATTTAATTTTAATTTGTGCATTTTTGTTGTGTGGTCTACAGATAATACAATAGTTTGGCCCTAGTTTGTCGATCCACTCTAAGGACTTGGAACACCTTGAACACATATCCAGCGCTGCCCCTGAGGAAAGAAAGGCACCCTTTAGTCCTGCAAGGAGAGTGATGTCTGCCTTAAGAAAAGGAGAGAGACACCCTTTAGTCCTGTGGGGTTGAGACAAGAGCAAGGTCTGCTTTGAAGATCAGTGAAAGGCTGGCCTCAGCATTATTTTAGAGGCAAACTTATCTTAAGGTCAGCTTGCATATGAGGAGTGAGACACAAAGCACTACAGAAAAACTGCCTTTAAATCCATTTGAACAAATCCTTTGCCATTTTGAAGATGGTGAAATTAACAGCCTATACTGTAGGTATCAAGTTTTGGCATCAGGTTTTAATTGTACTGCTTTCTAAGTCATTATGCAGCTGGGACCCTCGCCCTGCTGGTAAGAATGGTAGGATTCCTTTCCTGTTTGCAAACAATGATACATTTCTCTTCTACCTTTGTATTTTGGAGAGCAGCTGAGCCTTTCATTACAGGGAGATCAATACGCTCAGATGTAACACAAACACCTAATGCTTACAGATAAAAGGAGGCTGTCTGGCACACACAGCCTGTTTGGATCACCATTGGCTGAATTGCGCAACCAGGTTGCATAACCAGACATCTACCAGGATACCACATGCTCAGCCTGCCAGAGTAAGTGAATCCTATACTAGTCACCAGGTTCATGAATGAGAATCATCATAAAGTACAAAGTTCACTGAAAGAAATTTACTACCTGCATGTAACATGCTGAGCAATTGTGAACTTTGTCTAAGTCTTTTTGAATGTATTTGGCCATTTTACAGATCATACAGTTTGTTTTTATCCATTTTCATTTTCTCCACAAATTAGTTTAACTATACCAGGATCTACATCATTAAAAATATCAACTGTTGTCCTAATATTAATCCCTCCAGTACTCCTATCACCCCTATCTGAGTATTTACCCCTTATCTATACTCTGTGTAGAGATTTCAGTCATCTACATCAAAGAAATTGTGCAGAAGGCAAATATAATCATTGACTGTTTCCTATTAAGCAGATCTTAATGCAAATACATGCAACTCCTTGGATACCTATAACCTTCAATTTGAGACTTGGTTATTTATGTGGAAATTGGTCAAAAGCCTCCTGGAAATCGAGAAACACCATTTGCTGTTTGCATCTTTTACTGCTGCTCTTTGTTTAAAGAAATCTAATAAGCAAAAGCTCCTGGAGGTGCGTGAGGCTTGGAGTGACAGACAGGCTCTAAGTGAGAGACGGGTTCTGAGAGGCTGGTGAGGGGGAGACGGGTCTGCGAGGGAGACTCCTCACGGTTTGCTGGGAGATAAGGGTGAAAGAAGTGGGGCCACTATTGTGGTTGCTAAGCCAGAGCTCTTGGAAAGACCTGGGAAAAGCAGAGCTCATGGAGGAGTTAGGGTGACCTTGGAGAAGGAACCTGCTAGTTTGGGCAGTTTATTTTTGAGCCCCATCTTAAAACACATGAACCTCAATGAATTCCTTTTACATGGAAGTTACAATGCAGAATAATGTTTTAAGCATTGGATTCTTTATTTCGCCAGGAACATTCAACATACAAGGAGAGTGTGGTCTTCCAGCACAGCAATAAAGCTGATCAACGCCACCCTGCTGTCCCTGGTGTCTCTGTGTGGCCTAGCCTAAACCCCATGCCTTCACTACCTTTCCTATATCCATGGTGAATATTCCTAGAATATTATCATACAGACAACCCTTTAGTTCAGTTTTAATTATCATCTCCATAAATACACTGCAAGAAAAGTAACATCAATCCATAACAACTTGGTTGGGTGATACAGGAATCTCCTAGTCAACAGATTGTTTCCACATCCTGACCGATTAATAGTGTCTTGTTAATGGTCTATAAATAACGTCTTCCACTATTTTCTTAAGTCACTCTGGATGAATGCCACCAGGCTCTGAAGATAAGTGCTTGCAGCAAATTCTTCAGAAAAACTAAGGATCTGTAGTGCTGAAGTGTACTCTAGGCTGAATCACTGGACAGTTCTAACACTCTTATCCCTTATTTGCATAAAATACTTATCACTAGATGATAATAGTAATAATAATACCAATACCACACAATATGCTGCTGAATCATGAATGTTTACTATTTCTGGATTTTATTTGAGGAACACTTGCAAACATGCATCTTTCTGAAGAATTGTTTCTTCTTTCAATACTACTGTATAAAGCCTAATTGGTATTAAAGGATTAAACATGAGCTGTCTGCATTTAATGTTTTACATTTATTTACATAAGATTTTCTAGCTATTTCCCTAACAATGGAAATTGTTAGGAATTCTTCCACTGAGCTCAGCATTTTTTTTTCCTTAACAAAATTCGATTTGAGCTTGGAAAGGCACAGTTTTCCCACCTTACGCAGCCTCTCAGATTTCCTTCCATTAGGTAATGGAATACTTGGTTGACACTAACCTGGTTAGTACTGTTGGGAAAAATAATGGATGGCTCTGGGGTCCTGGGTTCAATTCCTGGGGTGCTGTCTGCATGGTGTTTGTGTTTTCTCCTCATGTTTGCATGGGTTTCCTCCCAGAGTCCAAAGACATGCTGGTGGATTACTGGGCTGTGGTGTGAGTGTGAGTGTCTGTAATGAACTGGAGTTCTGGTTGTAACCCGCCTTTCACCCAGTCCTTCCTGGAACACTGTGACCCTGAACTGGATATTCAGTTTCTGAAAGTGATGTAATTTGATAATAAATGGTAGAATGAATGATTTTACAGTATTGTAATGTTATTTGTTATGAGCTAGTTGTATCATGGTTTAGCTACATTTATAATACATATCCTGATAGAACCACCCAAGGCCATTACTCCTTACTCTAAGTCTAAAACAATGGTATCAATCGAGGTGTTAGCCCAGCTGCAGGCTGGCTAAGAGGCAGGTAAACACTGATGGTTTCTGGAGGATTTCTCTGGTTAGCCATAAAAAAGGTGAAAATTCAACAGCCAAAGATGCAGCATAATACAGAAGGAGGAACAAGGAAGATATGAAGACAGTGAGAGAAGAAGGAGCATCGTCATCACCCTCCTCTCCCTCAAAGCTGGTGCCATGCAAGAGGACCTTGTTCAGATCAGTCCTCGAAAACCAGATTCTGGTTCATTAATTGGAGCATTTTAGTTTAGTGCTTGTTATCTTATTTGAGGAAATTCTGATTTCCTATATTGTGGAAACCTTAAACATCCTTTCAAAGATTGTGCTGCATTTGTAGAAAAGGGAGATTGATTCCTAATTACATTTAGGCATCCATGCTGTAGAAAGCAAGATTTAGTTCTAAGTCATATTCCTTTATACAGCTGTAGGGTTGTTGACTTTTTTGGCCTGTCTAGGTGTTGCATAGTGCTTTCAGATTAAAATCAATTCTTTCTAGGGTTTCTAGGTTTCCAGGTTTGGAGTACATAAGCCTCTGAAACACACAGATTTGAACATAGTTACAGTGTAACTGGTGTACTATATAGTGTATAAAGATGTGGGTTGTATAGATTGTTCTTTGTTAATTAATATTTGTCCTGTAACAGTACAAGCCTGATTAATTAGTCACCAAAACTGTGTCAGAGAATATGAAAGCAGGAGACCAAAGGATTACAGAACTGTGGAATCATGTAGCACTTTATTTTAATAACAAGGATGCATGGACCCCTGGAGCAGCTGGGGTTAAGGGCCTTGCTCAGGAGCCCAGCGGAGCAGGATTCCTCTGCAAGTCGTGGGATTTGAACCGGCAACCTTCCGGCCACAGGCACAGATCCTTAGCCACAGAGCCACCTCTCTGCCCACAAAATTTCACATTCTTTTGTTTTTGAACTTACTTTGACTGGACATGCTGGACTAACCTGTAGATTGGAGAGCTGAGTGAAGGCTTTTTCACAGCCAGGATGGGCGCATTTATAGGGCCGATCACCAGTGTGGATTCTGGGAGAAACGAGAAAGGCATAAAAATATTAGAAACAGCACTTTTCTGGGTATAACCCTATCCCAGTGTTAGCTTAATGCACACATATTTCCCTACCAACAGGTTTGAAAACAATGACTCCAATTAAAAACAAGCATCCCTGAAAATGCACTGTGAGTGGACATTTCACCTCTTAAAAAAGGGCAAATCCTTAAAGTCTAATTTGTTCAGCCAATGCTATGCATAGTAATCATGGTGGCATTAACAAGTCAATCAAGATTAAATTCTCCATACTTTAATAGAAATGAATATAGCCTATATACAGTATCTCAGAGGCTGCTAAAAATCCACCTTTATAAAGATCACTATGAATAGGCCAGCAACCTTTGTATGCATCCTGACAATGGCCCTTGTATCACCTGTGTTAAAGCCACAGGTGTTGCGATGGACACAGTTGATTAATGATCAGCATTTACAATCTGTTTTCAAAACTGGAATGTAACCACTTCTTACATTCACATTTCAACTCTAGAAACAGTACATAACAAAAGCAAAGGCTCTGAGGCAGAAACTGAAACACACTTCAAGAGCAGACATCATAAAGGCACTATACATCTTAAGTCCCCGATCCCTTTGTGTGCTTTGGTGGCGGATATGTGATCTGGTGCAAAAGATGTTTCGACAACAAGGATGATATTTTAAGACGGGCTTGTTTAAGGATTCATGCAATGATCTGGCCAACAATGTTAATAGATACTGAGCTGTTCTGACACTGCAAAAAAGAGGCAGATGAGAAGTGATGGGACAACAAGCATCTCACAGCCAGATAAATAACTGTCTTCCTCCTATCTGTTTCTGTCCTGTGCACCTCTGAGGTTTTAGAAATTTGCCATTAGTGAGCCATAGAGAGTATTATGATCAGTGGTGGACTGGCCTTTTTTTACACTTCCTATGATAAAATATCTTGACCAAGTTGCAAAAGAAAGGCAGGATCCTCCAAATAATATGATCTGAAACACCACCCCTCTCACCTTTTCTTCCCGTATAGTGGACTTATCATCTTGAGTAGGAGAAGTGAACAGTTGCTATTATATACTTGTCACAGTGACGACTGATTAGTGATGTGAAGAACTCATGTCTGAAAACTAAAAAGGGATGTTGCTGAAAATACTACAATGCAAGGCTACTGCAGAGAAAATAAAATTAATAACATTTAAGACTAGCTTACTGGAACAGGTGTTTTAATTGCTGCTAGGGCTTCAGGATAGATAGCAAACTATGAGCTATGTAAAGAAAGAAGAGTTCAATTTAGAATGTTAATCTATTATTAATATCCTAGGTTCTACGAAAAAATATGTTTTCACTGCTTTGAGGGACATTTTAATGTTTCACATGGGTTTAATCATCTGTCCTCTGCAATGTCCCAGTGTAGAGAAAGAAAAAAGAAACAAGGAAAAAAAGAGACCATCTGGATTAAGATTAAAAAATGCAGAGAAAAAAGTTCAGGAAAAGTAAAGTGGTGAAGACTGTTCACAGGGAAAGCTTAATTTTTCTAAACCTAACCCATCTTTAACACAAGATCCTATAACGCTTTTATGGACTTGCCCTTACATTACCAGCTTATACAAACAGAACAGGTCATTGCAGTAAGCTGTTGAATAATATCACAGCAATAATCACAGACTCCAAGTCAGTACAGTTTGATGTTGGAGATATTGGTTAATAATAGCACTGTAGAGTGTTTACATAACTGTCCTTGTCCTTGAAGCAAGTCAAATACTGTACGTAACTCAGGTTAAACTAATTCACTGTTAAATCATTAATTCAGCTATATTAGAACACTATTTTTTTTACAGTGACTGGACCATTCCCAGTGAGGTATTGACAGTATGTCAGCTTGTCATCCTACAGGATGGAACAAAGGACAAAGTTGGGTCTAAGGCAAGTCAGGATAAATACAGCAATGCACTAACCACAGGGAAGCCCATTACAGACATGAAAAATTGACAGAAAGATTTAAACGATGTGTTCAATATTGATAAAAAGAACTACAATTGTTTGTGTGTTTGTGTGCAGTATCATGTGTTTCACCGAGATTTGGCTGCAGGAACTTATTCCGGACTTGAACGTCGGCGGCTTTCAGACGGTGCGGGCGGACAGAAACACCGAGAGCGGTAAGAAGAAAGGAGGGGGGCTTGCTCTGCTTGTCAACAACAGATGGTGTAATCCTGGACATATTCATGTTAAGGAGCGCGTCTGTAACCCGGACATCGAACTGGTAGCCATAGGACTGCGTCCGTACTATCTGCCGCGGGAGTTTACATGCGCCATCTTTGTTGTTGTTTACATTCCACCTACGGCAAATGCAGAGGTAGCGTGTGACGTCATAAACACAGTCACAGCCAGGCTACAAACAAAGCACCCTAGCGCTTTTATAGCTATTTCAGGGGACTTTAACCACGTATCTATTTCCACCACTCTGCCTACTTTCCACCAGTTTGTTAAGTGCCCTACCAGAGAAAACAAAACACTGGACTTATTATATGCCAATGCTTAGGATGCATATAGTTCCACAGCCCTTCCCCCCCCTTGGCAGATCAGATCACAACCTCGTCTTGCTTACACCACTATACACGCCTATTGTCCAGCGCCAACCTGTGACCATGAGGACTGTGAGGAGATGATCTCAGGAGGCTATGGAGGATCTACGTGGTGCTTTGGAGGCAACTGACTGGGATGTGCTGTGCGAACCACATGGGGACGACATAGACAGCATGGTGGACTGTGTCACTGACTACATTAACTTCTGCATAGACAACACCATCCCCACCAAAGACATACACTGCTTTCCCAATAACAAACCCTGGATCACTAGCGACCTGAAGGCTCTTCTGAATGACAAAAAGAGAGCCTTTAGGAGGGGGGATAAGGAAGAGGTCAAGTGTGTACAGAGGGAGCTAAAGCAGAAGTTAAGAGAGAGCAAGGACGCCTACAGGAGGAAGGTAGAGGACAAGCTGCAAAGGAATAGGGTGAGGGATGTATGGAGCTGCATGAGAGAGATCTCTGGCTTCAACAAGCCTGGGGGTGCAACAGAGGGGAACCTGGAGATGGCCAACGAGTTGAACCAGTTCTTTAACAGGTTTGATTCTGGGTCCTCTGTGGCTCAACACCCATCCCCCCACAGCCACACGCTCCCTATCCCTTCACAGCTGCGACTGCCTAACACCTCCTCCATCCCCCCACAACCATGACCGCCTACAGCTACAACCCCCGACAGCTACTCACCCACCCATCCCCCACAGCTGCCACTCTCCAACACCTCCGCCATTAACACCTGCAGCACTGAAAGCACTATGAGCACCATCCCCCAGGCCAGGCTGACCATCACAGCTGACAAGGTGAAGAAGGAGCTGAAGAGGCTGCACGAGGGTAGGGCCACGGGACCAGATAACATCTGTCCCAGAGTTCTGAGGGCCTGTGCTGATCAGCTGAGCGGAGTGCTCCAGCGACTGTTCAACCTGAGCCTGCGCTTGGAGAGAGTCCCGGTGCTCTGGAAGACATAATGCCTGGTCCCGGTACCAAAGAAAGGGCGCCCCTCTGTCCTCAACGACTACAGACCAGTTGCACTGACTTCTTCAGTGAAGACACTGGAGAGGCTGGTCTTATCCCACCTGAGACCCCTGGTCAGCTCATCACTGGACACCCTACAGTTTACCTACCAGCCCAGTGTTGGTGTGGGGGATGCGATCATCTACATGCTGCAAAGGGCCTACTCACACCTGGACAGGGCTGGCAACACTGTAAGGATCATGTTTTTCGACTTCTCCAGTGCCTTCAATACCATCCAGCCCTTACTTCTAAGGAGGAAGCTGGAGGAGATGCAAGTCGATGCCTCCACAACCTCGTGGATCACTGACTACCTGACAGGCAGACCACAGTCTGTGAGACTTCAGAACTTTGTGTCTGAACAGGTAGTGAGTAACACAGGGGCACCTCAAGGGACAGTTCTTTCTCCATTCCTCTTCACCCTCTATACTTCGGACTTTAAGTACAACTCAAAGTCATACCACCTGCAGAAGTTCTCAGATGACTCTGCAATTGTGGGATGTATCAAGGGTGAGCAGGAGGAAGAGTACAGAGGACTGGTCAGCAGCTTTGTGGAGTGGTGTGGGATGAACCACTTGGAACTGAATGTAACAAAGACAAAGGAACTGGTGGTAGATTTCAGGAGGAAAAAGGTCAAACCTACTCCTGTCTACATCCATGGGAGTGGCGTGGAGATGGTGGACTCGTACAAGTACCTGGGAGTGCACATTGACGATAGACTGGAATGGTCTAAGAACATCGAGGCCATCTATAAGAAGGGACAGAGCCGACTTTACTTCTTGAGGAGGCTCAGGTCCTTCAATGTGTGTAGTAAGATGCTACATATGTTCTATCAGTCGGTGGTAGCGAGTGCCATTTTCTACACAGTGGTGTGCTGGGGCTCTAGGATTAGAGCAGTGGATTCTAAAAGGCTGAACGAGCTCATCAGGAGAGCAAGCTCTGTCATTGGGTCTGACCTGGACCCCTTGGAGGTAGTGGCTGAGAGGAGAATGATGTCCAAACTAGAGGCCATTATGGACAACTTCTCCCATCCCCTCTATGACAGGCTTGCAGAAATGAAGAGCACGTTCAGTAATAGACTGATTCATCCACGGTGCGACAGGGAGCGCTACAGGAGGTCATTTTTGCCTTCTGCCATAAGACTGTACAACGCATCCACCTTGCGTCTGGGCAGAGGCAACATCGACAGTGACCTGTTTCTGGACTGAATGCATCTACACATCTACTGCTACATCTGTTCTCTTTCTTTTTTTTCCCGTTTACAACCGTTTTTTGTGCAATATATGCCAGGGACCTGTGCAATACATTTATATCTATATTTATATCTATATCTACATCTATATTTATATTCATATGTGTGATACGATCTTTCTGTGTACTGTTCTGTTCTAGTTTGTTCTTTGTGTGTCCGGACTGTGAGTAACTCTTGTATTGTATTGTACTGTAGCAGCGAGGCTTAATAATAAGGCAGAATTAAGTGTTTCTGAGCTTCCCAAATGAGGCCCCATTTCTCTGTTCATCTCTGTGGTGCAGCCACAGAGAGACCATTAGTGCAGGGTGATTTAAGGTCCTAGGACAGCTCCCAAAGGGGGATGCACTTAGCTAAGCCTGGCTATCATGATCAATGGTCATCCATTGGTGCCTATCTGTCTAGGGAGTGCGAGTTGGACATCTGGATTGCATTCCTAAGTGTCAGGACTAAGTGACTCATATCTCACCTTGATCAACCAATCAGGGACTGGTAGGGCCGAGTAACCCACCTGGGACTCTGATGCCCATGGAACTTTCAGCCAATCAATGAGCTGAAGTTCCTCCAGGTAAAATCAGGCAACACAGAGAGCCTGGGAGATTCAGATTCAGGGAGATTCAACAAGATTCAGTGAGATTCAGATTCAGATTCAGTAAAATTCAGAAAGGATTCAGGAGAATTCTGTGGACTGTTCTAAAGGGAATTCAGAGGAGAATTCCAGGGCAGGACGGCCCAGGAGCAGAAGGCTCCCAAGGGCAGGACATTCTCGCAGCGCTCCTCCTGACCATCCTGAGACTCAGCCCGGACAACCACGGAACGGCCAGTGTGTCCGAGTGCCAGAACTTTCCTTTGTTCTAAGAGTCTAGAGTGGAGGTTGCCAGAGAGTAACCAGCAGCAGGCCTCGTGAACAGGTCGGAACTGTGGACAGCTGAATCACTATTCAGAACTAGCTCTTCATCAGGAATGAACCGGTCTTCTTCCTGACTTGCTGGGACCCACAGTCATCTTTTCTCCTGTGCACAAACTGTGCTAGTTAAAGCCAACACTAACTAGCCGGTCAGTGAGCATCAACAGCGCACCGTCGCAAGCCGCACAGCACAGCCTGGCACGGAGCCAGAGAGCGCGGATTGGACGGCAACAGCCTGCAACTGTTTCTTTGTGCCCGCAGGAAGATCTGAATCCCCAGAGATTGGATGAGTATTCAACTTCAATGCATTACAGCTCGAGAATTCAATTGTTATCCCAACCAGTTGATATCAATTTAATTCCTAAGAGTTATGTACTTGTTTTTAGTATCTAATGTAGAAGTTGTAACCAAGTTCACTTTACGAAACGGTCTTAATGAATGATATACTGAACGTATGTCCTCTTGATATGTGTAACACTTTGTAACTGACCGAATATACCTTTTGTATTCTGATAACCCTCTCGATAAGATCTGTTAGGTTTACATACATATTCTATGTATTAATAAATGTATCCTCGTGTATTAGTACCTGTGTGTGTGCGTTGTTTGAGTTATGTCGCGTGGTTGGATTCTAAAGCCATCAAAAGAATCAACTTTGTGATTTACTGCTACAATTAATAATTGTCTCAGTAAATGCCCAAACCCTACAGAACTGGTGCCTTCAGAGAGCCACTATGATTACATATTTGGTGTCCCTGAGCCGGTTTTCTTACAGTACGTATTGTACTATTATTATATAATTCGTTACACTGTGGCTGTGTTGTCTGTGTTAAGCTGCTGTTGCACTGCAATTTCCCTCATGGGATCAATAAAGTATCTATCTATCTATTAGTTTAAGAAGATTGTGTTTGTGACTTAAGTGAAGATCAGACCACATTTGTATGAGTACTTAATGAAAAAATTCAGGTAATTCCAAAGGATCCACAAACGTCTTCTTGCAACTGTATATCTGGAAACTCTACAGTTTTAATTGGGACTGCAGTCCCAATTTCTCAGACTGGTTATTCAATCTTGGTAACAAAATAAATTAATTGAAGGTATAGAGAAAAATGGCAAATTTCAAGATCTTGTGCAAGTACTGTACATCGCCATGGTGAGGGACCAGGGGTTTAGGACAACTGGCGAGAGTGAGAATTCCCACGAACTGTGACATGAAGTGGCCCTTCCTGCTCACTAGTCATTGTGATGAAATGCGATGTACGGGCAAATAAGTACAGGTTGTGCAGCAAATATTTCACTGCAGAAAGTTTCCAAGGTGAGCTGCATGCAGAGTTTACATCTAAGTTGTCAAAACTGTCTCGAAATTGAGAGCAATACGCTCAAAGTACAATGTAGAAGTTTACAAATGCTACAAAGCAAAGTTTGGAGGAATGAGACGAAGTTGAAGAGAAGTAAAATATATTAGGATAGATATAACACCGGTGTAAAATGGATGGAAACTAAAGAGATTCTTCTTGAAACAGAACAAATCTGGTTCTCCCAAAAGTGAGTATAGGATTTACTTAGGGATTACTCCAAGTAATTAGGGAAAAATATAGAGGAAAAGAAAGCACTTTATAAAAAATGAAAAGTTGTACAATGAAAGAAGGTATTAGCTTGGCCAAAAGAGTAACAACAAAAGAGCTGTTGGGGATGAAGTAAAATATAGCCATGACAACAACGGAATCTTCTAGAAAATCGAAGGAAAACAGCTGATACACTAAATTAATATTTCACTCAGTTTACTAAGGAAGAAGACAGCAACAAGTCTCAAGCAGCGGTAGGACAAAGTTCTGTATTAAACAGAATCATCATAAACATTGAGAAATATTACAGGTACCAGAAGTACTTATGATAAATAAATACTCCAGGCCTAAAATGAGACTTTAATACAGACTCTTCAACAGCTGCTCAAGGAAGGGACTGCACAATTTTGAATGTAGAGTCGATCCATATGAAGGGTGAGAGAACTTAAAGTACTTACAGATCGATAACTCTAAATTGTATTATATGTCATATTATAGAAACAATTATTAGACCAAACTAAAGGATCACATACAAGCAAATCAGATACTTGGTAGTGGTCAACATGTTTTGAGAAAGGCTGGTCTTGCTTATTAAACATACTACAGTTTTTAGAACAAACAACAGTAATGGACACAAAGTATATAAGTATATAAGCCAGCAGCCATATCACCCTGCAACTCACAATTGGCAACCCACTGAAGCTAAGCAGGTTTGAGCCTGGTCAGTACCTAGATGGGAGACCTCCTGGGAAGCTATGGTTGCTGCTGGAAGAGGTGTTAGTGGGGCCAGCAGGGGGCGCTCACCCTGCAGTCCATGTGGGTCCTAATGCCCCAGTATAGTGATGGGGGACACTATACTGTAAACAGGTGCCGTCCTTCGGATGAGACGTAAAACTGAGGTCCTGACTCTCTGTGGTCATTAAAAATCCCAGGGTGTTTCTTGAAAAGAGTAGGGGTGTAACCCCAGTGTCCTGGCCACATTTCCCATTGGCCCTTACCAATCATGGCCTCTTAATAATCCCCATCTATGAACTGGCTTCATTACTCTGCTCTCTTCCCTGGTGAGAGCTGGTGTGTGGGGAGCGTTCTTGCGCACTATGGCTGCCGTTGTACCATCCAGGTGTAGCTGCACAATGGTGGTGGTGGAGGGGGGTCCCCATTACCTGTAAAGCGCTTTGAGTGGAGTGTCCAGAAAAGTGCTATATAAGTTTAAGCAATTTTTATTCTTAACTCTCAAATAAGACCACTGTTCTTCCAATTCATATCAATGATGTATATATAGATCCTGACTTATTTCATAAACTAGTCATGTTTATAGATCATATAGGAGGATTAGAAAACACTTCAGAAGCAGCAAACAAAAAAAAATTGAGATAATTCAGGATTGAGTAAACACCTTGCAGATGATGTGTAATGCAGACAAGTGCTGGGTTTGGCATGCAGGAAGTAAAACCATAATCCACAAATACAATTGAGGAAACACAAAGCAGAGCTAGGTATTTATGTTGGTAAAATAATGACATTTTTTACAACACAAACACAAATTTGGCACGAAACAATGTGGTGGGAGGTACTGTGTTATTCAAAGAGGGCCAACTTTACAGAGCTCCAGCATTGTACTTTTGTAACATTATCTGTCGTCACATTTATTTTTTTTCTGTCTGAAACAAAAGCAGCAATACTAGTTTCATTTCAAGTTTAAACAGCTCCAGTCTGTCATTGTTCTATTTCTAAAAAGCGTTGTTTTACTTTTAAGTTAAATGAATGTTTGTTCCTGCCTTGCCTCCATTGTATTTTTACTAGCACTTAAAATAGTAATGCTGTGTAATTAACGTTTATTGTTTAAAAGATGTTCTCAGGTTGCATACAAGCATTTGCAAACAGTATTAGCACTGTATTCAAATTAGTGTTAAAATTCCACAGAGGTGTGTTTGCTTTTGTTTCCTAATCAGTGGAAGCCCAGTGTTTTAGTACTGTTTATTAAACAGTAACTTGAATGTTGTCTTGCGGCTGGGGATTCACCCAGTCACAATTGGTTTTTGTTGCTGTGGTAACCATTAATATAAAAACATTATCTCTTGGACACCTGAAATCAAATAAATCACATGAGTTTGAAATAAGGGAAAGTAATAACATTTCTCATTTTTGCACCAGTAGATTGAGAACAATAATTACATCTTTTTAGCAATTACAAGATTTCTATTATTTAAAGTTGAGTGGTTGCAGTCAACTTCCAGCAGATCTTTTTATTGGGAAAGTGTATAATATCGTTGTCTACGTAATCCACTGTTTGTCTTGACTGAACTGAACAGGCCTTTGCTTGGCGCTTGTGAAATAGCAAGTAGTACATGAAACAAATACTTATGGGGATAATCAGAAACAGTGGCTGAAAACCGTGCATATTGCATAAAAAATAATGTATAATTAAGGAGAATCAAGCTGGAGAACAGTCTAAGCTCTGTCAGTAATAAACGGCTAATTTTCTCTCAGTCTCTCGACTTAAAATACAGAGTCTGTAATGTGTCCCAGGTAAAATCATAAGTCTTGTTTTGGCTGTGGATCCTTCTTCAGCCTTCACACCCACAGAAGACGCCTCATGAGGCAGAGTGGTGGCTCTGTGGCTCAGGATCTGCGCCTGTGGCTGGAAGGCTGCCGGTTCAAATCCAGCGGCCCGCAGAGGAATCCTACTCCGTTGGGCCCCTGAGCAAGGCCCTTAACCCCAGCTGCTCCAGGGATGCCGTATAAATAGCTGACCCTGTGCTCTGACCCCATGCTTCTCTCTCTGTCTTTGTGTCTCATGGAGAGCAAGCTGGGGTATGTGGAAAGACAAATTCCTAATACAAGAAATTGTTTATGGCCAATAAAGTGATCTTATCTTATATTATTACCTGTAAAGAGTGGAGTGTCCAGAAAAGTGCTTTATAAGTGTAAGGAATTATTATTACTAATATTATTAATTATTAGAGGGGTTCCAGTTACACAGCTTTAAGCATCTGGACATGCCGCTACAGCTGTTTAAATCTTACTTGTAAGATTTCTATTTGTGGTGAATACCTTGAACTGTTTTCTGTAGGGAAAACACTGACATGGGGCCCTCTGTGCCTCTAAACCCTCTCCACAAATTAACAACCTCTGGACACTAAAAACATTTTTTGGTTGCAGCCTTGCCTGACAGTCTTATGATCCCAGGCAGAAGTCCATGGAAAATAACTCTCCATTCCTACAGTCCCAGTCCAACTAGTGCATATCGACAGTCTGAAGGCTGCAGTTACTATTAGTGCTTAGTTGCAAAGAAAACAATGCCAAAGAAAAACGTATTTCCATCTCCATGACAGACCAAGGCCAAACCTATGTTACCCAATTGTTCTGGTTCTTCCTACCATTGATGGCGCCCTTACACCTCTTACTATGCAAACTGCACAATAAAAAAATGAAAGAAAAGAGAGACTGTACACAATGTCAGGATGCTTACTTATGGAAAGCAATAAAAAGCGCAAAAAGAACATTAGGGAATATAGATACAAGTGTAGAAGGTGACTGAAAGAATGTTAAGATTTACAATACACTAGGAGGACCACACTGCAAAATCTGTGTCCAATTTTGGGTCACCCAAAGAAAAGAAAACAACACTTCTCTGAAATTAGTTCAGAGAACAGCCAACAGATACGCTCCCAGTGTTAAAGGCCAAAAGAACTGAGGTGTTTAACTTTGATGAGAGGAGACTACAAGCAGACCAGTTTCAAATGTTTAAAACCATAAAGGACAAGTGTATTACTTCAAACTCAAATAGCAAAACACAAGCCAGAGGTGTCATGCTCATCTCTCTGGATGACCAGGGCATGATATCTCACAGCAGCCAGCCACAACTCATTCAAGTGCTGGTTACCATGATAACTATTTGACTGGAGCCCTGGACCACCTGGAGGCAATGACTTACCACGTCCACCTCAGGTGTTTCACTCTTCAGGAGCTGTGATCTGGCAGTGCTCAGGAACTCTGTCAAAGAGTTAGCTAGGTCCCAAGCGGTGTTCCAATTTTATGAGTTCTCACTCTGTTTGCCTCCTGGATTCTGGGCCCTGCTTCACCCTGACTTCAATATCTGGATTCTTCTCTGGTGCTCTGTGCTGTGTCTCTTGGTTTTGAACTTTGCTTGCCCTGGTTTATGTCTATGGACTGTTTACCTGGACCATACTGGCCAATGCTCACCTTCACTGAGCCTGTCTGTCTCCACTACTGGCCTGCCTCCTGCTCAGGCTACAGTTTGACCGTATTTATCTGCCTGCTCTTGTATTAATTTCATGAATGCGTTACCACCTCCAGCAGTGACATGACAACTTCCTAGAATAAATGCTTTTAACAATTTATCTCCTACAGGTTAAGCTGCATATTAGTAGCCTGTCATCAGGAAACACATAGCAAGTGTTGTACTTTCATGATTTCACATAACGTCTACGCAGAACATGTAACATCCTGTTTTGTGAATTCTGCGTTCTGGCAAAATGCCATTTAAGGAGGTATTTTCTGTTAGACCAGCATAAGAATGGAAAGGACTGAGTCAACAGTTAGCAAGTCATATAATGTATGTGCTAATACTTTATTTGTTACACTGTATGAAAAGACTAACTTTATAACCGTTCGAAGAGACTAGCTTTTGCAAGCTGCTCTCCCGTGTGCACACGGATAAACAGCTCTTCTTTCACCAACATCCAAATTCTGACATTTTAATGTTTCTTCACTTATATGCTTAATAATGACACACAGACAGTTAAAACACCTGCAGACATTGGGAAAGTGTAAGGCTGCCCATTTGAAAATGTTGCTGTTTATCTGGACAGCAACCCCAAGGAATGGGGGGGAACATGGTGCCCTCACCTGGTGTGCTGCTGCAGGTGCGACAGCTGACGGAAGGACTTCTCGCAGTAGGAGCAGTGGTAGGGTTTGACGCCCAGGTGGATCCGCAGGTGCTGGGCCAGGTAGGAGGCATTGGCGAAGGACTTGGAGCAATGTGGGCACTTGTGGGGCTTGGCCTCCGTGTGCGACTTAGAGTGGATCTGCATCTCCGACTTGGTGAAGAAGGTCAGGGGGCACACTTTACACCTGCAGGAACACAAGTGACAACCCACCCCCGGCAGCTGTAAGTGATGACATAAACCCGAGCCTGCCCCGCAGCTGTGGACGTCGCGCCGAGCTCTGCCCGAGTTCTAGACAGCCCACAGCCCTGCAGGTCTCACAAGCAGCTTGATCTGGGCTTTGTCAAGCAGTCAGTTGATCCAAATCAGTCATTCATCAGAAACCAGAAGACCCTGTGGCTCTCCAGATCCCTGAACTGTATAATTTGACCATATAACTGATAATCCCACCCTCATGTCAAAACTTCTTTCAAAATGTTTAAATTCCAACCCACCTAAAGGAAAACATTTAAGTTATCTTTTTCTTTACAAGCTGTTGATTGAGATATCACGAACCATGTGACGAAATATGGTCAAGGTAGGAGACATGAGAGCCTGACCAGAGTGAAAGCATGGAAGATAGATTGCAAGTTTCAAGGGATGCTGAAAGATCCTTGTACTGTTCAAGGTTCAAGGTACAAGTAAAGTTCAGAAAAGAATGACAGATTTACCTGCTAGTCATTGAACACATAACTCAGCCTACTCAGCCCTTAGCCTCAATCCTGTAGCTTGGGGACATTATCTATTAGTAGCAAAACGAATTACAAACCTAAAATCAAGCTAAATTACAAAATGAAATCCATTATTCTATTAGAGCTTCCGAAGGCCTCGACAGTCAATTGTGCTAGTCCAAGTCAGGCTGGATCTGTGATCATCTCTGAGAGAGCCAGGTTCAAGCTTGGGTCATGTCACTACCCGACTGTGACTGAGAATCCCCAAGTGGCAACATGCAATTGGCTGAGCGCTGAGAGGGGTTGGGACTGGGCTAAGTCAGCCAGGGCTCTCTTAGCTCCTGGCAATACAGATTCCTGCAGCTGCCAGCTAAACCTGCTGCACACTCTTGTGTGGCCTGTGATCTGTTAAAAGAAGATCGGTACCTAGGTGGACATGGAGTCGTTTATACCACAATGCAACAGCTCGGTGAAGTTTCATTCCTAAAATACAATGCAAAAGTTTTTTTTAAATACTTCTGCAAATAGTAGTTAAGGTTTTGTCTTCTCTGTGGCCGGAGAGACCCACTGACACAAACATTCCCATTCCAATTTTAGTTTTAGAAAAAACTCTCAATTGTTTTTAAGGAAGAACAACAAAACTTCCAGATCTTATAACTACTATTTTGGTTTCAGTACATTACTGGAAGCATTTTCACATGCTGCATAAATAGCACCCAAGTTTGGAGAGAGAGCTTGTAGATGAACAGGCTCTTTCTTTGCTTGGCTGGATCTGTTGTTAGAATAATGTGATGAAAAAAGGTTGCGGAATTTAGCTTGAGCATTTTTAGAGCGGAAATCATGCAAGCTTAAAATTGATTCAGCCAGAGGAATTGATGAATGTACACACTAACAAATGTTTGTCTTAAAAGCACAGCCTATTGACAAGAAGCAAAACACATTTTCCTGCAGAAAAATTGATTCCTAGGATAATCCCTAATCAGACTTGAGCTGCCAATGAAAAGGTAAAAAAAATAAGCAACCATGAACAGAGTTCTGCTAGTCATATTATTCTGAACACTGGCGTATCAATAACCAAGCTGCTGAAAATGTATGCTCATCTGGGTGAACGTTTTCTGTTTTACAATGAAGTTAAATACAGAAGGGTCTTGACATTTGTGTGGATTCATTATAGAGAACTGTCGCAAATAGCCAAATTCTATTAGCCATTAACTAAGTCTGTCCCAATACCTTTGCTTAATGTATACAGTATATAGTATGTATGGTTAAAAAGCACGTATCCCTCCTCTATATGATTATTAAAGTGCTAACACCTAGGAAGAGGTGTTAGTGGGGCCAGCAGGGGACGCTCACCCTGCGGTCTATGTGGGTCCTGATGCCCCAGTATAGGAACGGGGCCACTATTCTGTAAACAGGCGCCGTCCTTCGGATGAGACATAAAACTGAGGTCCTGACTCTCTGTGGTCATTAAAAATCCCAGGGCATTTCTCGAAAAGAGTAGGGGTGTAACCCTGGCGTCCTGGCCAAATTTCCCATTGGCCCTTACCAATCATGGCCTCCTAATAATCCCCATCTATGAATTGGCTTCATTACTCTGCTCTCCTCCCCGCTGATAGCTGATGTGTGGTGAGCGTTCTGGCGCACTATGGCTGCCGTCGCACCATCCAGGTGTAGCTGCACAATGGTGGTGGTGGAGGGGAGTCCCCATTACCTGTAAAGCCCTTTGAGTGGAGTGTCCAGAAAAGTGCTATATAAATGTAAGCAATTATTATTATTATTAATGCATTGGACTTATTAAAGTACACTGATCAGTTAAAACATCAATAATCACAGACTTATAGTAATCAGGTAAAATAAACAACATGAATCCCTCCTCTACGTGCAGTGGATGCCTGCACTTTCTCTCTCTGTCTGCCATTAGCTCACCCCAGTGTAAAGGAATGGGCAATAAAACTGTCAGTGAGCCTGTAATGTCATCTCCAGCCGGCAACACAAAACCGCAAGCTTTCATTTACGCGTTGAGATGGGGATGATGGTAGTTGGTATTTGGTCAACAGGCAGGTGGAGGCTCACTCGCGAGCTAGATTTTTTCACGTGATCCGAGTCTCATCTAGGGCTGATTTGAAAGTTGCACTTTCCCTTTGGCTCAGTTTCATCCTGCTCTGCTTTTCTTCCATCTAAAACTCTGTCGGCCAGAAGGAATGGCGAATAAGCAAATCTGTGATTGGTAAATTTGCAGATGTCAAGACCCTACTGTACATTCATAACTTTTTACAGTCATGCAGAAACTACAGCTTAAAAGTATTTTGTATTCTTGAGTTAATAGACATATTGCTTATGTGAGACCCAAAGTGTTCTGTCATTTCAAAAGCAAAAGCTGTTTACTAACATGTTTTACAGTCAGTATTCAGATAACAGTAGAAACAAACATAAAGCACAAACTATTTAAGTGATCAACTGGTTTGACCTCTTTTATTAGTACAACTGGCTTTCATCTAAAAAGGACAAAGACACATTGTGCATGGTTGTACAACTCGTGGTGCCATGTTAACTGGAAGTCCTAAAAAAGGCTTTGCTGTGAACACTTTTCCATTAGTTTTTCTACTTGTTAATTGACAGAGCTATACTTTGATCTACTCTGAGAAAGTCCAGTTGGGACTACATTCCTCAGAAAGCTCTGGAGGCAATTAGCTGCAGCTCTCAGTCACCTAACCAGTTTCAGGAAGACAACTGCTCAGGTAAGACTTTGAAAAGTAGGAAGCAGAGCTTCCTGTGTAAGTCAGTGAAAGGCTATGCCCCAAATGAGGCACTAAGCTCTAATCCTTTCCTCCAGGTCCATTCTTCCGTATATGTACACACTTCATACATAGAATACATATGTATCTAAAATAAAATATTATGAGCTTTAAAACTGTAGAAAATCTACATTTTACCAACACAACTACACTCCACTTTGATAGGTTAGAAAATGAAAGGTCAATATTCTGCAAAGGAATTTGGGGTAATTCCTTTCAACTAAGTCAAATAGGGAAGCCCTGGAAATTAAAAAGCACTTTCAGCAATCACACTCAGAAATGCACCAAAATTGTAGCACTAATCTTGCATCTTGTCACGAATGTGCCCCCTGCAGGGTAAATACTGTACTCCCCCTGTAATGCAACACTCAGTTGCCCCCCCCAAAAAAACTATTGAAAGTCAGAACTGGCATAAAACTCACTATGACTCGTATTCAACAGATCTTGTTTCAGAATTGGGTGTATTTTCCTACAGTGGTTTACAAAGCAAAAAGGACTTTCAATATTTTCTGCTTCGTTCCCTTAAGAAAGACAGTACTCACTTTCCAAACCCCAATTACAGCAATTACAGTAAGGAGTGGGGTGAATTCACACCCCTTCTGCACAGATTACTGGGTGTGTAGCTGCCTGCAGATCTTTGCACTTTTTAAAGGAGTGGGTTTACAAGCCAAGCATGTGGAAGTGTCTAATATAGAGGCTTAAACCCAGGGTATGGAGAAGAAACCTGCAAGTGCTTTGCATCACTTCTGCAGAGCACAGACTTTCAGCTTTAATGACACCCGTTATTAAACTGTACGGAATCTCACCTGCTCTCATTAAAGTCTCACATACAGCTCCTGCTGACAGACGCAGCCATCCTGCCATCCAAGTTGAGGCTTTGGTCGCTAAATGCATGAAATGTGTGATTTCCTTTCTGGCAACCAAAAGCATTCACTGCACCAGAGCTCCATCCCTGCCTGTATTCTTGTAGAATCAGAGGTTACTTTAATTTGCACCCTGTGCATTTTCCTTGCCATTTTCATACATGTGTGCTTTTAGAATTGAATCCTTTCGAAGACCGATAAAAACACCCCTTTTGTTTTAAAACGCCACTTCTTTACCCCAAAGGTCGTAGGTGTACAGAGCATGTCACCCAGCTATGTGGTTGAAGCCGATACCTCGTTTCCTGCCTTCCTTTAAGAAATGGTCTGATGATCCTTGGATCAATGAACTACAAATTACCAAATGGGCCAGATGAGCTAAATAATAAATAGCCTCAAGACGTTTGAAACCTTTCTTATATTCGTAAGACAAATAATTCTGCAAGCAAAGAAGCAAACACAATGGTAACAGCTTGCAAATCCTTATAAATATGCACATGCCAGCACACGCACCGATACGAGCTTATCAGTTAACGGAGAACTACAGTGCAATTTTTATATTTTGGGGTTAGAAAGAATGAGCTTTCATGAGTGCATTTTTAAAATAAAAACAAAATGGAAAAAGATTGTAGTAACCCCAACTTGCATAAAAATAGACTACATTCCCAGGTATGTGCAGCGCCATATTCTGTGATTCAGAAAGAGGCAGCAAACCTTCCAGTGACGTGAAGCAGCCCTATTACACTGTAAACAAGCAAGCTTGTGAATCCATCCTTTTTAATCATATACAATTTCGCAGTTAATCCAATAGAACTGCTTTAAACTTTTAGACAGTTTTGCTGACAAATACAGTGCCTTGCGAAAGTATTCGGCCCCCTTGAACTTTTCAACCTTTTGCCACATTTCAGGCTTCAAACATAAAGATATACATTTTTTATTTTATGTGAAGAATCACCAACAAGTGGGACACAATTGTGAAGTGGAATGAAATCTATTGGATTTTTGAAACTTTTTTAACTAATAAAAAAATGAAAAGTGGGGCGTGCAAAATTATTCGGCCCCCTTGCGTTAATACTTTGTAGAGCCACCTTTTGCTGCGATTACAGCTGCAAGTCGCTTGGGGTATGTCTCTATCAGTTTTGCACATCGAGAGACTGAAATTCTTGCCCATTCTTCCTTGCAAAACAGCTCGAGCTCAGTGAGGTTGGATGGAGAGCGTTTGTGAACAGCAGTTTTCAGTTCTTTCCACAGATTCTCGATTGGATTCAGGTCTGGACTTTGACTTGGCCATTCAAACACCTGGATACGTTTATTTGTGAACCATTCCTTTGTAGATTTTGCTGTATGTTTGGGATCATTGTCTTGTTGGAAGATAAATCTCCGTCCCAGTTTCAGGTCTTTTGCAGACTCCAACAGGTTTTCATCCAGAATGGTCCTGTATTTGGCTGCATCCATCTTCCCCTCAATTTTAACCATCTTCCCTGTCCCTGCTGAAGAAAAGCAGGCCCAAACCATGATGCTGGCACCACCATGTTTGACAGTGGGGATGGTGTGTTGAGGGTGATGAGCTGTGTTGCTTTTACGCCAAACATATCGTTTTGCATTGTGGCCAAAAAGTTCAATTTTGGTTTCATCTGACCAGAGCACCTTCTTCCACATGTTTGGGGTGTCTCCCAGGTGGCTTGTGGCAAACTTTAGACGAGACTTTTTATGGATATCTTTGAGAAATGGCTTTCTTCTTGCCACTCTTCCATAAAGGCCAGATTTGTGCAGTGTAAGACTGATTGTTGTCCTATGGACAGACTCTCCCACCTCAGCAGTAGTTCTCTGCAGTTCATCCAGAGTGATCATGGGCCTCTTGGCTGCATGTCTGATCAGTCTTCTCCTTGTCTGAGCTGAAAGTTTAGAGGGACGGCCAGGTCTTGGTAGATTTGCAGTGGTCTGATACTCCTTCCATTTCAAGATGATCGCTTGCACAGTGCTCCTTGGGATGTTTGAAGCTTGGGAAATCTTTTTGTATCCAAATCCGGCTTTAAACTTCTCCACAACAGTATTACGGACCTGCCTGGTGTGTTCCTTGGTCTTCATGATGCTCTCTGCGCTTTCAACAGAACCTTGAGACTATCACAGAGCAGGTGCATTTATACAGAGACTTGATTACACACAGGTGGATTCTATTTATCACCATCAGTCATTTAGGACAACATTGGATCATTCAGAGATCCTCGCTGAACTTCTGGAGTGAGTTTGCTGCACTGAAAGTAAAGGGGCCGAATAATTTTGCACGCCCCACTTTTCATTTTTTTATTAGTTAAAAAAGTTTCAAAAATCCAATAGATTTCGTTCCACTTCACAATTGTGTCCCACTTGTTGGTGATTCTTCACATAAAATAAAAAATGTATATCTTTATGTTTGAAGCCTGAAATGTGGCAAAAGGTTGAAAAGTTCAAGGGGGCCGAATACTTTCGCAAGGCACTGTATTACATGTAGATCACATTGGAACATTTCTGCGGTGAAATATCTGCTGCATAACCTGTACTTATTTGCTCATATATCACATTGCATTAGTTATTACAGTGACTAGAGAGCAGGAACGGCCAGGTCACAATTCATGCAAACTTGAATACGAATTTCCGACAACTGGGTGACTTATAGTACCTTCACAAAGTTTAATCATTTTTGCTTAGTTCAAAATTTTGGAAATATTTCTATAACATCAATGCATTTATCTTGTTACAGAGATTGAATTAAGAAATTGGGACTTCAGTTTTCCTTTAAGTAGAACTATCCTGGGTGAAAACTGCTCCACAATCCCTAATCCCTGAGGAACGATCTAGGAATTTAAGAAAACAGACAGGAGGCTGGTCAACCTCCTGTCTGTTTGACCTGGTCATTTGGTAGCTAATTTAGAAAGCTGGAAGTTTTTGTTTTTAATCTTACTGCTGGCCTGCTGTATCCTCTCACTGCCACCTTCCATAGCGTTGGAATAGCTCATCAAATCCAGGAAACAATTGTTCTTAAAACCCGATATTATCACTATTGCATGGGATCATTAATAAAACCTAATTTAGCTAAGGTAAGGTCATGTCATGTCATTTTCCAAACCACTTTATACCATACAGCGTCGTGAGAAGCCGGAGCCTACACGGGAAGCAACGAACGCAAGGCAGGGTACAACCTGGATGTGGCACCAGTCCATCGGCAAATTTAGCTAAGGTGTAATGCTTAAATTATCATTTCAGTTTAAGTGAGACCTTAATGGACATATTATAATTAACTAACAAACACTACACAGGTTTTGGAACGTCTTGTTGTAAAAATATAGAGTACACCAGAAATTATAAAGAATGAATTGACCAAGTTAATCTGGTGTTGGTCTATTGTGGAAGCAAAGCTCTCTACAATAAGAGATTATATGGTTTGGCAGACAATGGGATTCGCTTCACAGGAATACAGTCTATGTCTAAGTGGCTTTCAGTTCCTTCTTTCACTTCCAAGATCCAGGAGTGAAAACTAAAAGATTGGTATCAGGTTGTGCCCAATGTGCCTCAATTCATACAGGCAATCAGTTCTGATTCAAGGAGCAGCGTCTCTCCCTGACATCAGTACAGAGAGGCTCTGCTCAACACTGAACAGGGTGACTTAAGCTAAACCAGCCACAGTAACACAGACCTGAACCAGCAATATTAAGACTGTAAAATCAGGGGATCCTAACTCAAGACCAGGAACTATATTTTGACTATATTTTGTTAGAGCCGAGTTCTTATTCACATTTCATTGACTTGTAATTTGTGATAAAGAAATTGTAATTTATTGGAACAAGTAATACGTTTATACTTACACACCTGAAGAAGGCTCCACGTACGAAACGTTGTGTTCTCTTTCTTCTTTTTTTCCAGCATGGAATAAACCTATTACTTGTTCCTTTGCAGCCTACGCATGCTGACGTAGCTACCCACTTGTAATTTATTGGTCCTTCACCAAGTTTTGAGGTTTTTGAAATCCCTTCATTCACCTCTCGCTGTTAAATTGACATTAAGAGCTATGAAGAGCTGCTGCTTCAGAAATGAGAGAGCAAACTCTCAAATGCACATCGAGAAGAGTCTTGAGAAGCTGTGTGCTAAAGCAGTTGGAAACAATAAGGAGGGCATCTTTGAAACTAAGGAATGGGTGCTGAAACAGTTTAAAACAGCTGATTCAAAGGGGAAATACAGTCCGGATAAAAAAATCTCAATGACAAAAGAAATTAGTTAACGGTATAGTACAAGACCGTGAATTTTGTGTAGTTGCCATGATTTCGCAGACTGCCGGTCTAGCCAAAGACAAGAGCGAGAGTTCACTCACATTGCGATAGAACATGACCCTTCCTGCTCGCTAGTCCCTGTAAGCAAAAGGGAAATCTTGGTCTTCAAACAACCTTAATCCTTTTTTGGCTTTTGCAACTCATGTATATTTTTTAAATGATGCCTCACTGCCTAGCATATGTCTGTGAAGACCTGTGGTCAAAACTGAGGATCAGATCAGAAAGTCAAACTCTTTAGTTGTCCATGGGATATTCAATTAGCCATGAGATGGGTAATAAACATGGTCAGTGATGTTGGAATCATCAGCTAATTTCTCACAAGATTCAGTGCGATGTACGAGCTGCAGAAATGTTTAAATGTGATCCGCATGCAGAGGTAAGAAGAAAGTAGTATTTGTCAGCAAAACCATCTCAAAGTTGATATACTGAATTCAATTAATTTGCACTCATTCAGATCAGCAGTCTAGATAATGTATCTAAAATGTCTCCTTGTATGTGTCAGTTTCATAACAGTTTAGAAACTAATGAATACAGTAGGAATATTTGTTGTAAAGCATGTGTTTTATTGCAACACAATTTTTGTTGCTTTTGACTTTACATGATTATGAAGCCTGACCATTCATAATAAGGAAAATATTTTCATTTCAGATACTGAACCAAAACTTGTGCTCCTACCAGGTGCCATTTTTGCCCATATAAAGCGACCAATGAAAAGAGAACGCAATGAGAGGGTGACATCAGTGCTCGAGAGAAAAACAGAAAACAATCTTCACGATTTACATGATCATTTATATCGGAATTATGTTTAAGACCTAAGTTAAGATGTGCATTAAATATGGTTTTACTTTATGACTAAGAGCGAGATATCTATTGGATTAAAGATTCACAAGCCTGCTCGTTTACAATGTAAAAGGCCACTTCACGTCACTGGAAATTTTGTTGCCTCATTCTGATTCGTAGACAATAACGGCAATCTGGCGCAGCACATACCTGGAGTTTTCAGCCACTTTGTGATGTAGACTGGAGGTTGTACACATTACTGTGTACTTTGTACTTTCAATGTGATTTGCAATGCACTCAATGCCGATTCTTTAAAAACCCCAAAACGTAAAATAGCATTGCGGTTCCTCTTTAAGAGCTCAGCAAGAATCAAGTGTCCCCACACCGAGCTTGAAAGTCATCCCTACAGGGCTAAAACCTCTTTTTTTAGCCTTTCTGGGGAACAACCCTGAAAGGAGTCTATGCAGATATACTGTACCTGCAGCAAGGATTTTCAAGTTACAGCCAAGATGGACCAGTTCTGACTTTGAACTCAGAAGCCAAGATCAGAAGAAAGGTAACATGCAGGAAGAGACTGATGTCTCTCAGTAGCTACGGTGCCGAAAACATCACTCCTAACTCGCGTGTTGATTTATGACCATTTAAATCGCAGACCAGAAAGCAAAATTATGCAACCACTACACAGATTAAAAAAGAGAAAAAGAAAGAAAAACAGGCATTATACCACAGCCAGCTTATTTCCCAAACAACAGCAAAATTCATTCCAAGGTTAAGTGTAAGCACAGGCTTGCTACATACAAATGGGAACACATGCAAAAAAGATCCTTTTCCAGAGGGAAAATATCTTCTTTGTTGCCAAAGGAATTGAGAAGGCATGCCAGAAAAAGCAGACTGAGCATCCAGATTGTGGAGTACTAATTCAGACAAATAATGTAGCCCTATTCCATAAGTCTGTGCTTTTAATCAGAAATGGTTAAGCATTGTAGCTATTGAAGGAATAAAGACTTATTCATTCAGTGACCTGAAGTACTTTTCAACCTTCATACTCAGTCATACTATTTATTGTGGCTCAGAGCTCCAGCCCTCTAGGGAAAAAAAAAAACTTTCAAGTACATTTTGTATCAGTCTGCTTAAAAATCTGAAAACAGCTGCCTGAAAAACAAACCTAAGTATTGTTTTTCTCTGTCATCACCTTGTGAAACATTCCCACGCAAGTAAGGAAAAATCGTCAACAAATTTCCCTCCAGGGTAGCAAACATCTCATTATGTAATTAAAAGAAAACAGAAGACTGATTTTATATAAGGCCAGTCTAGTTTGAATGAAGATACTAACACCAAAAACAAGGCACTTACTAAACATCAATCAAACATTTTTGCATTAATCCACATGTAGATTTTCACCTATATGAAATGTTTAAATTAAATCAAGGGATCTAATTCTTGCTAGGTCTTACTAGTAACAATTGAGTCGATGATTCACAATATTCCAATTAGAATAATGTAACTGCGATCAAATTAGCAAGTGGGTTGTTTGTTTAGTTAATTTAAAGATTACTGTGCAAAGAACTGGGAAAAGCCTTCAACTCTCAGGGAAAAGAGTTTGTGTACCTGAACAAACTATTTACTTAATTGATCTATAACTCTCAATTGTGGCTTCTTTAAAAGATACTTTAAAACCTCTCAACTTAAAGTGACCTAAGACACCAAATAGGTTGGAATTCTTCAGGAACAGGGCTGAAGATTGTTGGGTTTACAGCAGCTTTTGGTTTTCATTCCAACCAAGATCTCACTGACTTAACCGATGCCATCACTGGTGTAAATACTGAAAAGTAATGTGATTCTTAGTGTCTGGCAGAAATGAACTGTTAATTCTGAGGGCCCTGGACTCTACAGGATAAGCTCTGGTCCTTAGCCAGGTGAATCATTTCTTGTTGTTTCTATTTTGGAATCCATTACACCCACCCTGATTTCTGTCACAGATTAATTTGGTTCTAAAAGCTAGAAATTAGGGGTCTCTGCTGAGATAATCAGCAGAGAGGGACATAAGCGCCCAGCAGACCAGAACAGAAACGGTCATCTTATTCCCAGAGGACTGGAGAAAGCAGCCTTGACCCAAAGAACAAAGGAAAACTTAAAAAAAAACGGGAAATGGCAAAATTCAGGAAGTGAATCACGGTATTGTGTACTCTGTAAGTGGTACTCTACCGCTTATTTTCCAACCTGTACGTTTTCCCCTCTTTCGCGGCGATGGTGACGGTGGACTGGTCCGTGCCGGAGGCCAGGATGGGGTACGGGACGACCAGCAGGGGGCCCGACGGGCTCTCGGCCTTGATCTTCTTCCGGCCGCGCTCCCCCTTGGGCGGCGGCCCCAGCAGGCCCGACAGGCCCCCGCTCTTGGCCGGCTCCATCCCCGGGCCGCTGGCCAGCCCCGAGCTGACGTTGGGAGAGGAGGCTCCGCCCAGGCGGCTCTGGCTGCTGGAGGTGGGGGTGGTGGGGGTGATGGCCTCCGAGGTGTTATTCTGGCTGCCCGTGCGGGACGACAGGGCCAGGCCTGCAGGGAAGAGAGTTGGGGGACAAAGACGGCGTCACGCCTCCAGGCCTCCAAATAAATAACACAACATCGTAACGGCTTTCCCTTGTGGGGAAGCTGCCCCTCGAGGCAATTTTACATGACTTTTCCCACAGAAGAAGGATGTCTTGGCTTACAGAAATAAAAGAAAGTTTACAACAAAATCAGGCCATTAACCCCTCAGGGTCATTTTCCTGTTTATAGTGTAGTTCACCCACTGTGTCAGGATGAATTTCCACCTCATGATATGGCAGATATCATGATATGTTTTCTAGCTTTGGTTGAGAATTTAATTGACCCTCACATTCTCAAGCTACAAGTGAAAAGTCACGAAGTCCCTTAAACACGATTATAAGCAATTATTCAATTCAAGGATGCTATCGAGATTACAGGACGCAAAATGTGATTAGAGTTTCACTACTTTGCTTATTTAAAAAAATCTGTCAATAATCCTTCTAAATAATATCTCAGATAGTACTTCCAACATACACTGTTAAAATGGTTAGATCAGCAGCTATTTTGGCTCTAAAACGTTTTACTGTGCACTTAAGTCATGTGCCCAGTATGTCAAGTAATGTTGGCTTATGCCAAATATTTTTGATTTAGTTGATATTGAATTTTGTAGATGTTTACTTAATTTAATTCATTGCATTCATACTTTTCTTTCCAAAAATCGACACACAACCATTTGCTTGGCTTCTGCTGTTCAATCATTCCGTCTCCCTGATCATTCATATCTTTGACCAATTTATACATTTAATCCCATGCATTTATGGCCAGCAGCCATTTCACTGTGCAACTCACAACTGGCAGCCCATTAAAGCTCAGCGGGTGTGAGCCTGGTCAGTACCTGGACGGGAGACCACCTTGCAAAAACTAAGGTTGCTGCTGGAAGAGGTGTTAATGGGGCCAGCAGGGGGTGCCAACCCTGTGGTCTTAGTGGGTCCAAATGCCCCAGTATAGTGACACTATACTGTAAAAAGGCGTCGTCCTTTGAATTGGTAAAACCAAGGTCCTGATACTCTGTGGTCATTAAAAATCCAAGGGCGTTTCTCAAAAAGACTAGGGGTGTAACCCCAGCGTCCTGGCCAAATTTCCACATTGGCCTATTATCAATCATGGCCTCCTAATACTCCCCATCTCTGAACTGGCTTCATTACTCTGCTCTCCTCCCCACTGAGAGCTGGTGTGTGGTGAGCGTTCTGGTGCACTATGGCTGCTGTCGCATCATCCAGGTGGATGCTGCACATTGGTGGTGGTGGAGGGGATCCCCATTACCTGTAAAGCGCTTCGAGTGGAGTGTCCAGAAAAGAGCTACTGTATATGTGTAAAGAATTATTATTATTTATATAGCACTCTTCATCCTAAAGGATCCCACAACACTTTACAAATAGGAGGGAATCAGCCCCACTTGAGTGACCTACAGCAGGCATTCTGTGCCATCAGTCACACTGCACAGCAGACCAGGCAGAGCAGAGCTACCTCATCGCCACCTGAAGCAAGGGGAGCTGGCAGGACTGAGCAATTTAACATCCCATGTAAGAAAGCAGTAGTATTTTCAAAACGGTAGTTTTCCTATAGTTAAAACCAAACTCATTACTGCAAACAAAAACTACTGCAACCGCTAAATAATTATCAATTGGATTAAACAGTACCGTACCATATTGGAAGGGAATAATTTTATTTTAGAAAACTGCATGGTCAGAATGTATGCTATTCCATTAAATAAAGGAAGGAAATTGACCAATTTGATACGCAGCAGTTACCACATTAAGATGGATTTGATCAGCAGCTATGTGGATTGATGTCAGTCCAGCTTTAGAAATATTTATATTTTATACAATACTCCAAGAGCAAAAATGAAATTTTACAAAACTCTTCGGTCACTCTTACTGTATTTATGATGCAATTTCTGTACTGTAATGTGAAATCTGCAAAGCTATTTTTATATTTTGAGGTTAGAAAAAATCAGCATTGATGAGCACATTTCAAACTACAGCAAAAAGTAAAAAGGTACAGAGTAACATTTCTGCGCTGGAATTTCAGCCGCACAACCTTATTCTCTGGTACATCGCATTACATGAGTCAAGACAGTGACTAGTGAGCAGGAAGATCTTCATTCGCACAAATGCTCGCTCTCACACTGGGGTTTGCGACAAAAAGGGAGACGATACAGTACTTTCACAATGTTCACGATTTTGTGCTAATTTCAGAATTGTAAATTGGCCTGAGACGTCAGGACTGCAGTTCCCCTTAATTTGTCCACATACGTCCTCAACAGGGCGGCGTGGTGGGGCAGTAGTTAGCATCACTGCCTCACAGCACTATTCCTGGGGTGCTGTCTGTGTGGAGTTCGTATGCTCTCCCAAAGACAGACTGGTAGGTTACATGGCTTCTGATAAATGACCCTGTGACTCTAAATTGGATGAACTGGTCAGAAAATGGTTGGATGTCTGTAATATTACATATTACACACAGATTAACATAAGGAATGGATTGAATGTGATTCAACTTAAAAAGCCTGATCAAAAAAGGCATTAAAGCTACAAACATTTTACAGGCAGGAGTCCATTTGAGCACTAACTGCTAATGTTAAACATTTTAAAGTGGGAAACCCAAACTAACAGTATAAGGCTTAAAGGGAAAGTGAGTAAACCATTAGGTTGGGTGGTTATATATATATAAAAAAACTCTTTCTCTGCTGTTATTTCTGTGAATCTACAACTGAAGACACAGCAGGGATTCCAACATTCCAGACTATCCGATCAAGGATAAAGAAGTACTAACCCGGAGTGCCTTACTGAGACAGCAGTAGGTTTTGAGAGGATTCCTGAGATTGGCCAGGGTGGCTCCTCTGGAGTTTGGAATCCGCTGTTTCTGAACCCCACCCACGCTGTGGGTGAAGAACAGCCTCCTGAATTTAGCTGCACTTTGTTACTTTTACTTTGAAATTACCTTTCCTGCTATCTGTGTTGACCCTGACATCGAGGTCTTTTCAAAGATTTTTAATTAATTCCCGGCAACCGATTTCTCAATTCCAATTTGTCAAGCTCTCAGAATACAGAAAGCTGCCAATGACGTCCCTGGTAAACTGCTAAGATCCGCGTTCTAGGATGTGCAGACTCAATATTTGTCAGCTCTCATCTCATCATGGATGCCCTTTGCTCTGGATTGTACAGTACAATACAGCTGTTCAATAAAATACAGGGGAGTTCCAAACTGCTCTGCCCCGACGCTCTGGAAAGCAGTACTGCACCATTAAGGTCAGAACACTAGGATTAAGAACAGCTTCTATCCTATGGCAGTGCGCATCCTTAACAGTTAACAGTGCAGTGCATCAGAACTCAATGCTGTTTCGCACTACATACGGACTTGGACAACCATGATTTGTATTCACTACCATATATTTAATGTTCTCTACCAGGTATTTATTGCTCACGTTTTATTGACTGTACATACTATCACTATTTGTTATATAGTGTTTTGTAATGTACTGTGCATGTCCTGAGAGAAGAGAGCGAATAAGAATTCCAATGTACACGTACATATGGCAATAAACTCCTCTACTCTACCGTCTCCTCTACTCTACTAGCTATAGATTCTTTCATTTAGTGGTGCAAGAAGCAAACGCACTTTCATAGGCTACTGCATTAAGCAGTTTCAGCCATACCTCCCTCGATTACAACGTAAGGCATTTCACTGCGTTTCCAATCGCTGGTAGTTTTTTAGTCTGTCCTTCGTAATTTGGTCAACAGAAACATGAATAATAAAAACAATCTACAATAAGTGGGACTACAATAAACAAAGAGTATCTATTAATAGGGTGAGCTGGGAATTGTGGAGGCTCAGAGTGGAAAACACTGACATAACAGATGGGAGGCATAAAGGAACTTCTTATGGTAGATAGCAAGTGACTGGAAGAAATTGATGCTCAGGGTCTACTTATCTACAAGGACTCATTTGAATTTACTGATATTCAATTCCCAGGTCTGTTTGATATCCTGCGCCATTGTTTTATGATTTTAGCAACTCCTGTTCTTTTTTTTTTGCCATTTCAAAATAACGAGAGCAGCAAACCTCTACAGCACGTAAAAGAGAGCAGCATGAAGAAGGCTCCACAGCCAAAATTTTGCGTTTCTATTCTTCTCTTTTCTTTCTAAACTTCAGACCCCTGATACAACACCTTAGCGTGGAAAAACCATAGAGGATCTCTCTTCCCTCAGAATATGGCGGTTTACTGTGCGAACAAAGTAGTTTCGCTAATAAAAATGTGACAGTTTTCCTACAAACAATCCATGTCTTTTCCTAGACCACCATATTCATTTTCCAAACTCTCTCATATTAGATTTAAGGCAAGCCCTGGGAATTGATTTAGAGGGTTTGCCATGAAGAAATTTTCCTAAAAAAGATCACAACAGTAAAAATGCAAAATGGCATGGTACAACAGTTTAGATATATATTACGGTTAGACTTGGCAGGATTTAAGATAAGAGATAAGATAAGATCACTTTATTGGCCACATTGCATTAGGAATTTCTCTTTTCACATACCCCAGCTTGCTCTCCATGAAACACACATACACACAGACAGGGAGAGAGAAGCTTGGAGTCAGAGCGCAGGATCAGACATTTATACGGCACCCCTGGAGCAGTGAGGGGCCCAACGGAGTAGGATTCCTCTGCCGGCCGCGGGATTTGAACCGGCAACCTTCCAGCCACAGGCAGAGATCATTAGCTACAGAGCCATCGCTCGGCCGGATTTGATATTAATTTTACTACTGCACCCAAAATAGTGTAATAAATGACTTCATCTGGAGACTTAATCCAATTAATCAGTTACGAGTTGTACTCGGTCAATGATATACTCCACAACAAGTGGAAACCTACTTCAATACTTTTGAGGAATGTACAGCCAGGTGCTAGGTGCATCCTGTACAAAATAAAACCAGTGTATCTGACAGTCCTGGAAAAGTAATTAAAACAGGTCAAATTTGGTGGTCTAATTTTACTGTTGAGTTGAATATGCTGTTAATTAGCAAGACAAAGGGGAACACAGCCAGAACAGAGCAGTAAACATGTAATGTGGCAGAGTACAACAGTGCAGGTACTCATGATTTATACATTATGGATTTATTACTGCTCACAAAATAACATACCAATCCAACATTCATTTTCTTTGATTAACAAGTTCAAAGGTATCTGCTTCCATTATTTTTTCAAAATTGCCATGCTAAAGAAATATTTCCCAGAACAGGTGAGTATTAGAAATCCCCTTTTTCCCCAAAAGGCTAAAATGATGCTTCTGTAGCACTGGCATTAAGTGATTAGAGGTAGATTTCACTTTAGGATTAATGCACAGATACTAGCACACAGAAAAGAGCTGCAATTCTCAGCACAGCAGCTCCCTGAACTTGTCTGTCACCAGACAGACAGAAAGTAATCAGGAGGAGTTAGTCACCTACAGTTGAACAACCGCCTTGACAAGGTGAGTCTGTTATGGCATTTTGTGTGCAAACAAGGTGTGTGGAATTCGGGAAGACCTATGCATTCCAAAACAGTAGTTAATTCCCAGTCACGTGTCAAATTTTCCTGGAGCTTTGTAAGCGCGGTGGAAATGTGGCACCCATCAAACTACACAGCTAGGGCAATATTCCCATGCCGTTAAAATGATTTCGGGGTGACTAGATAGTAACTCATTCATGACACTTAAAAAAAAAGCCACTGCTCCATTTTGACTCAAAACACAAGAAGATAAAACCTTGAGGTCTGTTTTCTTTTTCTTTTAACAAGGTAACATGGCAGAAATGCCAGATCCATGGAGAGGCGATTACCTGAGAGATGGTTCATTCTAGTAGGCTGGTCTATGATTTGACGCAAATGCCAGTCCTCCCACAATCCTTTAGCTTTTACAGATGTCTTATCATCCAAGTTTACATCACCAAGAATAAGGCCTGTTAGAGATGTGCAGAAAACCCAGATTTACGAGAAACATTGGTATTCATGGATAATCAACATACAAGAGCAACTTAAAAAAGGGAGAAAACATTTTTTTTAAAGAAGGTGAAGGTTTATACATTTATATATCCCAAAACATGTCCATAACCCACCCTGGTCAAGTTCCTCTTTATCTGTAATGCAGTTTCATGCCTTCGGGTCAGTGGTATTGCAAAAGAAAAACAACAACTGCGGTTTTGTTTTTAAATACAGGACCACCTCACAAGATAAACTGGTCAAATGTGGGAAGAATTTACTGAAGGCTCAGTGGCAAATCGGACAGCTGTGCCTGTATTTCCAGGGGTTAAAAAGGAAAATACAAAATGCCAAATCTTCTGGCACTGTGTAACTGTTTCTGACTTAACCAAAAACTCTCTTATCAATAGACCCGTGGGTACAAACACAGAATCGTTAACAGCCAATCGCCATCTTGCTGGACTCCCAACTACAAACTACGTGGCGTGTATGGAAATCATCAATCATTTTCCACAGCCCTCCTGAGGTTTACAGCTGTGTATGACCTTGTCAATTAAGAACTGAATCCTGAAAGAAAAAGTGCAGTCAAGGATTCCACTTGACAGAAGCAATGAAATGAAATGCATGAGCAATAGGCTCTGGTCGTGCCAGCTGGCAGGCTCTTTGCCCACAGACAACATGGGCACAGGCAAACCTTAAAGTAAAGTTTAACTGCCTTCCTTCCAAAACAACTTTTTAATGATCAAACACTGAAAGGCAGTTTATTCCGAGAGCTGCAGAAAGCTGGAATGCTTTTCGGGAAGCAGTGACTCAGCCATCTCATCTTGATCTTGCCGCGATCCATGTGTGCCGAGGGAAGAGCAGTCTGGCTGTGAGGATGAGACTATAGCCCCCCCTTGCGGATCAAACGGAGATGCAGCAGAACCAGGAGTCAGCAAAGGATTCTGGGAAGGGTTTGGCACCTGTGTCCACCCAGCCTTTACTCAGAACTATGTTTATAATATTCATGCTTTCATAACCCTTTATTTACGATCTTAAAATAAAGGTATTCATTCAGTTCTACTGCTTCCAGTCAGGAGAAGTTGAATCCATACAATAATTTTCTCCATACAAGGGGCTAGCACTCTGTAACTGCAAAAAATATTTTGTTTTTAATAGCATTACCACACCCGACCAAAAATAGTGTAAATCAATAAAAAATAAAAAATACAGCAAATCATTTGTGGTCATTTTTATTGTAAGGCAAATTGTAGCCTTGAAATAAAAGTGCAATGTTATTGAAGCCGTTGTTTAACAAAGGCAGGACAGGTAATGCATCTGAAGTCCTCCTTAATGCTGGCTAGGAAGACACTGTAACCAAGCTTAAAACTCTTGACTTTGACTCTTACTCCTTGTGCTGCACACTATATAGGGCTGATACACAAAACGTAGCTCCCACTCAAATCAATTCATTTATGATTGGAATAGAAATAATAATAATAATTATTATTATTATAATTGCTTACATTTATATAGTGCTTTTCTGGACACTCCACTCAAAGTGCTTTACAGGTAATGGGGACTCCCCTCCACCACCACCAATGTGCAGCCCCACCTGGATGATGCGACGGCAGCCATAGTGCGCCAGAACGCTCCCCACACATCAGCTCTCAGTGGGGAGGGGAGCAGAGTAATTAAGGCAATTTATAGAGGGGGATTGTTAGGAGGCCATGATTGATAAGGGCCAATGGGAAATTTGGCCAGGATGCCGGGGTTACACCCCTACTCTTTTCGAGAAACACCCTGGGATTTTTAATGACCACAGAGAGTGAGGACCTCGGTTTTACGTCTAATCTGAAGGACGGCGCCTGTTTACAGTATAGTGTCCCCGTCACTACACTGGGGCATTAGGACCCACATGAGCCGCAGGGTTAGCAGCAACCTTAGTTTTTCCCAGGAGGTCTCCCATCCAGGTACTGACCAGGCTCACACCTGCTGAGCTGCAGTGGGCTGCCAGTTGCGAGTTGCAGGAGAAAAATGAGGAGCTATACGTTCCTCCAGGAGTTCCAATATCTTGCAGCATTCATGTGTCTCACAGTATAATTTATCTCCAAAACCTGCTTATTTGACTCCAACTTTCAGTTTATATCAGTCTCTTTGGACTCTTTTGGCCATTTTATCCCTTCAAACAAAACATTCAAATTCCATAGACAAGAACAACCGGAATATATTTTTTAAGTTTAGGTTCACCCTAAGCATGATTTTTTTTCCGAAACACAGCTGTCCTTTTAAATCTGTATTTGCAGGCTTTGCAACTTTAATACAGACGGAACCCACAGAATGTAACGGCGAAACCCCAGCCAGAGCAGCCTTGCGATCCAATTACATTTTCTGATTACAGTAAAAAGCCTCCAGTCGCTCCAACCCACAAGCTGCTTGCTGAAACGGGCACCCAGCAGCTTTTCCGTATTAAAAAAAAGCCATGAAGCGACTGCATCACAGTAGAGCAGAAAATGACACAAATGGAGGGTGAGGAGATGCCGTGTGAAATATAAATGGATGTGAACCGATGCCCTGAGCTGAAGGAGGTGAATTTCGTGCACATCGCTAGTGCCTTGAAGGAGAATCCTCTCAGGGGGCAGGAGTAGGGGGCATTGCCTACCTGCCACAGTGCTGGAGGCTGGCCGGGCGTGCAGGGCGATGTCAGGCTGCGAGGGACTGTGTGTGTGGAGCCCGGGCACCTGCTGAAGCTTGGGAATGGACATCACGTGCTGGCCGCCCTCCGAGGGCGAGGGGGGCACCAGCAAGGGCTGCTGGGAAGGGACAGAGGTGGGTGGCAGGTGGGGTGGCCTGATCTTCTCGGCCATCAGCTGCTCCTTGATCTTGTTGATCAACACCAAGTTATCCAGCTAAGAAGACAACAGAAACAGAAATGCATGCGATAATGATCATTAAACTGCATGAACCTCTTTTTAACCTAGAAGGCACATCTGGAAAGAATCGGACCGATTCGAAACATCAAGGACCGACTGCAGTGAGTTTCGTTTCTTCCCAGTTTTGATGTTGCTCAAGTTTAAATCCCAGGCAGAACGAGCAACTTTATGCTAAGTAGGCAGACATACTTTGATTTTTTGTGACAAAATCTGGGGTTCTCTATCAATCATGATGGTGGATTGACCAGCTTTAATAAAAAATCCTCTCAAATTCTTCTTCTTGTGCAGAAACAATGTATGCAATTTACAAATTGAAAATTATTCACTTCATCAGTAGTCCAAGCTGAACCACTTGGCAAGCTGCTACTTTATTTTTACTCTGCAATAGGTTAGAAACCATTGTAAGAAACCCAGCCTATATTGTAAACTTCTACTCAAAGACCCAAATTTTCTAGCAGACCAATCCCTGCTGTTTAAGAAAACATTTGGCCCATTTACTCTAAGCATGGCATCGTTTCAGCAATACCATAATCATCTTGATACAGACAAGAACAGCACTGTTTTTGTCTTCATGAAGACGGCAACATCGTAACTAAGCAGATTTTAAAAACCACCAAATTTGCTAACGAACTACCTTGGTGATGTGTGGCTTCTTACACAAACAGCTCCTGATGTCCAGGCTGCATGACCAGGTTGTGTGCAAGTGATCTCATTACTCCTGTGCCAGTGTCCTTGCACTGGCTTCCTATGAGGTTTCAGGTCAATTTCAAAATCCTTGTGCTCACCTATAAGGCTCTACATACCACCTTAGTACCTTTCTGATTTATTATCTGTCTACTCCCCACCTCACAACCTTCATTCATCTGACTCTGGTCTCCATTTTGGACCCCAAGCTCGTCAACATGTGACAGGGCCCTTGCTGCGCCCCCGACCTCCGGAATTCTATCCCGAAGAATACCAGGGAGTCACCTAGCCTGAGCGCTTTCAAATCCAGACTCAAAACCTTTTTCTTCAGAAAAGTTTTTTTATCTAATTGATGTCGGAATCGGCTTCTGCTTTCTAATTCTGGCATCTTCACTCCTTGTTATCTTTTTTTCCTTATGGTAAAGCACTTTGAGAAGCTACTTTTAAAGGTGCTATATTATTATTAACATTGTTAACACCTTCAAAAAGGAAGCCCACATGGCTTCAAAAAGAAGCCACAATACTCCGTACAGGAAGACAGAAAAAAGTATTGAAGTGAAGTCCATAATTATTCTCTCGCTTACACACAGTACTTTACTCACTCGGATCTCAAACATATAAACTGCGCTAAAATATCTGACATTTTAGACTCTGCCTTGAAATATATACAGTGGTGTGAAAAAGTGTTTGCCCCCTTCCTGATTTCTTATTTTTTTGCATGTTTGTCACACTGAAATGTTTCAGATCATCAAACAAATTGAAATATTAGACAAAGATAACACAAGTAAACACCAAAACGCAGTTTTTAAATGAAGGTTTTTATTATTAAGGGAAAGAAAAATCCAAACCTACATAGCCCTGTGTGAAAAAGTGATTGCCCCCTAAACCTAATAACTGGTTGGGCCACTCTTAGCAGCAACAACTGCAATCAAGCATTTGCGATAACTGGCAATGAGTCTTTTACAGCGCTGTGGAGGAATTTCGGCCCACTCATCTTTGCAGAATTGTTGTAATTCAGCCACATTGGAGGGCTTTCGAGCCTTAACCACTTTTTTAAGGTCATGCCACAACATCTCAATCGGATTCAGGTCTGGACTTTGACTAGGCCACTCCAAAGTCTTCATTTTGTTTTTTTTAAGCCATTCAGAGGTTGACTTGCTGGTGTGTTCTGGATCATTATCCTGCTGCAGAACCCAAGGGCGCTTCAGCTTGAGGTCACGAACAGATGGCTGGACATTATCCTTCAGGATTTTTTGGTAGACAGCAGAATTCATGGTTCCATTTACCACAGCAAGTCTTCCAGGTCCTGAAGCAGCAAAACAGCCCCAGACCATCACACTACCACCACCATTTTACTGTTGTTTTGATGTTCCTTTTCTGAAATGCTGTGTTACTTTTACGCCAGATGTAATGGGACACACACCTTCCAAAACGTTCAACTTCTGTCTCGTCAGTCCACAGAGTATTTTCCCAAAAGTCTTGGGGATCATCAAGATGTTTTCTGGCAAAACTGAGACGAGCCTTTATGTTCTTTTTGGGTTTTTTGTGACCTCTTGGATGAGTCGTCGCTGTGCTCTTGGGGTAATTTTGGTCGGCCGGCCACTCCTGGGAAGGTTCACCACTGTTCCATGTTTTCGCCATTTGTGGATAATGGCTCTCACTGTGGTTCACTGGAGTCCCAAAGCTGTAGAGATGGCTTTATAACCTTTTCCAGACTGATAAATCTCAATTACTCTGTTTCTCATTTGTTCATGTATTTCTTTGAATCACAGCATGATGTCTAGCTTTTGAGGATCTTTTGGTCTACTTCACTTTGTCAGGCAGGTCCTATTTAAGTGATTTCTTGATTGAGAACAGGTGTGGCAGTAATCAGGCCTGGGTGTGGCTAGAGAAATTGAACACAGCTTTCCAAAGATGTGGTAAACCACAGTTGATTTATGTTTTAACAGGGGGGGCAATCACTTTTTCACACAGGGCCATGTACGTTTGGATTTTTCTTTCCCTTAATAATAAAGACCTTCATTTAAAAACTGCATTTTGTGTTTACTTGTGTTATCTTTGTCTAATATTTCAATTTGTTTGATGATCTGAAACATTTCGGTGTGACAAACATGCAAAAAAATAAGAAATCAGGAAGGGGGCAAACACTTTTCCACACCACTGTAGCATCTAACTTTGGAAATATGTTCAGCTTTGGTTTTAATTTTTTTTACCATCTATTGATGGAAATTAAATACCCTTTAAAGTGTTAAAAGTGCAAATAGTGTCCTTCTCTCTGGCTGCACGTTTTAGCACATGTAAGTTATATATATGTATGCTGACTATTTTGTATTATGAGAAATCCTACCGATTAAATGGATCATAGACAACAAACATTAAATATGTGGAGATTTGTAATGAAAATGGCAAAAAAACAGTCCAAAATGAATGATGCATTAGTCGGAAGTTACATGGGTGAGAAGCTCCTCTTAATTAAAACAAGCTGAAAAACCATTGCAACTGTTGCTATTTCAGTTGTGGAGGCTGAGATGCCAGCTCCAGATGCCTGCCTGCTATTTAGAACCTATCTTGGCACTGGTAATCTGCACACAACCCACAACAGTGCATTTCTCCCCATTGTGCATAATTCTGATTTTGGAAAGCAGTGAAAGGTTTTGTTCATATATGGTGCTTTCTCATTCGGCACCTATTATATTTTATAGATTTTGTGAATTTCTTTTGGTACTATAGGAAACGGTTATCTATTAAATTGTAATTTATTTGCATAAATATTTAGCCAATTGGAAACTGTCTACTGCTAGCATTATGTAGCAGAAAAGGGATAAAAATATGCTCAAGGCTGCCACAGTGCCAAGGAAGAACCTAAGGAAAATGCAGGCCCATTTAGTATACAAATCAACAAAGAAACAGTTTCTTACGAAATGTACTTTCTAGCTCTCCTGTATCAGAAACCGTCAGTCAGAAAAAAGAGAGAGAGGGTGAGCAGTAACTAATGAGCTGTGTTTTAATGAGCTATAGTGTCTAAGACGGCCCCAGAAACGTGTGTTTCGTGCTACTTGAACAGCTTCAATCTGGGTGGAACCTTTAGAACCAATCTGCAAGCATGGAGATAAAAAAGAAGTATATATATATATGTGCATATGGCAGTGAGACTCTGCAGAGTAGTCTACGATGTCTGTGTGTCAGATTTGTTGTTGTTTTGCTTGTGATACAGTGTACAACTCTCATCTTCATATCAACAGGAAGAACTAGTATGTTGCAGTGCCCTGACTGGCCATGGAGTGCCATGAGTCATGTCTGATAATCTGCCTCCATCATACATCTCTGAACTCCCTGTTTACACTCCCTCCCCTAGGCTCCTGTTAGCAAAGGTTGGTCCTTTGCTCACTGTACCTGGGACTAAATCCCGGACTTTCAGAGGCTGTACTATTTCTGTCGCTGCTCCTTGGTTACGGAATGCCTTCCTCGGACTGTACGAGAGACACATCCTGTTACAATCACCAAACTCCAAACTCACCTTTTTACCAGGAAACCTTTTTATTGTGCTATTTTTTTATCACTATGTACAGCATCCTTGGGTTTGGAAAGGCTTTATTAAATTTCTGGGTCATCTAGACAAACACGCAATACTTCCAGTGTTTCAAAAAGGGTCAGGCTGGGAGCACAAAGACAATTTCCTTTAATTGGGTCCTACTCATCCACACCGGTGCTTAAGCCTTATTTTTTTTCACCATCGGGGGTGTTTCTGTACAACAGCTGGTTGCTTACTTGAACCCAAGGAGAGACTGCTCTGTACCACAATAAAATATTCTCTTGTCTTTTTGCCAGCTGCTTTGACATAGTAAGGATTTAGCCAATCTGCTGTTGTAAAAATGGAGATCACTTGGGAAAAGGGAAACACTGATTGCATGTCTGCATCACATAAAAAAAACATTGAGAGAACCTTGGGATAACGCTCCAAAGCACTACATATTTATACTTATACTACACTTCATATTTATACATATTTATACTGTGAAACACAAGGTATATACATAATATTTACAGATACTGCATATCAGCTGCGTCCCCAGACCGACTGAGGCAGGCAGCAGGAGGAGGCACAGTAAATGGTCACTTATCTATCTAAATCCCCAGAGAGGAGCAGAGGTCCAGCTGCTTCTGTCCACTTCCCAGAATAAGAGCACCGTCTGCCTCACACGTGACAGGTTTGTTACTCTGACCCCAGAGATAATTTACTTGTGAAAATGGTGTATTCAATAAGGACCTGTCGGACAAGAGACACGAACTTGAGGAGCACATTCGTACGCCGAGAGAGGAGAAGGAAAATTGACTTCCGGTCAGTCTACGGTGCTATAACTCCTCCAGAAATTCTCCCAGCCCCTCAGTATCCAGACAGAAGGTGGCACTAGTGGCTCTAGGATAAACAAAACAAACCAGGACAATCGCCGTCTCCGAGTTAAGAGACGCTATAGAAGCAGGAACAAGAGCCCCCTGTACCTCTGTCTCACCATTCAGACCGATGTCGTGACCTGCTCCTGAGCTGGGACTCCTGATCTGGAAGAGTTAGAGAACCCAGCTGCTGGGCGAACAGAGTTGATGATCCTGCAAACCCTTCTCTGCTGTGCGACCAGCTTTGCGTCTGAAGGGGAGTCTGTTCGGCAGCCTGTGCTGTGGTGTTAGTGGGAGTGCCGGTGTGGGCTTTAACAGGGGGCCGCCAACAGGCAAGCCCACGATCCCGGGACCCTGACTCTAGCATCATCACTAGGGGGCGAGGAGTCAATGTGCTCGACGCTGGAATGAATCGTGCGTAAACATCGTGTACCTAAAATTGAGACCGATGTCTATCTGAGCCGAAGGACACCGATATGAGTAAATTGTTATGACTTGCGCCTGAGGTGGGGACTCAGGGTGCGATCCGGGAGAGAAGAGATCCCAGCTGCTGGGCAAACAGGTGGTGGAGCTGGGGAGCCGGCAAACAGCACACGGGGAATCGCCCAGAGCTGTGTGTGGCCGAGTCTGGAGGGAGCAGGGATCACACACTCTGGGAGCAGGGAGCAGGCCCGAGAGCCGAGGAGACATGCACACAGGCAGGAGCGGTGCTGGAGCTAGCCAGGGAGTCCAAAGAGAGTTGCAGGCGAACACAGTCCAGGTCTGTGGTCAAACAGTCCAAGTTCAAAGCCAGAGACAAACCATAAACAAAGCTAAGGAGGTGATCCAGGGCTCAGAACACAAGCCAGACATGGGAAATACCCAGAAGCCAGGCTCGAGGGCTCAGTAGCCAAACTCAATGGCAGAACCCCGACCTTCATCAGGTCTGAGTGTTTATTCTGGGGAGAACCTGGAACTGGTGTGGTCGTAAACTGACTGCAGGTTCTGAGTCTCCCAAGAGATCAGTTTCCTGTGGCAGCTGGAGATAGGAGACACTCTGATGGTGACGCCACAGCTAGCTCACCCCACATCCGAGCATCCTGGGCAAACAGGGCAGAGCGGTCTCTGTGGCTAAGGATCTGCACCTGTGGCCAGAACGTTGCCAGTTCAAATCCCGTGGCCGGCAGAGGAATCCTACTCCGTTGGGCCCCTGAGCAAGGCCCTTAACCCCAACTGCTCCAGGGGTGCCGTATAAATGGCTGACCCTGCGCTCTGACCCTAAGCTTCTCTTCCTGTCTGTGTCTGTGTCTCATGGAGTATGTGAAAAGATGAATTCCTAATGCAATAAATTGTATATGGCCAATAAAGTGATCTTATCTTATCAATTCAGGTGGGTAGCTGCACCAGCATGCATAGGCTGCAAAGAAACAAGTAATAGGTTTATACCATGCTGAAAAAAAAGAAGAAAGAGAACACAACGTTTCGGCCGTGGAGCCTTCTTCAGGCGTTACTTGTTCCTTATCTTATCAATAAACTGTATTAGTTTTGTGCCATTCTTCTAATATATGCACTTTAGCAAAACAGTTGTCTACTAATAAACTAAATATTAATGATATTTTCACATTATTATTCGTATAGGTACCTAACTTCCCAAATGTTAGTTATAATTGAGTAACAATAACATACTTAATTTGTAGACAATGGTAATTAAAAGGAAATGAAATGGAAACTGAACCATGTGTCGCAAAGCCAATTCCCAAATTTAATCTGGGTTTCGGATGCTCATCATTGGCAATTCCACAGCTACAGACATTGCAATTCAGTCACCAGCAGCAGATGTGAAATGTCTCCTGGGAGCCAGGCTGTCTGACATTAAGGCAAAAATAAACATGTCAGGTCTGGAGAGAGTCTCTACTCTGGTTATCCATGCTGCCATGAATAACTCATAGACAGGCAGAAATATTTAAGAGGGAATTGATGTCATTGTAATTGTATGTGACGCTCCATGCTGATTATACGGAGGGGATGAAGTCTTTAAAAGGCTCTCCCTTCACAACAAACTGATGTGCCTCCATAAAAACAGGCTCTGTTGATAGTTGGGATTCTGTGATGGACTGGTATCCCATCCAGGGTGTATCCTGCCTTGTTCCATTCACCGTCTCCCCCACAACCCTGAACTAGATAAGGCATCTAGAAGATCGATGGATAATTGGGATTATTTTTGGGAATGACCTGGCTTTTATGAGAGATGGTCCCCTTCCTAACTGGACTGGTTATGTTATCTGACAACTTTGTTACATTTCTAAAATGATTCTTAATAGCACGACCCAGGCCACAGGCTTGCAGGCCTAAACCGCAGCCTGCTCCTTCCAGCAACTCCTCCTCAATGCAATCAGAAACTGAAACTGAAAACTAAAACAAGAAGTCCCTATGCCAGGGAGAGTACCATACCCCCTGCTGATGCCTCGTCGATCAGAAACAGTACATATATTACCACCATACTCATATGTCATGGTAAAGGGAGCAGATTAGCCCATTTGGTTCAGCTGTGCCCTTCCAGCTAAATGGAAGTTATTAACTGATATTCAGGAGCGATACCAATGAGAAGTCAATCTCACAGAGCTGTTCCTCATCACCATCATTACAAAATGAACTCTATACATCAAACACAAACTCCCCCCTTCACATTCACCTCAAGCTTCCCTCCTCCAGCTGCCCCCTGGTCACTCACTCTGAATGGGGGGTCGAGTCTCCTCATCCCCTGGTCAGGGGGATACCCATTAACCAAGCGAGTTTACTCAAACCTTCCTCACCAAATAATCCAAACACTCACAAAACATTCAATTCCTGGATGTGGTTGCACCGAGTGAAATGTGTCAATCACTCTTCATGGTACCAAAAAGTTTCAAAGAATTAAATCAAAACAACCCCTTCAGGTCATAATCACTTACAGGCCCCTTGGCCTCTAATCTACATTTCAGATAGAGTTCAGTGGATTCTTATCTACATTTACAAAACTGTATTACTTGGGAGCAACAGCTACATGTTGTCACAATTACAAATAACAGTGCCAATGAAGGGAAGACTGCAAACGCCTATATACTATAAATAACTGTGGGTCTTCTCCATACACAAACAAATACCCTACTGTATAGGTGCTTTCCATGTGTCTAGAAAACGGGTCCACTTCGAGTCTGAAATATCATTAGATGGAAAGGAATGTGGAAAACAAAATTGGACTCAAATCCCAGAGTGGTGTAAAAGGCCAAACTTAAGAATTAAAAAAACAATTTCTGCAGAAGTTTTCTGTTTTTAAACTTACATTCCTTACATTCCTCTATAGCAGTGGTTCTCAAACTGTGGTACGCGTACCGGCAGTGGTATGTGGAGTGCCGCCAGGTGGTACGCCAAATGACCCTGGAACTGTGTCGTGTGCACTGAAAATCGGGACGGGTTTTCATATTTTGTATTTTAATACGTGTCGAATACGCAGCCTACGTACTACGATACAGTGCGCGCTAATACTTCAGTGGACACAAGAGATACTCTGTAATTCTATACCCCTCTATAGGAATGCGTGCTACGGATGCAAGTGACCAATTGTATTTAAAAAAAGCTACTGTATCTCCAGCAAATGGGGAGAAAGGAGAATGTGCGTGATTTTGGACCAATGCCAACTTTGTAAACACAGGAATGCATAGAAATACGTGCTACGAACGCAGGTAATCTTGTGAGCACACGAAAGCGTGATAAAAAAAATCTTTAAGAACTGTTCTAATTTGAGAAAAATACACAGAGCGTCTCTGTGTTTTGCTCCCATGCGCATGAAATAAAAACTTTAAATAAATACGGAAATAAAAACGGAAAAGCGGAAAAATGCAAGCTTGCGGATTGCTAAAGCAGGTAAGCTACACTATTTTTGAAGAACCTTCTTTACCGTTGTCAAAAGAGCTGACACGTATTATGTGTAGAGAAAAAGCTGCTAAACAGCTTGACCTGCTGCCCCCCTCCCCCTGAAAGACACAGTCATTCATAGAATTATTGAAATGAAGGATTATATCAAAAGTACACGCACGTGCGCGTTAAGATGAGCAGATGTTTTTCACTGCAATTAGATGAGTCTGCAGTCAATTTGGCCAATTTGCTCGTTTACTTAGATATGAGTTTGAGGGCATGTCCCATGAAGACTTTCTGTTCTGTAAACCGCTACCAACAGGAACTACAGGAGACCACATATTTCAGCTTCTGAATGAATTTATCGAAGAGAATGGCCTCGACTGGATAAAATGCGTCTGAGTTTGTACAGACAGTGCTAGAGCAATGACAAGATGACATAACGGTGTAGTTGCATGAATTAGATAGGTTGCTCCAGAAATTAATGTACGCATTACAACATCCACCGCGAGACCTTTGCCGTCAAGAAAATGTCTGACGATTTAAAATCTGTTAGACTGTTGTGAATTGTGAATTAATTTTTCGAGCCTTGATACATCTGCTTTGCTCAACTAAACAGGCTCACCCCTCTCACTGAAATGGTGCTTTTTTATTAGTTGTTGTTAATGTTTTTTTCTGTAAAACAGTTTGAGAAGCCACCTTTAAAGGCGCTATATCAAATAAAGTTTATTATTATAATATTTATTATATGTATGTGTGAGTGTGTGTGCACGTGCGCTCATGTTGGTCATTGAGAATTTCTGGGGTTCCTATGAGATGATGACTTGTAGGTGGTACTTGGATGGTTTGGTTGGATTAGGGGTGGTACTTGGTCCAAAAAGTTTGAGAACCACTGCTCTACAGTATTATATCGTGATAATGCACAAAAGAAACGTACCACTCAGGTTTACTGGATTTAATGCTTTAGAAACATGTCACATGAGGTGGTACCTCACTGCTCTTGTCCCAGGTATGATTCTGGACTGGGACTCTTTCTTGTGGCATTTGACTGTTCTTCCTGTGATGGACTGGTGTCTTGTCCAGGGTGTGGTCCTGCCTTGTGTCCTGTGATGGACTGGTGTCCTGTCCAGGGTGTGGTCCTGCCTTGTGTCCTGTGATGGACTGGTGTCCTGTCCAGGGTGTGGTCCTGCCTTGTGTCCTGTGATGGACTGGTGTCCTGTTCAGGATATGTCCTGCCTTGTATCTTATGCCTCAACAACAGGCTCTGAATTACCTTCATCAAGAATAAGCAGTTTTCTCACAGATGGATGGATAAGTACTTGAACCAAATGATAACAAGATGAGAAAAAAAAGTACAGTTCAGACTCTTTATAAGTTTTCAGTATTAAATTTGATACACTGTCAAAATAAAACATAATAAAATCACTACTTAATATGATGTCCCCGAAAGACTGAAAAGTGTTTTGCTATTTGACAGGCAGCTGGAGAATCCCGGCCCGCAGTTATCTCTTGTTGATGGACTGGTGAGTTGGTTCTGCCTGGACTCAAGTCAGTCTTGAAGCTGGGCTGTGAAGACTGTGTGGTCCTGCATTGTCCCGCTGAGAAATCAACATGTCCAGTGTGGCTAACAGAAAAGGAAAAACTGTGGATTGCCTCAATATACCACCAAGCAGCAAAGGTGCCCACAGACATTTTTTGGGTTAAAGGCGATTTCTTCCCACCACCTCACCGGCTGGCTTGAATAACGTGAAAATCAGTGCAACACTCACCACGACAATCCCACAGACATTGTCTTCAGTCAGGTCTGCTAAGGGCAAAACGGTATTCATCAGTATAGGAAACACTCTCACTCATGTTGCCTGGCAACATCGCAGATGTTCTTTTGCCCATACAAGACTGCAACTACAGCCAAACGGCTGCCAAGCATGTAGATCATCTTTGTTCAGACAATGAGCTACAGTCGTTCTGCTGATGCTTAGGTTACTTGTTCCTAGACTTTCTCATGAATCCTCCAGCCTTTGCCAGGACTACAGATCTGCATCAGATGGATGTGATGGTCCCAGGTTCCATGTGTGGTGACCCTCACACATTCACAACGCATCCTCTCTCTCACAGGGCAGGTTTCCAGCTTTCTCTGGTCTACCCTGTTCATTGCTGAAGCATCACATTCTCTTGCCAAACTCTCTCACAGACTGGCCTCCTTCAATCACGTTGACAGCAACCACTCAGCAGGATGTGTTCATATCTTTCATGGTTCTTAAACTAAAATTGTGTTTTAAATTGGCAGTTTATTCCAATTAATAACTAACTCTTTGGGAAATGTACTTCAACTTGATGCCAAAGACTGAGCATTGTTTTTTTAAAATGAAATTACCAGATCTGAGCACAGTATTTTTTTTTCCCCCACCCAAAGAAAACTATGAAAATGTAAATGTAATAATTATGTATGTCCTCGTGAACTACTGAGACAAAAACACAGACTGTTGCATTTCCCTGGGCACCAGTGCATATGCAGTTTTGTGCTTTCCAGAGCAGATGTAGTTTTAGTTTGGAAGTAGTAGTCAGACAGAAAATTGCAACAGAAAGAAGATGTTTACCATTTTGAGCACTAAAATGTTCAGTAAATTGAACCTAATTGGAAGAGAAACCTATTTTGCACCCAGTAAATATTTTAAAATCCCTAATACGAGTTCTTCTTTGGTTCACAGCAGAGTTTGGAGTATGGTCTGCATGTTACTCAAACAATTAACCAGCAATATAAGCCAAAAATTACTGGATTGTGACACTTTTAAAAACATCTACTTTCCCCTTTGTTTTTTCTACTACAATGACCATACGCAGGAGAAAAACTACAATGCTGATGTGAATCACACACATAAAACCTGTTCTAAATATTCTGTTCTATTTCTAATGCCATTTAAAAAATGTTACTAATATATGAAATACTTAAAAGTTTCATAAAAATTACATACAAAACATTATTTTTATTTTTGAAATAACTGTCACAAGAAGCAACAAACTGCAGATACTGTATAATACTGTTTACAGATTTGCCTCCCCCAAAAACATTTAAAAAATCGGCAACCCGTGACTCAACACTGAGTGGGTTGGTGTAACTTTAGTTCCATCTAGCGGCCTGAACATGAATTACACGCTGGTCGGATGTAAATAATAATAATTGCTACCAGGTAATGGGGACTCCCCAGTAGCCCCCACCTGGATGATGCGACGGCAGCCATAGTGCAGTACGCTCACCACACATCAGCTATCAGTTGGGAGGAGAACAGAGTAATTAAGCCAATTCATAGATGGGGATTATTAGGAGGCCTTGACTAGTAAGGGCCCATGGGAAATTAGGCCAGGACGCCGGGGTTACACCCTTACTCTTTTCAAGAAACGCCCTGAGATTTTTAATGACCACAGAGTCAGGACCTCGGTTTTACCAATTCGAAGGACGTCGCCTTTTTACAGTATAGTGTCCCCGTCACTATGCTGGGGCATTTGGACCCACACAGACTGCAGGGTGAGCGCCCCCTGCTGGCCCCACTAACACCTCTTTCAGCAGCAACCTTAGTTTTTCTCAGGAGTTCTCCCATCCAGGTACTGACCAGGCTCACACCTGCTGAGCTCCAGTGGGCTGCCAGTTGTGAGTTGCAGGGTGATATGGCTGCTGGCTAAAAGGAAAAGGAAAATATTGCTATTCCCAAGTGTAAACAGCATTTGCTTTTCAATATAATCTAAATCTTTAAAAAAGTCAAATATAATTTTCAAATAACCAGCTGTCAGCTTATTGTTCTCCACAGCACAATTACATTCTATTACAGCACAAAACTTTTCATTAAAAAAATTCCAGGGTGATTATTTTAATCCAATTTGTGAATGACAGATATTAGCCTTCTCAATGGTGATGTTTCTAATATAATTCTACAATGTACCACTGTAACCTGTGGAAGCACAATAATGCCAACATGAACATGTCCAAAATTAACCAAGTTCTTACAGCTGCTATCACAGAAAGCAATATTAAAAGATCTCATATGGATTCACTAATAATGCTGTGTAGATGCTTCCTAGTTTCCTAGATATTAGGCTAGAGTCTAATAATAATCCATCTTTAACTTCACAACAAGCTGTCTCGGGGAGCTTCACATGAGGCTGAACAACTAAACAGGTGCTGAACAACTAAGGGACGGAGTGGTGGCTCTGTGGCTAAGGATCTGCGACTCTGGCTGGAAGGCTGCCGGTTCGTATTCCACGACCGGCAGAGGAATCCTCCTCCGTTGGGCCCCTGAGCAAGGCCCTTCAACCCAACTGCTCCAGGGGCGCCGTATAAATGGCTGACCCTGCGCTCTGACCCCAAGCTTCTCTCTCCCTGTCTGTGTGTCTCATGGAGAGCAAGTTGGGCTATGCAAAAAGACAAATTCCTAATAGAAGAAATTGTATAGATAGATCTACCTATCTAAAGAAAAGAAAAGCATAATGCAGTTAGGCATTGTTAACTGAGGATACACCTTAGTTGGCAGTGGAGCAGGGGAACCTGTCCAATTAACTGTCCCTTTGCATGAGATGTTAAGCTGCCAGCAGATCAGCCCTTTCCAATCCAGGGCTGGTCCTGACGAGTGCGTCCCTGACTCCCACTCTAGCAGTAGCAGTGAAAACCCCAGCCGGTCAGTCCTGTTAGGCCAGTCCTCTACCTCTCTTCTTAGTTACTGGTGGGCTGGCAGGACAACACTCAAGGCTGCTGCAATGAGGTAAGTCTTAAAACTGGGTCATGTAAATAACCCACATATCCAGCACTGCACTTAACCACACTGTGGAAGGAAGTGCTGGGATCTGCTCATTAGGCCTCCACCAACAGTTACACCTGACTTGCTTTAGAAACTCCAGCAACTTATGATACACAACAAAAGACAGGACAAACACCCATAAAAATACCATCAACAGAACATAAACAGGAAAAAGCCGCTCAACCAATGCTACATATCAAAGGACAGGACAAATACCCATAACAGACCATGAAACTGTGAAACCAAACCTCTTTCTGAGGCCTTACTATAGATACGGGATGGAAACCCCTTTCTGTTGTCTGTTCTGCGGGGCAGACCCAAGAGCATTGCTGTCCTTACTGATCTCAATAAAACTCAATCTGCACAAGACTGTGTCCTGCTCCCCTCATGAAGAATTTCCCACAACAGTTTTATTTTCAGTTTTCACTCCACTGGAATATGCTCTAAGGACTCACCACCAAGCTCTGTCTACTCTGAACTTCTTTTTGGGGGTATTTCTATCCACAGGTGTGACCGATTTCTTAATCTCCTCGTGAGAATGGGAGGTTTGCTCTAGCTGGGAGTGTCTCAACGCTGCCCTCTGGCTGCTCAACCCTGCTCTTACAGTCCAAACAAGGCTGCTCTGTTACAGGCACGGGGAATAAGGCATTAAAATCTCACATTCAACCTGGTTTCAAAAGACTGATATTGCCAGAGACTCCTTTATTGAAAGGAACTCAGAGCATTGAAGGCAAATACTGGAACACCAGTAAGCTTTTTGAAAGTGCTCAGAACTGCAGAGTCCAGGGGATCAATAAGTAAGATCATTTAAGATGGGGCCTGTCCCTTTAAGGGCTTTGTTAAATTAAAAAAATCGTCTATTCATTCTGTTATCATTTTTTCCAATACAGAGTCACGCCGGAGCCAAAGCCTAACCCCTCAAGCAATGGACGCAAGACCATATACACCCTGGACAGACCGCCAGTCCACTACAGGAACACGATATTGACCCGGTATAATTGAGAGCCAGTGTAGAGATGCCAGTATTGGTGTCACGTGGCCAGATGTCTCTGTTTCTGTTAGGAGCTTTTCAGCAGTAAATTGATTTAGCTTTAGTCTAGTAACAATTCCTTACATTTATAGCGCTTTTCTGGACACTGCACTCAAAGCACTTTATGGGTAATAATGATTTCCCTCAACCACCACCAGTGTGCAGCCCCACCTGGATGATACGATGGCAGCCATCGTGCGCCAGTACACTCCCCACACATAAGCTATTAGTTGGAAGGAGAGCAGAGTAATGAAGCCAATTCATAGATGGGGATTATTAGGAGGCCATGATTGGTAAAGGCCAGGGGGAAATTTGGCAGGACACCAGGGTAACAAACGTACTCTTTTCAAGAAACACCCTGGGATTTTTAATGACCACAAAGAGTCAGGATCACGGTTTTATGTCTCATCGGAAAGTCTGTGCTTTTTTAACAGTATAGTGTCCCCATCACTATACAGGGGCATTAGGATTCATACAGACTGCAGGGTGAGCGCCCCCTGCTGGCCCCACTAACACCTCAGCAACCTTAGTTTTTCCCAGGAGGTCTCCCATGCGGTACTGACCAGGCTCACACCTGCTGAGCTCCAGTGGGCTGCCAGCTGTGAGTTGCAGGGTGATATGGCTGCTGGCCATAGTCTAGGCAAAACCCGGTTTGGGCAGAAAAAAGGGTATTACACACTCAATTTCTCAGCATTGTGTGCAATATTTTTGGGCAGGAACACACTCTGGTTATAGTGTCCATAGAAGCTCTACACACTTTTTCCAAAATAACACATACTGTGGCCTGACAGCCTGAAATCATGTCACATTCATCAGAATTGATTTAACTTTTTTTCACATATTGTAACACACAACCTCCAAGAGAAAAACAAATGCCCAAACATTCTGAAAAGTAATCTCAGATGAAAACCTAGAAAAATGGGTACAAACACCTGAGTCAGTGCTTGGTAGTAGCACCTTTAGCTTGAATTATAGTCATAATAGTCAATCTGTATAAACCTATGCACATTTTGCACATATTTTATTGTTTTCACAGTGACTATGATCATCATATTTTGCACACACCTTTGTATTTATTTTTAGTTATTTTCTATAATTTTTTGTCTATTGTTATGTCTGTTTTTGCTTGTCTTGGGCTGTACTGCTGTAACACATCAATTTCCTTTTGGGATCAATAAAGTCTTATCTACCTAATTCTGGTTAGGTCTGTACCAACATAGCTCATCTAGATACGAGCTATATACCGGCTATATTCCCAATACTCCTTTTACATGTTTACTCACCCCCCCTTGCAGTGCTGAGGATATTAAACAGGGGTGGCCAAAGTTAAAAAAAAACATCTAAACTCCTGAAACAATAAAAGTGAAGGAGGTGATCTGTTCAATTAAGAAGCCTATTCATCCACTGAAATGAAAGTAGATTTCCAGTGTAACATCTGGCCATTCAACAGTTAACTGAATAAACAATGTCTGTCATTTGCTCCAACATGGACCTTAACAACAGGATCCACCGGACAAGAGCCTGTCTGCTTGCTCCCAAAGCTCTACAATCCACAGTACCTGTAGAGTTCTACACACTCCGTGTACCTCCACACACACTGCCCTGTCCACACCTCCAATAAATGTTCTACAGGAAACACTCCAGCTCCTCCTCAAGGGAGCAGAAACACACTCCAGCAGTAAAGCCAATTTTTGTTCCCCCCCACTGTGCTTGAGAGAAAAACATACATCTAGAAAAGCTTAAACAAAGGTCTAAAAACAGTAAACAAGCACTGCTTCTTCTGTTTCAATCCTCACTTCCTGTCTATGAAACACTCATGAGTCAAAAATGTATTTTGGCCTCAAGGAAGAGGCAATGTCTTTATCTCAAATTGGGTCAACTGATTTGGTCACAGTATTTGATATCTGCTTTCTTATAGCAGCAAAACTTTTATTGTGGGAAAGCAGCAGAGGGTTTTCGGTTTCTGAGCATGCTCCTGGCGTTGGTTGGCTTGTTAAATTGCTGTGTTCAAAATAATTAATTTAACTTGTGTCTGTTACGCGAGAGTCACCTGACTGGCTGAGGACAGTGCACACTTAAAAATCAAGACCCTATCTTTCCAAGCAAGGTAAGAAACTTCAAAGTTTCTTAGCCTCTAGAGCAGTTGTTGCAGTTATACTAGAGGGCAAAGGGGATTTCCTAAATATTTAGAGGTGACGAGGATGTTGTTAAAAGTAGACTTATTGTTATCTAATGAGACAACAGCTGGATCTGGGTCAATGAATACTTGAGTCTTCAAGGCTTCCAGCTACAGTTAAAAATGTCCATTTATGTCTTTATGTTCAGGTTTTGCTAACTATTTAAAACCTTAATTAAAGCATCAAAGCAGATCATTTTACTAAGAAAAATATTTAATCTGTCCATACAATCCATCCCTGCAAGCACCGGGCACAAGGCAGGGTCCACCCTGGATGGGTCAGCAGTCCATCACGGGGCACACACAGGCACACACACTCACACCAGGGCCAGTGTTCCCAGAAGCCAATTTACCTACCAGTATGTCTTTGGACTGTGGGAGGAAACTGGAGGACCTGGAGGAAAGCCGTTTTGATGCCATTTATAGGTATTTTGGGCCTCCAACATTACTAGATACAATAACCTGTGTTAAGTCTGTGTCTATGTTGATTTGACCTATTTACTAATTATGTCCATCACTTATGTGAGCAAGTGGGTGTGATCTTTATGCTAAATGGTATAGAACTTTCTACCGTGAACAATTAATTATTTGTGCGTAAATTACATTGACAGGAAAGGGTAATTTAAGGATCTCTCTCTTTTTTTAATAAAACCGTAGAAAGTTGTTATGCTCTTGGGAGGGGCTCTCATGGGAGAGAACGAGAGGCTCAGACCACGCGCGCGCGGTGTGGAAACGTGCGCTCAATCACTTTCCAAGCGGAGCCCCACAGCGCCTACAGGGAAGAGGAGGTCTCCCTAGAGGCAGCCCAAGAGCACAGCAAGAACAAGACACAACACATCCCAAGAGCACAGCGCCTAACATTCTTGCTCCAGTTAACCCCACTCTAACAAGGCTTTTCTTCCTCTCTTTGCAAACACGGAGGTTTGAGGTGACGTGTGATCAAGGACAAGGGACAGGTAAAGTCCAACTCGCTATGTCTCTTGGAGTCTGTAAAAGTCAAAGTTTTCAGATCGTACACTGGCGATATGCACCTTTTACACATCAACACTGATAAGAAACATGCTCTTCAAATACCCCAACACCCTGAACCAACCTGCTGTAAATGCACTTGGTTTTGCGATACTGTATTCAGAAGCCTACCGGTGCGCCAGTCACACTCTGCTGCTGAAGGATCTGTAGTGTCTTGGCTCCAATCCGTGTTAAACACTCAGTCTAATTTGCCCTTGTTAAATTTAACAGCTCGGAAAGGATTTCTGTGCTTTAACTCAGTTGCATCCTTCAGTTAATAAGCTTTAGAAGACCTTGAAGAAGTCTGAAATCTGGGCATACGTTAATTGGCTTCACAGTGCAGTCTCAACCACTGGGTTATTTGAACATGCAAAATAATTTATTTTAAAGTCTAGATGACCCAATAATTAAGAGTTCTGTTTGCAATGAACACTAGAAGACCCCTTTATTTAACAGCGAATGATCACAGCACATGGCTGATACTGGTTTCTTGTCTAACAGAGCGTCACAGTTTAAAGAAACCGCAAGAGAAACCCGCCCCCAAAAAACTGTAGATGTTCTTACCTGGCTGGGCATGGTTGGTGGAGGAGGCCAGAAATAGGGATTATTAAACCGAGGCTCTGCCATCCTAAAAAAACAAACAAACAAGGATTAAATAGTACACACACTGAGTTTGTTCGTAAAACAAGAAGCCTTTTTAGATTAATCTTCGACATCAGTACTTAGTTCAACAGCACTACCTCAGCACATCACGTGTAGTTCTTGTTCCACAACAGAGTGGTTTTTCCAGGGATTCACCTGGAAAGGATTTAACCTCTTTTCACACAAAGATGAAATATTAGAACTCACTAACTGTGGCTGAAAAGCTGATCAACACATTTGTGGTCTCTCGAATTGACTACTGTAATGCTCTACTCGCTAGGGTATCTAAATCTACTTTGAACAAACTGCAGTATGTCCAAAATTCAGCAGCCAGAATCCTGACCAGGTCTAGTGCAAATGATCACATTACTCCTATCCTGGAGTCCTTGCACTGGTTTCTGGTCAAATTCCGTGTGGACTTTAAAATCCTCATGCTCGCCTACAAGGCTCTGCATGGCTTGGCACCTCAGTACCTGTCTGAACTATTATCGCCCTACTCCCCACCTCACAACCTTCGCTCTTCTAACTCTGGTCCCCTTACTGTCCCCCAAGCCCGTCTACATTATATGGGTGACAGGTCCTTCTCCAGTTATGCCCCCAAGCTCTGAAACTCTCTGCCCAAGGATATCAGAGAGTCTCCTTCTCTAAACTCCTTCAAAACCAGACTCCAAACATAATTCTTTAAAAGAGCCTTAACTTAACTGGTTCCATTCTTCACCCCTCTGCTTTTCATAGTACCACCATCCACAGTCTCTGTATATTGTAATTTTGTTTTATCTTGTGTATTCTTTTTATTTATTGCTGTTGTTGTTCTGTAAAGCGCTTTGAAAAGCCACCTTTAAAGGCATAGTTTATTATTATAAATATTAATTCTGTGAGAGGTGCCTTTACTTAACATGTTAAAGGTTAAGTGGTTCCAATGGTGTAAAACTTCAGCAAACATTCATATTGGGTTTCACACATGTCCTTCTACCAAAACCTGTTGCTGAGGCTCACACAAATCCTTCTATGTGTCTAACACACATGCAGGCATGCACATGGTCAATATTTGAATACTTTGCCCTTATGGTGAGCCAAAGAGGCACCTTTAATGACCTGAAGATCGGGCTGGTGTCTGAGCCGGAGACCAGTGTGACAGAGTGAGGAAGCCCAAAGGAAAAGCGTGCTGCCCCGAGCCTAAATTTTTTTTCCATGGTTTAGCTTCTTGTGAATTCGAAACAGTCTGTCCAGAAAGGAAGGGGTTGAATTACGTGCAGCCATATCACCCTGCAACTCACAGCTGGCAGCCCACTGGAGCTCAGCAGGTGTGAGCCTGGTCAGGACCTGGATGGGAGACCTCCTGGGAAAAACTAAGGTTGCTGCTGGAAGAGGTGTTCGTGGGCCAGCAGGGGGTGCTCACCCTGCGGTCCATGTGGGTCCTATACTATACTATAAACAGGCACCATCCTTCGGATGAGACGTAAAACTGAGGTCCTGACTCTCTGTGGTCATTAAAAATCCCAGGGCGTTTCTCATAAAGAGTAGGGGTGTAACCCCGGCGTCCTGGCCAAATTTCCCATTGGCCCTTACCAATCATGGCCTCCTAATAATCCCCATCTATGAATTGGCTTCATTACTCTGCTCTCCTCCTCACTGAGAGCTGATGTGTGGCGAGTGTTCTGGTGCACTATGGCTGCCGTTGCATCATCCTGGTGGATGCTGCACATTGGTGGTGGTGGAGGGGAGTCCCCATTACCTGTAAAGCGCTTTGAGTGGAGTGTCCAGAAAAGCACTGTATAAGTGTAAGCAATTACTATTATTATTATTATTATTATTATCATCATTAAAATTAAACATGCCAAAATTAAAAGGAATGGTCTTGCCACAACCTCTAAAAAAGCAGCTTTTTATTAAGTACCTGGCCAGGATGCAGTTGACATACTCATTAAGGTGAAATTTCATGAAGAACTTGGTTTAGATATGGAGCAGACTTTCGCTTTATGACAACAAAAGCCAAAGACTGCGACTACTACAAATCTAATCAGCGGATTATTCACTATCCATGTAAGTGTGGAGTATGACCTTCTATCATGATAAACAAGGAACTACAGTTCTGTATGCCTCTCTTTCAGCACTATCACAGCAGATCCTAAGACCTATCCTAACTTAACACACCTCAACCACAAACTCCACAGGTCCATAGAAACATCAAAGCAATACAATGTATATGGTTATTTAACAGTATGCCTTTTTTGCTAGAAAAAATACGTAACAATATTTTTGATGACCTAATGTACAACCTAAAAATGTTCAGATCTGAATCTTATATCATATAAAGATATTGAATGATTCTTATAATTTTAATATATACCATATGTATACACTCCCTGCATTTAATCATTGCTAGAGTTTCAACTTCAAGTGATAACTCAATATAGTACTTTTTATACTACAAATGCAAACAAACAACTAAATGTTAAGGATGTCAAGTAATTGTGAATAAAGGGCAAGTCTTCTTTATTAATCGATTCACCAGAAGCAATAAACAACACCAGGTCACGACTCCTCACTGTTTAACAAGCAATAGGCATCATCCTGGACTCAGGACAGGGAGAACAAGTAAGAGGTGTGTCATGAGGAACAGTGTTAGCAGTCTGGCCTTCAGAGAGGAGGGTCATGCGTTCACATGCTGGTTGACACATTTCTGTTGTACCTTTTAGCTCTTCGATACCACTTCACTACTGCTCTCACATGGCTCCAATAATAGCTTGCTCTACTAAGAGAGCTCCAGGTTTTCACTGGAAAGCAGAAACTCCTCTCAATTGATTTAGCTATATAAACAAACGAAACATTAAAGCTCCATCCGTGTTTGAGCACATTCTGCACGTAAAAACTAATGTCTCCTCTTTTGTGCGATGCAATTTGTACAGGTACAAATCTAAAAACTATCTAATTTTTTATTGCTTTTATCAAAACCTCTGAAGCAAGCAAAAGCATAAAATCTAGAACATTTCTGGCTTCAGCCGACTGAGAAAAGGACTTTTACATTTGCAGGGGCCCATATTCGTGCACACATTTGCTAATAACTGGATATAAGTGTGTCAGAGGCACGTTACCAAGCTCCTGCACAACCTTGCAGGCTATGGAATTTTCACACAGAAAAACTGGTTACATGGAAGCTCTAGATAATTAAGAAAGTGAAATAACTGATGACGCTGTCCCTTTCTGAGGAAATGCAAACAAATTCATTAAAATTTTGCAGCACTAAACCTTATTTGAGAGTGTCTTTAGAAAAAAGAATGTATCTTCCAAAAACAAATGACCTATCTTGTACATGCATATCGCACAAATTAGACCAGAGTAATCGTCCACTCGTCTTCATTATTGTACACCTGGAGAGCAAAATGACTTTTAATGTGATCGGTTTTCTCGACAGAATAATTTAGGTGCTCAATCAACTCTCAGCGAAGGAAACTTCCTAGCATCTTCTCTGAATAATATTATAACGCTAATTTATAGTACAGTCTAATTTCAATACTTCTGTTAGGGAGAGTGTCTGAGGGACTCATTGAGTACAAACGTTCAAAGTGGTGGCTATGGTCTTTTTGTTCATGGCAGACAGAGGTGACTGGTGATTTTAGGAAACTAAGCAGGGTGGACTAGATCATCAGAGAAAAGTCTTAAATTACTTGAGCAGTAGGTTTAAAATGTCCATCATTTATTCCCTCTTGTAAATGTTTGTTCCTGTAAAGAATCCATAAAATATATATTTTATTGTAGCTTTCAAAGAACATTTATTTTCAGCACACATAAGCACTATAAGATAAGAGTGCTTATAAGATCACTATATTGGACATATACAATTTCTTGCATTAGGAATTTGTCTTTTCGCATACCCCAGCTTGCTCTCCATGAGACCCACAGACAGGGAAAGAGAAGCTTGTGGTCAGAGCGCAGGGTCAGCTATTTATGCAGCGCCCCTGGAGCAGTTGGGATTAAGGGCCTTGCTCAGGGGCCTAACGGAGTAGGATTCCTCTGCGGGCCGCGGGATTTGAACCGGCAACCTTCCAGGCGCAGGTGCAGATCCTGAGCCACAGAGCCACAGCTCCGCCCTAATGTTGAGCATTATTAATGACAACAAATGAAGACATAGTAGATTGACAAACATCCTGAGCTACATGTTCCAAAAATTTCTGTTCCTAATCGGATGTCCTTTACTAAAGCATCTCTGAACAAGTATAGAATCTTTGGTTTTCTAATTCATTTTATTTAAAAAAAAAGTTCACCAATCCTCCGTAAACAACCTTTCTCAATGGCTATAATCCTCACATTGAGCTAAACAAGGATCTGACCAGACCTAAAGTCAATGAAAATTCAGGAGCTGGGTATTTTACTACAGCAATCTCAGTGAAGTACCTTGCTTCACCTTAAGCAGGATTTCATCCCAAGTTTGATATGAGTCCAGAGCTCTAACCATTACTCCACACAGTTGTCTTAGCTTCTCAATCTGCAGAACACAAGAGGGCTACAGTGAGCTCAAAAATGCTACAGTATACCCAGAGTGCCGAGCATCCATGAGCTCAAGGCACTCCCATCAGACACTACTCCCCTCCAGTCTGTGCTCTTTCTCCTACTAAGCAGGAATGCAGCATAAAAAATAATATTTTTGTAAGGAACCGTGCCTGATACTCATCCCTCTTTTATAGAGAAAAAATAATTCAAGTTTACAAATGCTAGGGGGCACCCAATTTAAACATAGCACTAATGGAACAAGAATGTCATAATGGGATGAAAACATATGTTCAGGTTTTTAGAGAGTTCACATCATCGTGTTTGCTCTATATGCTACATTACACAGCATCTGGACTCTGAAACAGGCAGGGTAGAACTTGCATGTCTGAACTGAATCTCCTGTTGCAGAATGTGGAGTAGCCCAGCAAAACACCACTCAAACACTACAGACCTGAAGGATGGATTGGTGCTGCTATTAGACATAAAAAATAATAATATTACAACTACTGCTTCTTGCATTTAAAAGTGGTCTGCTGTCATATGCATCCATATTCCCAAGACGCCAATGCCACCACCCACCTTCAACAATTCAACTGCAAAAGGGTTAAATAAAGGATGGCATTTTATGGCAAACTGAAAGAAAAGTGATGAGTTATTTCTGCATTTGCCAGTCCATGGTAAATAAAAAATCGACTGAAAGCACACAGGGGCAGAATAGCTACAAAATGGGAAGTAAGAATCAGAATGTCTTAATTGAAAAGGCCATCTATGCAAGAGTTTAATTGGGCAGATGCACAGCAGCAAGCACTCCGTTTCTGTTGGAAACTCATGTACAGGGACTAGCGATAATTAAATTAATTAATCACCTTGTTGTTTATTCAGCTGTCCTGAACAAAGGAGAGACATTACTCACAATTAAAGAGCAACATTTTGAACAAATATTGAAATAAGAAGGAAAATGGATAAGATGGTGACACAGTACCACAGTGGTTTGCATTGCTGCCTTGCAGCACTGGGGCCCTGGGTTCAATTCCAGACCTGGGGTGCCGTCTGCCAGGACGTCTAAAGAACTCTGGTTTCCTACGGTCTGGAAGAATGGAAGAATAACTGGCTTCTGGTAAAACTTTTTCTGTGTGCCCTGTGACGGACTGGCATCCCATACAGATATCCCGCCTTGTGCCTGTTGCTAAATGAGATCCAGCTCTGCCACGACCCTGAATTGGATAAAGCAGTTAGAAAATGGGTGGATGAATGAGAAAAGATCACACTCAAAGAGCAGTCTGAGCTGTAAGTCTTTGGAGAAAGTCGTCTGTTCTTTTAATTTCTTGCATCCATCAATGTGCCAACCAGTTCTAGAACATTTGCTGTCCTTTGGAAGAGCCCACATTGACCCTGAACCTAACATTTCAACTGTATTTTAAAGGTTTTCTTGATTGTAACATACGAAAAATGTGCATCACAACAACAAAAAAGCAGTTAGTTTTACAGCAGGTCAATTAGACTTAGCGTATATAAAAATCCAAATAATTTTCAACTTATCCATTTGCAATTTCATCCTTTCATTATCAGTCAGTTAATTTTAGAAAGGGCCAGCACAGCCTGGAGCTGCTCCCAGAAGCACAGAGCACAAGGGAAGCCTATCTCCTAGACACAGTGCCAGTCCATCACAGGGCACACACACAAGGATGGTTAGAGATACTGATTAACCTGCCCAGCCTGCCTCCAGGGGGTGGGAGACAACCAGAGCACAATGGGAAAACCCATGCTGACCAGGAGACAACATCCAAAGGCACAAAGATGATACCCTTGTCTGGAAAAGAATCCAGCCGCTGTGCCAGCCTTCGTGTGACATCACAGAATACTGGGTATCAGGTCGGGAAAGGACACTTCTGTCTAACCAGCGAAGAAGCATCCGTGACAGTTAGCAGCAGAGTGTATGGCACAGCAACTTCCACACGACAGTCCCTCAACTTCACAGACACAGGAATCCACAGAGACACAGCACCCAGGGAAGACGAAATAGTAGCTCACACGTCTAACAGGGAACAGGAAGCTTTAAAACATGAAATTGCAACCTGGGCAAAGGCTTTATAGCACCGCAACCATAAATACCAGGACCACTGCTTTTCCTAATCTGCACCAGCGACTGTGGCCTGGACCCACCCTGTGAATCTCAAACCTCACAGTGCGCGGCTTTTTTACCTTCTTCCCAGCGAAAAGCCAACAGCGAGACCAGGGTCTGTAATTTGTGCCAGGATGGGAGGGTTGGAGTATTGATTTCATCCAGACTTAGACCGAAGGTTCTCTGACTGACACAAACCTGCACGTGTGAGGGTGTATGAGTATGACAAATTTACAGCAAATGTAGACGTATATATACTGTATGGAGCTGTGCCGATGCAAATTAAACTTAGTGTAAAATTCAGGTAAAAGGATCATATAAAAGTGATGCCGCTATAGACTACAACCCCATTAGCCCACATGATTTTTGAAAACACCCAGATGCTGAGCTCTGAAGTCAGCGTTTTCAATGATTGGTGAAGCAGCTGATAAAAGTGATCCAATTCCTGGTTATACCATTAAGAGCTGTCAAACACAATTGGGAAAGAAACATCAAAAATGTATACAAGCTACAAATGATAAGTGGTTAACCTGCCCCTCTAGCCTGCTTGGTTGTTAGCTTCCAATTGATTCAAGGATCTCAACCAGTTATTTCCTCGAAGACGTTTTGGCTCTAACAATACCACTGGGTAGCTTGTTCCATACTCCCACAACCCCTTGTGTAAAGAAGTGCCGCTTTAAATGCACTTCCAGGTGGGCTAACTGTGTAGAAACTATTGTCAGACCACAGCTAAATTTAAGACAAAATAGCCCAGTAACACATGATCACACTAGAATGACCTAAATGAAACTAAAACAAAAGTATTAACACCTGTAAAAGCCTTCACATTCTTCAGGCCGATACCTGGGAAGAAACAGACGTGAAGAACACTGCTGCGAGCTTATTCGGGACTTAGCCACTTCTTCACAGGGCCACACCTACCATGTGAATAGCAGATGTATGGGAGATGCCACAAAGCCACACTATGAATGCAGATTCACTGAGATCCTGCGGGAGAACCATGAAATAAAAATATTTTCCGTCAACAAGCCATTAGCCATCAAACCAGATGGACCAAAAGGCTTATTCTTTTCAGCCGAGGTTCTCCTGATAAACATTTTGCATTTCACCTCCACTAGCTACATATACTGATGACAAAGACCCTCATTTCTCAATTCCCCCAACAATTAGCAGAGTGAACCAAAACTGGCATGGCACTGAAACCAGCCTCCCACCACATACAGCAACATCACTCTCCCAGAAAACCCGTTAAGAAGGAAGAACCACTTTCGGTAATTTGCTCTCAAGTCTTACAATTTTTTTTTAACACTCAGGAAATCTGATATTATTGTTGGCACTAACCTACCAGCCTTCGGATTTCAGGAAAGCAAAAAAAACAACACAATTCTGCTAGCATAAAGCAGGATCCTGCATTCAATGCAAATTCATTTTTATAACATACAAGCACACTGACACACAGAAACATACTGCAACCTGACTACCTGAGAAGCCAAACAGAACCCACATACAGGATTGACTCATGAATTGTTTTTTTTTTTAGTTTAGTTTAGAATTTCCCAATTAGCAGGCTACAACCATTTCAAATGCATATTTGGTTAACTATGTGCCCCCAGCGCACAGATTTTGAACGTGATCGTAGTATGAATGCAAGCCCTGCCTCAGGAAAATGAAACAATTTCCAGACACCTGGTATTTTTCAGAATAATAAAATACAGTACAGCAGGGAGGAGGGCACATTAAGCTGAGGAGAGACAAAGCAGCAAAGCTCCTTTTGCTGCAGATAATTTTCTGAACACTCTGTTGCCCGTTTATTTTTATGAAAGCGACCACAGTCAGAGTAATAGCACAGTGGAAAACACCATACAGCAGCTGGCAAATGTAGAAGATGGAATTTTTTTTTAAAAGGCTCAGCAACAATCAGAAAGCAATTGAAAGTAAAAACACCTTTAATTATTGGCCGGAAAGAACCACTACCTTCATCCAGGTAGCCATTTGCATTAGAATCCAACACTAAGCAATTAAAAATGTCTAGCATTTGTAAAGGGCTTTACATCCCAAAGCTCCTAAGACACAGGAGGGGTCTCACTATACCCCTCCAGACCAGAACCCCGTTGGGTGATGAGCAGCCATTCTACTCCAGCAGCCTCAATCAGGAGGAGAAATCAGAAATGCTGCACTGACTGAAGCAAGGAAGAACTGCAGGGAGGCCAGACTGTCCAAGCTTGGACAGGACAGGACCCACCAATTACCAACAGCACCTTGGGATCTTTAACAACCACAGTCTGGACCCTAGTTTAAAGTACTGTATAAACCAGCAACGCGTTCACAAGCCCCACAATTTTCAGACACTACAGCCCATGAGTGAATCTTTGCATGTTACAATACAGACGGCATGATGGTACAGTGGTCAGCATTGCAATTCCAGTCCTGAGGTGCTGTCTATGTGGAGTTTGTATGTTCTCCCCATTTTCCTTCTGGGTTTCCTCTGGATACTCCAGTTTCCTCCCACAGTCCAAAAGCAGACTAGAAGGGTAACTGGCCTCTGGTAAAACTGGCCGTGTTGCAAGTGTGTGTCTGTGTGTATTGCAATGGACTGCTGGCTGACAAACTGATGTGCCTCCACAAAACTAGGCTTTAATAACTGATAACTGAGATTCTGCAATGGACTGGCGTCCCGCCCAGGGTGTAGCCTGCCTTGCAACCATTGCTTGCCAGGATAGGCTATAGCTGCAACCCAGTCCTGAACTGGAAGATGTGGTTAGAAAATGGATGGATGTTACAATCCTGAATAGCAGTTTCGGCCAAATCACTGGCCCACTAACTAAACAAGTTGAAAAACTGGGAATTTCAGACTGAAACCAGTAAGCACTTCATTTATACTAATTGCTGCAGGGGATCTGAACTGCCCACACGTACTCCAGCCGAATCTCTGGGATCCCTCAAGAAACACATAAATAACATTACTCAAACAATAAGCTACAAGTAACCCAAGCAGGAAGGACACGACAGCTCCCTTTTATCTGTAATATTTCTTAATATAACGATATAATCTATAAATTGATCCGATGTGTCAAAACCAGAAAATAGTGTCATAATACACACAGGAGATTAAAAGATCCTCATTTACCAGTTCAGTTTTTAAATTTTAATTTTCCCCAAGTAATTTTCCATGCGTGGGCTGCAAAGGAACAAGTGAAGGTTTATTCCTGCTGTGAATTTCTCCTTCACCTATAATCAGTGAAACTGTATTGCGTGAAACCGTCTCATTCTGTGTAATGGTGGGTCACCATTCACATTTTTAGGCATAAAATATCTTTTGATCTCAACCACACATCTCTGCTAAAGTTATGCATATGATTACTGCATTTGTCCAAAACCTTTGGAAATCCAATGGCTGACGTATATACACAGAATGCTTAACTGAGCCTGTTGATATAGTAGCCTCCAGATTATAAAGACCCTCAATGAAACAGGAACAAAGACAATCACATAATTAAAAAAGTTACGAATTGGATTAACAGTCATGTGCAGAGGTAAGCAGATCTGTCTGAATTGTGATGCACAAAAACACAAGGGACAAATTTATTCACACCTCTGTTGTTAGGATTTTGTAAATCCTCCTCTGGCAGGAATTACACTGACAAGACGCCTCCTGTAGTGTCCTGTGAGATTGTGGTACTGCAGAAAAATAATTTTTGATCATTCCTGTGGCAGAGTGGACATTGGTCCTCCAGACCCTTTGATTTCTGTTTATAAACTGCCTTCTTGGGTTGGAATCACAGATGTTAGGAACAGATCTTATCTAGCTGTTTCTTGAATGAAGCCAAAGTACCAGCTTCAATAAACAATGCAGCTGGGTAGCTTGTTCCATACTCCCACAACTCTTTGAGTAACGAACAGCTTCCTGTTCTCAGTTTCCACGTAGTTTCCACTTGTTCATGTTTCAACTGCTCATTTAGTACAAGACTAAAAAGGCTCAGTTTCTTCAGCTTGTCAGTGTATGGTTTTCCTATAAGCCCCAGATTGTCTGTTATATAAAGCCGAGACCAAAACTGAACACAATATTCGACAAGATGTCTTGCTAGTGCATTATACAGTTTTAACATGAGCCTTGATTTAAATGCTACACTTTTAACAATACCAGCACAAGATAATAAGGTTGCAAATGAGAAGAGGCCATTCTGTCCACATAGACCATTTAGAAGATATAAAGACCAAATGTCAGCGAAATTGCTTCCCTCTATTGTCTGCAATGACATGTCAGTATAGACACCTCAGTCTTTTTCTGTAGAAGCCTCTTTCAGCACAGCGTTTCCATTTTTTAATTTAGAGCTTTTGTCTTTGCTACCTGCATGCAAAACACTGCACTTGTCTACATTAATCATCATCTACTCTTTATCTAACACTTATTTGAATTTCGATTGTTGCTGGATTTTCTTTTTGTTCTTCCCACTGTGTACCCTGAAGACCTCTGATCAGATTCCAGCTGCTGCCTTTACTTTTGCCACTCAACCGCTTGACAGCAACATAAACTTAGTCCTCTTACTAGCAGGGTGTCCACTATAGCAGTGGCCTTGATTGTCCAAATAATGGACACTACAGTGCAATGTGGTAGATTCAGCTAATTATGGATATTTTTACAGCTGTCCCTCAATTTATGGACATCAATGACCCTTAAGTTGCTGTCTTTTAAGAGCTCTCTGTCCTTGAGAGGCCTCTATATAGTTCCAGAGGCTTGCACCACACTACCAAGAAACAAAATTGTGTTTTTGTTGGAGTTAACCCAATGGAATGCTTAGAGGTATGTATAAATTCAAACACCAGGTTTTCTGGAACTCACTAAATTATTCCCACAAATACAATTTTGCCACATACAAATATGCCTTGATCCTCTTATACAATCCATAGCTCATTCCAGCACATGTCCACATTTCATCAAAAGTACAAACACACCTGAAGGCAACTGCATATCATTCTCAGTTAATTCATTAATCTAATTGCATATTAAGCATTACAGTCTACAGTCTCAAAGTCTAAGCCTATATCCTATATATAAGCTTACATATATTCACCCTTTGCATAAAGCATGATCAGACAGCCATTCCAACACACTGTCTTCTTTACCAGAAGGGAGTATAAGCATTTTATTTCACTACAACATGCCATAACATATAATAAAAACAATCTTTTGGGCAAAATGAAAAGCAAATTCCTCCTCATACAGCAGTATTGTGAAAGGTTGTTTTTTATGTGGTATCAACAACTTCACCACCTTGCTTTCTTATGAGGTCAAACAGTGGCTTGTGTGAAAACCTACATACCACATCTTTATTTTTTACGTTGTCTGTGGCTTCCACACACAACATACACAGTACATGCTCATGGAAAGCAATGTGGAGCAGTGGTCAGGACTCTGTGGGTTCAGACCCCAGATGAGACAATTACACCCTTGAGCAAGGTACTTCACACAGAGTACCCCTGAAAATGTCCTGTTCTTTACATGGATATAAATGTAAGTTGTTTTAGATAAAAGTTTCTGTTAAATTAATTTATATTATTCATTGTAATAATAACATTATACAATGGTTAATTAACAGTATCATCAATCAATAATAAAATAAATATTATTAATTATAATAACATAATACACAATTAATTGTAATAAACATTCTTTCAGGCAAGACAAATTACACTTTATTAGGTTCGCTGACTTCATGTATAGCAGCCTAAGCTTACAAATGAACAAAATGAACAAAACTCAGTATAAAAATAGTTTGTGATATAGAGATCTTTGAGACAATTAGGTCAACATGACAGCCTTTAATAACACTGTACAATAGTATCTGCCATAATTATAAAACCTTTACTTGCAACACTACATGGTAGCATATTTGAAAGCTGTTACTGTATTCTGAGCTTCAGAAGTGCTACAGTGAATCCAGTTTATTAAGAGCAGGTAAATATGTTCAGCCCAGTACAACATCAATGCTGTTGATGCAAGAGAAAACACAAATGATCCCTCTTGAACTTCTTGAGCTTTTCAAAGATTAACAAGACGTGAGCTGCAGTTACTCAAGGATATGTCCCCATAAAACACAAGGATTATGTCTTGAAGTGGCCCTCCACCACTTGAAAGAAGCGGATTCCAGTCACGTGTGGTCTATGCTTTCCGTTAAACTTTTTAAAACTTCATACACTTTGTTTTCCTCTTGTTTTATGACTTACATCCATCCATCATTTTAACCCCTTTATCCAATTCAGGGTCGCGGGGGAGCCAGAGCCTATCCTGGCAAGCAACTGGCACAAGGCAGGACACACCCTGGATGGGACGCCAGTCCACTGCAAGGCAGATGCACAGACGCAAAAGAGCTAATTTTCCCAGAACCCAATTAACCTGCCAGTATGTTTTTGGACTGCTGGAGGAAACCAGAGCACATGGAGGAACACAGGAAGAACATGTGAACTCCACACAGATACAGTTTCACCCCAGGAATTGAACCCAGGGCCCCAGTGCTCTGATACAGCAACACTAATCACTGTGCCACAGTGCCACCCTTGTGACTTCCAGTTCTATCTAAACCCACAGGGCCAAAAGCATCTGTGCATTCATCTCTCTGCTTCCTGTTGTTGTACCGCTGTTTGTGTGTTCAAACTTATATTCAGAATTTGCCATTACAGTACATGGCTCATAATTCCTTGAATATTTAAAAAAATATTACTGAATATTGAACAGAGTCCTCCAGCATTCTGAACATACAGAGCACAAAGCTAGGTCAGCAGTGTGGAGCAGTGACTGAGGCTCTGAATGGGGAACTGGAAGGTTGTGGCTCCGGATGCCAGTTGGGACACTGCTAACACACCCCTGATCAACTTACTGCATTCAGATTGCTCCCTGGAAAATACTCAGCTGGACACAGCTGGGTACCAACGGGTACAGCTGTACAGTGATTTGATAGAAAATGTCAGACAAACGCATCAATAACATTCAGAGTAAATACCCAGAACATTCAAAATGCCAAATATGACTGACGAGAGTATACATGGAAGCACCAGGCTTTTTAAGTGAAGAACAAAGATTCTGCACTTCCCAGAAAAATCCCACAGGGTTCCACCAGTTTTTAACAGGACTGTGAACATTCTGGCCAGAGAAGGCGTAGAAGCTTGTTTCAGGCTCCTTAACCCAGTGATTCCGACTAATACTATTTTAGTAGGAATAAAACAGGGGCCACTAAAGTTTTAGGGCCACTAAAACTATTTATTTTATGGGTGATCCTACCAGTGAGTGGTCCACCTAACTAACTTCCTGCCATAACAAAACTTCTGACGGGCAGGGACTTTTCCTTACTGGAGACTGGCACCCAAGAACAAAGACTAAATCTCAGAAATCACTGTCCTGTGCAAGGCCTCAGAGCACAGACACACACACACTCGCTAGAAGAAAGCATCCGCTTAAACATGAGGAAAGGTGCTTATTTTTCCAGGTCACACAAAACTGCGATTTTAGTGCAACTCTCTCTGCACTAAAGAAAATTCTGAAGGGTTCAAACGTGGTGCAAAAAAAGGCTGTTCCATGGCCATGTTTAACAGAAAAAGCAAATCACAAAAAAGAGATTCATAAGGCTCAGTGGAAGCAAAGTACACTACCTGTCAATCATCTATGCCCTTCTGTTGACTTCTCAGTGAACATACCCAGGATGTAATGTAATGTAATAATAATAGAGGAGTTCCGGATACACAGATTAAACTATACATTCATGGGCTCAAACCAACTCCAGGGAGGGCTGGTGAAAACTTTATGAAGCACATTTTGTAATTAGAAGACACTCACTAAAGGACACTGCTGCACAGAAAGCATTACTGAGTCTAACAAAACGTTTTACGTTTTCCGCCTGGAACAAAGACTGCTGTAAAAGATCGGAAAGTGCTTAAAATTCATCAAGGCACTAACCATGTCAACCCACACCTTTCTTAAAATCAGATCAGAGGGCCAAACTAGAAACCATAAACTGTAAATGAGGCTGATTTCAATTCAGAAACAAAAACATCATGACACAATGGGTTGTGGGTGTATGCAAGAACTGCAGACAAATGTTTTCATGCACAAATTTAAAGGGTAACTGCAGTGCCAATTTCTCAGAGCGGTTATTAAATCTTTAAAAACTATAGATACATTAATGGTATTGCAAAATTTTACAAATTCCAAATTAAGCTCATAACATGAACTTTGAGAAAGTACTGTATAGTCACTATATTGCAACAAACAACTGGTCTTCCCATGGGAAAGAGCAAGAGTTCATGTGAACTGCGATGTGAAGTGGCCCTTCCTGCTCACTAGTCACTGTGATGACTAATTTAATGTGATCAAGCCCACGAGTGAAAGTGCAGGTTGTGCAGCAGATATTCTGCCGCAGAAATGTTCCAACGTGATCTGCATAAAGAGCTGACAAGCAAGTTGTATTTGTCAGCAGAACCGTCTCAAAGTCGAGAGCAATATTTCTATTGGATTAAATGATTCACAAGCCTGCTTGATTACAATGTAAAAGGCCTCTTCACGTCACTGGAAATTGTGTTGCCTCATTCTGACTTGCAGTACTTTGGGCTACAGACACCTGGAAATTATGTCTATTTTGCGATGTAAATTGGAGGTTTCGCACATTACTATGCACATTTTACTGTGTTATTGTGGTTTGAAATGCACTTGTCAGAGCTGATTCTTTCTAACCCTGAAATATAAACATGAAATATAAACACTGCAGCTTCCCTGTGAAAAGCCCAAAACAAATAGGCGACCAAGCATTTTTGTGGACATGAGAACCGAGGAGCTTCACACCAAAAAAATCAGACTTTCTTCAGAATATGTTTGAAATAACATTCCCATCCCACACAATCAACTTCTACTACACCATACTGGGCATATGCAAGATAGGAAGGAAGCTGGGTGTTTCTTGTGTGATTTTGGTCTTAACTAGTTGGATGACTTGCTGTGAAGGAACATTTAGCCCAGCCTTGAAGGTCCACACTCCCTTCCGCCACAGATTGTTCTGCGCAAAAACAGCAAGAGGCCTTTAAAAAGACGTGCCTTTGGACTGCTAAGCATCTCAGCCAGTTCAGATATCCACTTAGAAAGTAGGTTGAGCTCTATAGTCCAGACTTCCCCAGTTAAAAGTCTAGGTCAGTAGGCAATTATGACTGGGGTTTCTCCAAGCAGGTTTGCACAGGACTCTGGGATCAGCAGATCCCCCAATGAATACCCAGTCTCCTGCAGAGATGTAGGACTTCTTGTGTTAAAGTAACTTCCTGGAAGAGGTGTTAGTGGGGCCAGCAGGGGGCGGTCACCCTGCGGTCCATGTGGGTCCTAATGCCCCATTATAGCGACGGGGACACTATACTGTAAACAGGCGCCATCCTTCGGATGAGACATAAAACTGAGGTCCTCTCTCTGTGGTCATTAAAACTCCCAGAGCGTTTCTCGAAAAGAGTAGGGGTGTAACCCCGGTGTCCTGGCCAAATTTCCCATTGGCCCTTACCAATCATGGCCTCCTAATAATCCCAATCTATGAATTGGCTTTATTACTCTGCGCTCCTCCCCACTGACAGCTGATGTATGGTGAGCGTTCTAGCGCACTATGGCTGTCGTCGCATCATCCAGGTGGGGCTCCACATTGGTGATGGTGGAGGGGATCCCCATTACCTGTAAAGCGCTTTGTGTGGAGTGTCAAGAAAAGCGCTAAATAAGTGTAAGCAATTATTAATTATTATTATTAAAACACAGAGAACAGCCTTGATGTGTTCATGGTTTGAAAGACAGCATGCCCAGCCCTCATTCCCTGTGTGCTGCTACAGGGTTTATAACAGCAGACCGGGTTCATTACAGATCCCAATTTTGAAAGCATAAAAAAGACAAATTTCAAAATTCAAAATCAAATGTCAAAAGTAAAAAATAAGTTGACTGCAATGTCATTTCCCAGAGATAATTCAGAAGAAATGATAACGTCAATCCAGTTTCCACAAGTAATCTGAAATTGCAGGTTTTTTCCCCAGAACTTGAGCTGCTTAAAAAAGTAGCATTTCGGGAGCCATCACAGTTTGTTTTTATCAACATTATCGAGATCATAAATAGAATATCTGAGAGGTGACTTAATAAAATGTGTTTTTAACCAGAAGCACAATTCACTGCATTGTAATCTGCAATATGGACCTATGACAGACACCAAAAGCAGACAGAAACCCAAACTTTCAGGAAAAAGATTCTAGTTTACTCTTATAAAAATAACATGTTAAAACCTGGTTCTGACTTGAAAAGATTCAATCAATCAGATTTTCCTAATGGCTATCATGCCAAACTCCAGGACTCCTCAAATTTAAGTTTGCATCCCTGAAAAACCATTACATCTGCCAAAACAATCCCTCAGTACTGTTGCTGCATACCGACAGACTTCACGTTCGACATCATTGCAGAAGACTGAAATAAATTCCTTTAAAATTAACAATATTATATGACACAAAATGGCAGCATGCAGTTGCGTTTTCATTAATTTATCGTAACTTAGTCACTATTAATAACAATTAATTACTATGAATTATAAGTAATAATTATGGCAGGTTACAGCCCTGGTACTCTTCGCCCAGAATACATATTCTTCAGGAACGCAAATGCCCAGGCCTTCGCATTTACTTCTGGCAGTCAGCTCATGAAGTCAGGGGACAGATTTAATTGACTTAACTAGTGACTTGTGTCAAATGGGCACACGTTACCACAGTCCAACACAGCAAATCATGCAAGAGAATGCAGGAATCACACAAAGTGGCAGCCAGTTCCAAATTTATTTTTCTTCAGGAGCACAGAAAGGAACAGTTGGCAGAACGAGGGTGTGGAAGCCCATTTGTGGTTGACAGAAAATGAGGTACGTTAGAGGGAAAATCCACTGATGAATCCAAGGGTCTTTTAATCATATGTAAATAGCTGCTTAATCTATTTGAAAGGCCAGTCACACACAGCATGGTTTTTAATCAGGAACAAAAAGAACTTATTACATACCAAGCCAACTGGTAATGACATGACATCAGTTTTAATAACTGACTAATCCTCATTAACCCAGTACAAATCCGAAGAGCGTACTGTAACAAGTTGAGCCAAATATGAAACCTTGAATCTTTTTAGGTTTAGTCATTTATTACAATGGCCTGCTATCATCTGCACATGGTTCTACATTCAGAAAACCAACAAGGGGGTGACACTGAAAAACATCATGCACGCGAAAAAGCCATTTGGCATTTTGAAACAAACTCAAGACTTGACAACTGTAATCATGATGTCCTTCTTAAAATGGGTAGGAACTGAACCTTGAAGAGACAGAGGTTAAGGAGACATCATTTCCTAGAAGTACTAACTGCACTCCTAACGAGCAGGCAACCCTCACAGAAGATACAGATGACACACATTTCAAAACGGTGTGCATCTTCCCTTTCATGGCGGGTGACTGATATATGCAAGAGGGCTCAGTGCACTTAGCATGGTACGGAAGTGACATCATCCCCTTGAGGCCTAGGCAGTGCAGAATTCTGCCGCAACAGAGAAGCCAATCTTATGCCACAAGGAAGTTCACTGACATGTGCGCTCCAAGCCCACAAGCAACTTGTGATCAAATCCTGGCAAAGGCAGAGCTGAGCTGCACATCTTACATTGTTACCGTGAGCCCACTTTCACAGGCTGAGGTTGCAGTAGAGGAGAAGGAGGGGTTAAGAGGGGGATAGATCAATAGGGCTCAGTGCACTGAGCCTGTTACTGAAATGACATCACGCGCACCCTCTTCTGCCATAGTGGCCACTATCTAGAGAGTGATGCTGTGTGACTCACAAGCAACCGTGATCAACTCCCACCAGGGGCAGAGCAGAGCTACACAGGTTCCAAATATGTTATGTCATGTCATTTGCCAAACCCCTTTATACCGTATGATGCTTGTCGGGTAGGCTCCGGCTTCCCGCGAAACACGAGCACAAGGCAGGGTATACTCTGGAAGGGGCGCCAGTCCATCGCAGTACAAGTGCAAGCCAATCATACATGGGGACGATTTGGAGGCCATGGTAAATGCCGAGGGGGGAAATTTCGCCTGGACACCGGGATAACTCCCTACTCTTATCGAGAAATGCCCGGGGATCTTTGATAACCGATGACCACTGACAGTCAGGACCTCGGTTTAACGTCTCACCCAAAAGACGGAGTTTTAATATATGTAAAGAATAAAAGGAAATATTTAACCAACCAGAATTACTTTATGTCTTCTACTTAAAGCATTTGAGGTGAATGCCACCGAAAAGAGCATTCGGTAGTGCAACATATCAAGATCAAAGTGACTTTCACCTGAGGAAATTGTGGTTAAGATCTGTGAAGTTTGGAAAAAAAATGACTTAGCTTCTAGAGATATGATTTCCTACCCAACAAAAATGATAAAAGCAGCAATAATCTGCTGGCAAAATCAAAGACGTGTCTAATCTTAGGTGCTGCCTGACAATTCTTACAGATGGCTATTACCAAGAAACGGCACTGGATTGAAAAAATAAGTAGACAAAGTAGCTTGTGTGTTATCTGTAAAATTAGGTTAGTTTTATCTGCTCTTAAGACGGGGTCAGGACTAGATAAAAAAAAAAATGAATCAATATGTTACACCAGAACATCTGAAGGGGGTGTACTCACTTTTCCTCCACACTGTAAGTGGTAAGCAGGTACCCATGTGTCCCCCAAAGATAGGCAGCGAGCTCCCCGCGCACAGGTTCAAAGAGTTAAACACGCGCTGTCGCAGTGCTCGCAGTGTAGGAGGTGACATATGATGCAATGAACTTCATCCCTCACCCCACATCCACAAACCACAGCAGAGAGAGCAGGCTTGGTGCAGAGAGACATGGCGGAGGAGTAAAGCAGTCTGTGTATGAAGCATATGTTTCTCCTGGTACTCATTCACCTACAAAGAGAAATGAGCTGAATCCCTGGCTGTTACAGTCTACCAAGATTTCAAAGCTTTGTACAAGGCAGCTTGAGGCAAAAATACCAGTGTCTACTGCAGGATAAGTTAAAACAAATTAACTACCTCGAAATTAAAAGCGAGGAGACGATGACTGGCATACGGGAAAATAAAGGCGTGACAATCCTCTATTAATCAGAATATGGTTGTTCAGAAAATGACTTACAAACGTCATTTTATCAGACAACGTGATTCCAACTTGCGTCTTTCCATTTCCTGGCCTTCTTGGGCACACATTTCTTAGTGAACTTCCCTGACCAAAAAAAAAAAACAAATGTCCAGACTCAAATACAAACATGGTGCTTGTGCACCTTTTCCTACACCAGCTAACAACCAAAGGAGTCTCCAGCTGCCCTACCCTGATAGTCACGTCCTCCTGGCCAAGAGACTGTCAGACAGTACTGGTAGGTACTGGAAGACAGGAGTTTCCAGGCTTTAGGATGAACTCTACATTGAAAGAATGGCTTCTGACCATCTGAGTCTGACTCTGTTGCTTATAAGGTCAGTAAACCTTGCTTTTCAAAGGGAATGAAGGTCTTGCACTCTAATCAAATGTTTAACGCATTCCAGAAAGCCACTTTGTTTACATCCTCTGCCAGGTTGAAGAGGCCTTATCTTTGACAGGCACTACTCTGCCTACATCACCAACTATTTTCATGAAGTATAATTGCACACGCTGGCACCTATCATTTTTGCTTTTTTTGGCACAGAAAAAAAAATAGTTTCTGGTAAGTGAAATGGACTGTGGGGCAAACCACAGTGCCCAAACACGCAGTGAACACGGCCGTGGAAAGAAAATGGCTGTCCGACCAACGACCAAGCGTTTAAGAAGCAAACGGAACTTGAGGCACACAGCCCCCTGTGAGAGTATTGAGGCTCTCACGTGAGGGCTAAAAATTTAGAAAGGAAAATCCTCAGGAAAGCACTCCTATGCTATCTGTTCAAAAAACAACAAATTCAATTGAGGTTGGATAGCTCAGAACTATTAAATAGAAAAGCACCCTAGATGACAAAATATATGGTTCTGTTTATTCAATAAGCATAGATTTCTGTCCACTCTTTTATGGACAGTGGGGAGTCAGAAACTGAGGAAATTTACTTTGGTTACAGCCATTGTCTGGCAGACTGTGAGGGCACAAGAAAAAAAAAATGATGACCAACAACCCTCTCATATTACATTTGCAGATAGAAATAATCTACCATGGAAGGGTACCAAACAGAACTGAAACAAAAATGCTTTAAAAAGAGAATGTCAACAACGGGATTATGAAATGCTCAGTCGATTGGGTTTATCCCGACCGACACCGAGATGATTATCACTTAAAACTAGCTACCAACAGATAGATCTGCAGTCTGGAGGAAGGAAAGTTTTCCTGTGATTTTTCTACATGAAACATGACGCACGTAGCCGCAAATGGTCATTTGGATTTATTCTATAACCTAAGAACTAACATACATTTAGAAACATCCCTAAAACTCTGCCTGGGCAAACATTAAACTGCAAGTGAAGAAAAAAAATCGAAGGATGGTTATTTGAGGGATGAATGTATTGATTATGGGCCACAAACTAGTTTGAGAAAGAGGTCTTTACTGTCTTAGCGCAACACAGGAGTGGTAAGACAACCACATGAAGCTGAAGGTGATTGTCTTCCAGCAGTCTTGGAGAGCAATTTCACAGCAATGATCCAGAAACCTAGCACTGCACAATAACCTCTGGGATTAAGATAAATCACAGCTTTCCACTGGAGTTGGTCACAGCTGGGTGTGCTGTAACCATATTACTTAAATCCTGTTATGTTAATACAAAAAAAAAAGTGGTTGTTTGTTCTCGGCATATATAAGAATATTCACAAAAAATCAGAATAAGTATTGAATAAGACATGTATGGCATGCATTAAACAATAAAAAATTTAAATAAAGGGGGAAGATCTTGAAATTCCTCCATTGTGAGGCCATGTGATGCGATTAAACACATGCTTTAGGTGTGTTTCTGCACACATGTAGCCAAGAGCAACGGTGCTGGTCTCTCCACAGAGCTTCGGCGCTCCAGTAATCGAAATAAATCGCCCTGGGTATTTTACTTCGTTTTCCCAGTTCCATCCTTATTATGGAGTATCAAGCTGTGGTCCTGCTGAAAGTAATTCTTCAGCAAGCAAAGCCCACCTCACTGCATAGAGACTCATGAGGCCTGAGATCACCCTGGCTTCTGTAGCCTTAAGCAGACTAAGACATGTATATCCCTTCCTGGATAGGACACTGGTATATCCCAGGGGTGACGTATGTGCAGTGCTGGTCCAGGTTTATACAGGTGGACTGGAGAAACTGTGGTAAAGCACCTCACTCAACATGCAACAGCAGTGTCTACAGTGGGGACTCGAACCCACAGCCTGTCATCCTAGCTTCTCTCTGCTGCTCCTCTTCATTCTGGTACCATTCACCCAGAATCAGATCACTGGTCAGGCATACGATACAGCATTCTCTCTTACTCCTGGTCCAGGGAAGGCTCAACTCTACTGATTTTCCAGAGAACTCAATCTCTGGTGACCGGGAACATGTTGTAGTTCAGATCAATCGCCCCACTTGATCAGATCCAATCACGTGAAGAACAACACAGCTGAATGCCCATCAGAGAACCCCCTGACTTTGGGACCAAGGGGGGCGGTAAACTGCTCTAAAGAATTAAGTAAAACATTAATTAAACATAATTAAAATAATTAAACAAAACTTAAATGCATCAAAAAAAAAATCAGCTTCTATGCTAGCAATTATTTTGCGTATTACAAATGTTTAAAACAACCCAAGTTTAAATTTCAGCACTACAAAGACCCAGTTGGACATCTGGAAATGTCATGAGGGTCCAACATGTAGGACTTTTCAACCAGACACGTGACTTGCGAACAGGGCAACAGTGAGTGCGATCCAAGACTCACTATTTGGGAAGAAATTGAATTAGCTCCCAAAACTAAAAGGCAGATCTCTGCATGAGCTTGTTTGAATAATTTTGCATTGTTGCTCCAGAAATTAAACAAATTGCTAAAAATCTAATGGAATGAAGCAGCCATTCCAATACTGAAACAGACACGCCAATGAAAAACAAGTTAGTCAGTCCAATAACTTCCTTTCGAAGAAGACTGAATAACCATTGGACATGATTTACTTCACCAGAGCCCTACTTAAATCCTGCCCCAGTTAAGCCTTCACTTCACTACCTCGTGCATTTCTCTAGGAGCATCTGAAGATGATTCTGGGACTAAGCACACAAATTCACAAACTGGGACTCTTAATGGTCAAGTACGACCCTATTTTCAAGGCAATTGGCTGTGCCAAAAATAAGTGAATTCCGTGAAGTTCACTCCCGTAACTGGCCACACTTACAGTATGAGACCCAGAACAGCTGCTTGACTTTTAAGATGAATCTGTACTTAAGAGACAGGTTGAGACAAAGCTGTCAGCACACTTTTCAACTCCACTTGGTGAAACACAGACCAAAGGCGCACAACTCCAGTCCCGGACAGCCAGACGATCTGTGGTCTTCTTTCCTTTCCATGTCCTTAATTATCCAATTGAACGGATTAAAGCCTCTCCATGATCTTAGGAAGATGGAGATGTAAAAGATACCTGTAAACCTGTTTAAGGGATAGCAGCCCTTAAACCCTGGAATTGGGATTTTACTGTGACAGACTCTCAGAGGACACCAGACATCTACGGCACCGGAATCCAGTTTTCACTTGGACCTATTGGGAAAAACAACGACTCCGGTGTTTGACTGCGAATTGTACTGCCCGCCTCAAAGATCATGTGTGTTAGTTTCACACCTCTGTGTTTAAGGTTTGGACAAAACAGATGCAGTCACAAATGTAACACTGTACCGCGCTCTATTGTATGTGTCAATAAATCACAGAGCTCTTTTCCACGCTAGAGGAAACATTTTACTATTAATGTCACCCAGCATTGCTTCCAGTTACTTCTTTAAAATGTAGATCGTCATTAAAATAAAAGCTGGCTCCCCTTTGAGCGATTACAAGTAAAACCATAAAATAATGTATTTTAATGTAAATCGACGTCTTTTAAAAAACGAGACGCTTCATTCACGCTAGGCACCCATCAGCCATAAAAACCATCGTTAAAAATAAAATATGCCGAACACTCACGTTTCTTTCGCCGCTAGAGCCAAGTACAACGCTGATACGTTTGTATTTACTTTTATTTTTTAGAGGACGTTTTATGTGGCTGATCATTTGGTCGGACTAATTCTCAGACTGGAGATTATCCGAAAAAGTTCCGCACTCCACAACTCAAAGTTGCCTAACTTTTCTTCTTTAATTTCACCAGGCACCAAGCGACTGATTCAGATAAAAATCCATTACTTTTCGCAAACCCGTTCACGTAAAATGTAGGACCCGACTGTCAGCATTTCAACAAAAAGAAAAAGTCGCGATTCCGCCTAGTACCCTCACCCGGTGCCTCTCCCACATTCTCAGACAGTTTTATTAAAATTTTCAGACAAAAGGAAAACAAAAATGGCAGCCTGTCTTATTTTTATAAGGACAGGACGCCATATTCTGCAGATCCCAAATTTACTAAAACAATTCACCTTTAAAAAACGAAAGTAATCTGACAAAATCGAAATTTGAGACCAGTTTATTTGCATTAAGGGCATGAATGATTGTTTACGAAGAATTGCAGGTTTGAATAGCCCGGCTCTTAAAAAAAAAACTAGACACTTCCTACAACAATCATGCCTTGCAAAATTGCACTGCATTTGCTAAGGCGCTCGGATGCTTTTTTTGCAATTCAAATTTATCCTGAAAAAGGGCACCGCCGCAGCCTTTTAGATCTTGCATTTTGGCCACGACACAGAGGGAAATGTTTTACAATCCCAAAAGGAGGTTGTCTTTCCCAAACATGCGCTTGCTTTTGTAATATTTGTAATTTGCAACTTTTTTCCCCCGACTCAAATGAACGAAATTAACTCTTTTAAACATGCAATGCGCGCACCAGAACATGTTTAAAGTTCTCAGATAGAAAGACAATGAAGGATTGCATACAGACCTTGATCCCCGATTGCAGATTTTGTCTCTTGTATATATATATTAAAAAAGGTTGAGATGTTCTTTCTGCCTGCCTTCAATCGGAGTTCAGACCTTCCGGGTCGCCTACTGTTCACTTCTGGTTGCTGCAGGCGAAGAACGGCTTTCATTACCGTCTGATTTACAATGGCTCGACTGAACAAAAATTAAAAATACTCCCCAAGTACGAGACAGCGGCTCACATCGTGAAAGATGCACAATTGAATAATGTTGCCCGCTAGTCTTCACAACGCAGGAAGCTTTTAATTAGCGTCTCATTTACTCGTCTCACACTGACTACACGCTTTTCAGCGGACAACAAAAATGGCACGTATTTGAACGGAACAAAAGAGGGGGTTTCTTGTGTTGTGATTTATGTTTAAGACCAGGCGCATTTATTAGAAATAGGAAAGGGCGACTCTTTATTCTATAGACGTCAGTTCGTAGTCTAACCATTCGAAGCGATATTGCGCTCTTTGAAATAACTGGATTTCAGTTTTTCACCGTGAAAACACAAAAAGACGTAATATGAGTTCAGCATTGCTGTCGATTCTCTCCCCCCCAGCGCCAGAATAGGTTTGAAAAATATGTCCGCACATGTTTCCTCTAGGCCTGGCAGTTCCCATGCCAGTCTCCCCGTCCCAACAACACACCGACAGCACCTCAAATTCATGCACGGGCTAAATTTAATTAGGTTTATCCGCATTTGTTGTTAGTTACCAATATGCAATTAGCTAATATTAGACTCAGGTTATTTTCTAAAACATTATTTATACATGCGCACATTTTCTTCTGCCTGTTTTACTCATTTTTAACTCCCAAGTTCACTGAAGTAATCTTCTTAGCCATTACTAATATGACTAGCATTAGTAACGTAAAATAATCAAGAACGAACTACAGTAAAATACTGTAATCTGTTCTTGAATTTCTGGGTCATTTATAAAGCACTAGTTGTTTCAGTACATAGGGAAATGAAGACTCGTGACAGTATTTTATTCTGTACAGACAAATGTTTGTAATAATTACACTCCTTGCTGTCAGATTTAAACTCCTAAAAAAGGCCTTCACCAAGCACTGGTAAAATCAAAGGTTATTTAATGATTCTGTTAATTAAAGGTTATAATTATGATATTATCGTTTTCGTTGCCCTCTCAAATAAGCAGTAGAAATATTTAGCCACTGTGGTGCATGAAAACAGGCCCTTATTTAAAAAAAAAAACAAGAACATGAGAAAACTACAGGTGATGAGAGGCCATCCATGCTGTCTGTGCTTATCATTTCTGGACAAACTTAGCGATGCCATCATGGCACCAAAAACAGTTCCAGTATCTTTTCGGCCACAGCCTGCCAAGGGAACTGATAACTGTGTGAAAAAGTGTTTTCTTGTACAGGTGCAACAGTTCTGCCTGTGAGCTCTCACCTTATTTGGTTTCTTCCTTATGGATTCCCTTTGAAACTGGGAAAGTCTCAATAAGGCCTGCTCTCAGATATCATCTTCCAGCACTGAAAATAAGTCCCTTCATCCCTGAAATGGGGCTTGTTCTTCTCTGGACTTTCTACAACCACCTTCTTGAACCATTTCGCAAAGCGAGAGACCAAAGCCAGACAAAGTGGCTGATTTTGAACTTTTTCTTTGTGTAGTGCATCTCCCACATTGCAGTCCTATCCACAGTACACATCCCGTGTATCCGTTTTATCGATCAAAAGCACAAAAGCTGCCCAAACGTACACAAATTACACACGGGCGCTCAAAAAATCACAAATTCTGGTGAAGCAATAGAAACAGTCAGTGCTATTGCCTCCCAGCCCTTGAGCCCTGGGTTCGATTCCGGTTTGGGGTACCTTCTAGGTGGAATTTACGTTCCACCCATATTTTGGTGATTTTTCTTCAGTTTCCCCCCCCCAAAGAATTTCAATGAGTTTAATTGGTGCCTTTGAATTGCCTAAGATAACTACCACCTGGATTCACATGTTGGCTGGATGCACATCAGTTTCAGCCCCATTGCAGAGCTCATCAATGTAGTGCAACTAGGTTTTGGCTGTGCTCTTGTTGAAACTATCATGTGCCAGTCAACCAGAAACTAAGCAGATGTGAATTTGAAACTAAGGCCTGTAGTTTAAGCCGGTACCATTGTTTCAAGAAGTGGCTGGGTGAGATACAAGGAATAATTAGTTTCTTGCAACCAAATGGGCTACATTAGCCAAATACCTCTTCTTATTTCTTCCGTTTCTTGTGTCCTTAAGTATACGGCGGTCTTCTGTTTTCATTGCACAGTGCAACCACCGGATGGAGCTGTCACACTGTCTCACTTAATGGCTGACATCAGTGTTTTATTTGCATTTAATGATGTTGTGTCACCTCTGTGGCTTTTGGAGCACTTTCTGAGTAGCTTTTTATCTCAGGTTGCTGGTTAGGCACTTTGTGGGTCATTGCTGAGAACAAGGTGTGTGAGATGTCTGCGAGGATGCTAGGAGCTGGAGGGGTGTTTGTTCAGGTCACTTTAGACAGATGTGAAGAAAACCAGAAGCAGAACATGTTTACTATTTTTCTCCAGTGTACAGAAAGCACAGGAATGTGCAGTTTAATAGAGATTGAAAGATTGAAACCCTGTTCACGCTGGGGATTTTACTGTTGCAACTACAGCCAATGAGCATGGCGTCCTGTTCTGGTCCCGGAGATCCAGAGTGTTTGCAACTTTCCCAGGTCTCTTTAAAGCAGCAGCTGGGAGAAGCCGTCCTACTGCTCCAGATAAGCCAGTGATCAGCTGGTTTAGCTCACCAAGAGCCCAGTGGCAATGAAAACCCACCAGTACCTGGATGGGAGACCTCCTGGGAAAAAATAAGGTTGCTGCCCACCCTGCGGTCCACGTGGGTCCTAATGCCCCAGTATAGTGACGGGGACACTATACTGTAAACAGGCGCCGTCTTTCGGATGAGACGTGAAACCGAGGTCCTGACTCTCTGTGGTCATTAAAAATCCAAGGGTGTTTCTCGAAAAGAGTAGGGGTGTAACTCTGGCGTCCTGGCCAAATTTCCCATTGGCCCTTACCAATCATGGCCTCCTAATAATCCCCCTCTATAAATTGGCTTCATTACTCTGCTCTCCTCCCCACCGAGAGCTGATGTGTGGTGAGTGTTCTGGCACACTATGGCTGCCGTCGCATCATCCAGGTGGGGCTGCACACTGGTGGTGGTGGAGGGGAGTCCCCATTACCTGTAAAGCACTTTGAGTGGAGTGTCCAGAAAAGAGCTTTATAAGTGTAAGCAATTATTATTATTATTATTATTATTATTATTATTATTATTATTATTATTATTATTATTATTATTATTATTATTAAGACTCTGCCCCTCCAGCATCAGGATAGGACAGGCCTGTGCTAGGGCCTGCAGGTAAAGGAAGTACCAATTGATCTATCCATCCGTTTTCTAACAGCTTCTTCCAAGTCGGCGTCCCAGGGGAGATGGAGCCAATCATGGCAAGCAACAGGCACGAGGCAGGGTACACCCTGGGAGGGACATCAGTCCGTCTCAGGGCAGACATGCAGTTCACAAACACACACACAGTCACACCAGAGCCAGTTTTCCCAGATGACAATTAACCTCCCAGTATGTCTTTGGACAGTGGAAGGAAACGGGAGCACCCAGAGCAGACCCACACAAACATGGGGAAAAGAAGCTCCATACAGATCCAGATCGCACCCCAGGTCAGGAAAGAAAGGGCTGCGAGTCAGAAATGCTAACCACTGCGCCAGATGTGCAACTTGTATTGTTTCCAACAGTGGCAATGCTACCATTAGTCTGGACTGTGAGTAACTCTTCTTAGTGCACTTCTCACTGTACTGATCCCTCACAGGATCAATAAAGTATCTATCATCTATCTAGTCACTTGTTGAACGGACGGACAAATGATAATCTGCACATGGAATTTGCCTACTGTAAGTCATGTCTGTTCCAAAATGTAGTGCACCATTAAATTTTTTGCAATTCTAGTGATAATATCTATATGCATTTGTTGAGGTTATAAGTGATCATTGAGAAGTTTCAATCTACTGTAATTTAGGTAGCAGCTTTTAAGATAATAAGCTACAAAGGAATTGTACATGATTATTATCAATTCTAAAAACAACAGATTCTGAAATTGTGATAAGCAAGCGAAAACACCAAGCAAAAAATGATATTACTCGAAGACAGCAATGTTATACCACAACCATATGTGTAATGCAGGGCCTTATGCAGACGGTCATAAGCGAGGCTGATATTTACCACAGGCAGATAAGTGCTGCTGAAAAACTGGGCAGTGCCATTCCTAAAGGAAATGAGGAAATGTTTATTTAAAATAATTTACCAGTGCTGTATGCAGACTCTAACCCAGCTAGCTAGTGCATCTCTCCTGACCTCTCACCTATTCAGTGACACTGGAGACTCTACAAGTCTGCAAGCAACTCCTAAAAACCCTCCAAGAGTTTGGGGGTGATTCTGCTACAAATATTAAAACTCTTTTCCCTGATTACTGGGCAGCTCATCATTCTCATGCAAGCCTGATTTCACAGCGTCTGAAACCGATGTGCAATTTGACTTTCTTCCCCCAACCAGTTCACAAAAAGCGTGTAGGCCCAGTGACCTTCAGACTGCCTCGGTGGCTATAGCACAGGGATTAGTTGATGGATAATTAACTTTTTTGGCAGGAAATATCAGGCTTTGATTTCAACCAGCTGTGTTTAAAAAATTCCTCTATCCCCTACCTTTTCTGAGCACTCAGTCTTAAATAGTTTTGGCTCTGTATATATTTTAAACCATTTTCCTTCATTTTGTTTTTGCTTCTCTAGATAATAGCATTGTAAAATAGAGAATCCTTCTTATTGCATGCTCTGAACATTTGACAAAAACTAAAATGGAGCCTAGTCTGCTTTTTAGATATCATACATAATGGCTACTGAAAGTGATTTGATTTCTTAAAAACCTTTCTTTAAATATGCTATGTTGATGGTATTTATTTGATATATTTTTCACAGATCCCTGAGTACCATGCATAGTCACCACAGAATCAAGTGTGACAGAACAATGACTGAGCAATGACCTCAGTGGAACAGAAATATGAAAATTTGATTGAAAATATCAATATTCCAGAATACTCATGAACTGATCATCTTAAGCAAACAGTTCAGAGGCTCAGGACAATGTTCCTTTTAGCAAATGTCACAGAACATTTTATTTTTGTCAGAGTCAGCATCAATGTGTGAGTGTGTCTTTGCAAGTGCTATGTGCAGCTGCACTGCAAATCTCAAGTAGCAGAGTTTAAAAATGAAACATATCACTTTCTTAAAGTAATCACTGTTTTAATAGGCATCACCTTCATGTGCAGAAACTGCGAGTTAAAACACCTAAACCGTGAGCTCCATTAGCTTTTAATGCAGTTCACTGTGCTGGTTAAACAGGCTTGTACCATGAACACTGTTCCACAGACTGCTGTGTTGAAGGAACGCAGCCTCCTGCAGAGCTGCCTACAGGCAGAGGGTGAGACAGATAATTCACTACAGCTCTTAGCAACAGATCAGAATTACAACAATAAGAAACTATATGTAGTAAGATCGTGCCCCCCTTTATATACAGACCAGAGGTCTCCAGATCTGCTCCTGGGGGGTCCCCAGTCTATGCTGTTGTTCCAGCTGGAATCAGTCCAGAAAAGACAGACCAGAGGGTATCGATTCCCTGTACAGTGCGTCTTTCCCTTCATGTTACAGTACTTTACCATTTGCAGGTGTCTGTACTATCCAGGCCCCCTACTTTAATGGTACCCCTTCTCCCGTGTGCATGGGGAGCTGTTACAGGGCGGAAGAAGCACTCTAGGCAGAATCTTCTGAACTCAAAAGTACCAGCAGGGGTTTATCCGAAAACATGGGTCAGGAGGCCAAGAGGGTCAAAAACCAAGTCGAGATCCAGAAGACAAAGCCAGGGGTCAGAGCCAAAAACCTAAAACTCTTGCAGAACAGGGAACAATGTAGCCCTAGCTGTGTACAACCCAATACTGAGCAAGGAGTGGAGTGTCAGGTTGGTTTAAGTAGGCAGGTGGAAGAAGGTGTGATTAGTTCATTGGAAACTGCACTGGAATGTGAAGGAGTTGATTGAGAGCGGTGAGTTCTGAACGTGTGATTAAATATCTTTAACAGAAGATTCTGGTTGTCTTTTTCTGACACGTTTTGAGTTTCTTGCCCCTTTTGCAAGCCTGCAATGCACAAGAGTCACTGAGGCTCCTCTGTTTGTAGCTTTAACACCCTGTTCTTCTCCAGATCACGAGTGCCGCCTCCCTGTTTCTATCTGTATTTGGGAAAAAACACTTTTTTTTTGCTTGTAAGTGTAGTACTAATAAAATGTTTATTAAATCTTGAAATGTTTATTTTTTACATGTTGCAAACTTCCACTCAAAGCAGAGTGCAAGCTTTTCTGTAGCAAGAAATATTGTTGTTACAGATATTGAAACCACAAAGAAAAACAAAGACAGAAGAAAAATGAGGTCATGATGCCAGTTTTGCCTCCGTAATGCTGATATTTATTTTTTAAGTAACAGACTGAGAAATTAAATATCATCTATTAAGACAGGTGTCTCCAAGCCTGGTCCAGATGAGCTCCTAACCAGTTAGATTACCAGCTTGGTAACATCTGTGTTATCAATGAATTTGGAAAGTGATCTGTACAACTGAAAGACTCCTGGTTCATGAGCGTTAAAGGACACTTAGATTTTGGTCCCAAGTGATCTGTAAATTGCTTAGTTTAACAAGTCACCTGGTCACCTGGTTAACTGATCACAATGAAATTGTTCGTCATCTTTAGAAACTGGTGACTGTCACGATCATAATCCCTCCTCTTAAAGCAATCCAGCTCTCTCTTATTTTGCTGATTTCATGCACCTGCCCCCAATCCTACCCCTCCTTATTTAAGCCTGGAGCTCTCACTATTGCGGTCTCAGCATTGGAAGATGGACGCCTGGAAGCCCGTCTACCAGCGGGTCCAGGAGAGACCCGATGGCATAGGCTTCATCACGGCGTCCTGACCATCTGAGTCCAGGGCTCGGAGGGCCTGGCCTCGTCATCCTGTTTTTATTCCCTGTCCCTGTACTGGATCCCGTGCCAGTTTTTAACTTTGCCTCGTTTCGTCTCGGATGGATCACCCGGATTTGGACCTTGGACTTTGCCCTGGATTTCCCTTGGACTTGTCTGCCTTGGCCACACCCCGTGAACACCAGTTCACTGTCGTCACGCCCCCCTGTTTGTCAACCTGCCCTGATCCTTGTCGTCTCCCCCTCATTGTCCTACTCCACTCACTTCTGGATTATACCGTCTGCATGGGGTCCTGGACTATGCTTCACGCTTTCAGTGAGTCAGTGTTGACCTAGAGTGGCATGGTGTTGCAGTGGGCAGCATTGCTGTCTCTCAGTGCTGGGGCCCTGGGTTCAATTCCAGACCTCAGGTGCTGTCTGGGTGGAGTTTGCATGTTCTCCCCGCATCTGTGTGGGTTTCTTCTGCTTGACATACTGGTAGGTTAGCGGGTGTGAGTGTGTACGTGTCTGCATGTGCTCTGTGATAAACTGGCATCCCCTTCAGGGTGTATCCTGCCCTGCGCCTGTTCCTTGCTGCGATGGGCTCCGGCTCTTCTACAGGAAAAATCAGTTAGAAAATGGATGGATTAGATGCTGACCTATATAACATCCTAGACTGTCCAGGAGCAGTGTTGGAGACACACGCATTGTGATAATGGATGATGGTTACATTTTTGTTACATGAAAACTGGGGATGCAGCATGGGACTGAGAGAACAGAACAGTCCCTTTGATGTCAAACCCGTCCACTACAGGGGGATGAAGAAATGAATAGTTTCTTTAGAACAGCCAATCGAACTATCGAGCAGACCATCAGCAGAAAATACGAACAGGCGCTAGAGACTGGAACCCAACTTCAAGTTAAAAGGCAGTACCACTTCTTTGGTTGTATTTCTAAACAGTGAGAGAGAGAGAGAAAAAAACATTGCTGCGCTTTTTTTTTGCATTCATTATATTCTGTCAACAAAGTATAAATAGGCTAAACAACCATCTAGGGTTCTGGGACGGAGATTAACCCCCTCATGGAGGAACACTGAGCGTTGAATACAGCACTTCTGTAATGAAGTAAGCGCTTCAAAAACTAGGATTGAGGCTATAAAGAACTTGTTTCAAACTAAACCCGTTTTTCTTTCCAAAAAAAAACCTTTGCGTTGCGCAATATCTAAATTTACAGCCGCTTAAACTAATCGTTCTTAGTGTCAAGCCTTCGTTTAATTCCTTCTGGAAAGCGAATAAACTTAGCATAAAATTGTTTCAAATACAATTACAGTAGAAAATTATATTCATAAAAGGTGCCTGAGATCTACTAAATATAAATATGAAATACTTAAAATATCCTGTGAAGTCGCTCTTCGATTCATTTGTAATTCTAACAGCGTTGCTGTTGAAGTGTTGCTGTTGAAGTGGCTGAAGAGCTTGAAAGAGAAAAGCTGGGCGGCCCGATAAGCAGTAAAATAACCTCTACTGCCCCCAAATAACTGAAGAATTCGCGTGAACGCAAACAAACAGCAGTTTACTAAATCAAGTGAGCAATTAATCCTTTTACATATTTCAGGCACTAGCAGGCGTAGTGTAGAGTTTCATATTATTTAACAAAGATAGCCTATACAATTATAAATGGACAGACATCAATTGTAATTCACAATTACATAAGCATCCTTGCACTTATTTGGCTAAAAAAAGGCATCGGATTTACCACAGTATAATATAATATCACAGCAAATTCCTTTAGAAAAGATCCAAATCGCAAAATCCAATATGACAAAATAGTGCGCCAGGAAACGTCACTGCAATTAGCGAACAAATAAATATTGAATCAATACAGTAGTACCTGTATTTTTCGATACCTGCTACATAACCATGAATTGCACTGACATTAGTAGTAGTATTCATCCTCTTACGTAATACCAGTCCCTTCAGAAAAGCGATCGCTGGCAATTTTAAGTTACCAAATATTTGAGGTTTGGCGAAACGATGTATAATTTTGCTCTTCCAAGTTCGCATTCCTTTGTTTTATTTTATTTTTTTTAAAACGGGCTACTGTTGCTTTCTGAGTGGAATTTTTAAACCCACATTTCGAAGAGCTCCATCTATCACAATCTCTCCATCAACATTTTTCACTTCGTAAAAAGCAAAACCAGCAAACGTCAAATCCCATAACCGAACTAGTAGCTGAATCTCAGTTATGGAACAAGTCACCTTTTTCTCGGGCAGAAAATCCCCAAGCATCACAACCAAAGCGAGTGAAGAAGTCACGTATCCTTCTTAAGTCGAAACGGTGGTTTGCTTTTTAACTTTCGCTTACCGATTTCATACCAGAAAGCGAAGGCTAATCCGGCTGGCATGGGGAGTGAGGCGAGACTACTGGGCGCCAAGCCACCTCAGGGCTCACACACACACAGGGAGCAATTCTGAGATTTCAATTAATTTAGGGCGCGGGGAAAAAAAACCTGGCAGATCCTTCTAAAACCGAGTCGAACAACATGCCAACTCGACCCAGGAGTCTGGAACTGTGAAACTGCGCCGCTCCCGCCTTTCGTATTATTTCCAATGAGACTGAAATTGAACATAACATCTATTTCTTAAAAATAATATCAACATTAGCCACTATTTTCATATAAGTTTGCAAAAAAAAACCCAGGAGGCTTTTACAATAGGACATAACCAAAATACACGTTGAATGGTTTCAGAGCTACTTTAACAAAAAAATAGTTTTGCACAACAAGGGTCTTTAGTGGGCAATTTCGATTAATTGTTTTATATGAAACCTCCTGAACCTTATTAGTTATACAATATTTATTAGACATTATCCAATTTTATTTCCCAGTCAGTCCGTTTCCCAAATGAGGAATTCCAATATACTGTAACAGAGAGGATATTTTCAATATTGCAATAGGAATCTTACAAAATTATTACATTCATAACTCAAAATACCCTTTCCTCGTATTCTAATACAAGCTGTAAATTCTTCCATGGGTTCTAAGGGACTACTAATGTACTGACATGAATGTACCACTGCTCAATTTTTGCTATCAGGGTAAACAGCAGAGAGAAAAGAAACCCTCTGTTACGTCATACAAATCGTCGAATTAATTCCCTGGCAGGCGACATGAAATCCCACTGCTGCTAAGCCGAAAGTGTTCGGAGCTCATTGCTGCGACTAAATCACACCGGCAAATCAGAAATACTGTACCTGTCGGAACGATTCCCGTCACCCGTTTGATTTGCCTGCGAGGGAGACTCGAACATTTTGATGAAATGGCTGCAACATTGTGGAGGCTGTTTTGGACGATGTCTGGACCGAGTTCCGCACCCTTAGAGATGAATTACTAATGGCGTTTTCGTGTGTATTGAGGTAATGTTAGGGGCTTTTACTGCAGCTTTTACATATCGGGAAAATGTAACCGGGTCGTTGCCGTGTTTTTTTTTTGGAGCACAAAGACTGAGCGCAGTGTGTATGTTTCTTTACAGTTTTGTTGTTTAAGTAGGAAAATTGTTGACACCCACAACAAAATGTGTAAAATAATCAGGAATCTGCGCAAAACTCCCCCCAACACATTTAAGAACAGCCCAGATCCCGTGGAATCGCTCCACAGTGCCAATTGTTTGGGATTGTTTGATCCGGTTATTTTGGAGGTTCTCAGCTTACACTTATTATTTGGGAGAAAAAAGTATACTTATGCCCCTTCCCACAAATATAAATTCCAATATTTTAGACAGGCTGACATTTAGAGTTGTAAGATCACTTCACATACAGTATGCAGATTTAACATTTTTGAAGGACGATATGTTCACTGGGAATAATAATAAAAAACAGTGAAAATAATAATATAATATATGAAAGTAATATAAACATGTAGCAGTAGAATTTTAAATAAACACACCGATGTATATCAAGAGTTGTGTTTAAATAATGAAAGCAGGTGCAGACAATGTATTTAGCATGACTGTAATAGTAATTGCATATATTGTAAATAAAATTGCAAAATGTTCAAGTAGGTGGCTGCATCAGCATGCAAAGGCTGCAAACAAGTACAGGTTTATTCTATACTTTTCAGCATGTTAATCTGTTGAAAATAAATGGTTTATCCTCTCAAGCCATATTTTAGAATCAGAGAACCCTTGAAAAGTTCTAGAAACATCTGGAGGTCACCACAATTATATATATATAATTATTATTAGATACAACTTATATTAATGTCACCTGAATTGCCACTGGGTATTAAAAGTCTGAACACAGAAGAAAAACACAACGTACTGTCACAGAGAGTTAAGGTCACAGGTGATCAGTCTCTGACAATGCTGCTGGCAGCTATCAAACACATTCAGAAGAGTTCAGTCCCAGTTTTAACTGTGGTGTCCATCATCAAGGTACCTAAGTCTAGTTAGTGGGTCACAGTGGTTTGGGAGGGATAACCGACACCCACAGGTAATAACTGGGACTCTCAAAAGTGTTTTTTTTAATCCATCTTTTGTAGACAGAAAAGCATTGATGTGAAAGTCCCGTGTATTAATGTTTGCGTCTAAAACAATTGACTATACTAATCCTGATTCTAGCTTGCCCCCTGCTGGTGGACATTGTAATCTGCAGCTGCATGAGTCTCCTGTGCTCTAGGACTGACTTTCTGTTTCACTCTCTTGCTCTATGTCCACTTTAGAGGGAGGGTCATCCCTGTCCTCAACCCAGCGCCCTCTTGCCCCTTGGCCCACTTGGCCCCATCCTCTCTCACCCCCAGAATGTCCGTTCCCCCATTCTACAAGTCCTACCCCTGCTGGGTCCCCCCTGTCCAGTCCAGTGTCTCTTGTCCTCCTCCCCCTCAGGCTCTGCTCTCTCTCCTCCCTCCCTACTGCCCTGCTGCCCTGAGCTCTTCTCTCTCTCTCAACCTTTCCCTCCAATTTGCCTTTAAGCGACTCCAGGGGACTGTCCACACCCCCCACGCTCCCCCCCCCTCTCGCCCTGACCGCTCCCCTCCCCCGCTGCCTCGCAGTTTCTCTCTGCAGGAGTCTGGCCCTGCCTCACCCCTCCTGTCTAGCTCTTTCTCCCCAGTGCGGCCTCCCTCTGCCTCGGTCCTGCTGCCTCATCCCCCTGGACCCTCACTGCCTTGTTCTCTCTGCCCCCTGATGGCTGCGGTTGTCTCACTGAGGCTGCCTCCCCCTTCCTCAGCCTTCCTACCCCGAGCTATCCAGCTCGCTCTCCTCCCTCCGCCTCACCCTGACTCACCCCTCCCAGACCCCACGGTGTTCAGGAACAGCCCCCAGCTCTGTCTCTTCTCTCCAGACTCCTGGACCCCAAGGAGTTCTGGGAGCCGGAGGGGGAGAATGCGGAGCCCATTTCCAGTGGGCATCTCGAGGAGAGCAGTGCAGAGGGGAAGGAGGAGCGAGACAGCTGGACTCCCTGAACACGGAGCTGGAAGGACTGAGGCTTGGACTTCCTGTGGGACAAGGACAATGGCGACCCCTACTGGTGGGGTGTGGAAGAGTGGGAGATGGGCTGATTCGCCATCTGTCTGACAGACTGATCTGATTCAAGGATTCATAAACTTCGTATTTAGACATTTTAATTCAGTTTTTATATAGAACATTAACTATTAATTTTTCATTACAGAACAGTGCATATTTAACATTTAACTCTCAGTGAACTTTTTGTTAATTTATAGATAAGTATTTGTTGCCAAAATGTTAAGTCTTTGTAGTCTTTAATGCTTAATTTATTTTTTCACCATCTTCAGTTTTAAAATTAATAAAGAACTTATACTGTCATTTTGACTCTTTACAGAAAAATGTATTTCTATATGCAGAAGGTCTGCTGACTGTATTTGCTTGGTTCTGTAGATGCTCTTCAGTTGCAGATCTGCTACAACAGGATGCTCTGACCACCACTATTTGCTCTATTTCACTCCTAGAGAGTGGTTTGCAATCTCCTACATTTTCTGTGCTTGCAAAGTAATTTTTGCAGATATTTAAAAGTTTTTTACAAATCCTAAAACAAATTCTCACAGGTCTTCTGGATACTGAAATCTTTTTTTGTATCTTTCTATTAGTTTACATTTTGAAGTATTTTATTTGTAAATGTTTGAAGAGTTTAACAAGACTAACAAGAAACATTGAAAACAAAACAGAAGAAGCAACCACACAAGGAAAAAAAACACTGAAACTTGCCTTTTTACAGCTCTCTTGCTGAAATAAGAAGAGTTGAGATCTAGCATAAAGTAACCACAGACTGTTTGGGTGTGTAACATAATCACAAATCTGTACAAAAGTATTTTTCAACACATTAAAGGTCCTATGGAATCGCTCCACAGTGCCTGTCCTATAAATACATATCCTCTCTATTGTAATAGAGCAGATCATCTCACCGAACCAGCTCTTGAAACAGGGTCCAATGAGACATTTCCGTTCTTTAAGAATAATGTTTTTGGCCACAACCATTCAGAACATCAGTGCAGATTCGTTAGTCTGGGAGTTGACTCTGAACAGCCGAAGAGAGAGAGAGTCAGGGTGGCCCTAGCTTTTTGGAGGCTCTGGGCAAGAGCTTGGAAAGGGCACCCCAGATCACAATTGGCACACACGCTACTAGTACCAGCTCCCAGCTCAAATTTATTTGACTATTCAGAGCAATTAAATGAATTATAGAACCTAGAAAACCGCTTTGAAGAACACATAACAAATCACTTACAAACAAGAACAAAAAGCACAAATTTAAAAAAGACAACATGTATTTCAACAATGAAAGTAATGACATGAAACGTGAATCTGTTCATTTCTAGTGAAATGCTTCTAGTATTTGACATGTCGAGCTAGAAAAAAGTTTGTCTACTGTTTGCTAGTTACAAGGGTCTGACAGACTCAACAACAGATGAAATACAAATATTCTTTGTGTTCTTTTCTCTGCTCTTCCTTTTCTCAGCACTTGATTGGTCCTATCGTTTTGGAGGACAACGTGTGTTGATCAGTTGCAACTACATGATTTTAATTAAAATATATTCCAGCCAAGTCTGTAACACAAGTGAAAGGTCACTTGTAATGTTTCATCACATGTTAGATATAAGGAAACATTCATAAAACCAATCATCACAACATTTACCACTTTCTGAAATTAAATGAAAGAGTGTTCAGTGAAACGCAGCAGCTGAAACCTTACTGATATGCTCATCTTTTCTCAAAGATCTGAGTCATTTACTACATCGACAGTGAAATACACTACCACACTTACATCCACAACTAGTAAATTATAACGAACAAACTTTTACAGCCTAGTTTAGCACAGCAGCAACAGAAAGAGCCACTGGAGGGAATTGTTGGATCACATTGGAATGTGACGATTAGGAATATGTTGTGTTGCGCAGTGAGGGGGCCCCCTAGTGGTCTTGGGGCTCTAGGCAGTCTCCTAGTTCTCCTAAGCCAAGGGCTGACTCTGGAGACAGTTCAGGATCTGGGGGTGTATTCTTTCCAAACAGTTTTGAGGACCACTGACGGTTTTCTATCCAAAATTTGGGACACAACCAGTATAAGTGTATGACCTTGTACTGTATGATCCGGTGTCTAACATTAATAGAGGACTGGTGAATGTTGCTCAAACCCTCCTCCCAAACCTCATTAGGAATTTTAGTATTAAGGTCTTCTCTCCCAGCATCTTTCAGGTGATGAACACACATTTCCTAGGGAAAAAGGAGACTGTGATATTAAATGTCTAGATCTGTTGGGTCCTTGCAATAAGATCATGGAAACAGATCTCATCGGGGTGATTCTCAAATTCAGGCACATTTGTCTTAACAAAGTGTCTGACCTGTAAATAATGAAAAAAGTGTGATTGTGAGAGACCAAATTTGTCTTTTAGCTGAATAAAATGATGCAAATTGTTCATTTATATATCATTTTGTAAAAGTAATTGTTCATTTTTACTGTCCATTCTACATTCTTTATTTTTTTGTGAGGAGTAGAGGTATGGTTGTAACACATAGGAGTTTAAACAGGTTTTTGTGTAAATTATAAACAGGTTTAATCTCATTTAATATTCTCAGGGTGTTCCTCTGAATAACACTTCTTTATCATTTTTTTGGCGATCCAATTTTACAAGATGGGAGCTGGGGAAATTTCAAATTGAAGCACATTTTCCTTAACAAAGGATTTGACTTGCAAATAATGAAAAAAGTGTGTTGTGAGAGGCTGAATGTGTCTTTTAAGTGGTTAAACAATGCAAATTGTTCATCTATATACAAATCTTTAAAGGTAGTCAGTCTCTTTTCCACCCATTCTGTGAACACTTCAGAAGCAGTAAAAGCATGGTTGTAAAAAACTGGAGCCTAACCTGACGATTGTCACAATTTGTAAAACATTTTTAATCTAATTTAATATTTTGAGGAACACACAGACAATGACACTTCTGCCTGAGATTTTATTTGATGGTTCAATTTTCCTAAAAAGCAAAGCAGGGAGAAAGGTGTAGTGCCGACGTGTGCGTCCATGTCTGAGCACACAGGAGTGTTCCTATCTCTACTAGATTAATGGGGAAAGCCAGCTTGCCAGTATGTTATGACCCTTGGGCTGCTCAATGCCACCATCAGCAATTTGGAAACTGTGGATCCCAAAGGAAGACTCCACCTACTGGTTCACCATTAGGTTACTTGTTCAGCAGCAAAAAGGTTTCCCTTGGAGTTATGCCTGTGAAACTTTTAGTGTAGCTCTTTCGCTACACGCTTGAACTGCCCCTCCCCAACAAACCACACACAGACTGGCATCAGGCCAGTTCCTCCCTTCACAAAACGGAAACTACAACAGTGGAGAACAAAACCAAGCCACAAGAAAACAGCCAAAACAAATACAACAACTGTGATGCTTCCAAGCGCTTCACTTGAGTTTATTTCTTAAACTATCTGAGCCAAATAAACCACAGGCAGGCAAACGGTCAACCTCAAGTCCAGCAGAAACAAATATTTTGCCAGTTGATATAGCAACATCAACGCAAAACAAATATGAAAGAGTTGTTAAATATGTGGGTGTCTGAGAAAAAAGGAGAAAATCAGAAACTTTAATGATGTGAATTCTTTGTTCTCTGGCACAGTTTTGGTGAAGAGAGAAGTAATTCAGGTACATAACTATTGAATAACAATGACAATACCCATTCTACAAACACATAAACATACAAGACAATAACTTTTCCTATGTCCACATTTTCAGACAAAGGCAATTTAGAGGCCTAACGTCTTAAAGCCCAGAAAACCCCAGACTGTTACCAAGTATTCAAACTCATATATAATGGCTACAAAGATCAAAAAAGAGATAAGATGCCTTCCAAACTAAGTAGAATACTACCTGCCGTTAAATCTCTCTGAGTCTGCAAACACTGATGCTGCAAAATAAATAGGAACCCATTTCCCTATTTGAAAATGCGGCCAATAATCAGGAGAAACTGTTTTTAACTGAGGGATTCTTCAGTCAGGACCTTCTGGACTGTTGATTGACACTCAATCCATTACCCAGAACTTAGTAAGGTACTGTAAGCCAAGGCAAACTTTAGGATTGCTTTTATCACTGAATCCGGACCCCCAACATCACAGCTTTGAAACTGGAAATGTTTACACTGCCAAATCTTACTTGATCTAGATTCTTAGAGACACTTCGTAGTCTCCTATAGCTGAAACATATTTAAAGTAGACAAGTCCAGAATATTACATGCACATGGCAAAGAATACTTTAGATTACTGTATATAACTTTGGTAGCCATGTTACATAAAAGATAGTGCTGGACCAGGTTCAGTCTAGGTATGTGTGAACAGCAATCCTGGGAACCACGTCTTCAATGCATTTATTGATGTAGCCAGTAACATAGTCGTCATACAGATTGATATCATTTCCGGCAGCTTTGTGGAAAATCTGCCAGTCGGTGGTAGCAAAACAGTGACTTAATATAAAATCAGTTTAATCCGATCAACGTTGAATGTTTAAAGCTGCAGAATGGAGGCGTGATCAGATTTGCCGAAAGGAGGTCGTGGGAGGGCTTTGTAACCATCCCGGAAGGGAGTGTAAACATTGTCCAACGTGTTTGTTCCGCGTGTCGGACATTAGCGGCTGTGAGCTACCAAACATCCAGGATATCTACTCAGCTAGATGTCTGAAGAAGGCCAGGTCCATTCTCAAGGACCCCAGTCATCCCAGTCACAAACTGTTTTCCATCCTACCATCCGGTAAACAGTATCGAAGCATTCGGTCAAAGTCCAACAGACTACAGAACAGCTTCTACCTCCAGGCAATAAGACTGCTAAACAGCCAACCTGCAGCTGCTTTAGCAAATCACCTGTAATGGCTACATGGACACACAGTTTCCACTGTATTTAGCATAACTGCACTATTTAGACATAATGTATTGCATACACCCTAAAAAAAAGCAGCTCTATTTATATTGAGTTTTGTCCGAGTTTATCTTATTCAATTTCTATTGCACTATTATGTAACCTTATTTTGTAACTTTATTTTTTTAGCCCCCCAGTGAGCTCGTAGAAAAGACATTTCATTGCCAGCAACTACTGCTGCACGCTGTATTGTTGTGCATTTGATAGATAAACTTTGATTGACTGACTGAGAATAGTGACCACATGCTGGACCTTTTCATTCTTTAATAGAAAACACTACAAGACTACAAAGAGACCTAACCCACAAATTCAAAATCCTTGAAGGTGTCAAAAAAGTCACTGGAATGAACATCTTCGGTGTCAGAGAACATCTCGCTATTACATAACAATGAAACAAAACCCACAGGTTCGAAGCAGAAATGTGGAAATGGGTTTAAATCTGAGAAAGGCGCTTCTAGACACACAGGGCTGTGGAAGTGCGGTACAATTAGCTGGGCTTGGTGTAGATGCTGAAACCAGGGGCTCTTTCAGTAGATGTTTGGAAGTTATCTTCAGCTCAGAGTTACTAAACACAACCATTGAAGAAAGCCTGAATGGTCTCCTCTCGTTTGTGATTTTTTTAATGTTCTTGGAAAAACAGAAATACAAATACAAGTATATTTAACATACTTATTTTTGTTAAGTAGTGCAAGAAAAAATGCAGTCAGAAAATGAAATGAGATTTGTTAAATTCCATCTCTAGAACTTAACACAAATACATTAAAATCAACAAATAAAGAACAAGAAATTGCCTAAATTAACGTATCTCATTAAACAACACCCAATTGTACCTTGTTAAGTCTATATTATACACTGTTCATTGTCTGTGCTGGACCTTTAAATTTAGCAACTGGTAGAACCTCCTCCAGCAGCAGTGAGCTCAACCAAATGTTTCCTGTAGCTGCTGATCAGTCGGTTTGGGGGTATTCTGGTCTCTTCCTGTTTACAGGACTGCTTTTGGACTTCAGTGGATTACTTTGCGGTGTCCTACCCACTGTAAGATGACCAGAGGAAGGGTCATCCAGGACAGGTATTTTAGGAACAATCTGCTCACTATACTTGACTTAGACCTGACCAAGATGGCCTCTAAGAGAAACCAGCTGACCAGCAGATGGAAAGGGCTCAGTCTGAAAGACAACAAGACGCAGGTGGGTCTCATCAGGAAACAAAATATATATGCCCTGGAAACAGTGAACCGGCATGGAAGCCAGTAGGTGAATGCGTTTTGGAGGAGATAGTGGAGTTTGGTCGGTGTGGATATAGATTTAAGGACAACGGATTTATGGAATAAATAAAGGATAACGGTATACGGTTTGTGATTTGGACTCGGAACGGATTTGTGGGAATTTATGGACTTTTGGAACATGGACTGAATAAGGATAGAGAAAACAAATTGCGGACTGGCTGGGAAGATGGATGAGCGAAAGAAAAGGAGAAAACTTCCCGAAAATAAAAGAAGAGTGTGTGGTGTGAGTATCTATTACATAAACCTATTCCCCTGGAGGCACCACACCACACACACCACTCTTGTTCAGTGTTTGTCTTACTGTGGACTCATGAACACCGACATCAGCCAGTGCCAGAGACGCCTGCAGATCCTTATCTACTATTCCAGGGTTCTCGGTCACCTCTTTGAGGATGTACCCCTCATTCTTGCAGTAATTGTTGATGGACAACCACTCCTAGGGAGAGTACCATTGGTGCTGAATTTCTTCCACCTTAACACCATCTGCCTGACTGGGGACTGATGGAGGCCTCAGTCTCCAGAAATGCATTTATAACCCTTTCCATTCTGATGAGCATCAACACATCTTCTTCTAAGGTTTTTTTAAACTCTTTTAAGCAGAGCGTGTTTGACAAATCTGTATGGTGAAAAGCAGACTCTGTTGGTACCTAAACGTACTGTGTAATGTAAAAGACAGGACCTCAAACTCACACCTAAATGTCATCTCATTGGCTTGTTCAGCAGATTTGAGCAGATTCTCAGATGGCTCAAAGTCATAGCAGTCTGTATCAATGAATTTCTGCAAGACATCAGCTTAACAAGAGTTTAGTGTGCGAGCAGACCTCTGAATTCTGTCTTTATGTGATGCACAGTGCTGAATGGCCTTTCCACATCACTGTTGGAATCATGTAGCACCAAAAGCAGTTTCATCAATTTGCAGAGCTCTTTGAATCTTGCCTGCCCTGTTGACACTGACTTTACTCTGGACATCTCCCCCCAGAAATCATCCAGAAAATTAATCCACAGTTACACTTCCAGATGTAACTGTTCTCTGGTATCTTCCAGCAAATCTTTCAACCAAAAGGATGATAGCTATGCCCTGTCTTGGTCTCAGCTATCTGAATTGACAACTGACAGATTTTTCAAGACCTGATCTGCAATTGGGAACTTCTCCAGAATGTTTTTAAAGCTTCTCATGTAGAATCTTCTGGCCTCTGTGAAGAATTGTTGTGTCTTGTGAGGTGAAACTTCTTGTCCCTCCTCTCCTCTTAACAGTCTCCTTGCCAGGAAGCCAGTGTAAAGCCCTTCATCTGGGCAGTGAATTTCAGTGTTGGTTACATCTAGGTTTGCTATGTTTTGCACTTCTCTCAATTCCTTTGGCCGAATGAACCTGCTGCTGTCACGCAAAAGCTCTTCAACACTCCCATCCAAATTGTATACGCTAGGCACCTTGGTTTGAAAAACTAAGTTAAATTTGTCAAAACATTGTGATAGAAGCAAGAGTCGACCTTTAACAGGGGGTCTTTAAGTCTTGTGACATGACTGCTGATTCTCACTCATTGACTCAAAATATGAAAGGAATGCTGGCCACTGGTGAATGAGGTGGTCCAGACCTTTGCTCAGTGAAAGCCAGCGTGTAGGACAATGTTTCTGGACTCTCTCCTCGGCAACATTGCAGAACTCTTGAAACTCTTTCAGGTCTTCTGTTTTTGAACTCTTCTCAAAGAAACTGTATATGTCAATGAGAAGATTTTCAGGTGCTAATGAAAGCTTTTTAGCTGCATTCTTGGCACAAATATTGACAAGGTGGCTTGGTCAGCCAACACTGTAAATGTACGGAGCCTGTGCTTTCACTCTAGATAACACAGAGTTTTTACCCATCATCACATTGCAGTTGTCACTGCGAACGCCAATGCAGTTAGACCATTCCAGGCCTGTGTTTTGCAGTGCTGAGGAGATGCAGTTGAATATATTTTCTGCTTAGGCATTATTGCACACTGGCATGTCTATAAACCTACCTGTGACTCTTTCACGCTCTTCATCATAGTACCAGGCTAGTATGGCACACTCCTTTTCACACATGATGTCATTACTTTCATCAACCATGATACTTTATGGCCTTTTTTCAGTTTGAATATACTTGAAAAGATTCTCTAAGCATTCACGCCCCATTGCCATATTCATGATTGCTGCAGTTTTAGTTGATGAGCAGGCATGGTGTTTGGCTATTTCTGAATCTGGAAACATTTTTCTGAATAGTTTCCCTGTGTGCTGGCTTATCTGGAAGGGCAAGTAGTGCCCTACAATAAAATATGTGAACTGCACCCCTGCGCTGGTCACCTCTTCTCTCAGACTTTCCTGTTGCTGTTTTGGTAAGAAACACTTTGATTTGAGCTCCTTAGACCTCTCCCTGTGCTTTGCCTCCCTAACACGCTGCAGTCCCTGAAGAAATAAAATCACGCCTTTCACAAAACAAGCATGTACTGCAATCTGTATTCATAATGCAGTTATGCATTAAAAATGATAATGCCATTAAAAATGTAATCACTTTACCAAGAAAGCTAAATTAAATTAATTCAGTTTCATTATATCCAGTGAGAGATACAATCTACCTTCAATCCACCCCTTCACACACTTATATCAAGTAGCTACTTTATAGCTCTATAAGGCAGCTCTATTGTTATGGGTGCAGCTGGCGTCAATTAACCCTCATTATCCAATTTCCATTCCACACCCCTTCCTTCACTATTTACACCCTCTGTTCACTACGAATCATTGCTCGGTATTAAGAATCTATCTGCCTCCTGAGCTTCGCATCATCCTCAAGACCTTCATATTCAATCTATCTCTCCCAGACCTCAATTACGAAGGCTCTTCTAGCCAAGGACCTCTCAACAAATTTCGTCTCGCCCCTCTCGGATTTGTTTGCCTTGTTGCTCTCCCTCTCTCTATCCGGATTCGGCCTGGATCTCCTGCCTACTCTGCTGCCTCGCCCCTCTCTGACCCATAAGTCATGGGACTCTCTTGGAGACCTGTACAGGGTTCTTAACAACTCGCTCTAACATCTATAACTCTCTTGGAGACCTGTACAGGGTTCTTAAAAACTCGCTCTAACATCTATAACTCTCTTGGAGACCTGTACAGGGTTCTTAACAACTCGCTCTAACATCTATAACTCTCTTGGAGACCTGTACAGGGTTCTTAAAAACTCGCTCTAACATCTATAACTCTCTTGGAGACCTGTACGGGGTTCTTAACAACTCGCTCTAACATCTATAACTCTCTTGGAGACCTGTACGGGGTTCTTAAAAACTCGCTCTAACATCTATAACTCTCTTGGAGACCTGTACGGGGTTCTTAAAAACTTGCTCTAACATCTATAACTCTCTTGGAGACCTGTACAGGATTCTTAACAACTCGCTCTAACATCTATAACTCTCTTGGAGACCTGTATAGGGTTTTTAACAACTCGCTCTAACATCTATAACTCTCTTGGAGACCTGTATAGGGTTCTTAACAACTCGCTCTAACATCTATAACTCTCTTGGAGACCTGTACAGGGTTCTTAAAAACTCGCTCTAACATCTATAACTCTCTTGGAGACCTGTACAGGGTTCTTAACAACTCTCTCTAACATCTATAACTCTCTTGGAGACCTGTATAGGGTTCTTAACAACTCGCTCTAACATCTATAACTCTCTTGGAGACCTGTACAGGGTTCTTAAAAACTCGCCCAGCCATCTACACTGGAGAAACAGGAAGGAGACTCGGAGACCGCTTCAGAGAACACGTCAGGGCTGTGAGGATTAAAGATCTCATTGTTTCTCATTTCACCTCTGACGGCCACGACCACTCTAATCTCTCCGTCTGTGTTCTCAAAGACGGTTATGCAGTACATCAGAAAGACTACCAAAACCAAAATTATTCTGCAGCTAGGATCACACCTTCTCCCTTCCCTTAACGACAGACTACTGTTCTTTTAAATTTTCTCCATTCATTGGAGGTTTCATTTCACACCTCTCTACACCTATTCTGGCTTCACACCTCTTGATTGGCCTCTCTTTCTGTCCCCTGCTCCCGCATCTCCTCCTCCCTCCCAGCCTTTGTTCTCCTGCTACTTTACCTTTGCCTACTGTCTTGTCTCTCTCACAACTGAAACGTTGTGTTCTCTTTCTTCTTTTTTTTTTCAGCATGGAATAAACCTATTACTTGTTCCTTTGCAGCCTACGCATGCTGACGCAGCTCCCCACCTGAACTAACCTCTATAAGTCTGATAACAAAAATATTGCACTGATCATGCTCCACGAGACCTGACCAAGCTAATAACTAGCAGCTCAGTTATCTAACGGCTCACTAAACTCACCTCAACATGTCTTTTGCCACCACTGTAACCATCGACAGCTATGGAAAAATTGCTGTTACAGATAGCGCAGCGAGCTCATGTAACATTGTTTTTTACAGGTATAAGGCAAGAGGTAAACCTTTGTGAAGACGGATGGGGAAACAGGATTTGTATTTTTTCTTTTTTGGTTGCCCCTCTATGCCGTTGTGTTACGCGAACATTGGAAAAGGAAAGGGGCAGGGGTGCTTGCGCGCAGACAGCGACATTACGCACAGCAAATCACTGGAGACCTCCGATTCTCCCGCCACACCTTCCCACTGCCTGGACTGAACCCACCAGAACCGGACTTATCACACAGCCTGGAAAAGGACCCCGCAAATCAACATCTGCCCTCTCGCCCGCTGTCTCCTCGTCATCCTCCTGCCTCTCTGGATAGCGTCCAGGGTGAGAAACTAGAGTATCCGTCTAGTAGAAGCAGCCTGAGAGTCAGGCTGGTGAGTTGTTATTTGTTTTTATTAGATGTTATAATACGTCTGTTATACTTAGACAAAATTTAAATTATCCGTCTACTTATCTATTATGACTTTTGCTGGTAGCAAGAGTGGTGTTAGTGATGTTTATTTGTGTATTTCTCCGTTACTATGACTTCAGTTCTATGATGTCATGGTTCCTCGTGCAATCAAAATGCTTCATTTAGTATTGAGTGAAGACGTCATATCAGTGACCTTGACAACAAAGAAGTCAACTATTAATCTGAAAATAATACTTGAAATAATAACAAAACGAAATATAGTAGTAGTAGTAATATATATAGAAAATATAGTAGTCTTTTTTAGTAAAACAAATGCAGGTATATATTAATAGTGTTTAAAAAACCATGAAAACAGATCCAGGTAATCTCTTTATAGATTGGACAGTTCTTTCTCCATTCCTCTTCACCCTCTATACTTCGGACTTTAAGTACAACTCAAAGTCATGCCACCTGCAAAAGTTCTCAGATGACTCTGCAATTGTGGGATGTATCAAGGGTGAGCAGGAGGAGGAGTACAGAGGACTGGTCAGCAGCTTTGTGGAGTGGTGTGGGGTGAACCACTTGGAACTGAATGTTACAAAGACAAAGGAACTGGTGGTAGATTTCAGGAGGAAAAAGGTCAAACCTACTCCTGTCTACATCCATGGGAGTGGCGTGGAGATGGTGGACTCGTACAAGTACCTGGGAGTGCACATCGACGATAGACTGGAATGGTCTAAGATCATCGAGGCCATCTATAAGAAGGGACAGAGCCGACTTTACTTCTTGAGGAGGCTCAGGTCCTTCAATGTGTGTAGTAAGATGCTACACATGTTTTATCAGTCGGTGGTAGCGAGTTCCATTTTCTACGCAGTGGTGTGCTGGGGCTCTGGGATTAGAGCAGTAGATTCCAAAAGGCTGAACAAGCTCATCAGGAGAGCAAGCTCTGTCATTGCCTGGAGGTAGTGGTTGAGAGGAGAATGATGTCAAAACTAGAGGCCATCATGGACAACTTCTCCCATCCCCTCTATGACAGGCTTGCAGGAATGAAGAGCACGTTCAGCAATAGACTGATTCATCCACGGTGCGACAGGGAGCGCTACAGGAGGTCATTCTTTCCGTCTGCCATAAGACTGTACAACGCATCCACCTTGCGTCTTGGCAGAGGCAACATCGACAGTGACCTGTTTCTGGACTAAACGCATTTACACATCTACTGCTACATCTGTTCTATTTCTTTTTCTTTTTCCCGTTTATAACCACTTTTGTGCAATATATGCCAGGGACCTGTGCAATACATTTATATTTATATTTATATCTATGGTTACATCTATATTTGTATTCATATGTGTGATACAATTTTCTGTGTACTGTTCTGTTCTAGTTTGCTCTTGTGTGTCCGGACTGTGAGTAACTCTTGTATTGTATTGTATGTATTGTACTATTATTATATAATTCGTTACACTGTGGCTGTGTTGTGTGTGTTAAGCTGCGTTTGCACTGCAATTTCCCTCACGGGATAAATAAAGTATCTATCTATCTTTAGCATAACTTTAAAAATAGGTTGTTAATAATATTTCAGAATGTTTCATATCCTGTAGAACTGTTTAAAAATAAATGTTTTATTCTCACAAGTCATCTGTTAGTATCATAAAACCCCTGAAAGGTTCTAAAAAATCTGGAGCTCACCTCAGTTATATTTATAATTATTATTTATTTTGTTATGTTTGTATTATTAGAGACCTATTTTCCAGTCCTACATTACATTTGTCACCTGAATTGCCTCTGTCTCTTCTCTCCTCCCTCCGCCTCACCTGACTCACCCCTCCCAGACCCCACGCTGTTCAGGAACGGCCCCCAGCTCTGTCCCAAGGAGTTCTGGGAGCCGGAGGGGGAGAATGCGGAGCCCGGTCCCAGTGGGCTTCTCAAGGAGAGCAGTGCAGCGTGGGAAGGAGGAGCAAGACAGGCTGAACATGGAGCTGGAAGGACTGAGGCTTGGACTTCCTGTGGGACGAGGACAACAGCAATATACATTTAATATTAATGATTGAAGACATTGGGGGAAAAATGAATTAATTATAGAAACTTTTTCTTTACATTTTTTCTGCAATTCTAATAGCAGAAGGTCTGCTGACTGTATTTGCTTGGTTCTGTAGAGAAGCTCTTCAGTTTCAGATCTGCTACAACAGGATGCTCTGACCACATCTATTTACTGTAAGTCCTAGAGAGTGGTTGCAGTTTTTATATGTGCTGTCAAAGTAACTTTTACAACTTTTTAGAGTATTTTACAATATGTAAAACAACTAGCAGGTCTTCTACATACAGAAAGTTTTCTTATCCTCTGGACTATTTAGATAAATATTAAGCACAGTATTTTTTTGAAGAAACTTTGAAGATTTTATTTAAGACGTAGAAAAATAAGTAACATAAAAAAATTGAAATTACATAGAAACACCAAAAAACAAAGAAAAGACACAAAAAGGAAAAACCAGTCAGAGAAAGTAAAAACAGCTCAAACTTAAGTTTAAGCCTTTTTAAAGTTTTCTCACTGAAATAAGAGTCGAATTCTAGCATATAAGTAATCACAGAATGTTTGAGTGTGGAAAACAGGCAGGGATCTGTAAAAAACTAATTTTTTGACACATTCAAGACCCTAAGGAATCGCCCCACAGTGCCTGTCCTATAGAAACATATCTTCTTCATAGTGGAGATCATCTCACTGAACCAGCTCTTGAAACAGGGTCCAGTGACACATTTCTTTAAGAATAGGTTTTTTGTTTTGGCCACAACCATTCAGAACTGTAGTGCTGCTTGTTCTTGCTTTGCTAGTCTGAGAGTTGACTCTAAAAAACAGAAGAGAAAGAATTCAGGATCTGGGGGTGCATTGTTCCCAAACAGTTTTGAGGACCACTGAAACATTTCTACCCAACTTTATATAACCGGGGACACAACCAGAAGAGGTGTGAGAGAGTGCCTTCAGAAGACTTATACCTGTCACATAAAGCAATAACTGAAGGGTATATCGTGTTCAATTTAGTTGTAGAGTGATGAAGTTACCTTGTATTGTATGATCTGGTGTCTAACATTAATAGACCACTGGTGAATGTTGCTCAAACCCTCTTCCCAAACCTCATTAGGAATTTCAATATTGAGGTCCTTACATCCAACATCTTTCAGGTGATTTAGTGACACCTCTGTGTGCCTAGAAACAGAGGAAACTGTGATATGAAATGTCCAGAGTTGAGAGGCTGTTGCAATAGAAACGATGTAACTTTAAAATTATATCAGTACAAGATGGTGCAGTCAGGCAGTCAGAAAAGTTGTGATTTTCCTCCCTAAATAATGTTTAACATGTTGCCAAGCTGGTTATTGTAGTCTTTTTGCGTGCAGTCCATGAATGCCAACCACATCATATTTAGCCACAAATAAGAAAAAAGTAAATTGGGTGATGCAAGAGGTGAATATCCCAGAATCAATAGATGATACTTCTGATGAAGCACAGCCAGAATGCTGTATATGTGTAGCCTAATAAGAAGGTACCAGCAATGGCTAGCTGGCACAGTTAAAAAATAACTGTGTTCATACAGCACTCCACATCTCCTTGCACTTAACACACAGTGGAAAAGGGGACTCACTGCACAGAGCAGGTCATTAAGCACCAATAACCCTAATATGCAGCAGAACAATTGCAGGAATTGCTTCACCAGTTGAATTAAAGGGAAACTTTAGAGAGGTCAGACTGTACAGGACCAGAATGGAATTTATCTAGGACATCAGGGTTAAACAGCCATGGGATCCTTGATGATCTTAAATGCTTGATTTAGTATCTGATCTAAGCATGATAAATCTTACAGTACAATGTCCATGGTAAAATAATTGATCTGGAAATTCTGGTACAGAGGGTAAAGTGATCCAATTGAGGATATCTGGGGTTATATAAGAATGTATAGTGTTAGACATCAAATAAATACGTTATACTCTTCTGATAAATTAAGGAATATTCAACAGGCTTATAGGTTTAAGGACTTAAGAACCTGAGAATGTTGGAAGTAAGAAAAAGTTATTACACCCCTTGTGCTTGGATACTTGCTAAGTAGCTTATTGATCTGAGAGTCTCATCCCTTGAACAGAATCAGCTTTAGCAATGTGACAGCTTGTTCCAGACACCCACCTCCCTTTGTGAAAAGACGGATCTCCTGTTCTCATCCCTAAATGCACTTCCTTGTAATATCCAGTTGTCCTCCTTCTGTGGAACATATAACAGCTTCTACGTTTACAGATAATTGGCATTACGTCAACATAGAATAGAACAGAGTAGAATAGAATCTTTATTGTCACACGGAAATTGTTGCTGGTACGAGAGACCGTACACAATACAGAACACAAAAACTCACTCTATAATCGAATATGCAAAACATGCTGAGTTGATGTAAACATAGACAAATAGAAAAATGTAAACGTAGACAAATCAGTGCAATTGAAATGTGATACAGGTCATAAAGCACAATACTAAGTTTTTGAAGGCTGGGGACACGTTACTTGTTGAGCAGCCTAACAGCAGTCAGGAAGAAGTATCTTGAAATGTGAAGTTTTGGCTGTCAGTGATCTGAACCGTCTACCTGAGGGGAGCAGCTGAAATAAGTCGTGTGCAGGGTGAGATGGATCCGCAATAATCTTGTTAGTGCGTATGGTGGTACGTTGGGTGTACAAGGATTCAAGTGAGGAGAGAGCAGTGCCAGTGATCTTAGAGGGCTAGGGGTTAGCTGCAGGTCTCTCAGCGTGCGTAGAGTAAGGCTGGACAACAGGTATTACTGTTGAGCCTCATCTCAACCTCTCCTCCACTATAACTGAATCCCAGAAGATCCACCAATGGCCCAGGCTCTGCCTTTGTCATCTTCTTTTCTGCTACCCAACACAAACTATTACACAAAATACTAATCTGACCTCTAAAACACTACTATATACACTTATTTTTCAATTGAGATTTTATGGTCTATGGACAATAAGATTAATGCAGAATTGTTTTTTATTATATTTCAGCTATTATTTCGGTGCTCGAAAAGAAATCCAACAGACTCATTCTTTTGCTATTTGGGACCATATGAAGTAATTCTTCCTCAAATCTCAGGTATTTTCTACTGCGGGGCAATATTTCTCTACAAATTGTGATGGTGCTCATCACACAGCCTTCACGTGTCTTTCATTAATCCAGAGGGACACAGAAAATAGCACTTATGTGAGGAATTAAAGTCAGTAGCCAATACTAGATTAATCATTTAAAAGAATGAAAACCACAATAGTGGAAATATGCATCTTTTTATATAACTTAATTTGTTACCCTTTATTGTTTATAAATTATATCAATATGTACTACTTAATTATTGTAGTTTAGGATACAGGGTCATTCCCAGCTGTGACAATTCATTAATAATTAGTTACTTATTACAAGGAAAGGAGGCAGCAACTACAGTACTTTCTATGCATATTAAAGAGATAATGATCAAAGTTCTGATGACAAATTTCCCGGACAAAATACAGCTGCAACTGGGTATTCTGGAAACTAAGGACTGAGTGCAGAAAAAAGATTACAGAGAGTTTGTACTTTGTTTTTGCATTGTGTTTCGGGAAAGCAAAATGATCTCTCGAATAAAGATCTCTTGAAGAAAAGCTACTGTGCACAGTACTGGATAAGAGAAGACATTAGCTGAAATGAGCTCTGTGGCTGAGCCAGGAGTGAGAGCCGAGGAAAATCGTCCTTGTGTACAGAAAGAGAACTTGAATAGAGTAAGTGAACTAGACCAATCCACAAATATAATCAACATACAGTCTCTCTCGAATGAGCAATACTCACATCATCCCAAGAGCCATTTCACTTCCAAAACCCACGGAGAAAATGAACAAGAGAAAAATCCTTATTTTCTTTGAGAAAATATGGACGTATTATAACAATAACTTAGTACAAGGTTCTATGTGAGGAGTTCATTAAAATTTGGTTTCAACTCCTAACAAACCAAAATGAGATTTGTCATTGGTATGAACATTGTGTTAATTCAAGAGTTTCAGGGCTTTATTCATGTGTACAAGCTCAGAAATAACATTGACTCACCATGGTAGTTGTCTGATACAGTGTCATTCACACCCACGTCTGTTCATCTTTAACTGGTCACCCATTAAGAGCTAATTAGTCCGAAAAAAGGAAGCAAAATCTTTTTCTTCGTCTTAACATTCACGGTGCTGATAGCTTTTGGAAATAATGTGTTTACAGTAGTTTTTAAACTAAGGACTGAGAGCAGTAAAAGTCACCAGGTAGAGTCACCAGTTAACACTGGTGATTAAAATACCAGCAGGAACAAAGACCAGCAGACACCAGACCTTCAGGACTAGGACTAGGACTAGGACAGAGAGCCACTGGTCTAGCCAACAGATCCTAATTGAGAAATGGAATACAATTGGGCTGCAAATATTTCATAAACATACTGTATGACATGCATAGCATGTACTGTTGATTTTATACACGATATGCATGTCATAAGTTATAAAAAGGTTCTTAAGTTTTATGCTGTGCTTCTGACAAAATCTGTTTTTACCGTTACTAAAGACTAGGCAGGGCAAATATTTCTGGGACAAGTGTGCATTTCCGACCAAGAACAGTGAGGTTTCAGAGAAGGAACGTCCTGGACTCGTCCCACACAGGCTGCTGTTACGATCGCACTCCTCAGCCTGACATTCAACAGAGACCTCCTCTGATCTCCAGGTTCACAGCATTGTCGTGGTCATCATTCTCCCAGGTTACGCTCTTGGCTCTCTTCCCAGCAGCTGTAGAGCAGCAATAGCTGTTGAGCCTTATCTCCACAACCTCTGCTCCACTGTAGCTGGATCCCAGAAGGTCTGGTGACAGCTGCCTTTTCCCTGCCTTTGTCATCTGCTCCCATGGAGAATGGCGCCTGAACTATTTTCACATCAGGTGATTAGAAGAAGACCAGATATTGGAGACCTAGTAGTAGTAGTAGTAGTAGTATGTGCTGGAAAAGAAACCCAACAAGACTCTTATGGGATGCATTTTTTGCAATTTGGAACCATATTGTGTTACTACTATTCAAATCTCAGGTATTTTCTACTGCAGGGGAAAATTCCTCCACAAATTGAGAGAGTGTACATCACACAGCCTTCACATGTCTTTCACTAATTCAGAGGGACACAGAAGAAATTTAAGAGAAAATAGCACCTATGTGCGGAATTAAAGTCAGTAGCCAATCCTAGATTAATAATTTTAAAACGGGAAAACACAATTATCAGTAACATGGATTTTTTGTATAACTTAATTTGTAACCCTTAATTGCTTTTTAATTATTCTAAAATATACTACTTAGGTCTTGTAGTTTAGATACAGGGTTGCTCCCAGCTTTCTCAGTACATCATTAATTGGTCACCTATTACAAGGACAGAAGGCAGCAACCATTCATAAGCAGATTGGAGAGAGAATGATCAAAGTTCTGTTTGATAAATTTCCTGGGCAAAAGACAGCTGCATCTGGGTATTTCTGAAACTAAGGACTGACTGCAGAAAAAGGATTACAAAGTGCTAATCAAACACGCAGGTCAAATCTCGAAATTACTCACAGTAATTCAGAAATTAATTGGAATTGAAATCAGACACCAAAGGAGTCATCCTGGACCCAGGCTGAGAACCAGATTCTGCAGGAAGAGAGGCTGCTGCTTCTGTTGCTGGTAATTGTTTTTTTATTTTTTATCTGGTGCTACTCAAATTCATTTTAGTGTTTAAGAGTTACTTAATTCCCAGTGCTGTGTTCTGTTGCTCACTGTAGTCGAGCTGAGCCTTGAGAGGATCTAAGCTGGAGTCACAATCGGGTATCCCAGAGGCTGTTATTCAAATAAGCAGTATAGGCCGCCGAAGCCTAATCCCCCCCCCAATAACAGAGATAAGAGACTGCAGAAAAATAATTGTTATAATTGGTACTTTGTTTCCAAAATAGCAATTGTATTGAGAAGCTACGTGAAAAATGCATTCTCATGTGAAAACTATACGTATTAGAAGCTGTGGTTTTGCTTTTGCACATAGCGAATGCTTTAATAGGCTGATAAGTTTATAAGCTGACAGGATGTGGGAAAAATGTGTAATGCTTTAATGGCTCATTTTAGAAAAGTTAGTCAAGTTACATTATTGCCACAATTCTTGTTTATTTAATCGAAAAAACACTGCACAAATATCCTAGTGATATGTCTCTTCAGCAATTCACTCTGTCCGACAAGCTGAACCATTTCTGTACCCGCTTTGATGCTTCGAACACAGACACTGCTGAGAAGACCCCAAGTGTACAGGGCGAGTTTGTTCTGAAACTCTCAGAGCAGGACGTACAGAGCCTGATGGGATACCACCCCACGTCCTTAGGACATGTGCAGCCCAGCTGACCACAGTGTTTACAGACAACCCACTATTGTTCTACTCCCCAAAAAGGCTAGAGTGACGTGCCTGAATGATTACCGCCCAGTAGCATTAACATCTGTGGTGATGAAATGCCCGGAGAAGCTGGTGTTGTCACACATCAACTCCTCCATAACAGAGTCCCTGGACCCTTTGTAGTTTGCCTACCAGAACAACAAATCAGTGGATGATGCTGTCTCCCTAGATCTACATACAGCCTTGGAACACCTGGACACTAAGGATTCATATGTGAGAATGCTGTTTGTGGACTACAGTTCAGCATTCAATTCCATCATACCCAGCCAACTGGTGACAAAGCACAGGGGACTAGGACTGTGCAACTCTGTCTGCAACTGGCTGCTGGACTTTCTTATCGAGAGACCAAAGGTGGTGCAGATAGGTAATAAAACATCAACACCACTCACCCTGAGCACTGGAACCCCACAAGACTGCTGTCTTGAGTCCAAGGTTGTACTCCCTATTCACTCACAACTGCAAAGCAAGACACGGAAACAACCGCATCATTAAATTTGCGGATAACACCACTATAATAGGCTTGATCAGCGATGATGACGAGTCCACTTACAGGAATGAAGTCGTACAGCTACTGAGGTAGTGTCATAGCAATAACCTGGACTTGAACGTAAATAAAACAAAAGAGCTAAAAGTGGACTTTTGGAGACACAGGCAATACACTCACAGCCTACTCAGTATTGATAGAACAGAAGTGGAAACAGTCACCAGCTTTGGGTTTTTGGGAATTCACATTTCTAATGATCTAACCTGGACTGTGAACACGGACTCTATCTTAAAGAAGGCTCAGCAGCGCCTTTATTTCCTGAGGTGCCTCAAGCGATGGGGGATGCCAGTACCTGAGTTGGTGAACTACCACTGCACCATCGAGAGCATCCTCACCAATGGGATCACCCTGTGGTATGACAACACCTCTTCTCGAGAGAGGAAGGCACTGCAGAGAATGGTCAATATGGCCCAGAAGATCATCGGCTGTGGTCTCACCGAGATTAAACAGCTCTAAGAGGACCACTGATGTGGTAGAATTCTGGCCATCACAGAGGACAGTCACCACCCCGGGCATGAGCTCTCCACCCCATTGCCCTCAGGCAAGAGATACAAGAGCATACAGACACTTACCACCAGATTCCTCAATAGCTTCTAACCACAAGCACTGTGATTGGCTAACACATTTGGCCATGCCCCTCAGACCACACCTACACCATCTACCTCATTATGATTTCTTATTTATTCCACATCTCCAGTCATTGTTTACATTCAAACTGTTTACTTGCTAACTTGTACATTGTCTACTGTTTGTTTGTATATTGTCTTGATGCACTGTCTGCACTTTGTGTTTTTACACTTTTTTAACAATCAACAGACTTTCTGTAAGTAAGAATTCCATTGTACCAGTACATGTACCAGTTAAATATGGCAATAAAGTTCAGGTTCTTCAGTGGTCTTAAGCAGTGGACATAATGACTACTGTACAGCACAGATTAACTATTGAACTTATTACATACTGTATATTCAAGTTGGAAAAAGCCTTCTGTTGGAGGTGATGACCTTGCCTTTCAGATTGAATTTCACTGCCTGTTTTCCCACTATAATCACTCTGATCGGGGCGCAGTTCATCAAATGACTCAGCAGGAACACAAGGTTTCAAAGGACCAACAGTGACTTTTTTTTCAGAAATGAAGCAAGCAGCATAGATATACCGATGGAAAAAAGAAATGCAACACCTCCTCCTCCACGCTCTGGCCCTCCCATCTGCGTGGAACAGGCTGAAGAGTGACTCATCCGTGAAGAGGACCTGATGCCACTGCTGACGAGTCCATCGCAGCCTCTGTCTGGCCCAAGCCAGTCGGGTGTGACGTCTAGGAGGTGTAAACAGAGGGCCTCTGACAGGTCGCCTTGCTCTAACGCCAGCAGCATGGAGCTTCACTGTCCTGTCACTGATGTGGGCATTGTGTCTGCCAGCAGTTTCAGCAGCATTACAGGTGGCAGATCTGAAACGATCTCTCAAGACTGACCAGTCTGATGTGTCTGTCCTGCTCTGGTGTGGTCATTCGAGGGCGACCGGATCTTGGACGGTCATCTGTCCTGCCGGTCCGCTGAAACCTTCTCTGCAGTTGGGACACAGTGGAGCAGCTTACTCCATAGTGTCTGGCAACGCTGGCACATGACATGCCTGCCTGCAGCATGCCAATGGCCCTCTCTCTTGCTTCTGGTGACATTTGATGCATTATGAAATGCACAGGAAACTGACTAAGTGTGGCCTTTTTCTTGCAGTGACCTCAGCTTTGAATTTGCATTGTTCCACCTGGACTTCATTGGGTAAAAGTGCACCTAACAAGTTTTCGTGTGATTGGCAAGTTGCAATGCCTCACTGCACAAGTTGTATTGCTGGTCAGAGGGCTTAAAACAAATTCACAAATTTTTGTGAGAGTACCTAAGCTATAACCATAGTATTCTCATTCCAGAAAATATTGCGTTTCTTTTTTCCATCAGTATATATCACTGTATGACATCAGTCACAACCTAACATTGTCCAATAACCATGGAAGCAAACTAAAGAGCCAGACTAGAGCAGTGGTTTTCTATGGGATCATGTCAGCACCACATACAGAGGGAGGAATGTAAATATTGATCTATCAACACAGCACAAGGCTGAGAACATGGTGAAAGCAAGAATTGTTATAGCAAAGGCCGTTGAAACATACTGTGTAGGATGAACATGCTTTACAAGGTTGTTCAGAAAAATTCAAAGGCATTTAAATTATAATGAAAAGGTAGGGAATCCAAAAAAAAGTTGCAAAAAGAGATTTCAAGAGAATAACAAACCTTATAAAGACCAAGCAAGATATACAACAAAATGCAAGAAATAGAAGCTAATTCATTCAACTATAACTAGAATGTGATTGGAATTACAGAAACAAGTTTAACAGCAGCTATATCATCACAGCTGGCAGCCCACTGGAGCTCAGCAGGTGTGAACCTGGTCAGGAAACCTCCTGGAAAAAATTAAGGTTGATGCAGGAAGAGGTGTTAGTGGGACCAGTAGGGGGCACTCACCCTGAGGTCTGTGTGGGTTCTAATGCCACAGTATAGTGTTCCTAGTGCCCACTTTACCATAAAAAAGCATTGTCTTTCAGATAAGACGTAAAACTGAGGCCCTGACTCTCTGTGGTCATTAAAAATCCAGGGTGTTTCTCAAAAAGACTAGGGGTGTTACCTAGGGATGTCCTGGACAAATTTCCCATTGGCCTTTACCAATCATGGCCTCCTAATAATCCCTATCTATGAACTGGCTTCTTCACTCTGCTTTCCTCCCTGCTGAGACCTGGTGTGTGGGGAGTGTACTGGTGCACTCTGACTGCGTCACATCATCCAGGTGGGGCTGCACACTGGTGGTGGTGGAGGGGATCCCCATTACCTGTAAAGCACTTTGAGTGGAGTGTCCAGAAAAGCGCTATATAACTGAAAGCAATTATTACTATTATTAACAGAGAGTGATGGTGATAATAAAACATTAGCAGATACAGAGCGTTCCAGAGAGACAGGAAGGATGGAAGAGGAACTGAATTTGAATGTATCAAGAGTCTCACTGAACATATAGACTAAACTTTAAAAATCTTAAAACTGCCATTTGTTAAGAGTATTCTGCAGCCCACCAAAATCACATATCCACTACAATAAAGTTGTAATTTAATTCAAATTCAAAGCAAATCAGGAAATGTTTAAAAAAAGAACTGATTACGATGGGAGAGTGCCATCCGATTAACAGGGGAAAACCCTCCGAAACATCAGAAGCTGAAAATGAAATGGCAAGCATAGCTATCAGCCATATTGTTACCAAGTTTGTCTGAACACCACTGCCTGTACTGAACTAGCTACTAACTAGAAAACATGAGAGGCATTAGGGAAATGTGAGAATAATTGTACACTTTGAAGTACAACATATTTTGAAACTTGAGATGTCCACAGCAAACGTTTTTTTTAATTTCAGAGACACAGACTAGAAGGAAATGAGTCATTTTGTGAAAATAGATTGGGATATAACATTGATCTGTATTATACTGATACACAGATATAGTACCAAATGGATAGCAACAGTATATTCTACTTTAAACACAAAACTGATTTATCCTATGTGCAAATCAAAGTGTTTTTTTAAGAGATAAAGAGATAAAGAAGATAAAGAAAAACAAGCATAAAAAGAACTATATACGGTAATAATCTAATTAAAAAACAGTTACAGAATGGGACATAATGAACTGCACATATAGGTAAAACATTATATTGGAAATTTCATTTGAGAAAAAAATAATATTGCAACAGTGGCAAAAACATTTTTATTTAGTAATGCAACAGCCACAGAATGATAAATGTGAAATACTGATAATCAGAAAAATTATGGGAAAAGTTAATATAATGAAAGAGAAACAGCTGAAGTATTAATTCACTGATTCAATTAGATATTTATTGAGGAAGAAGATAACATCATGTCTCGGGCCAGGAAAGGAGGGAAGTTCTGTATTAGTATTAGCACATAAGAGATGTTGCAGCTATTATAAGTATTTAAAGGAAATCTCCAGGGTCTGTTGGTATTCTGCTAATTATATGTAAGAAAGGAAAATATGTTATTCAGAGAGTGTTAAAAAATTTCCAAAAGTCAGTCAGGTCAGGGACAATATCTATTGCCTGGAAAACTGTAGCACCAATCTGTAAAAAGGGTGATAAAACTGAAGTAATTATAAGCCTGCATGTCTGACATTATTACATGTCAGCTTAGGGAAACAATAATTAGAACTTAATCAAAGGATCATCTAGTTGGCAGCAGGATTCAATCAGATAGTCAACACAGATTTAGAAAAGGCAGTTCTTCCTCAACTAGAGATCCTTGAAATTGTTACTCAATTTAGGCATTAAATTCTGGACTGGACAGTTGTGGGTGAGACTGCTTTTATATGCCCTTGACAAAGACATTTCACTCAAAACAGCTCCAGTAAATACCCTGCAGTAGGAAAAGGTCTCCAGGCTGCCATTGTAATTGAACTGTAATTTGTTCCCAATTGACTTAAGTGGCTGAATATAGGAATAAGACAACAAAGAGCTGTGGGAGGCCTAATATTCTGTCAGGTAAGGGACACCCATGCAAAACCAAGACAAAAAAGGAGCCATTGGGTTCTTTACAGAAGTCACTAGGCAAACAGACATATTCACAACTGTGAAGCAGAAAACTCTCCAGTGCTGTCCACCCTCACTAGCGGCTTCTGTCAACAGAAAAATATATCAAGCAGATCTGGTGGGTCGATGGTGGTATCAGGGAGTTTGGCATTGTGCCCACAGTCCATTATGGACTCCAGTGGTATTGTTGCTTCATGGTGTTGGAATGTCTGCACATTCTGTTTGAAAACAATTGCTGGTAGTTGTGTGCTTTGGAGTGAGTGTTGCTGCCACTCTCCAGTTTGAAGTTTGGCTTGGAATCAAATTATCTTTAAAATATTTTATTTGGTGGAAATTAACCCAGGAAACCTAGACTTAAACTGACAAACTGTTGGAATGCTGCCCATCTGCAAAGGGACCATTGAACCTATTAACTTAGATTAAATTAAAAAGAATTTAAAATCACACCACACCCCAGTATAAACAAGCTATCAAGCAATTCAATTTAAATAAGGATTCTGACTGTAAACTGTCCTGAATTCACATTCTAGTCATTCATCAATGCATTGTCTAACTAGCTGAAGCCTATCCCAGCAAGCAACGGGTGCAAGACAGGATACAACCTGGATGGAACACCAGTCCATCACAGGGTACATACACTCACACCAGGGCCTGTCTTACCAGAAGCCAATTAACCTACCAGTATGTCTTTGGGCTGTTGTGGGAAACTGGAGCACCCAGAGGACACCCACATGAACACAGGGAGAGACAGGGAGAACATGCAAACTCCATACAGATAGCACCCCAGGAATTAAAACCAGGGCCCCAGCGCTATGAGGCAGTAAAACTGACCACTGCGCTCCCTTACTTTGTTCAGAAAGCCAGAAATTCCAGACAGCATCCGGATTGTTTTATTTTGTTCAGTTACAAGAATGGAAGATTCAAAACTTGAAACCACATTTTTTTTCATCCCTATTTCTTGTTATACCTTCGTAATCATTCATTAGAAACTGCTGTCATTTCAAGGACTAGCAAAATAAAAAAGGTATACAAGAAACTGAAAGGACCTCAGGACTGATATGTGGGCTTTAGTCGTAGACACTTAGAATCATGATACTAGACTTTCTTTCTATACTGGATACAGAGTTACTGAACAAGACATGGCTGCCCACTGCCACTAAGCCTCAGTTAAGGCAAAACCTGGCTGCGTTTGCCAAATGCTTATTCATATTTTTGTTTTAAGACCCCTTGTCGTCAGCATTTCAGATTTCTTTGAACTCATACTGAGCCTCAATAATGGTGGCGAGGTTTGAAAACATACAAAGTCATTTACCTCACACTCGCCTCTCCTTTTTTACTGCTCCCAAAGACAAACACTTCATTCTTATCTGGCCTTGGCTGGTTTCCTGGGCAAAAAGAACATCACTCCTGCTGAATTAAATGCAGATTCCTTAGGACAGCCTCTCCTACACACAGACACCCAGGGGAATAAGCTTCTTCACTAGCACAGCTGAGCCGAAGTTGTAATTTTTTTTATCAGAATTGGGAAATCCACGTGTGAAAACATTTTGCTTTCGCTGGATCGCGTGGGATGAATGATGGAGGACGGACTGAAAGGCCTGAGGTACCACCTGACTGTATTTCACCGGCGTTGGTGCATTTCTGGGCTGTGCTCTGTGGAAAACTGCTTACAGCCACCGTTATTTCCCATTCGTGTTCATAGACCTCCTGTTTAGCACAACAGACGTTGTTAGGATCAGATCAATGCCTTTAATTATATAATCTGAAACTTTTCACCCGCCCTGCTATGTTCTCTTATTAGAAGAATTTAATTGTGTAATACTAAGTTATTATTATAAATGTTGTGGTCCGCCCCCACTACAGATCTTGGACTGTGCCGTTAACTCCTGACCTTGCACCCTGGCAGCTTCACTTCCTGCACCCTTCAGGAGGGGGCACCCCCAGCTGTCTTCCTCTTTGCACGCATGATGAGCTAAAAGAGGCTGTGCTCCCCCCCTCCCTCCTTATCTCTCCCTGGCGAGCAGCACACTTCTGTAATCAAAAGCACCATTAATCCCTCTGCACCTTGAAGCTGCCTCCCGTCTAGTCCGTGCCGCTGTCCTCCACCGATCTGGGTGTGGGGCCTGGTTTCAGCCGGCGGGATCTCCCAGCCGCCCTTTTCAGCGGACTTCAGCACGGACGCCACCGAGAAAACAGCAGGGCGCGACATGGGACTCCCCGCCACTTCTCATACCGCCTCACCCCGTCTGCCCTGCCGCCCCGGCGAACCTGGAAGCAGTCTGGAGGAGCGCACTGCATCTTCCCACCCCTGAGCAGACGTCAAGGCCTGCGCTCCACTCGGGCGAGGTCACGTTAGTGACCAGAGAGTGTGAGAGGAGTACTCTCGTCCGCGGTGCATTCCGAACTATACCATCACCTTAGGGTTAGAGCTGAAGGAGATCCCTGCCAGGCGTTAGTGAACACCCGGTCAAAGACGACGTTCCTACTCCCCGACTTCCTACTCGTAGATGCCCACAGCTACCCACCGATCTGAGTTTCGGTAGACTAACAGAAGAAGAGACCCCTCACGCCCGGGTGGACTCCTGTGATAGCGGAAGCAGGGAACCAGCAATTTAAGGGACCGATCTGGATCTCCCCCCCCCCATCCAGGCAACGTGCGTCCTGGGGTTGGATTTCCTCTGGGACCCCCAGGTCCAGCTAGACCCCCACCCAGCGCCAGCTCGTCTGCTAGGGGGCCCGAGGCGCAGCCCTTAGCGCCGCCTGGCACGCCGAACAGAAGCCGGCGGCGAGCCTGTCACATTACAAGCGGTGACCGTGACGATGGCAGCAGTGGCAGCCCTGGCGGAAGACCCCTGGGTCTCCTCAGGTGAGCCACAGGCATGGGCAGAGCCCGGCCAGCAGACCGAAGGCAGACCCCCCTCCCCCCCTGCCAGGGCTCTCGACAGGGGGCAGCCCCGAGACCCTTCGGGCACACGGACCGCCGGCACAAGAGAGCCCGGAGACGACAGAGGCAGGAACAGAGGCCTTTCCCTGCGACCGGTGTCTCACCGCACAGCCAGGCAAACAGCCGTCGCCTGGACTCTCACGCGTTCCCCGGGGGCTATGTAGCTGTCCGCTTCCCTCCCGGATCCTGGATGTGCTGTTACCCCCTGACCTTGCTCCTACACAAGGGGACACCCCGAGCTCTCCCTGTTCACACCCCATGGTCGGCGACAGGAGGTAGCGCTCCCCTCCGTAATCAGTACACACCACTACGCAGCGTTTGTAAAATAACACCGGACTGCTTTTTAAATATTCGCCGTCTTTGTTTAAAAGGAGGCAAATGCAAACAGGGGTTTTTACGTTTTAAGTTTACATAGTATAACAGCGCTTGGCATTTTGCAATAATAAATGCCGAGATGAAAATTTACGTTTCACACGCAAGCACACGTGGCTTCATCTGTATGCCTGGATAACGTTATTAATTTATTGTATTTATTAAAGCTAAATTGAACAAAAACACGTTATACTTTGAGCATTTTAAAATACTGTTTTAGCCTAGACAGTTCGGAAAGCAACTGTCAGTTCAGTCTGCATTGCTAAAACCACACTGGGGTATATTTCTGTGAAAAGAGATATATAAGAGCTATATAAGTGTAAGAAATTATTATTATTAATTATTATAACTATTAACTTGGTTGACACTTTTATGCAAGGCGATCTGTTTATACACCCGGGTATTTTACTTGATCAATTCAACTGTAATACCCTGCTTTCAATTTACAGGTCCTGTGAAAGCAAAAATCGAGTTATCTTAATGGAATGGATTGCATGCTTTACTGATCAATAATTCACGGGTCTTCACGATGTTTATAATCATATTACCTACAAGACTAAGTCGTACATAACACCACATTAACAGCACGATACTGCCCGTCCACGTCAGTTTACACTGACCGCGATTATGATGGAATTAAATACGTCAGGGATTTAGTGTGCAAAAAGTTTCCCATTGTTGTGTGTTACTTTGTACCTGCCAGGAATGTTAACGGTGTAAACGTCTGTGTCTTTGTTGAGCGTGTGCGGTGTCTCGCAGGTCCAGGTGAAGCTGAACGGGAAATTCCCGCACAGGTGGGAACAGCCGGGGGGTCGCTCTGCAGTCAGAGTGATACTGCCTGGAAACCGGTATGAGAGACAGGCAGTCCCTGACCCGCAGCTGTTACCTACCGCGTCTCCCTGATTTAAATATAATGCTACATCTCTTTGTCTTGTGAAGTTAAAAATAAAGATTTGGGCACCAACGCCGCCTGAGTTAATCTCACGATACAAATCATTCCAAAAAAAGTACAGCAGTAAAGGTGGTTCACTTGTATCACAACACACACAGAGGACTACTCACACTCCGAAGCCACCAGACCTGTTCCTCCCGTTCTGAGTAAATACTGACACAACCTCCCCCAACCCCAGGTGAGGACGAAGTGTAGTACGGGCACGCCCACGGAATTTAATAGTGGAGAGGGTTAAAAACAGGAGTGTGTAAGACACACCGGGCAGGATAGAGGAGTCGGCACTGCTTTTCTTAAATCGCGAAGCCTCGTGCGTGAGAAGGTACGTAAGCGTGGGTCAATCGCTCCGATTTTTGTTCTGTATGTATTCGTCTTTTTTGTTGTTGTCTTCAGCAGATCGACTTGTATTTCCTCCTTCTCCATCTCACTTGTGTGCCTAATCGTGCTCCTTTTACTAACGCCGCTCACGCTCCCTCGCTCTCTGTCTCTGCAGTTGTGATTACAGGTTAGTGGATGAACCTGAAGCAGTCAGAGCGGTAAAGGGAGACAAACTTGACTCCATCACCTCTCTGCCTATCTCTACACATCCGTCTAGAGCAGCTTAGGGACAGGGAGGATGCAAACCGGCGCAGTTCATTTAAGTCAGTTGGCAGTGGTTAGGCTGTCAAAATACTGATGTCTTGAATTGCAAAGATGCCGCTCATGCAGTTAACGTGAAGTTGTAAGACATCATTATCTCATACCCGCGAGTGCTCAGAAATAGGATAGCGCGCAACTTTGTTGTTGGTCCACAAAAACAAAAGACTGGGGAAATCAATCATGCTGGTCCGCCTACAAAGGCTTATGTGGCAGAATTGCGATTTCCAAAAATAATGTAAGCCCACAAATATTTCCAAGAATAAGCAGTGCTCTAGTTTGAAAGGAGTTTTGTTTATAGCAATGGTTATATGGTTTCTTATGCAAACATGCACAGGACATTACCTGTGCACAGAACAATTGAGCTCTGACTGTGTATATTCTTCAATGTTTGAAGTTTTCCCTTTATCAGTGATATGTAAAGATATCCACTTCACAAACACTGCAAAACTAAGTCAACATACTGCAGGAGTTTTAATGTCATGTAATTTTGATGGTCCCATTTAAAGATAGAACATGTGCACAGAGGGATATTAATTCACAAAACATACAAGGCAGCTGAATGTTGGAAAATTCAAATGTGCTGCAGAAGATGAATATTTCCACCACAAATTAATGTTGTCCTATGCATTGTATTCAAACCTGGCACAAAGTTATTTGAATTTGAAGCGCAGCAGAAGTAAACTATAAAACACTGACCAAACATGAGTATATCTTATCTTTAATGCACAGCTGTTAGACTACATTTGGTACGATCCAGTACAATATTTGAAAAAATAACCTAAACATTTCAGTTGTTTTTTAAACCACCTTTATTGAACACAAAAATAAATCAAATTTTTTATAAATACTTTAAAGATGTACTTGTTTATATGTAGAGGAAAATAACTTTCTCTGACTATCAGAGAAGGTACTCGTTTTTTATTCTCCATATAAAATCTGCTGTCGCATATCTACATTTTTTATCAAATGCACTTGCAGTGTCACCAGCTAGCTTCAAAATATATGGGGTTGGCTTAATAGCAATAAATGTAAAACGTAAGAAGGCTGCAAGAGCATAATTAGTCATCTCTGGTGCTAAACTGTTCTAACCAGGGGTCAGCAGATAATTTCTGCTGATGTGTCTCCTCAAGCATTTCCGAAAAAAATTCTTTGTACCAAAAAACCATGAAAAAACATCATTTTCTAAAAAAAAAGTACCTGTTTCATGTCTTGAAATTGCAGGGATGCAAATAAGACTGCAACTGAAGAGGGGTTTGGGGAAATTCTGAGGTTTTCCTGCCTGGAGAACCAGGTGCTGGACATTACAGGTTCCTTAGTTCATACTGTGAAGGTTTGTGATTAAAATGTGGAGTTCAGAAATACACATTTCCTCTCTGAACCCCCCTGAGGCATTGCAGTTACTGAAATTAAAATTTGCATCACAGTGATATTAATTTTGTGTCACGAACGAACGAAAATAAATGACGTATTCTCTAGTGCTTCTCTTACTCTCTGTAAAAGCCTGTGTATCAAACAATCTGTGGATCTACATTCCAAAGCACAGTAGGCACACAAGGACAGGTGGTTAATATTTATCTAAAGGGTGCATGACTCTCACAAATAAGCAGGACCGGTCGTAGGCCATAGGCACTTTCACTCCGAAATGTGCAAAAAGAAGGGTAAACACCAATTGAATTACGTTGATTGACATGCTGCATTTTAAACTATTCTGGTGCTAAACCACTTGATTGATGGAGCAAGCCAAGCGACAATCACTTCGATACTTCTAGTTTCTAGAACAGCCGCTAGATAGCGTATGATTATTGATTTGGAGCACCTAGAGTCGATCGCAAGCTTGTTATTTCATATAGTGTTTTCCTCCTTCGTAGGCCCTAGGTACTGTGCCAACAGAGCCTAATGGGAAATCTGGCACTATAAATAAGAACTTTAAGTGCGATGCACAAGTGTTCAACTGCAAAAGCTTGCATGTTCAAGAAAAAACAAAATAATTACCCCAAGAAGAGGACCAGGTATTCTCCAGGTTTCTACTATGCACATAAAAAAGAAATGACTCCCAGGATTAGCCAGATCTAGAAAGGCATTTCTGCTGTGGATCTGCAAGACCAATCTGTTACACTGAATCTTCCACTGCTGTCCAGTTTGAAGGGACTTTTGTGGGGAATTGACACTCTTACTTACCCAAATACAGCTACAGTATGTGCAAGGGTTGAAACACTGAAGGTCAATATACGAAAAGGCCACAAAGACATGTCACAGGAGCTATCTGGTCTGTTTTTTTTTTTCATTTAGTCTCTGTGAGACACATCCTCTTAGTTCACGTCTTATCCAAGCCTATAATCTTATTGCACACACGCATATTACATGAGATGATCATCTTGAACTCTTACTGCAGTCACCCTTTAAAATCACCACTGAAAAGGGCTGAAAATGAAACATTAAACGAAGCCCACTTTTTGCCCCCTTTATCAGAGTCCTTCAACATCAAAAAACATAAATGAGGGTTTTAAACAGGTCAATTCAGTCCTTCTTTTCCAGAAATTCAGATTCCTTTGAGTCAAATGCAAAATCACCAGTCCAGACCATCGATTTTTCAGTCTGCATTTTTTAGGAAAAGGAACCAAAGTTTAATGCAGACACAACTCTTGATCAGATCTATCGGGCGCTAGCAGAGCGATGTTTGAGATCTCAGTGTTTCGGGATCCATTCTGATTTACCTGAAAAGTAGAAAAAATGGGACCCCTGAACGACTCGATTAGCGTCATTTTCAGGGAGAAGGCTGGGTCATTTGTTCCAGGCTTGGTGTCGCCATCCCTGGTGTGGCTGAGCCTCAGTCCAGGAAATATATGTAGAGGTCACCATAAAATTATTCACTTCTGGGGTCAATTGTATGTTTTCATTTTAATGCTCAATTAAAACAATTATTTCTGTTCCACTTGCTACTGAGGCGCTGTTTATTATTTTTCACTCGTTTGAGGCAAAAACAAAAATTTTCACGTTGTTAATGAAGTGGCTTCCCTTCCCCTGATGATTCTTCACACATGATGGCTCTCGGCAGCTGTCACGAGCAACGAAAGACACACAATTACTGTCTGTGACCCGATGATTCAGCTTTATATTTACCTCACACAGGAAAAAAAAAACTGGTTAATTAAAGGAATGGCGAGTCTCTATGGTAATTGCCCAATTTTATGTTTATTACTTCATTTCCTTTAATCAGACTAGACTTGAGGCAAATAAGTGAGATTTTCAGACCAAAATGTGGATGTGGTACCAACGGGTGAGGCTTGACAGCTGTGTGATTATGTACCGTAGATGCTGCTGGCTCACGAATTATCTTGAGGTGTTTCACTGCAAAGCAGTTTTTCCAACATGGATTCTTGTAACGTTTTGTCAGCGTTCACACATTTGTTTGGCCAGGCGACCTGCTTGGTCGGTAGACGACTGTGGGGAAACCATGAGCAGTATTGGAGATGTTCGGTGAAGGTGTTACTAGTTTGAGCCTGGGGCCATGTTATATTAGGTTACTATGATCGATGATGGTACACGGTTAACCAAGAGCCTCTAAGTTTGTGCTAGCCAGGGTTTCCACAGCTTCATGCTGTGACATCAGCGAGCGACACACTGCTATTCTAATCAGTACTCACCCTCTTGTACAGCACTGTGATAAAGCTTTCAGCAAGATAAATGCCAAGTGGCTCTCACAGATCAGTGTGTCTCCAGGCCCTCACTCTCTGTGTAGAGCTGGGGCTGCAGCAGTAAGATGCGTTGTTAAAAAGCTTGCAGTTCCAAACCAGTTGGGTACCACTAAGAACATGATATGTGATGAGCAAAGCAGAACAAAGAAACAAAGCAGTTTGGAGTACTGAAACTTGCTTGGGTGTGATAAGCGTATAGTAAGAATGACAAGCAGCTCAGATAGTAATGGTCTATGATGTCTTCTCTCACACTGGGCTCAGAATATCTGATAATCTCTTATCTGCATACAGGGATGAGATGTGTACCTCTGTACCATTTTCACATGTCATGAAAAAAACGGCAGAGATTAAATAAATGCCAAAAGGACAAAACTAGCTGCCTGACTAAAGAGGGCGATGTGAATGGAACCCGTGCCTTTCTTTCCTTGTACTTGTATCACAGAATAACACCTGTGAACAGGAGACAAAAGGTGCCTGCTTTTCCAGCTCGGCTGTTTCAGCTTCAAACAAAACAAACTGATAGGGATGATGTGAGCCGTGAAATACTGGAGCGGCAGAGTGCTTTTCAATTTTTCCAAACAGTTCTTCGCAGGCCTGGAAACTGCGTGGCGACTTGAATTTCAATTCCTTACTGCGCAACACAGCTTTTGCCTTGCTGGCACCACAACGTTTTTTTTTTAGGAAAAAAGCCTTTTATGTAGCTCTTTTCATCCCAAAGGTTCCCAATGTTCCATGCTTACAGGAGGAGACTCGCTTCATCCGTTACATAAGTACAGTACCCACCCGGGCCGAGCCTGCATTCTGAGATCTGATCGAATCGGACTCGGGGGGGGTGGGGGAAAACCCTGCAGTTGAGCTGATGTTTCCAAATCGGTCATTTTGAACACTAATCGATAAGCTGAGCGCATGCTGAAAAACACTTCTGTGTCTTTATTTCTGTATGAGAACAAAAAAAATACTATTGCTAAAGTGCAAGACATACTTGAGTTAAGGTTAATTATCTAAAATGAACGACGGTGGCGTTTTTCCTGCCATACTCAAACTGAACTGTGACAAGTTCCTGTAGCTCAGCTGGTAACGACACATCCCCTCACCCATCTGAGTGTTGAGTTGAATAATCCAGGTGGCGCGAGTTCAAACCAGGGTCAAATCACTTTGCTGGCTGTTGTAGGTTATTGTAACATAAAGATTAAGTGTTGCTTGATGTCAGATCCAGATCTGCCGGTTGTCTTTTGCTAGTGAAGTGAGTGTAGGCAAGCACGCTGCACTGCCGCCGGAGAGCTCGTTTCTAACTGTTCAGTAGGTTACAGTAAAGAGTGCCGAGGTTCACTTACGTGTGCTTATTGAAAGTTGCTACACTATCAGTCACTGGGACTCCCCAGCGGTGGCGCACAATAAGCAGAACCCGGCCGAGGACAAGGTTGGGACCAGTCGTCCAGGGCTCTCTCAGGCCTTGGCAACACAGCGCCCTCCTGTGGCCTCCTAGGTGCTTGCAGGCTGGCAGTGCTATCGCTGAGGGACACGCCCTGTGGCCGTGAGGCCTGTGATGTGTAGGAAGGAGGCTGGACTGAAGGAGTCACCCACACGTCCTCCTTCTCCCCTGTGGTCACGGGGTTCACAGCCATGAGCTCTGGAAACACACAACTGGAAATTCCAAAATCGGGGCATTATAGCAAAAAATCAATTTTATATACCGTATAATAGTAAATCAACAATATAATAGTAAATAAATGATCAATTAGTAATTATTGTAAATAGTGATACATTTTTAAAAATGTTAATTTATTAAGCAAAGGTAAATAAATGATAAATTAATAAAATAATTGATGATGAATTAATTATATAATAGTACATTTATAACACTGCTTTTAAAATCGGGAGAAACATTAAAATAAGACACATACTCTGAAAGAATCATGCTCACGGTGATGACTTTCTAACCCCCATGTGTTTGTGAATTGTGGCATTTCTAAAGAAATGCAAAAGAAAGTTACAATTAAAGTGCAGTTTCAAGTTTTAACTGCTAAAAAAATCTCTAGCTGAACCTCCTGCTATTTCAGTGATTTTAAGAAATCACCCAAATGCCTATTCTTTATAGCTGTGGGTGTGTGGAACAGTCCGCCCAGGTTAAGTGGATATCCTGGCTTCCTTAAAGAAACAGCTGGATGATAAAGAATAAGCTACTAATTACCAAAGGGACTTAGATGGGCTGAATGGCCTCCTCTTGTTTCTGACTCTCTTATTAAATTACTTAGGAAATTGGATGCTCAAAAATAAATATACTGATTTACATCTAAGGGTGGCAATATGTTTACAGGCTCCATAATTAACCAGATGTTTTATTGCAAAACTAGCATCTAAATTGTAAAGTATTTTCAGTTTTCAATTGTTTTCTGTTTCATCCCCTGCTTTGCACTAATTTTAACTTTAATTTTACCACCCGGTTTTTATTGTTACAGAATTATGTTAATTTGTTCAGAGGAAAATAGGGAAAATAATATTTATAATTCAGACAGAAGGTTTTGAGACATTGTTCCATATTTGGACAGGAATGGCAGATGTTTCAGTTTTGTATATTATGTGCACACTGATGTTTACACCTAAGTAATCTGACACCAACATTAACTTCACCCACATTACTATTTTGAAACAGACAGAACATGCATTTCCTTCCAGTGCTGAAGCCCTGGGTTCAATCCCTGAGGGGCTGTCTGTGTGGAGTTTGATGTTTTCCCCATCTATGTGTGGGTTTCCTCCAGGTGGTCGTGTTTCCTCCTAGAGTCCTGAGTAACGGTAGAATATGGCTTCTGGGAAAATTGGCCCTGGACAGGATGCCAGTCCATCAAAGGGAACACACAGACACAAACACCTACTGGCTCACAATTTATAATATAATCTGGGCCAGTTTGTCCAGAAGGAAACCCACACAAACAATATTGTTATATCTGCCACTTGATTCCTATCAGGGGGATCTGTAGATCATTCATATAAAGCAGAGTAGATGCTTTGTTCTACGGTAAGACAATATCGAAGGACTTGGCAGCTTAAACAATGAGCAGGATGAATTATGTATTTGACGCCAGGGGTTGCCAATTCAAATGCTGTTAGGACACACGCAGCACCTTGATCGCAGAAGTCAGCTTCTGTACCCAGTGAAAAAATGGCTGATAATCCATTTATTTCAGCAGCACAAAAAACACTAAGGAAATAGAGGCAACGGATGTGTAGGGGCCCCGCTTAGGAGTTAATGTTTCTGTCAATTCTGCTGCTCTTGATGAGCTTTTCTTTCTGAAACGTGTTTTAAAATATTTCAGTACATAATGTTAGAATAAGGGAAATGTTATCTCCTCTTGTTTTTTTCTGAATTCTGATTCGAAACATTTCTGTAGTTTCTGATTGTATACCCATTTTAAGTGCTAAACCTGAAACGTACATTGCACAATAAACTGCAAACAGCCGCTTGAAAGATGTGCTGTGTGATACAGCTCACAGATCAGTCTGGAAAGGTGAAATCACCAGCCTGACTCTCTACTCCTCAGGGATGTGTGGCGTTCTGGAGATTGCTGTTCGTCTGGGAGCATGTAAGCTGCTGTGTAACCTCCTCACTCTGCCCAGTGTCACAGCTCCAGTGATCTCCATTGCCTCCTGCTGTAACTGTCTGCTGCTGTTCACCGATGTCAGTGTCACAGGTACAGATCTCCAGTCCCTCCTTACTGAAATTATTGTATCATGCTCTCTGTCTTGTTGCTCACACTCATCACTAGCTCTGTTTTCCTCTTTCACTTCCTGTTACACTCTCTCGCTTTTTCACTTCTTGAGTTGCCGTCTCTTGTCAGTATCCCTCTTTCACTTACTGTGCCACTTTCTCTCGGTATTCCCCAATCATTCTAGACATCACTCTTTCTTTACCCTCTTTCTGTCTGTGGCCTGCTGCTATCCCACTCCTAATGTCACCCTCTGTACTTCTCTCTCTCATTGTCTAGCTCGTTCTGTGACTGTTTGCTGTTTTTTCTTGATTTTGCTGTCAGAGATGAGTACTTTCTGTCACCCTTTCTGTCAAACACTCGCGGAATCATTATCTTTGTATGTTTGCCTATACAACTATGCTCCAGCAGGCTACATCTCAGAGACATGACTGTTACTTTTCCTCTGGTCTCCATTGACTCTTTGGCTGCTGTCCCTATTGTCCTGCTTGGTCACTCACTGACCTTTTCAGAATACTAGAAATAGAGATGTCGGTAAATACAAAGTGATATTTCTCTTTTGCAATACTTTGGATTGCAAATTCTGAAGCACATATTACAAAAATTTAATTTTTAAGAAGTGGCACTGGATATAAAACACATGAAATGTAAATGAGAATTACATAATGTACTTTAACTTTGCCCTTACCCCCTTATCTGTGTGCTAACACCTGCAGTGCCTCTCCTTTCTCTCTCTTCAGCCTTCTTGGCTTTGCTCTGGCTGGCTGACCAGTGGATGCCACGTTTTCCTGTGTCCGGTGACATCATCGCCCTGCGCTTCCTGCTCTTCCTTGGCCACACCTACGGGGCCATACTGGTTCTGACCACACCCCTCATCACTGTAGAGACAGTCTGCAGGCTGCTTTGGCCCCTCCCATGGCTGGAGGGACAAGAAGAGAGAGAGACAAGAAAACAGGGAGGCCATGGCACGATACAGGAGAAAGATTGGACAAAAGGCTGTAATCACAATAGGAGAAAGAAAGGAAAAGGGCACGTGGATGGAGACAGAGAGTCTGTGGTACACTTTCCTGGGTTGCTATGTTGCCTGTTGGTCTGGATCCTGTCTGCCCTCCATGGCTGGCAACAGTGGGGTCTGGAGCAGGACCTGGTGGAAGACTGTCTCTGGGATGGTGGCTCTCTCTCTGTCTGCCTCCCTAACCTGATCACTGCGACCTTACGACCCCTGTGCAATCCCAGCCTGATCCTGCCCATTCTTGCTCTGTGCCTCGTCCTCACACTGAGCCTGAGAGCACTTCGAGGGAGCCTGACGGACAGCCAGACAGGGCAGGCAGGCTCCCTGACAGACCATGAGAGAGGGCTCATTGTCTACAACACACATGGTGTGCGATGGGGAGACACACTATATAGTGTACACGTAGTGAAAGCACACACTGCTGCTACACATTTGTTCACTGGCTGCTTAAGCGATGAGGTGGAGCTCAAGCACGCTGCAGCTGGAAAACCCGACATTGCAACGCATGTAGGATATTTCACAGAACCACGCATTGGCCTGCCAGACCCACAGAGGGAGAAACAGAGGGTTGGGACAGCCACGCAGCTCCAGATGGCTCACACAAGCACACTCCAGGGACACAACTCCACAGACACCAGTCCTGGGGGGAAGGTTTCCCTGCAGGACAGGGTCTTGAAGGGGCTGCTCTCTAGTGTTGCCATCTGTTTGTTCCCCCCTGTCATTGTTGTCCACACCTCACTGTTTTGGAGTGTGGAGATGCTGTCAGACTGGGGCCTGAAACACTTACTCAACACGCCTCAACGAGAGGGAACGACGAGTATCGAGCACACACCGTTGACAAGGGGAGTGACTTCCGAGCACACTCCAGGCAGAGAGACGTCTCCTCTGGACAAAAAAGCACGGACATATTGTTCGCACCACAATAAAAGGGAAGAAGACATATAAGACACTTCCACGAGGGAGAGACCACTACTGAGCACCACAGAGACGAGGAGAAAGCCCTACTGAAGAAAAAACAGAGGGAGAGACACCTACCAGACATGGGGACAAAGTTGGAGTGGAGGACGGGGGAAGAAAGAGGAGATGTAGGCAGGATGGGAAAAAGAAAAAGACAAATGGAGGTGCATACAGTGTGAACGTTGGCTTTATCACACCAATAAAGTACTTTGAGTGTTTGAACTTTAACTTGAAAGACAGACCAGGGAATGTAAGAGTGAAAAAAGAGGGGTTTTAATGAAACTGACTTGAACAGTCTGTACACCCAGCAAACCCAGACATGTTTAAAATACTCCCAGACTGATGTCCTGCAGCTCACAATATATCCTTTTAAAAAGTGAGTGTTTTCCTTTTTGGTGTGAATCTGTGTGTGTAACCCTGTCTGCAGCAGTGAAAGGTAATTATATTTGTGTAAGATAGGAAATCGTTTTTCTAGTTTTGCTGTACAATAATCCGAAAGCCATACAAAATTGTACGTGAACCATGATTGCTTTGTTTCCTTCCAAAGATTAAAATGACAGCATTAAAACCCATAAAGTTTACTCTTCTGAACCCATAATACAAGTGACCAATATTAGCAGCCCCTAATGCCCAAAAAGTCCTGAGCAGTAGATCACATTCTGAGCTAATTACTAATAAGTGTTTGTGTTTTCATGATTTCGTTTTAGATTAGATGGATCGGAGATAACTAGACACAATACTTTACCTTGAGCACCGTTGGACTGGAATCTGAAAGCTTGGGTGGTCTGAAAGAGAGCATAAACAAAAAAAGATTACAAACAAGAGGTGGCCACCCATCTTGCTAATTTGGAAGTCAGCACTTAACTAATACCACCACCTCATTCTGAACCTTCTCTTTTGGGAGCAAATGTTTTAATCGTCAAGGCATTTCGTAAGGGTCCAGGTGAATCTGCTGCAACAGTAGTCTGTTCCCTCGAGCCTCAAAACTGTAAAAACACTGACTCCAACCTAAAACACAGCTGCATTGAGCAGAAACATGCTCAGCACATACCGGTGCTCCCAGGTCTCACTCGGTAGAGTGGTGAAGGAAGGAGGAGCACAAGTGATCCAGACAATGTAACAGCCTTCGATCTAAAGTGCAGGTGACGGGGGATGCATTTTTTACCTGTAATCTTGGTAAGTTGAGAGATAAAAGAGTTAACGTGAGATCAGAAAGTAAGAAATAAGGCATTAATGGCAATAATGAAATGTACCTGTTTGGACGAGACATGTTTCTACAGACAATTTTCCACGGCAAATAATTATTGATTCGAAGATTTTGAAGATGACTTGATAAGAATAGAAACAGCATATCTTAATATAAAATAAATATGATGCTATGAGGTGATACTGAGAAAAACAGCAGTGTTTGTTTTTACCATGGAGAGAAACTGCACAGCCAACACCTGTTGGGCAAGTCCATGCATGAGCCCCAGTGAAAGAGGTCTTGATGAGGCTCACATGCTCACTCTTCCCTGAGTCCACAGCTGTCAGCACGATCTTCCCTGTGGCAGGGCTGCAGAAAGGTTCCAGCTTGGCTCTGGACTTCCAACCTGCTGCTAAATCAACAGCAATCAACAACAGATGCTGTTAATAAGTGTGACATTTATAACCATTAAGAAAACGTTTTCTAAACGTACATAATGCAACAAAATTTCAATAGTTAATTTTGTAATGGAGGCCTGTTCATTAACTGTTCATATATCTGTAGACTGAGGGAATGAATACTTTTTGCTTTAAAATGTTATTAAGCATCATTTTATCACACTGGTGAGACACACAGCTGTCATGGACCTGTCAAAATGCAGAGAGCCATAACACTACACATTTATGCCACACTCACAGATGTGCATATTGAAAGAAATTAATGAGGGAAATCTAATGATAATGTAGTGTTGTTGGTTCAGGTCTTGGATTTTATTGAGAACATTCAACTCCAATTCCCTTAAGTCCAATGTATCCTAGTGCTTATTGTGCTAGGACAACTCAGTAAGCTGCTCACACCTTTTTTGCTTCCTGATCAACATACTCTCTTCGATTGTTGTCACTTCACATCCAACTCCTGATTGCAGCTCTCTAACTTCACATCAAACTCTGCCACGAATAGTCTGGCATTGTCTCCACTAATCTAATACCCTGCTTATACTGTATGAGGTATTTAACTGCTCCTCTTTCAGATCCAAACTCTGCTTTCTTGGTAAATCACAGACTTGCATTGGCTGAGGAGCTGATGGTCAACAGCTCCACCTGTGAGCTTCTTCATGAAATTGTTGTCTTCAGACAGATGAAAAGAGAAGAAAGGAGAAGGGAACCAGTGGGGCAGAAGGGGACGGCGGAGGGGAAGAAGGGATTCACAGAAGCTGGACCCGGGTGTGCTGTGCTTGTGGAGGTGCTGTGGTCAGCAGGATGGCATGAGGAAGAAGGAGAGGGCAGTGAGGCCACAGGGGGAGTAGGCTGTTGTCCGTGGTGTGGAGAAAGGTTGGGAAAGGCTGGACTGGTGTGGCTGACCTGACGTGTCATGTTAGGAGAAGAGCCTCAGACAGATGGATTGGGCAGCTCTAGGAGGTGTGAGCCAACTGGTGTAGCTGGATAGAGGTAGACAGAGGCTGGAATAATGGAAAAACGGGAATAGTGAGCAGACATGTAGGAGAGACAGGAGATTGCAGTTCTCAGGAATGATGACACTGGGAGAAATTCAGCGTCAGATGCGGGGTAGAGTTCAGCGGCTTGCTCTGGAGTTTGGGGTCCCTTCGAACAGGTGAAGACTTGCACGCATCATGTGAAACAAAGCACACAAGCAAGATATAAATATGAGATTTAAACACGGGCAGACGTGATGAGATTGGACTTTGACCTCCTTCCAAACATTCTTTTAAAACTTCATAAACTGCTCACTTGTAAGTTTCAGTTCTTCAATAATGAATCTATCAGCTTTCTTTTCCTCTTCCCTAAAATCTGCCTTTGCAGTTGACCTTAGAAGTACAGTGCCTGACACTTGAGTTTAGCTGTTCTGAAAAAGGAAGTGCCAGACTCGAGAGCTGACAGAATTATCTGGCTCCCTACCTGATCAGAGTAACCTGAGTTTTAAAGTAACAATGTTTGTTTTCATTTGTTCCTCATGATGCCAATCTACACATCCATATCAGTACACAACAATATCATTCATTTCCTCTTTACAAAGTAATCTAGAGACTCAATTTGCTCACAATCACTTTGGGTACCAAAGTGCACAGAGATCACCTTCTCTAGAGCCATTTCAGGTTTCCAGCTTCTAGTGCATCCTAGACATTACAAGTCCAGTTTCATTCTTGCTGGTATTTTGTTCCTGGAAGCACTCTGTAGTTTATGATGTTCAAAGCAATATCCTACAGAGAACTACAGAAATAAAACATTTTTCTTTCCTTTGGGAGTGTCCTTTAGTTTGGACATACGGGCTCGGAAATTTGGATCGTTTAAGGATACTGGCAACGGATTACAGAACGGACTTGGGAAACATACGGACGAAGGACAAAGAAGATCAGTGTGGTGTGAGTTACATCTCTTTTACACCTGTTTTCCCCTGGCGACACCACAATTGGTGGAGGATGCGGGCACTCGCTGTGTGGGTTTCGCTTTGCGTGTGTGGAGAAAAACAATGGAACAGCTAATACAGCAATTGTCCCAGGCCACCCTCGCCCAGTTTCAGGCTTTAAAAGGACAGCAAGAAGCTATCCAAGCTCAACGGGAGGCAAATCAAATTCAAACCAAAACTAACGAACAAATTATAGAGGGGCAGAAATTAGTACGAGAAGAATTGCAAAGATTAGGGGAAGAATTCAGGCAGACCCCAGTAACAGGGAGAGACACTGTTCAGGCTGAACAAATTGGGCTACAAAAGATGACAGAACTTGATGATGTGGAGACTTATTTAACCATATTTGAAAGAACTGCATCTCGAAATGCATGGCCCAAGGAGCAATGGGCCGGGAGAGTAGCACCTTATTTAATTGGAGAAGCCCAAAAGGCCTATTATGAAGAAGATGCAGAGAATTATGAGACTCTGAAAAAGGAGATTTTGGCAAGACTAGGGGTAACCATGGCAATACGGGCGGTCCGGTTTCACAATTGGAGATACCAAATGGACAAGCCTACGAGGTCTCAGATGTTTGACCTCATACATCTGGCAAAGAAATGGCTCCAGCCAGAAGAATTAAACCCAGGACAGGTGGAAGAAAGGGTGGTGTTGGATCACTTTGTGAGGAGTCTACCTGTTCATCTGAGAAGGAAAGTGGTGGGGATCCCCAGACACTAGATCAGGCAGTGGGCTTAGTGGACAGACACCATGCTACAGAGCCCCTGATTAGGGAGGAAAAGGGGGACTTTCGAAAAGAGGAGAGAAGAAGCCACAAGAGTCTGGAAACCGAAATGAAGTATCGGCCGATAAAGTACAGTGATTATCGAGGGCCTTCACAGTTTAAGAAACCCCTTAGGGACAGATCAGACTCAAGGCCCCGACCATGGAAAGAAACCCGATGTTTTAATTGTCAGGAAGAAGGGCATTTAGTCAGCCATTGCCCCGGCCTGTCCGAACCCATGCAGGTAGACCCCAGAGATGAAGCCAAGTGTAACTACCTTACAGCACAGGTCCCAACCCGCGAGGATCCCCATCTTATGAAAATCGAGATGGGGGAGAACCTGTCGAGGCCTTGTTGGACTCTGGCAGTACTGTGACCCTGGTGACCCCTACAATACTTCCTGGAGAACTGGAGATCCGGGGAACAGAGGGGATACCCATTACTTGCATTCACAAGGTCTATCCGACGGTAGAAATTAGCATCTCTACGGAACAGGGGACCTACCGTTCAACTGTCAGAGTGGTTGAGCAGTTGCCTTACCCTGTGGTACTGGGACGAGACTGTCCCCACTTCCTCCAAATTTGGAACACTGTCCACACAGCTAGGCGAAGACCAATTCCCTGTCCGGAAGGCTGAGGTGACGCCCCTAACGATGTCCCAGATGAGACGGACCCACAAGAAGGAGCAACTGGACTTGGAGATGAATTCGTAAATATGGATTTACCAGACTTGGAGCCACCAGAACATCGTGGTAGGTTTGGGACAGCCCAATTAGAAGATGGAAATTTGAAGCATGGGTGGGGACATGTCAGGAAAATTGATGGGAAGTGGTGTACTGATCCTAGTACATTGAGCTACCCATTTTTCATGATAAAAAATAATCTCCTCTATAGGGTGCAGCAGAAGGGACAGGAAGAAGTGAAACAACTCCTGATTCCCCAGGCCTACCAGATGAAGCTCCTTAAGTTGGCCCATAGCCACCTCCTAGGGTGGACACCTAGGGGTGAAGAAGACGTCCGAGAGACTACTCTCTAGGTTCTTTTGGCCAGGGATCTATAAGGCCATTGAGAAGTACTGTCGGGAATGCCCGGAGTGTCAGAAAACTGCTCCACAACCTTATTATAGAAACCCTTTGATTCCCCTCCCAATTATTGAAACCCCTTTTGAATGGATTGGGATAGATTTGGTGGGGCCCCCGATCCGAACCACCAAAGGTCACCAGTATATTTTAGTGACAGTGGACTTTGCTACAAGGTACCCCAAACCCATTCCGTTGAGAGCTGCCACCGCCAAAAATATAGCTAGGGAGCTAGAACAACTGTTTGCTCGGGTCAGAATTCCTACAGAGATCTTAACTGATCAAGGAACTCCTTTCATGTCTAAAGTCATGTGAGACTTATGTAAGCTACTGGGAATACATCAGATCCGAACCTCGGTCTATCACCTTCAAACCGATGGGCTAGTCGAACGTTTTAATAAGAGCCTGAAAAGCATGCTGAGGAAGGATATGCAAAAGGATGGGAAAAATTGGGATCAGCTGCTCCCGTATCTCATGTTCACAGTACGAGAAGTGCAACAGGCCTCGACCGGTTTTTCCCCATTTGAATTGCTATACTCTCGGAAACCACGGGGCCTATTGGACGTGGTTAAGGAATCTTGGGAACACCAACCCTCAACTTTACAGACCATCATCGAGCATGTGGAACAAATGAGAGAACGAATTAACATAACATTGTTCCCATTGTGAAAGAAAACCTGGAGAAAGCACAGCTCAACAAAAACAAGTTTATAATTGCGAGAGAATTTCAACCTGGCGATAAAGTACTGGTATTTATCCCTAGGGAGAGGGATCAGAATTCCTCCTGGGTATCCCTGCCTGTCGTAAGAGGCGACTAAAAGGGTTGTGTCAGGAATGGCATCCGACGTAAAACCATCTTGCCAAAACCATGGTTGCAAAGAACACAAAGCACATACCGGATCGGTCGGGGCCTGGGTTAACAACGTCCGCCATTAGTGCTGTGTCCCAACAGGGTACTAATGGAAATTATGCTACTGTGGGGAAAACTGTGTGGAGGCTACAGAAAAGAAACAAGGTAAAGGGGCCTGGAAGGAATGTTAAGTCAATGAGAGTGGGGAGTTGGAATGTTGGTACCATGACAGGGAGAGGCAGAGAATTGGTTGAAACTATGGCAAGGAGAAAAGTGGAGATCTTGTGTGTGCAAGAAACCAAGTGGAAAGGAAACAGCTCAAGACACCTAGGAGAGGGATACAAGATTCTATACGCTGGAAAGATTACAAAAATGAATGGAGTGGGTGTGACAACCTAGCAGACAAGATAGTGAGGGTGGTTAGACATTATCAATTAGGATTATCAATGTACAGGTGCTTTTGAGAGTGGATTATGGAATATCATCTCTGTATATGCACCACAGGTAGGAAGACCACAGGAGGAAAAGGATAGCTTCTTGGAAGATCTCGAAGAAGTGGTTAGCAGAATCCCAGGAAATGAAATGGTGGTAATTGGAGGAGACTTCAATGCACATTTAGGAGAGAAATGCCCAGATTATCCAGATGAACATGGTCAGAGAGAGCTAGGAGAGAGAAATGAAGAAGGAGGAAGGCTACTAGAAACACTCCAAGCTCTTGAATTGTTTGCAGTAAACACAGGGTTCACGAAGAATTATGAGCAAAAGGTGACATACAGGAATGGAGGCCATGATACCCAAATAGATTACATATTAGTGAGAAGAATTGATAGAGCGAAAGTTCAAGATGCTAAAGTCCTGCCCTATGAGGCTGTTACAAGACAACACAGGCTACTGATGATGGACATCACAATATTGAAGGAGCGAAGAATAAGGCAGAGGAAACACCCAGCACGAACAAAAGTGTGGAAACTGAGAGAAAACAAAGTAGATTTCAACAGGCTGGTGAGAGAAATGATAAACAACACAGAGGAAAAAGAGGAGCCTTCAGTTGAAGAAGAGTGGACTGAGATGAGCCACATCCTAGAAGAGGCTGCTACCAGGGTTTGTGGAAAGACAAGAGGAGGCAGACCGAGGGAAAATGAAGAGTGGTGGTGGGATATGGAAGTTCAGGAAACACTGAAGGAAAAGAAAAAAGCATACAAGGCACTGAAAGATGGCACTGGAGAATTACGAGAATATAAGAGACTAAAGAAGGTAGCAAAAAGAAGTGTAGCAGCCTGGAAAGAATGGTATGAGAAACTTGAAACAAAGGAAGGAGAGGGCCAAATCTACAAGATTGCTAAACATAGAGCGAGACAGAAAAAAGATATTATCCGGGTGGCAGTACTCAAGGATGGAGAAGGCAGAGTCTTGATTAAAGAAGAACAGATCAAGCACAGGCTGGAATACTTCAAAAATCTGTTAAATGTAGAAAATGAGAGGGAGAACCTAGTGGAGGCAGACGTAGTGTGTGGACCAATCTAAGAAATTTCAGTAAAGGAAGTGACAGAAGCTATCAAAGAGATTAAAGTGGGCAAAGCGACTGGACCATCAGGAATAGCAGCAGAACACTTTTAAGAACCTCGATGAAGAGGGGATTCAGTGGCTGACGAGATTGCTAAACAATATTGCAAAGGAAGAGAGAATTCCAGAAGAATGGACAAAAAGCAGTATGGTTACCATCTACAAGGAGAAAGGAGACCCAATGGAGAGTAAAAACGATAGAGGAATAAAACTTCTGGAACATGGATTGAAAATCCTGGAAAAAATTCTGGACAAGAGACTCAGGAAGATAGTTAGGATCCACAACTCACAATTTGGATTCTCAGCGGGGAAAAGCACAACAGATGCCATTTTTGTGATGAGACAGTTACAGGAGAAGACACTAGAGAAAGGGAAAAAGCTGTATGTGGCCTTTCTGGACTTGGAGAAGGCATATGACCGTGTGCCCAGAGAGGTGGTGTATTGGTGCTTGAGGAAGAAAGGAGTACCAGAAAGCATGGTGAAGTTAGTTCAAGCAACCTATAGAGATGCAACTACGAAGATGATAACACAAACAAAAGAGTTTGAAATCACAGTTGGAGTACACCAAGGATCAGCACTAAGTCCTTTCCTTTTCATAAACATTATTGACACACTGACAGAGGAGGTAAGAACAGAAGTACCTTGGGAACTCATCTTTGCTTATGATATGGCACTGATGGCAGATTCAGAAGTAGAACTACAGGAGAAAGTGTTCAAATGGCAGAGGAGTCTGGAAAAGGGTGGACTGAAAATGAATGCAGAAAAATCTGAAATAATGGTAATGGAGAGAAGAGGAGATACTATGACCAATGTTGAGGAGACAAATGGAGGAAAACTGAAACAAGTTGATGGCTTTAAATACCTTGGATCAAAACTGGTAAAGGGAGGAGAAACACTGGAGGCAGTAAAACAAAGAGTGAAAGCTGGATGGAACAAGTGGAGAGAAATAACTGGAATAATCTGTGACAGGACAATTCCTAGAAAGTTAAAGTGCAAAATGTACAAGACTGTGATTAGACCTGTACTACTTTATGGAGCTGAATGCTTGGCAGTTGGAAAGAGGGAAGAGAACATGATGAGAAGAACTGAAATGAGTTGAGATGGATTCTGCAGATTTCAATGAAGGATAAGATCAGAAATGAAGAAATCCGTAGAAGATGTTGGGTGGTGAATGTGGTTGAGAAGATGCGAGAAGTTACGGTGGTATGGACATATCATGAGGAGGGACGTTGAGGAAGTAACAAAGAGGGTAATGGAATTTGAGGTGGAAGGTAACAGAGAAAGAGGCAGGCCTAGAAAGAGATGGATAGATTGTGTGAGAAAAGATATGGAGGTATGTGAAGTGAGTAAGGAAGATGTGCTCGACAGAGACAAGTGGAGAAGAGCAACCAAAACCGCTGACCCCAGGACAGTCTGGGACTAAAGCTGTGAAAAAGAAGAAGAAGAAGAAGAAGAAGATAAAGTACTGGTATTAGTTCCGACCCCAGAATGTAAATTCTTGGCCTCCTGGCAGGGTCCTTATGAGGGGGTAGAAAAGGTGGGACCGGTCAACTATAAGGTCAAGCAACATGACAGAAGACGGCAGCATCAAATCTACCACATCAATTTATTGAAAAAATGGCATGGGACCGAAGTTCTGCTCACCCACTTCTCCCCTGACCCTTTGGAAGAAGAAACGGGAGCTGTAGCCATGGGAGACCTGGCTCTGGCTCAGAAACAGGAACTACAAAAATTCCTGTCCCAAAACAAAGATGTTTTTTCTCAGACACCTGGTCGCACCCATCTTATACGACATAAGATTACCACGGAACCAGGGAAGAAGGTAAGACTACCCCCGTATCGAGTACCTGAAGCTAAAAGGAAATTGATTAAAGGAGAGGTGGAAAAGATGCTAGAAATGGGAATAATAGAAGAATCATAGCGAGTGGGCTAGCCCGATAGTTCTGATCCCCAAGACGGATGGAACTATTCGATTTTGTAACAATTTCAAACGGTTAAATGAGATCTCGCTGTTTGATGCATACCCCATGCCCCGTATTGATGAACTAATTGAGCGATTAGGCAACGCCTGATACATCAGTACCCTTGATCTTACGAAGGGATATTGGCAAGTGCCGCTGGCCGAAGAAGACAAAGCCAAGACTTTTGCCACACCTGAGGGACTATATCAGTATAGGGTCCTACCCTTCGGTTTGCATGGCGCTCCCGCAACGTTTCAAAGATTAATGGACCGAATTCTGAGACCATATCATGATTTTGCAGCTGCCTACTTGGATGACTTTGTGATCCATAGCACGACATGGGAACAACATCTACAACACCTGGAAGCAGTGACTGGAGCTTTGCGAGCAGCAGGAATAACAGCCAACCCAAATAAATGTTGTCTGGGGGCTCGGGAAGCCAGTTATCTTGGTTATACAATCGGGAGAGGATTGATCATGCCCCAAGAGCAGAAGGTGATTTCTCCGGAAAAAATCAAATGGACCGACTTGGAAGAGAGGGCCTTTCAAGACTTAAAAACATCTCTCTCTTCTCAACCTGTCTTATAGGTACCGGACTTCAATAAACCTTTCATGGTACAAACTGATGCTTCTGACACTGGAATTGGAGCCATACTCTTGCAAGAAATTGATGGACTGGAGCATCCTATTCTATATATTAGTCACAAGTTAAAAAAACACTATTCTACCATAGAGAAAGAATGTCTAGCAATAAAATGGGCTCTGGACTATTTGAGGTATTATTTATTAGGAAGACGGTTTATATTGTACACAGATCATGCGCCATTAACCTGGATGTTACAAAATATGGATAAAAATGATAGAATTACACGATGGGGACTTAGTCTTCAAAGGTTTCAATTCCAAACGGTATATAGACCCGGAAGGAAACAAGGAAATGTAGACGCCCTCTCCCGAATGCACTGTTTATTTTTTTCTAGACTGCCCGAAGACGGGGCTGATCTCAGGGGGAGGTAATGTAAGAGGACCAGGGGTAGGGTCATTTATAACCGGTATTTCCATAACGAAACACTGGATATACTAGATATAGACCTAGGCAAGATGGCCGCCAAGGATAACCAGCTGACCCGCTGTTGGAAAAGATCTATGCAGCAAAAGAATGAGACACAGGTGAGCTGTGTCTGGAAACAGAATATAAATGTCCCAGAAGCAGTGAGCCGGCGCGGAAGCTGAAAAGGTGAAAGCGTTTTGGAGGAAGGAGAGGTTTAGGATTGTGCTGGAAGGAATTAAATTATTAGTTTGGACACACGGGCTCCGAAATTTGGATCATTTAAGGATACTGGCAAAGGATTACAGAACGGACTTGGGAAACATACGGATGAAGGACAAAGAAGATCAGTGTGGTGTGAGTTACATCTCTTTCACACCTGTTTTCCCCCGGCGACACCACAGTATCTAAATGAACCTTTTCCCACACTGGGAGCAGCAGTATAACCAGTGTAAGCTCAGCAGTGTTTCTGGAAGGTGCTTTATCGATATAAACTCTTGATACCCTGGGGGCAATAATGTATTCTCTTTCCTGTGTGAATTTGCTTGGCTTTTCAAAGGGTTTGCAAGCCACTGAACATCTGTGTCCCGCATGAATGCTTAGGTCTTTTACAGTGTGACTGTATTTCTTCTGACACTGGAACCAACTGTACAGTTTCTTTCCTGTATGAATGCACTGGTGAGCTTTGAGGGTTGCACATTGACTGGAACTCTTCCCACACCCTCTGCAGCAGTAGGGTCTCTCTCTTGGGTGATTTGGTTGTTATATCTGCAGGCTTAACTTCAAATTAAGAAACTTCCCATACAGGCTGCAGTAGTAGGGACTCTCCCCAGAGTGAGAGCACTCATTGATGTGAATTAAGAGATCATCTGTGAACAAACCTCTTCCTTCACTGTATACAGCAATACAGTCTCTTTGTTATGTAAGTCTGCTTCTCAATTTTTGAAGTTTCAGTTCTGCAAGATGTTTTGCCCTGCAGGTGTTGCAGCCATACTGTATGTCTTTCTTGTGTGTATTCTCTGTTCCACACCGCTCCAGCAAAGGCAAGTGGACTCCACTGCCCTGTTCCTCACAGGTTCCAGTAAGGAAACACGTGTGCTTTGGTGTCCTGCCTGCTCTCACCTCTAACTCCACTCTGACACAAGGCAATAGCCCCCATGGTATTAATGTGTGCTCTAGATCTAGTTTATACACTTCTACATTGAAGTCACTGTAGTTTCCATTTTAAAGAGTCCTTTCAGACCTGTCTCCTCTTTCAGGTTACTGACTGCTTCTCCATGCGGCTCAGTTCACTGCCCCATCATGTGAAAAGACTCAACTTCTCTTTCTTGATTGGCTGCCATGCTTTGTCCACGCTGTGTTTTATGAGAGCCATGGATCCGAGTCCTGGTCCTGAAGGTCCACATGCCTGCTGGCAGTCAGGCTGCTCTGTGGAACCCCATTCTACTCAGTCACACAGAGCGCCGGTCTCTACAGAGCCTAGTAGACAAGACGAGAGAGGAGGATAAAATAAGAGTCTTATTGGTAGCTCTGAAGATGAGTTATTAACTTCTTGTAGATATAGGCAGTGTGTACATGTATTGTTAAACACTACCAAAGCACAAGCTATTTATTACACTATAAAACAATTTGATTCCAGAACATAAAAGTGTTTTGCAAAACACTGTGTTTTTCTATGAAATAGCTGTGAAAGTATTTATAAAAGTTGCACTCGGTTGTGCGTCAGTCATATTCTCTGTTCAGTTTCTTCGTCGTTTTACGACCAATGCTCATTGCGAGTGAAAAGAGCAAAAGGAAAACTGAATAAACACAAAAAAAATTCATCCAAATGTTTGCAAGTACATTCCAGGGATTAATGCAAAAACACTGTTCTGTTCAGACTTGTATCCATTACTCACCTTGTTCCACCCTGTGGCAGTAAATGCTTCAACTCTGTATGTATGAAAATATTACTAAAACCTACAGCGCAGTACTGATGTACCTGCAGCCTGAAGAATAGGAATGATATTCTGACAGGCTGTAACCTTTCAGAATAAATGCATTTATCTGGAGCTTGTTTAATTTATTCAAAGTAACTCGTGAAGAAATTAAAGTTTATTTAGAAAATATTTAATCAAATATTTCCTAATAGGTTAAAATCATGAGCAGTTGTGAAAGAACTTCAGTATCCCAGTTTGAGCTCGACTCAGAATGAGTCTTATCTGATTAGCATTTATTCTAATGTAAATACTGAAAAAGAGTCATGACCTATGTGATCTTCACTAGTGACATTACGTAGCCTTTATTGCACTGAATGTGAACAACTGAACTAAAAAGTAATTTTGTGATTTTCGTTCTGCGGTAGTGAAAATGATTGAAGGAAAAACACAGCTGCCTTTTTTTCATCTGCCTGTACATCTTGAACTCAGCAGCAAAGATCAGAAATAATTTGTGGTGACCAGTGCAGTAAGCCCATCGGAGAAGAGGGAAAAAGGCTGAAAGGTTTCCTAACTGCCAAGTGCACAGGAGGTGAAGAGTCTAATTTCTTTAAATATATTTCACTTTCGACATTATTTTCCTGATGATGTGTAAAATATCTATGCAACTCGCTGTTATGCAATGCTGGGATGAAACCATTCATTCTTTGTAGCACACACATGCAAACAGGCAGCTGTAGTTTCCAGTTCTCAGTCTAGGAAACAAAATCTCTGGTCACCACTTTCCAAAATTGCCTGATTTGTCTAGTGTGACTGCAAGCAAATGCTCAAATACAGTGGTAACAAAATACAGAGAGATCTACAGGGGCCACTTGGAAATCATGCAGTACTGGGCTTTTTACCAAACCAGCTGGAACAGAAATAACATAACGGGAATGTTTATTTAAAAATAAACTGATTTTTTCCCTTAACTTATTCAACACCACTTGTATTGACAGACACGATGCAATACAGCCCCTCATACCCATCTGTCAGAAACTTGAAAGTGGATTTTATAAAGTTTGACTCCCACAACAACCCCTTATCTGCCGGAAGCCCATAGTTTCACTATTTGGGATCCCAGCTTTACGCAGATACAATCTAACTTGGCTAAACCCTACGAATCTAAAAAAAGTGCCCTTACATAAAAGTATAAAAAAAACACTTCTTGCGCCATTAGTAAAAGCTAATCAGCTCATCACACAACAATGCAGGTTTCCTGATCGGAACAGTCATTCCCACACAACCTTCAAGGGCTGCTGAAACTTAGTAATCGAGTCTGGCTGAACTTTACTAAAATGTATTGTCTTATATCTGTTCTATGAACATGCCTGAAATTGTGCAGTTGAATAACAATTTGTAATAATGTACCTACAGTATGTACCTATGTACATCACTAGTGAAGATCACATAGGTCATGACTCTTTTAAAATATTTACATTAGAATAAATGCTAATCAGCTAATACTCATTCTGAGTCGAGCTCAAACTGGAATACTGATGACTTAAACGAACAACTGAACAGCCTGCTCTAAGAAAGGCGAGTGATTGAATGCGGAACCTGCGGTTTCTGACCCGTTTCCTCTCGCCGGTACGCAGCTGCTACGCTACCCTCCTGGTTCTTCAGCTCTTCGCCGGCCGCCTATCAGTTCCTAATCCCCGGTCCAGCAGCTCCCAGAGTCGGTGCCACCCCGCCGATAAAACCGTCACTACTCTGCCTGCTGTCAGCGGTATGAGCAGCGAGTGGCCAGTCGGCATCTTCCTACCAGTTTTGTTTATGGTCACTGCAGCCTCCCCGGCTCCTTCAGTACAGCCCTCCTGCTGCATCCCTGTTATTGCAGCGTGCAGTGCGCCCTGTCCGCCTCCTGACTACCCCTGAGGACGCTGTCCTCCGAACCTTGCCGGTTACTAGAACTGCCCGTGCGGTGACCAATGACATCACCACCTCTACCGTAACGTTCCTAAGAGCTGGGTGCTGTTTAAACATCCACCCGGCATCAGAAAGGTGCTTCTGAATGGTAAGGGTCACAGCAAAAAGAAGCTCATCCCGGACGCAGGGGACTGCAGGCCAACACAGGGCGGCCCACACGTAAAGGCACGATTCACAGAATCGGAAAGCAGGGGGTAACCAGAGCACCCAAAAAAAAAAAAAACGTCACGCAGACAAAACTGACGCTTCGTCATTAAAGCCTATTATATGCAAACAAAAATATGCGTTTGAGATTCAAAGATTCCCAGCAGTGAAGCACACTCACCACTCTACAGTCTACTTGTTTCACATACAATGAGCTATAAAACAAGACTACATCACTTGGGACCATAGCACTAGGGCTGGGATCTCCTGCTTTAGAACGTGATGACCTGAAGTCAAGAGCTTCTCCTTTACTCCTGTCATTGTCTCTGTTCCTGTGCTACTGTGGGAGTGCTTCTCCATCTTCAAGGTGCTCAAAGTGATGTCTGCTACCACCTGAAAAAGCAACAGCCTGTTTTGGATCTGGGACCACATATATTATAATACTGCTTTAAAGCTCCTTTCAGGGATCACATCTCTCACACTATTGATAATCCTTTCAATGTTTTGATGTATTGTTGCTGACAAGAGTATTTGGGCAGTTAAAAATGGCAGAAACCTTGAATAAATACAATGAATTCTCTTTCTCAGCCTTATACACAAACCTGTGATATTTCTCATATGCACATATAATGACACTAACATATCTATGGGAGCAAATTGGCACAGTGGTCAGCATTGCTGCCTTGCAGTGCTGGGGCCCTGGGTTCAATTCCAGACCTGGGGTGCTGTCTGTGTGGAGTTTGTATGTTCTCCCTGTGTTTGTGTGGGTTCCCTCTGGATGTTCCAGTTTCCTTCCACAGTCCAAAAGCATACTGGTAAGTTTATTGGCTCCTTGGGAAATTTAGCCTGCAATGTGTGTCTGTCCTGTGATGGACTGATGGCCTGTCCAGGGTGTACCCTTGCACCTGTTACTTGGTGGGATAGGTTGTGGCTCTCCCATGACTCTGAAATGTTAGAAAATGGATGGATTGAATGAATGTCCACCGTTGAAATACTGTATCTAGGTGAATATAGACTCTCAATCCATCTATATGGCAGCCTCAATTGGTCAAGCTGGTGTTACTGCAGTTTTAGTTGGACCATCGCCCCTACACTAATACTGTACCTGTAACTCAGTGGTTCTCAAACTGTGGTACGCCTACCAGTTGTACGCCATATGACCCTGAAACTTTGTTGTGTGCGCTGAAAAAGTGGGACGGGTTTTCATATTTTCTATTTTAATAACATTAGTTTGTGTCGAATACGCAGCCTACGTACTACGATACAGCGCTCGCTAATACTTGAGTTGGCACAAAAGCTACAATGTAATTCTATACCGTTGTATGGAAATGCGTGTTATGAACGAAAGCGGCCAATTGTATTTAAAAAAGATTATTTCCAGCAAATAGGGAGATAGGTTAATGTGCATGATTTTGGAACACTGCCAATGTTGTAAGCACAGGAAAACATAGAAATGCGTACTACGAACACTGGCAATCTTGTGAGCACATGAAAGCGTGATAAAACAACAGAAAAATTATTAAGAACTGTTCTAGGTAAATTTGAGAAAAATACACCAAGCCTCTCTGTTTCGCTCCCATGCGCATTAATTAAAAACTTCTTTTAACTTCTGAGACAAACTCCTGAATTGGAAACTGGGAAAAATTCAAGCATACGGATTGCTAAAGCGGTAAGCCCCACACTACTTGTGAAGAACATTGTTTACCATTGGCAAAAGAGCTGACACATATTATGTGTGGAGAAAAGGATGCTAAACAGCTTGACCTGCTGCCCCCCCTGAAAGACACAGTCACTCATAGAATTATTGATATGGCGGATGATGTCAAAAGTACGCTGATAGAGCCCGTTAAGATGAGCAGATGCTTTTCACTTCAATTAGATGAGTCTATAAATGTCGTTGATTTGGCCAATTTGTATGTTTCCGTTCGATACGATTTTGAGGGCATGTCCCATGAGGACTTTCTGTTCTGTAAGCCGCAACCAACAGGAACTACAGGAGAGCACATATTTCAGCTTCTGAATGAATTAATCGAAGAGAATGGCATCGACTGGATAAAATGAGTCGGAGTTTGTACAGACGGTGCTAGAGCAATGACAAGCCGACACAGCGGTGTAGTTGCACGAATTAGAGAGGTTGCTCCAGATATGAACTGCATCATCCACTGCGAGGCCTTGGCCATCAAGAAAATGCCTGAGGATTTAAAATCTGTTAGACTCTCTTATGAATTGTATCAAGGCTCGACCAATGAATCCGCATCTGCTTTGCTTGACTAAACAGGCTCACCCCTCTCACTTAAATAGTGCTTTTTTATTGTTTATTTTTGATTGTTGTTGTTCTGTAAAGCGCTTTGAGAAGCCACCTTTAAAGGCACTATATCAAATAAAGTTTATTATTATAATATTTATTATATGTGTATGTGAGTGTGTGTGCACACACGCTCATGTTGGTCATTGAGATCTTCTGGGGTTCCTATGAGAAGATGACTTGTAGGTGGTACTTGGATGCTTTGGTTTGATTGATCAGGGTGGTACTTGGTTCAAAAATTTTGAGAACTACTGCTGTAACTAACCATTCTAGACTCTTTTTGTTAGCAAATCGTAAAAACTATGATGCATTTGTAGATAATATTATAGCATCCTGCAGGACTATCTTTTTACAACCCCATAATAATTTCAAAAGACACACATTTAGCCTGAAGCTGTACTTTTAACATTTTTATTTCATTTTTTTAAAATATGTATTTTTTCACTATAACTACAGTTGTAAAATTTAACAAATTGATTTTGTTAAAATCATAAGGCATTCATGTAAAGATTGATATGTATTAATACCTCACTAGCAGAAAATAACATTCTAAAGGTAATCTTTTTTACCTTTAATTCTTTGGAGTGTCTCAAGGTTTTAAAGTATTATTAAAATGGTAGTTCACAGGGTCCTCTTTCTGTAATGCAAGTGCAGTTCTTAATTTGAATTACAAACCGCGTTAATGCATGTTTCAGGGAATTATTCAGTGGTTTGTTTTCCTTCCATGTTCCATTATCATTCAGTGACATTAGATCTCATTATTTATGAAAATATCACATAGACCTTTAGCACAGTGCACAGTGCTCTCTTTGCTCCTGCATTGAGAAGTACTGTAATTAACGATTCAACAGCTTTGGACACAGAAAAGAAAAAAGACAGGTTCTTATTAAAATCCCCATGAACAGCATCAAACAAACCTTGAGCACAGCACCATACTACCTTACCAGGCTACCAGCAATTCATGTTGTGATAGAAACAGTGAATACATTAGGAATTAATTTCTTAGTATTAAAAGATGACCAATGGCAAAGTTTAAATTCATAGTAAGCAAAATGAACCACGCAGCTTGTTTGGTTGCTGATTGCTAATAGGTGTGAAGATCTCATCCACCCATTTGTTGTAATAAGCCAGGGTCTCGGTTCCAACAACATGGCTGGGTAGCTTGTTCTACACTTCCACCACTCTTTGTGTAAAGAAGTGCCTCCTGTGCTCATTCTTAAATGCACTTCCCTATTTGTGTCCTCTGGTTCATTGGGTCAAGTCTATTATGCTGAATTTGAAGATGTTGAGTACAGGAGAGGAGGTATTTGAACCCTAGTGTCCTAAACATCTGGCTTCCCTAGTTCACCTTAATTCAGACTGGTTGCTGTGTGTCTCCTAGATAGGTGCTGCACTCCGGTCCCCTCCTCTTAGTAAAGTTCTTTTGCGATGCAAGTCTCTATGTAAATGCATTATTGAATTCATTATTTCAGCAAAGACGTGCCCGCCTGCACTACCTCTCCTGAAGAATTGTATTATGCTACAGGTCATGAACACACTTTATGACCCATTCACCCTGACCCGAAGTCTCGGTGTCCCATGGGTGCTGGGCATGTGTAACTGACCTGAAATCATTAAAGGTGTGATAATCACTCCTGGTCCTGGAGGTCTTCTAGTTTCCCACCATGGACTCCAAACAGTTATATCTGAATCAGTTGCTCAGTTAACTCATTTGTATCCCCACTGTTCTCCAAGTTTGTACACACCGAGGTTGGCGAGGTACCTATACAACCTGGTGCACTGCAGCCATCTGGGATCAAGTGCGAAAGTTACTGGCTTAAACACTGGCAGTTTATTGAAATCAAATATCGAAAACGTCTTGTGTAAAAAACATGACACTAATCGCATGTGAAAAACTCCATAGGGCACACGGAATGTGAAGCAGACAGCGTTATTCTAGTACCAGTCACCAGGTGGCGGTCTTTGATTACGATACTGCCTTGGCAGCCTGGGAGCACACTGGCGGTTACCTGCTTGATCCCTCTTCTCCTGACTGCACTCACAGATGGACTGCACCGCACCTCCCCAATTAGCCTATTAGCAATTAGCCTATCAATCGGGAATAGAATGGGATTTTAAAGGTAGTCACTGCGGCAGGACATTTAGAGGCACAGACTGTACATTTCCTCTCACAGTCCAGAGTTGATTGGCTTCTAGGATAACTGGCCAGGATGTGAGTGTGTCTGTGTGTGCCTTGTGGGTGTACCCCGCTTTGCTGGGATAGGCTCCAGCTCTCCTGTGACCCTGAAATGGATGAAGTGTAAGGGATGGATTACCAAATGGAGGAGCATTTTACCTGCTGTGAAGAAACAAATAAAGTCAGAAAACCCCACAGACAAGCAGCAACTGAAGGTGGCTGCAGCTAAGGCTTGGCAAAGCATCTTAAAATAACTTATCAAGAGTCGTGACTTCAAGCAGTCAACGTCTATGAGGGATATATGACCAAATACTAGTTTTATACTTATTTTAAATACTTTAAGCTAGCTTGTCTCAATACATATGCAGATTGGAAATTGAGCCCAATAATATTTCTGTTCTCACATGGTTAGAATACACACAGATATCCACAAATGCTGATATTTCATACTTTTGCCACAGATTTGTTTTTTGATCTGAAATACAAATTAAGACTGTACACGGCATTACGACAGATTTCTCTTCACTGTTACTTCTGATTTTCACTCTTAACACTGACATGGTTCATTATTCCAGAGGCACAGTCTTTCTTTAAGGCTCAAGACTCGCCTGAACTTGATCTGTGGAAGTGTTTCAGAATGTGCTGAAACTGCTGGGTTTCGTCGTGCAAATGTATTGTTTTTCTGTTGCTTCCAATGATATCAGGGCAACTGCGTTCTCGGCCTCTTATAAATCAAGAGCAAAAACATACAGTATCTGTACAAGAAAACATTTAGTGCTGCCTGATTTCAGTTTGCGGTATTGTTTTGTGTATGATGTTTTCTGATTTTATTCTGTATTTTGTTAACTGGGTGGTATATATTCATGTGTATTGCACTTCGAGATTGATTTATGTCAAGTGCACTAGAAATAAAACGTGCTCTTATTGTTTTCCGTAATCAGACTCTGGGATTTGCACACATCTCCAGGACGTTACTCAATGGGAATGCAGTGTGAGGCCTTGTTTTGCCTTGGTTGGCATAGCTGAGCATCGGCACCGGGGACAGAGGGCTGATTTCCTTGCACTGTCTAGACCTGCCTTTGGCTGTTGAATAGCTGGAGGACCGAGAAATCCTGCTTTAGAACTCACTGACCTGAAGTCTCTCCTTGTTCTGCTCAGGTGCCGATATGCCTGTCTTGCAGCTCCTCCTGCACTCCTCACATTGTGTCTCCTCGGCAGAAGCTCTTTCCTCAGGGTGATGGCTGCTATCTCAGATACCAGAGGACCACAGGCTGGTTATGGTCTCCCATCCTGGTTACCCTCACTGGCCTGCCTGCGCACCAACAGCACACACAGCAGTTGACATGAGTTTTGGCTGGCCTGTCTCTGTCAAACACAACGCTCAAAATCTCAGTTCTTGGGACCCCAGTGTCTTCAACAGAGCTCACCAGTTCAATGCAAACCTTGGACTATTATCCTACTTGATCAGGTATCAAAAGCTTTTTCTTTTGACTTTAAAATGCTATATAATAACAACTTAGCCAAGAAAGCACAGTGTCTCTATTTCCTGCGGCGACTGAGGAGGGCAAACCTCTCCCCCAACTTTCTACAGAAGCACCATTGAGAGCACCTTGACCAGCTGTATCACTGTTTGGTTTGGGAATTGCAACGCTTCAGACCGCAAGGCCCTGCAACGAATTGTGGAAACAGCTGAAAACATCATTGGAGCCTCCCTCCCATTTCTGTCACCTATCACAGACGCTGCACACACAGGGCCTCCAGTATAGGAGATGACCCCTCCCATAAACTCTTTGCCCTCCTACCATCTGGGAAAAGATATCGCAGTGTACGGTTCAGCTCCACCAGACTCCGTAATAGCTTCTTCCCACAGGCTGTCAGGCTCCTCAACACCCTGGAATCTACTGGCACCCACTCCAGTTCCAGAAACAGGGTTTAAATCCCCCCCCAGTGTGTTGTGTATATTGTACTATGTATTGCCTTGTAATTTGCACTATCTGCACTATGTGAATTCCGTCTACAATATCTACATTATGTCAGTGTCCTGTCTGTATTTGCACCGTGGACCAGGAGGAACAATATTTTGTTCCACTGTATGCTTGTATATGACTGGAATGACAAATAAACGTGAACTTGAATATGTCTTTTAAAAATGCTCATTAAAATAAATTTGTCAAGAAACTGAGTTTAGAATGGACCAGAGGCCAGGTAGCCGAGCTGCAGGTGTGACTCAGAAGACTGTTAATGCAGGAAGCGATTATATGATTGTGTATGTCAGCTTCTTGCAAGCAAGGGCCTGACCCAGACTACGGAGAAACACAGTCTTGATACAAACTAAGTGGGAGGCAGTATTATTATCTCTTAAATCACAGGCTCTGCCTGACAGTCTGCATTTCCGTTATCTAGACTGTTGCAGCTGAATTTACAGTATTAGCTTTTCTCCAAGCAAAATACAGCCCTTGAGTACAACCACAAAGTGATCAAATTAAAATCAGAGCTACTGCAACCGTGCCACAATTGACTTGGTATGAGAGACCATTTCCAATGACGACTCTGTTCTCTATCAAACTTATAGAGATGCTTTTCTGCTTTCATGTTTGAGAAATGCCAGGAAAGAAATCATTCAGTAAACATGATGTGACCCACTTTGAAAAACCAAAGTGAAGCAGCCCCACCTTCCAACTAGGCTATTTAAAGTACAACAGCTGTAAAACAGACTGACTGAAGGAAGCGATTAGAAAAGTAATAGAATACATTTGAATATAATAAAAATAAGTTCATTTAATATAGTACAAATAATATAATACAAAATAAGATAAAGTGGCATGCCAATATCACACAGGGCTTCATCTAGCTTGTTTTCTTGCTAGTAGCTGTGTGATCTGAGGATCTCATCATCTCATCCAGGTGCTAGCTCGGACAGCTCAAACCCCTTTATGTAGAGGACTGCCTTCTCTTCCCATTCCTAAATGGGTAATCCCTTTATTATCTCCCCAACATTGTCTCAAACATGAAACAATTTCAACATACAAGCTTTTATCTTTTTCAGACGTAACTTCTTGAATGGTGGGAAGGGGGCCACTTCATTCACCACTGAATTGTTTCCTGTCTCATATCCACATTTTAAGTTTTTGTTACCTGCAAACTCTGGTACACAGATGACATCTTGTACCTCCAGCAACCTTATTTACTGTATCTCTTGCAATAAATGCCCAACCATCTACATTAGAGAAACAGGAAGGAGACTTGGAGAGAACATATTAGGGCTGTGAAGATGAAAGATTTCTCCAAGACATAGTTTCTCAATTCATCTCAGATGGCCATGTTCGCACTGATCTCTCCGTCTCTGTTCTCAAACTAGGGTTTCTTAACTCCTATAGAAGGAAGACATCAGAATCTAAAATTATCCTGAAACTTGGTTCACACCTTCCTCCTTCTCTCAACGACAGACTTGTTTTCTTCTAATTCTCTCTCTTCATTTGTAGGTTTCTTTTCACACCTCTCCTCTCTCGACCTCTAACTACTTGATTCCCCACTCTGCCTCTCCCCTGCTCCTGCCTCCTTCTCTCTCCTGGCTTGTGTTTTCCCAGGCTATATTATCTTTGCTGACTGCCCTATCTTTCTTACACCACAAAAGGCTCCGCAGCGGAAACGTGTTTTCTTTCTTCTCTTTTCAGCATGGAATAAACCTATCACTTGTTCCTTTGCAGCCTACGCATGCTAACGCAGCTGCCCACCTGAACTACTCAGGTACACTCTGTACTTGCCTCAGTTGTGAATTGTTTTAATCTCTTCCTCTTGTATGTCTTAAAATTTCCTTGCAGCATCAACAGCATGGACTCTGTTTGAGAATTTGACTCGTTTCCTAACTGTACCACAATCCACATGGTTAATATAATTTAGGAAATGGATGCCCTATGGTTTTCAATCACAGAAATCACCCAATTTGAGCATTTACCCCCTATTTATACTGTTTCCTGTTTAAAAGCTAATCCAAAAACAAATTCCTTGAGTGCATTTTTAGTCATGATATGAGGAACTTAATCAAAAGCCATGTGAAAATTATAGGACCATATGATTAACAAACAAGGCATGGCTTTTCTAAACTCATTTATACACCCTCTAGTATATGGAAATGGTAAATGAATAACCATAGTATCATCTGACAAACAAAACTATTTCATTGCAGTAAACATATAATGTAAATAGAAGTAAATAAATATAAGTTGAAATGCTAGTGCAGTAAATATCAGTTTCCCAAACAGCACCCAAATTTAAACATTCACAAAGATTGTGCAATTTTGGAAAATAAACATTTTATATTTTTATAGTCTCTCTGCTATTTCCGTACATAGCTCATTGAAACTTACATCCCTTGGTTTTTTCTTCGTGGACGAATCCTGCTTACGTACAATCTCATACTACATTGCACATAACTGGACTGTTTTTCCTCTTCAAAAACAAAATAAAAGAACTATAGTGCTACAGTTTTTCAACTGCAAAGTATATTTTTTTAACACATGTAATTTCACATGTGTTAAACCCCCCCATGAAGAATGGTTTAACCCCGCGGGTTGAGGTGTTGCGATTGGCTGATTCATGAATCGCCTAACGGTCGCGTCTGGAAACTGACTTCGGGCGCTGATTCGAGGTCCACACTTAAGGATGGCGAAATTTGCACTTTCCTGGATTGAAAAAGAAGAAGGGCGGAGAAGCACAAGAAAGATGAGCTGGATGCGTGATTTTGATGAGGCTGACTAGGAAGAAGGCGTGTTTTGTTGGGTGGCATGAACCGGGGAAAAGAAACAGGGAAAGAATGTTCCTTGTAAAAAGCTACAACTCTGGAAGTGTCAGGTATGAAATGACCCTTGAAGTAAATTCATGAAGTAAATAATTACAATTTATATGAAATATTCAAGAAAGATTAATTGTTCATAAAATAGAACAGCGCCACTGAAAGCACCATGGAAAACGTGCAAGGGTAAAACACGATAGGGTCTGGGGGTTCAGTAGATTATGTTTTGATCGAATATTTTATTCTTAACAATTTCCAGTTACGGGTGGATCCCATTTTAATTCGTTCAGTTGTGGTTTTAAATCTGCTTCCCAGACAAGGAGGAAGAACTTAGGAGTCTGGAGGTAAAGATGAACAACATGGAGCTGTATCTCCCCTCTGGGACCTAAAGGAAAGTCAAGCGGTCGAAGTGGTTTGATTCCAGTGCGGAAGACTCTAACAACAAGCCCTCTTCCAGAGCCGAACAGGTAAAAGTGTGTTTGGAAATAAGCACCTAAGGTGCAGTTGCAATGAGCAATAAATGTAACCGTGCGTCATTTAGCTTATTTTGTTAACATATTTAATTTTATCACAGAAACTATCTATTTATCTTGAGTTTTGTCTGAGTTTATCTTCTTCGATTTCTATTGCACTATTATTATGAAACCTTATTTTGTAACTTTAATTTCGGGATTTTGAATGTTAAATATAAGTGGTTACAATATTTTCTTTACGTGAAAAATCAGTTTATTGACCAGAAACTGCTGTATTAGCAGGATCGAGGTCACGTCTAGATTTTCAGTTCCAATTCCTCTTTTCGTCATACTTTTATAAGGTTCTTAACTGAAATGATAAGTTACTGCAATTGAAAATAGTTGTGAAAAAATAACCCAAACTATAGATGTACTATACCCAAACTAGTCTACAGTTAGTTAAATCCTGTGAGAGGGTTAATGTTTTTTTTTCCTTTTTAGGCAGAAGAGGATGAGAGAAAAGAGGCAGAACTTGAATGCCATTGTTGGTAAGAAAATACTTTAATCGTTTTAATTCATATTATATAATGCTAGTCATCCAAAGGATTCCAAAGCACTTCACATTTTGTGAAATGACTAGCAGTTTAGTAATTAGACGTTTACTCCCCACTATATTTTAACAGATGAAGAGGAATTTGGGAAAACTACATATGGAAAAATCAATGAGCTTCATTACCATCTGAAGATGAAAGAGGAAACTAAACCTAAAGCTGGAAATGATGTACTTTAATTCAGAGCAGCAAAATTCTGACCAGGCACTCCAGATTTGTTTTGCTTTGATTTTCCAATAGTTTTGATATTAATTTTCCATTGGTAGTTTTTGCAAATTACTTTAATTTTTCAGAAAAGTTTCAGATTAGGCAAGGTAGGTATATAGTAGGTATAATGAGTCATTATAACGCTAACAGGTCAGCCAAATTCTAATATTCGAGTTTACTCTAGGGAGTGTCTCCCAATTACTAGACTAACTGAAACATAAGGGAGTGTGTTAAAACTACCTATCACAACATTTTCCCTTTTTTTCAAAAAGTCCAGTACTTTAACTTTTTATTTACATACAGATCTGCATGGCTTTGACCTGGTCCTTACAATCATCAATTTTCTTTTCAGTAACAAATCACAACTATATACACATTACATTTTTACATATCTAACACCACACTCATTCTAGGCCCCTCAAAACAATTCCAGATCACCCAGATGGCATCTTGTACCTCCAGCAACCTTATTTACTGTACAGTATCTCTTGCAGTAAATGCCCAGTTTCTCTCTACATTGGAGAAACAGGAAGGAGACTCAGAGACCGCTTCAGAGAACACGTCAGGGCTGTGAAGATTAAATATCTCTCCAAGCCCATTGTTTCTCATTTCACCTCTGACAGCCACGACCACTCTAATCTCTCCGTCTGTGTTCTCAAAGACGGTTTTCCGAGCTCATACAGTACATCAGAAAGACTACCGAAACCAAAATTATCCTGCAGCTAGGATCACATCTTCCCCCTTCTCTTAACGACAGACTACTCTTCTTCACAATTTTCTCCATTCATTGGAAGTTTCATTTCACACCTGTCTACACCTATTCTAACTTCACACCTCTTGATTGGCCTCTCTTTCTGTCCCCTGCTCCCGCCTCTCACTCCTCCTCCCTCCCAGCCTTTGTTCTCCCGCTACATTACCTTTGCCTACTGTCTTGTCTCTCTCACACCTAAAGAAGGCTCCACAGCCGAAATGTTGTGTTTTCTTTTTTTCAGCATGGAATAAACCTATTACTTGACATTTTGACTTGGGCTAGTTTCAGGGTCACAACAGTTATAATTGTTTTTTAGCAAGTCTCCATCAGTCTTTTTGGTGGATTTATCACTCTTGATGACCTTCTGAGAACCTCACTTGATTCTCTGGCTGTTTGTGACATTCTACATGTTGAATTGGTTGTTTTCTGTGTTTCAGTGCTTTCTTTTGAATCTTCTAATTGGGACGTTTTGTCTAGGATGAGATCTCATCGATTACTTCTAAGCACTGCACCATCTTTTGTTTCAATAAGATAAGAGCTTGGTAGTACATGTTGCTTAACTGTTCCTTGAATATTCCACGTTTTTGTTGGAATTTCCTTCTTCTCCTATTTCCAGTTCTGGAAGAATCCTGGCTCCTCTGTCATAATATGTTTTTTGTTTCCTTTCCTGGTCCTCTCTCTTTCTTCGCACTTCTTCTCCCTTTCCAGACCTCAGCAGGTCTTCCTTCATCGGTAGGCTTGATCTGAATCGTCTTCCCATGAGCAGCTGTGCTGGGGAAGCTCCATGTTCTCGTGGTGTACTACGATACTCTAGAAGGCTCTAATAGAAATCACCTCCACTTTCTTTAGATTTTTCATGAGATGTTTAATTGTCTGAATTGACCTTTCTACAAGTCCATTAGATTGGTGAACATTTGCTCTTGACGTGATGTGTACAAAGTCCCATTCTCTTGCAAAGATTTTGAACTGCAAACTTGTGAATTGTGATCCCTTGTCGCTAAAAACCTCACTTGGCCCTCCATGTCTGCAAAAAAATAGCTTTCAGGCGTTTTATTACTGAAGTAGAACATAAAACACTTATATATATTATTGATGGAATATATATATATAATTTACCTGTATTCAACACTACAGTATTAATTCAAGCACATTGTGTAATATGTCGGCTTTCTTATCATATCTTAAGCAGCTCCAACAATTACAGCTACACATCAAAGGACAGGACTTGGGACAGGACCAACTGGTCAACTCGTGCTTCATATCAAAGGGCAAGACGAATACCCATGAAGCGGTGAAACAAAACATCTTCCTGAGATTATACTGTATATAAGAGCTGGGAAACCCTTGCAGTTTCGTCTGTTCTGCAGGGCAGACCCAACGCACGTTGATGTCATTATTGAGCTCAATAAAACAACTGAATCCACGCAAGATTGTTTTGATGAAGGATTTCCCACAACAATTACTGCTTCACTGTTTGTACTATTCAATGCACATAGCTCAGGATATGCTGAAAAATAATCAGTAACTATCAAAAATTCTTTTCCATGACAAGTAAAGAAATCTACACCTACTTTTTCATATGGCCTGCCTGGTACGGGATGTGGTTTTAATTGCTCTGCAGCATTACAATGTCTATATTTCAAGCATAGTGTACATCTTTCTACTTCATTAAGTTATATCTTGATTAATCGTGGGCCAATACATGACCTCACGTGCCCTTTTCTTGCACCTTTTAATTCCCTTAATGAATTTTCTGTAGCCTCTGCTTCCTTAATGACAATCGTATCCCAATTTTGCTACCTTTGTTTATGATTCCATCCACAACTGTAAGTTCTGCCCGACAGCTCCAGTACTCACTCACTTGTGGGTGGCAGTCATGCTTGTACTCTGGCCATCCTTGTAGGGTTACTTCTTTCAGCCTTTTCAGAGCTTCGTCTTCTCCTGATTCTTTCCAGATAAGCTGTGTTTTGCTGGCTGACACTGGCATCGCTGTTACAATCATGTCCACATATGCTTCTGCTGCCTCTGAGATCTTCTCTCGCTGCCTATGTTTTTGATTTACTGCCCTTGACAGTGCGTCGGCCGTCAACATCCATCTGCCTGGACTGAATGTTACGTCCAGGGTGTATCTCTGAAGTTCAATCATCATGCGTTGAATACATAGTGGACAGTCATTGAGACATCATTTTTTAAACAGAGCAATCAAGGGTTTGTGGTCTGATTCAACTATCACAGCTTGTCCCGACACAAACTGACGAAACCCTTCACAAGCTAAAGTGATGCTCAAGAGCTCCTTCTCTATTTGTGCATATCTTGTCTCTGCTCCAGTAAGAGATCTAGTGCATATGCTACTGGCTGCCATGTTTATTCATGCTTTTGTAATAGCACAGCTCCTAATCCATATTGTGAGACATCTGATGAAATCTTGATTGGTTTATGGGGATCGTAGAACTTTAACACCAGATCTTTGATTAGCAGTTGCTTGACTTCATTCCATGCTCTCTCTTGCTCAGGGTTCCAACTCCATTCAACATTTTTTTCAGTCAGGTGTCTAAGAGGTGCTAATATTTCTGATAGGTTAGGAACAGATTTGCCAAGATAATTAACCATGCCCATGAATCTCTGTGCATCTTTCTTGCACTGTGGCCTTGGTATATTTTCAAAAGCAGATACTTTTGTTTTATCTGGACAAACTCCTTCTCTACTCAGAATATCAGAATTCATATCACCTATGAATGTCAGTTCCTTTACTCCTATCATAAATTTTTCTTTAACTTCAAATTTGCTGCTCTTGTAGCATCCAGAACTTTTTTTAAGCCTTTCATCATGCTCTTTTTTTCGGTTCCCCACACAATGATGGATTTGTAAACTCCATCCAGATGTTCAAAATCATATGTATTGTGTTGTGGTAGACCTCTGGGGCTGATGCTATTCCAAAAGGCAATCTCAGAAATCGATATCTGCCAAAAAGTGTATTAAACGTGCACAACTTGGAACTAGGTTAATCTAATTGTAGTTGCTAAAAGCTAGAAGATGCATCCAATGTACTGAAATATTTTGCATTTGCAAACTGTGCCATACTTTCTTCTCTTGTTGGCAGTTTAAAATGTTCCCTCTTAATGGCTCAATTCAGGTCTCTGGGGTCTAAACAGATTCTTAATTTACCATTCTTCTTTTCTACGATAACCAGAGAGCTCAGTTGGTTCCTGAACTGTCCTTGATCACAGTCATGCTTTCCATTCTGTCCAGTTCCTCTTTCAGTTTGTCCTTAGGGCGAAAGGAACCTTTCTTGCGTGGGTGGATGACAGGAGTTACATTTTTGTTTATGCTTATCTTGTGCTCTCCAGGAAGACAACGAGTCCTTTAAATAGCTTACTATATTTTTCCAGCAGTGATTTGTACTCTGCACTGCTCTCTACATTAATAGTCAGCCCTCTCTCAATCAAACAGAAAGAGAACACAACATTTCGCCGTGGAGCCTTCTTCAGGTGTGAGAAAGACAAGGCAGTAAGCAAAGGTAATGCAGCGGGAGAACAAAGGCTGGGAGAGAGGAGGAGCGAGAGGTGGGAGCAGGGGACAGAAAGAGAGGCCAATCAAGAGGTGTGAAGTCAGAATAGGTGTAGGTGTGAAATGAAACCTCCAATGAATGGAGAAAATGTTGAAGAACAGTAGCCTGTCGTTAAGAGAAGGGGGAATGTGTGATCCTAGCTGCAGGATAATTTTGGTTTCAGTAGTCTTTCTGATGTACGAGTTCGGAATACCGTCTTTGAGAACACAGAGGGAGAGATTAGAGTGGTCCAAAACCCAAATTATCCTGCCTACTTCCTTGTCTTTCTCACACCTGAAGAAGGCTCAACGGCCGAAACGTTGTGTTTTCTTTCTTCTTCTTTTTTCAGCATGGGAATAAACCTATTACTTTTTCCTTTGCAGCCTATGCATGCTGACGCAGCTCCCCACCTGAACTCTCTCAATCAAGTTCATTTTCTCACCTGCAGGCAAACCTAAAATTGCCTGTACATCTTTTGGCACAACTACTGTACAAATGATAGTGAGTATTTTTTGTTTTTGTACAGAACACTAGCTATGCATTGCCCTTTTACAGATATTTCCACTCCTGAATATCTAATGACTTTTACTTTTGCCTCATGTAGACTTGATCTGGGCTGCAGTTTTCCAAATTCCTTTTCAGGCACGATGTTCACATGTGCTCCCATATCTAGTTTCAATGAAATTACTGTATTGTTCACATGTACCAGGAGTATCCACTCTTTCTTTCTACCTTCCACCTCAGTCAATGTACTGCATCTACAGAAACCTGTTTCCTCCATTACAGCATGCGCCTGCCTTAGTTTTTCTTGCGATTTACAGCAGCGTGCAAAAAAAAAAAAATTCCATATGCTGGACATCGCCTAGGAGCCTGCTGTGATCCACAACATCCACAAGCATGCTTTGTGCTATGCGTTTGTTTTTTTATTTCCGTTTTAATTTTTCTCAGTAAATGCATACAGTACATTTTGTTCTTCTCCTTTTTGTTCACCACGTGTATAGCGTTTTCTTTGGTGCACATCTCTTTTACTTGCGCTTTTACTTGCGTTTCGGCTGCCTCGCATATTCTCACTGCTTTTCCCCAAATCCAAATCCTGCTCTCTTAGCAACCTTTTCCCGAGTGCGTTATCTAGTATACCCGCAGACGATCCTATCTTTTATTAGAGATTCTGTTAGCTCTCTAAATTATCGTTTTACTCCGTGTTCGTAACTCAGTTAGATATTGATCAACCGTTCCTGTACACAAGTGAAGGATCTGTGTCTTTCATAAGTCACATTTCGTTTCGGAATGCAGTGTCTTTCAAATTTATCCAGTGTAACATCTAACTTCGTGTGTTCTCCGGGTTAAAAATGAAATTTATACATTTCCAGCGATTCCTGTCCAATTACTTGAAATAAAACGGACGCTTTCGTTTTATCACTTTGTTTTTCATCCGCACCAATTGCAGATAAATAAATATACTTCGAGTCGCTGTTTAAATCGCATCCAGTTTTCAGCAAGATTACCTGCGACTGCAGACTGGGGGGTGGCTGTAACCTTTTTTTTTTGTTCTTTTATATATAACTTAAACACAGTAGAACATAACACAAGGAAATGCGTTTTAACTTAACTTTTACTAAAACCGATATAATGAGTCCGTTTACAGGTCAGCCAAATTCTAACAGTCTAGTTTGCTCTAGGAAGTGTCTTACAATTACTACACTAACTGAAACATAAGGGAGTGTGTTAAAACTACCTATCGTGACAGTAGGTGACTTTTTAATAAGGTTAAACCCATTGATTTTTCTAGTTTTTGCCATTTACATTAATAGATGTACAGCTTTGGGTAGGAGGAAGTACATTGATGATTATATTTCTGAATTAAAAACTTTGTTTTGTGTATGTATGGACGATCCAGACTGGCAGTAATGGAGTGCTCCAAAGGAATTAATCAATCAATCAAAGTTTATTTATCAAATGCACAACAATACAGCATGCAGCACTGGCTGCTGGCAATGAAATGTCTTTTCAACGAGCTCACCAGGGGGAGGGGGATAAAAATCACAAAATTAAGGTTACAAAAAATAAGGTGACAGAAAAATAGATGATAATGTAATAGAAATTAAATACAATAAACACAGACAAAACTTAATATAAATAGAGCTACTATTTGTCTGTGGTGTATGCAATATATTATGTCCAAAGATGTGCGCAGTACAGTGAAAACAGTATGTCCATGTAGCCATTACAGGTGATTTGCTAAAGGAGCTGCAGGTTGGCTGTTAAGCAGTCTTATTGCCTGGAGGTAGAAGCTGTTCCATAGTCTGTTGGACTTGGACCGAATGCTTCGGTACCGTTTACCGGACGGTAGGATGGAAAACAGTTTGTGACTGGGATGACTGGGGTCCTTGAGAATGGACCTGGCCTGCTTAAGACATCTAGCTGAGTAGATATCGTGGATGTTTGGTACCTCACAGCCGGTAATGAGCTGCACTGACTTTACCACCTTCTGCAGTACTTTGAGATCCCGGGAGGAGCAGCTCCCATACCAGGCAGTGATGCAACCAGTCAGAATACTCTCAATAGTGCACCTGTAGAAGTTGGCCTGGTATGTGATGGCATGCCAAACCTCTTTAGCCTATGGAGAAAGAATAGGCACTGTTGGTGTGGTGAGACCAGGTTAAGTCCTCTGTGATGTTAACACCCAGGAACTTAAAACTGCTGATCCTCTCCACTGCAGTCCCATTGATATAGATAGGTGTGTGATCTCCTCCCTGCCATTTCCTATAGTCAGATACTGATGTTCAGAGAGAGGTTGTTCTCCTGGCATCATTCTGCCGGGGTTTCAACATCCTCCCTGCACGCAGACTCTTCACCATCTGTGATCAGGCCGATGACTGTTGTATCATCCACAAACTTAATGATGGAGTTTGAGTGATGCCTGGTGACACAATCATGGGTAAATAAGAAGTAGAGGACAGGCTAAGCACACAGCCTTGGGGGGCTCCAGTGTTTAGAGTCAGGGTAGAGGATATGTTGGTGTCCACCCTCACCACCTGGGGACGTTCCATCAAGAAGTCCAGGATCCAGTTACAGAGGGAGGTGTTCAGTCCCAGGTCCTGGAGCTTGATGACAAGCTTTGAGGGCACTATGGTATTGAATGCTGAGCTGTAATCAACAAACAACATTCTCACATATGTTCCTTTCTTATCCAGGTGTGAAAGGGCAGTATGGAGGGAAGTGGCAATAGCATCTTCTGTTGACCTGTTCTGGTGATACGCAAATTGCAGTGGGTCTAGGGTGTCAGGCAGTGAGAAGGTGATGTATGCTTTGACCAGCTGCTCGAAGCACTTCATGATAACTGATGTGAGTGCAACAGGGCGGTAGTCATTCAGGCAGCTGACTCCGGGTTTCTTAGAAACAGGGACAATGGTGGTTTTCTTAAAGCAGAAAGGAACTATAGACTGAGCTAGAGAGAGATTGAAAATGTCCGAGAAGACATCTGCCAGCTGGTCTGCACATGCCTTCAGAACATGGCCAGGGATAGCATGGCCAGGGATAGCAACAGGGCCAAGAGCCTTGTATGGATTGGTCCAATAATTCTAGAAATATTTGTTCATTGAGATCAACCAATGCTGATTGTGTGTATAGTTTTCTATTTAAAAGTCTGTATTGATCTCAATATTGTATGAAACTTTATAGTTATAGAATATAAATAATGTTGATATGATACAGAATATTTTAATAAGTGATTTAACCCTTCTGAGGATAACGTGTACAGTATGTTGCCATTTGAGCCTGTTAATTACTTATCTAAGTCTGCTCTGTATAAACTATAGGCTCTACAGGTCTTATTTAACATTTCATCAAAGTGCTGACTGTTTTAAAAAATGTTTAATATGTAATCTTGATGTATTCTGATATGCATTTCAAGATAATCTGCAAAAATGCAGTGCTGGTGATTTGTTAAATCTTCTCTTATAAAGCAAATATATGTTCGTTTTTGGAAGTGAATAAGTTTACTATCAGACTAAAATTAACTATAAACAGGTCTGGAATATTAGAGCATCTGCAAATTTTAGATTAGTGGATTAGTCGGACATTCTCTTGTAGTATATCATAATACAAAGCAACAAACTACAATTAAATTGATTATGCAGCTTATCAGAAATCACAAATATTAATTTAAAAAGCTCTTTAGATACAATTTGGAAAGAGTTATGTTGGTCTACTGTTTTTTTGTACTTTGTCAGTAATCAATTTTATTTTGTCTACACATGCTTATCTTTAAACATACTCTAACGTTAACCTACACATCATATTGTATATGCTATGTGCTTAACTGTATATCATTTCTAATGCTTGTGATATAATAAATCTACTGTCACAAAATTATTTAAATAAAATAAGACTTATGGAGTATAATACTAATTGGTCATAATGTTGATGAGAAGCTATGGAAGAGATTTGAAATTGCCCACTTTTAATCACAAATTACAAACCAAGTACTAAACTTTCCAGGTTAGAAGCTTGTTGCTTAGCTGACATCAGTACTAGGTTTATAATTTGTGGTGTGTCATATTATGATTTGTTCAGGATACATATCAATATATGACCACATCTATGAAATATCTTTCGAATCATATTTTCAATGCCATGTTAAATATATATTTAATCTATATTTTAAAATATACTGCAATATACAAAAATGACAATGATATACATTTTAAAATATATTTTTACTCATATTGTAATATGAATTCTAAAATATATCTTACAGTATAACTAGTGTTTTAAAATACTATACTACTGTATAATAAAATGCAATCTCAGTTGTATACACAGGACTTCTTCCTAAAGGGAAGATTTATGATGGACTAGAGAGAAAATGCATCAGGAATTTAATGTGTGATAACCAATCTTGACAGGTCAGCTCTGTGTAATCATTCATAGCCGTTCAGGGACGCCAAATATGTAACCATAGCCGGCCCAGGGACGCCAAAAATGTAATCAATGCCGGCTCAGGGACGCCAAATATGTAATGTAGTGGCTCTCTGAAGGCACCAGTTCTGTAGGGTTTGGGCATTTACTGAGACAATTATTAATTGTAGCAGTAAATCACAAAGCTGATTCTTTTGATGGCTTTAGAATCCAACCATGCGACATAACTCAAACAAAGCACACACAGAGGTGCTAATACACGAGGATACATTTATTAATACATAGAATATGCATGTAAAACTAACAGATCTTATCGAGAGGGTTATCAGAATACAAAAGATATATATTCATTCAGTTACAAAGTGTTACACATATCAAGAGGACATACGTTCAGTATATCATTCATTTAGACAGTTTCGTAAATGAACTTGGTTATAACTTCTACATTAGATACTCAAAACAAGCACATAACTCTAAATTGATTAAATTGATATCAACTGGTTGGGATAACAATTGAATTCTCGAGCTGTAATGCATTGAAGTTGAATACTCATCCAATCTCTGGGGATTCAGATCTCCTGCGGGCACAAAGAAACAGTTTTAGGCTGTTGCTGTCCAATCCGCGCTCTCTGGCTCGGTGCCAGGCTGTGCTGTGCGGCTTGCGACGGTGCGCTGCTGATGCTTACTGGCCGGCTAGTTAGTGTTAGTGCGCACAGGAGAAAAGATGACTGTGGGTCCCAGCAAGTCAGGGAGAGGACCGGTTCGTTCCTGATGAAGAGCTAGTTCTGAATAGTGATTCAGCTGTCCACAGTTCCGACCTGTTCACGAGGCCTGCTACTGGTGCTAACCTCGGGTGGATCCTCTGGTTACTCTCTGGCAACCTCCGCTCTAGACTCTTAGAACAAAGCAAAGTTCTGGCACTCGGACACACTGGCCGTTCCGTTGTTGTCCGGGCTGAGTCTCAGGATGGTCAGGAGGCGCGCTGCGAGAATGTCCTGCCCTTGGGAGCCTTCTGCTTCTGGGCAGTCCTGACCTGGAATTCTCCTTTGAATTCCCTTTAGAATTGTCCACTGAATCTCACTTAATCTTCCCTTCTGAATCTCTGTGTTGCCTGTTTTTACCTGGAGGAACTTCAGCGCGTTGATTGGCTGAAAGTTCCATGGGCATCAGAGTCCCACGTGGGTTACTCGGCCCTACCAGTCCCTGATTGGTTGATCAAGGTGAGATATGAGTCACTTACTCCTGACACTTAGGAATGCAGTCCAGATGTCTATCTGGCACTCCCTAGACAGATAGGCGCCAATGGATGACCATTGATCATGATAGCCAGGCTTAGCTAAGTGCATCCCCCTTTGGGAGCTGTCCTTATCAAAGGAACCTTAAATCAGCCTACATGAATAGTTTCTCTGTGGCTGCACCACAGAGATGAACAGAGAAATGGGGCCTCATTTGGGAAAGCTCAGAAACACTTAATTCTGCCTTATTAATAAGCCTTGCTGCTACATCTAATAAGATGTAGCGGCAAGGCTATATAGCTATACGATTCATGTATAGGTATGAATCGGTCTGGTGATACTCAGACACTTTCGCTTCCTTAGTTTTACCAAAACAGCACTGTTAAACGGTAAGCGTTTGGCTTCTATGGTGTACAAACTGCTGGAAAAGTTAGCATAGAAGCAATACTTAGGAACTGAGGAGGCCTTTTGAGATCATGAGTACTTGCAAAAGTATCCAGATCCTTCTTAAGGTTTCTCAGTTTGTGAAAGTGCAAATTGATACTCATCCGTTTCTAAATCTTGATTAAAACCCACATGCTCAGACTGAAGAAATCACAGAAAATCCATGCAAAACCTGAAGAAAAAAAACTGAAATGCTGATTGCATAAATACTGAGACCCACAAAATCAACACTGGCTGGAAGCATTTGAATAAGGTTACTAACTTTTTACTTTAACAGCACACATTTTCCCTGATTACCCTTAATGCAGTAGTTCTCATTTTTTAGACAAAGTACCACCTATAAGTCATCTGCTCATAGGAACTCCAGAAAATCTCAATAACCAATATGAGCATGTGTGCATGCACACACACATCCACAAACTTTATTTGATATAGCACCTTTAAAGGTGGTTTCTCAAAGCACTTGACAGAATGACAAAAGGAACAATTAAAAATAAACCATAAAAAAGCACCATTTCAGTGAGAGGGGAGAACCTGTTCGGTCAAGCCTTGATACAATTCATAACCAAGTCTAAGAGACTTTAAATCCTCAGGCATTTTCTTGATGGCTAAGGCCTCCCAGTGGATGCTGCAGTTCATATCTGGAGCAACGCCTCCAATTTGTGCAACTGCACTGCTGTGTCAGCTTGTCATCACTCTAGCACCCTCTGTACAAACTCCCACGGATTTTATCCAGTCGATGCTATTCATTCAGAAGCTGAAATATGGGCTCTCCTGTAGTTCTTGTTGGTAGCAGCTTACAGAACAAAGTCCTCATGGGACATACCCTCAAACCCATATTGAACATAAACATGCAAATTGGCCAAATCAATGACATTTATTGACTCATCTAATTGCAGTGAAAAGCATCTGCTCATCTTAACAGGCTCCATCAGCGTACTTTTGATATAATCCACCATATCAATAATTTTATGAGCAACTGTCTTTCAGACACCAGCCTTTTCCTCCATACATAATACACACTAGCTCTTTTGCTAATGGTAAACAAAGCTCTTCACAAGTAGTGTGGGGCTTACCTGCTTTAGCAATGCAGAAGCTTGAATTTCTCCCCGTTTCCATTTCAGGAGTCTCAGAAGTTGGTTTATTTCATGCGCATGGGAGTGGAACAGAGACTCTGTATTTTTCTCTAATTAACCTACAACATATCTTAAATATTTTGCTCTGTGTTGTACCTTTGTTTTTAGATTTGACTTCTCAAAGCTCACCATTATAACAGTGTTCTAGGAATATGAAAACTGTGCAACATTTATAATTTCTTCCAAACAGCTTACTAGGACGCCATGTGTTCAAATCAACACACAAGAATAACTTTGCCCACAAGGTTTATTGACATACAGAACCCATAGCTTAGTGCATTTATTTGAATGGAAAAGGCACTTGACTGAATGTGAACTAGAGACAGTGAAGGGTAAGGAAATCTATCACCTGCTCCAACTACTAGCTGGCACTCCAGTTTACAATACAGGCACTTTTAAAGCAGTCTCTCCCCTGTTTAAAAAAAAAAGCTCAGGTCATTCAATTTTGCCTTGCAAAACTCTTCCATCATAGCAGCTTTTTTTGCAGGGAGATGCTAATTCACTCCAGTTCATCATGGTGTTGGGTAGCTTCCTTAATCACCTGCCAAAAAGAAAACCCATTTGAGAAGACACAGCAAGAACCAAATAGCAGAAAGAGGTTGGGGAGCAGGCACACAAGATATAGGCTGAGCTGTAATGGCCCTCAATTTGCATGGAACCAAATTGAATCCAAGGAAGGGACACTGCTGTTCCAGTCCATTAATAATGGCCTGTGGAGGGAGAAGAAGTCTAGGACATGTTTATTAATCTGTTGGCCAAGATTGCCCACGTCTGTCCCAAACTCTTGACCAGAGATTAAAAATACAGTCATCCAGATATTGGAATATCTAATTACAAAGAAGAAACCTAATTACAATTAAAGTTTTTAAAAACTACTCAAAGGTAGTCTTGGAATCCAAGGTTGGAATTGTCCAGCCAGGAAGTTCTATGGTGCCTTTTATACACTTGAGACCCCACATTAGGGAGTTCTGGATCTTTCAGATCATTCTTGATTCATTTGAAGTCATGCCTAGAATTCCACACCATTGCATGTGGTCTCAAGGAGTTTAGAGGATTACAAACCTCATTTTGTACAATTAAGCCACAAGCAGAACATTGCTTGATCTTTGAGAAGGATAAAAAGCATAATATACAGCCATATCATTGATTCTTAAATAAGTTGCTCATTTTATCACTTGTACATACATGAGCATCTTTGGTTTCAATGGTCTTTATCACAGCCTTCTTGGTAAAGGAATCAGTCTTGGACCTGGATTCTTGGCTGGTTTCTAGGAAAGAAATTCAAGAAGCTAGTTAACAGAAGTCAAGGATAAGTGTTGGCTAGAATCTAAAACGCTGCTTGGTCCATCCCACTTGCGGTGTCAAGTGATTCTTGACACTGTTCGGTGTGGCTTTAACCTCTACTTGCTTCTTTGCAGGCATGGTCCAGTCTCATTGAGGACTCCAGTGGGAGAGAGCAAGCCAATATTGGCCATGGCAGCCAACCACACCCTGCACACACCCATCATGCTACACTGTTACCATGGAAACTGGCATCTACCAGCTTTTTATATCCAAGCCTGCATCGAGCATTTTAGACTTGGTCTGAACACGCACAATACTCAAGGCTCTTGTACAAAGTAGTAATCAAGTCTGCTTGAAGTGTTGCATGGAACTCCCTCAAGATTGCAATTCATGTTTGTCTTGTTCTCTGCAATGATGGGAACCCCAGCAAGCTCAATTACCACATCTCCACTTGGACCTTGGCTTCCATCCTCCCTGCTCGACCCTCACTCCTTTCTCACAGACTTTGGACGGTTTAGTTCCCAATTCCCTAGCTTGCTACAGCACCCCATCTGCTGGCACAGTTGAAACAGCAGCTGTCCCATTTTGCCTCCTCCTCCAGTGTGGGTTTCTTACATCTCAGATCTGCTTCTGCTGCTTGAGGTGAACCGAATGACAGTGAGCAGGAGTCCCACTCATTTTTACCAACAAAATTGCAGAACTTTTCCTGCATAATTTACATCTCACAAGTCCAGGGTCTTCATGTTCTTGGAGCTATAGCTTGTATTTTTCCCCTGTCAGCCAACCAGAGGTCACTGAAAAACCAATTACCTGGCATTCTGACATGGACACTAGGCTAGCCTACGGGTATAATAATAATAAACTTTATTTATATAGTACCTTTAAAGGTGGCTTCTCAAAGCGCTTTACAGGATGATAATAACAATAAATAAGAAGACTACAACAATAAATAAGAATTTCACAAGACAGGACACAATTATAATTACAACAATACAACAATAGAGGAGACCGTGGAAGATGGTATTAAGAAGAGCAGAGGGGTGAAGAATGGAACCAGTTAAGTAAAGGCTTTTCTGAAAAGGAGGGTTTTGAGTCTGGATTTGAAGGAGTTTAGAGAAGGTGACTCTCTAATATCCTTGGGCAAGGAGTTCCAGAGCTTGGGGGCATAGCAGGAGAAGGCCCTGTCGCCCATACAATGTAGACGGGCTTGGGGGACAGTAAGGAGGGCAGAATTTGAAGAGCGGAGTTTGCGAGGTTGGGGAGTAGGGCGATAAAAGTTCAGACAGGTATTGAGGTGCCAAGCCATGTAAAGCCTTGTAGGTGAGCATGAGGATTTTAAAGTCTACGCGGAATTTGACCGGAAGCCAGTGCAAGGACTCCAGGATAGGAGTAATGTGAACACTTGCACTAGATCTGGTCAGGATTCTGGCTGCTGAATTTTGGACATACTGCAGCTTGTTCAGAGTAGATTTAGATACCCCAGGGAGCAGAGTATTGCAGTAGTCAATTCGAGAGAATACAAATATGTTGATCAGCTTTTCAGCCACAGTTAATGATAGCATAGGGCGTAGTCTTGCGATATTTCCAAGGTGAAAAAAAGATGTTTTGACAGTATGCTGTACATGTGGGTCGAATGTTAAGCCAGAATCGAATATAACCCCAAGGTTTTTCAATTTTGATTGGAGCTCAAGTACAGAGCCATCTACAGACAGGGTTACAGGACTGGCTTTACGAAGTTGATGGGGGGTACCAATAAGCATGACTTCAGTCTTGTCACAGTTAAGATGAAGGAAGTTTTGAGTCATCCAAATTTTTATGTCAGAGATGCAATTAGATAGAATAGAGACAGCCACATCAGTGTCGGGTTTGGTATGGATGTATATTTGAGTATCGTCAGCGTAAAAATGAAAGCTGAGGCCATGTGATCTTAAAAGCTGACCAAGTGGGAACATGTAAATGCTGAAGAGCAAGGGGCCCAGTATTGAGCCCTGAGGGACACCAGACTTGACAAGACCAATTTCAGACCTGTACCCATTGAGAGAGACAAAGTGACCGCGATCGGTGAGGTAAGACTTAAACCATTTGAGGGCAGTGTCAGAGACTCCAAACACAGTCTCGAGACGAGAAAGCAAGATGTTATGGTCAACAGTGTCAAAGGCAGCACTGAGATCAAGAAGGATGAGTATGGAAAGAGAACCAGAATCAGAAGCTATTAGGAGATCGTTGGTGACTTTGACTAGGGCGGTTTCTGTGCTGTGAAGTTGACGGAAGCCAGATTGGAGGGGTTCGAAAAGGTTGTTTGTCATGAGGTGGTTATGTAACTGAAGTGTGACAGCACGTTCTAGAATTTTAGAGAGAAAGGGTAAGTTGGAGATGGGGCGAAAGTTGTTAAGATTGTCGAGAGCCATGTTAGGCTTCTTTGGCACTGGGGTAATAGCAGCAGTTTTGAGGACCGTTGGTACAATGCCGGTGCTCAAGGATTCATGTATTATATTGAGGACAATGGGACAGAGAGAAGAGAAACAGGACTGGAATAAAGTGGTGGGAATGGGATCTAAAATAGATGTGGTGGGTTTCATGCGCGTAACTAGTTTGTTTAGGGATGCTGAGTCAAGAAGAGAGAAGCTGGAGAGACGGGAACCAGAGAAGTTGGATGAGGAGGGAGGAGGTGTGGAAATTATATCCGTAGTGGAGAGAATGTGATGCCGGATGTTGTCAATCTTAGAACTAAAGAAATCTAAGAATGTGTTGCAAAGTTGTGATGAGGCAGGTAATGTGGTGGGGCAGTTTGGCTTGAGCAGTCTGTTGATGGTGGAGAAAAGATGTCTGGGATTGTTTTGGTGATTTTCAATGTGAGAGAAGTAGGTGGATCTAGCAGACTCTATAGTAACCTTATAATCAGATAAGTAATCTCTCCAGGCCTGATAATGTACATTTAGGCCGGAAAGACGCCACCTACGCTCAAGTTTGCGAGAGGCTGCCTTCATGAAACGCAGATGGTCATTGTACCAGGGGGCAGGGCGAGAGAAGGAGATGGTTCGAGTTTTTAAAGGAGCAAAGGTGTCGAGGGTAGATAAAAGAGCATTGTCAAGTAACTGTATAAAATTCCCACAAGACAGTCCGACATGACCATGTAATGTTAACTGCAACCCAACAGCCTCTTTTAAAAAGCTCACCACTTCTGAACAAAATGATATAGCCATGATCGTTTTGGGTCAATTAATTAAACGGAAAACAAAATATCCATGACTGTAGGAACCCTGAGAGGGAAATGAAAGTTTGTTTCACATGGGAATAAAATCATTAATTCAGTGCTTCTCCCCCCATGATAAAGAGATCCAAGTTCTTTAAACTATCGGCACCTTGCAAAACAAGCTTGATGGTCACCAGAGTTGTGGAGTACAATGAAAGAACCACCAACATACCAATTTGATGGACAATGACACACCTCTAAAAACACAGGATCCAATTGATGGCAGATACTACCAGGATGACTGCATTTATGTTTTGGTCTTCGGCCGAGTTTAGATGCATCTTTGTTCAACTTTCATATTCACGAAAATAGTGCATTCCCCACTTGTAAGGGGGGCGCGAGTTCATTGATGTACATCTTTGAACACTTAACCACCCCCCCAACATTTATTACAAAAATGAATGCCTTACCTCTTAGATTTAGAGATGAAAACATAGGACCTGGGGTTGCAATTCTACAAGGAGGACAAAGTTTCACAATTAAATGCAAGAAGGTTGTCATGTTGTGTGGCTATACCAAACCCAGTTACCCACTCCAGCAACAGGGGTTCACAACTAAACGAAAACATTTTAAAAGCAAATTTTACCAATTTTCTTCCAAGTAGTCTAGGCCTTGGTTCCAGGATGTAAACTGGGTAAAGCTTTAAAAAGGGGCTGAAATCTTTTGTTCCACATGTGAACCGATTTGTTCAAGCTGCTTATCCAGACCCTCTGACAAAGGATTATTTGTGGTGAATCATAGGGACCAAGGCTGAGCTACTGTACATCCTAGATGGCATACCAGGATATTGCATTGCTAGTTTAGAGACTTAACCATAATAAGCATGTTGAGAGGTACTATGACCTAATAAGTTTCTCTTTTAGGTACCTCATTTGAGGTCAAACAACCAGAGCAGCACCCTGGAGTATACAACTGCTATACTGTCCCCCCTTTTGTCCAGAAATCCTAGAAACTCAAGTTTTGGCCACAGACCAGTAACTATTCGTGCCTTTATGAAACTTTACACAACTTTAAATTAACACATTGTAGTTTTGCTTTACCATAATCAAAACAAGTTTTTGCTATATTACCAGTGTAGAAAAAAAAAGCATGACAAAAACTGATTGTACAAAAAGCATCCCTAGAGACTTCATGAAAAGGACTAAAAAGGGAGAGGGCTGTGCTCACCGGCTTTCCTCCCCCTCCAGAAGCTTTCTGTAGGTAGCTATCTCCATGTCCAGAGCCATCTTTACATTAAGCAGGTCCTGGTAGTCGCGCAGGTGACGGGCCATCTCATCTTTCATGTTGCGGATGTCAGCCTCCAAGTGGGCAATGGTGTCCTGGGATCTGGATGATTCCAAGGCAAAGTTTTCCTCCACCTCATGCATCTGGCGTTCCAGAGACTCATTCTGGAAATGAATTTCAGAATTTACTACATGCCAGAAACCTTGCAGCATTTTCATAATCTGTTCACTAAACTACATGTACTTCCAATTTAAGAGACTTTCCCCACACTGAAAAATGAAGGAATACAGTATGTACAAGATCTTAATCCCCTTGTTTGGCCTACAAGCAGATACTGCAGGAAAGCACAAAAGAAAGGATTTACATGAATAGGGACCTACACCTGGTAAAGTGGAATATATTCAAGTCCAGTATTCAGAGCAGTGGAGCAATAGTATGGTTGCCAAATAGAAAATGACAATGGGTGAAAGGGTTCAAGAACTTTTCTGGACAAAAATTACCCCAAAAGGTAGTTTCAGAGGCCCTTGTAAAAAAGGCAACATCATTTGCAAGCATCCCACTAGTACTGGAGCCATGCAAGTTGCTTACAGTTCCCTTGAGTGCATGCACTTCACAGGTGAGAGCTTGCACCTGTCGGCGATACTCAGTGGACTCCTGTTTGGCCTGGAGAAGGGCTTCATTATTACGGGCAGCAGCCTCCGTAAGGTCCGCAAACTGCAAGAAATTCATTCATTGAATAAGACTGTTGACCAAAAAATACTGAACAATGTGGTATTGGATCATGAGCCAAGACCCAAGAGACCATTTGGCAATCTATTTCCTCATTCTTTGCATTTATAAGTTACCTAAAGTCATACTTTTAAGAGGGGAAAAACATGCTACAAATGAGGATTTAGATGGTACAAGTGCATTATTTAGAACTAAAGAGGTGCCTCATAACATTAAGCAATAGAAAACGAGTTTATCCACATAAGGAAACATAAATATGCTATAGATGACTGCGATATAGTTGAAACCCCAAGTCCTGGGATAAGCTCACTTCTGAGCTTTAAGCCACCGGGTGGCTAGCTACCTACAGTCTGAGAATCCTCATGTGCAGGGAAGGGAGACCAACCTTGGACTTGTACCATTCTTCCACTTCAGCAATGTTCTTCGATGCTAGAGATTCATACTGTGTGCGTACATCACGAAGAGCTACTGTGAGGTCTGGTTTGACCACATCCATGTCAATCTGGACATGCTGATGCCGAATCTGGGCTTGCAGCTCAGCCACTTCCTGTGAAAAGCATTATAATTCAGCTACACTCACCAGAAGACTACTCTGCAAGCAAATTGTAGCTTACTCCTGCCCCAAAATAGAAGCGGGCATTAATCTGGCTTTATTCCCTTAAAAGGTTCTTTGCAACATCAATACATAACTATTGTTTCCCTCTCCCAACACCTTAAAATCAAGTTGATAGGAACTCACTTCATCATGGAGTTTCTTCAAAAAGGCAATTTCCTCCTGCAGGGATTCCACCTTACGCTCCAGATCCAGACGGGCCAGAGACGCATGGTCAACATCCTAATTAAATTAGATTTCATAAGGATTTACGTGCCTCCATTGAAAGACTTGTGCCTATAATGTGGCGCAACTGCACTAAAAGCCTCATTTCTGTTAATCCAATGATGAGCATGCAGCATTACAAGCACAAACCATCAGTATTTATTTCTTCACAAGACACCACCAAACAGGAGTTGTGGCATTTTAAAAAAACTTAAAGCAGTCTAAACTGCCAATACTGCCCTGTAGTTTTAATCACTAGATAAATCTCAGCTTTAAGATGGCTAGTACCATATTACATTATGGAAGTTGTATTTAAGAGTCTCGTTCAGACCTAAAACATTTATTGGCATTGGTGTAAGCAGGCGAGGTGTAGTTAATGTACCCAGTAGGTTTGTCATTTATAGGATTTAACCATTTTGCTAGTTGAATGTGCAAAACACATGGCTCCCTGCCCATGCCAGCAGTCCTGCTCTCAACAGGTAGGCTGTCTAAGGAACTGCATGTCAGCTACATCTACAACCCTGATACGTGATGCAACTGGACTTGATGGGACTCTAAACCCAGAACTGCTTCAGTCCTGAACCAGAGTGATTTATGACAACTTAGTCTCTTTAGCCTTCTTGCTTTGCATAGAAGAGCTTGGTTCAAAGACCTTTTCCCGAAGTCCATTAACATCCATGGATTGCTGTGCAAATCTATTGAACTATTCTAGTTAAGTGATCTAGACTAGGAACTTGCTACAAACAGAAGCACTGGACACCAGCATGACACCATCTTGAGGTGCAGACAGGATGAAGATGAAGACAGCACTTCATGACTAGTTATTTCAACTCCAGTCATGAGAGGATTCAAAGTGGAAGTTAGCAGTTAACCTCACCGGCACAATGTCATAATATGAACAAGACTTCATGCACTAGATCACATGGCACTGCCCCTACATTTCTGCAGGTTACAAGGGACATCAAGACACTCCAAACCCTAACATTGACAGATTAACATGGGTTTTTATGAAAGCATTAATACCAGAGGCAATTTGCTTGACCTTATACCATATGGCTAAATTCCATAGGACCACTGCAGTTGTCAAGAATGTGCCCTTTTACCTGGCAGTTTAGATTCTATGGACTTGGTCTAGATCTGCACTTAACTAACTGCTAAATGGACCAGTTGATCAGATTACACTAGTATCTGGGATATACTGTTGCGACAATAGTTCTCATGCAGACTAAAAAAAATCAGTTCTAAAAGTCCATGTTTGAAGTTCAATGTACTGTAGAGGCATTTCATATCTAAAAAAAAAAAGATCAGAAACAAGACAAAGAAAGCACTTCAAAATGCAACTACTAAAAGAAACTGGGAGCTACAGCTGTAGATTAAAGCGTTACTGTTTTCAAAAGATGCAAATTTTCATCTTTGAAGACGGAATCGCTTTGCAATCACGGACACGACAAACGAGAGCTGTGGCGGCGGCGATTTAAAGTTGGTGGATCGCCAATAAGACGCTCTTTTTGGCTACAGCAGACGTGCAGCAAGTTATTGAACCCAACTGCACTACTGCTGGCGAAGATCGCATACTTGTCTGAAACTCTGCAGGTTGTTCTCGGCTTCCTCTCGAAGACGCATTTCATCCTGGATTCTGAAAGAGAGGAAAGCTCTTACGTCAGGGAAGTAGGAGAATTAAAACTCGCTGGCGCCTTCGTTTGAAAGGGAAAGACCGCAAGAACCCACGAGCAAATAGCAACCTGGGTTACCGAGGAGTTTGTCGTTTTCTTTCGGCGAAAACGGATGCAACTATAAACCCCCCTAAGTTTTTGGAACTCCTGCATCTTATGGGCATTTGATGCATCAGGAGTTAACTGCAGCGAAAGTCAATACAGCACTTGCCTCCCGGTTTATGCATCGTGCGCTGCAAAACAGAAATGAGCGACTGAGCTCCTCTGATTTGAGACTCGCCATTTTAAAGTCCCCGGATTAAGTGCTGATTTAGTATGCAATTAACCCCAGTGATTAACGTAATTTAAACAGGTCGGAAATACTGAAAACCGCTTAGTTTAAAATGTCACTTAAATACCCAATACCTTAGTTATCTTCGCAATAGAAACTGGATGGAATGATAGGACACAGTGTAGAGATATCGCCAAATATCATATACTGCAGGCTTATTGCTAGTTTTAAACAGTTTGATCAGATCACTTCAGTCCTCACTGTGGTGTCAATCAGGGTTACTTACTTCTCCCTGAGCCTCTGGAGATCATCATCTAAGTTATCACGCATGACCTCCACCCTGGCTTTGTCGGTGGTGAGCTGGTCCACTTGCCCACGAAGCTCTCTCATCTCCTCTTTATAGAGGTCTCCAACGCAGGAGATGCCCTTGCCCTGCAACTGCTCCAGCTCCGCTAGCAGGATCTTGTTCTGCTGCTCCAGAAAGCACACCTTCTCGATATAACTGACGAACCTGTCGTTGAGGTGCTGCATCTCCGCCTTCTCGTTGGATTTATTGGCTTTAAAATCGGTTATAACGGCATCGGATAAGACGAAGTCTGAGGTTTCCGTAAACAGCCTGGGCATCGTAGCGCTGGACCGGAGCCTACTGGTGTTGGTCGCATAGATGGCGGGGGTAGCAGACATGCTGTAGGATACCCTGGATCGAATCGGACTGGAATACCGGCGGCTTGAGAAAGAAGTACTAGGAGCGATAGATCTCTCCCCACCAAACATCCTTTTGTAGGAAGATTGCCTTGTAGTTACACTGGACATTTTGTGATCCTCCTCCTTGTTGCTTTATGCTCTTTTCTTTTAGGACGTCGGCAAGCTTACAGAGCCACTCAAACACCCGCTACTCCAGCAGATCAGGTCCAGTGAAGTCCAGTAGCCCTGCCCTCCTGTTTTTATAGTCCGTTCATTATGCAAATTGGATAACGGTACCTGGGGTTGATTGACGTCCCGGGGAACCAGTTAAAGAGCTGAAAGAGGAGACCAGCGGTTTGGACACATACTACTACTAATGTAGTTCAGGTGGGTAGTTGCGTCAGCATGCGTAGTCTGCAAAGGAACAAGCGATAGGTTTATTCCATGCTGAAAAGAGAAGAGAGAAAACACATGTTTCGGCTGTGTGAGCAGCTTGTATTTTCTCTCTTCTCTTTTCAGCATGGAATAAACCTATCGCTTGTTCCTTTACTGTTAATGTATACGAGCACATCTCGTCGCTCTGAGTGTTAAACCACTTCAGAAATACGTCGTGGAGTTTTCTGGGTGGAAAATACAACTAGCTTAGTAAAGGGAGAACGAATAGCGTAAATGGGTTATTGGCTTTTACTTCCCTGTCGAACCCTTTCAAAGTTTTTTATTTTCTCACTCACATAAAAACGAGATATAACCTCATGAACCTTTTAGTCGCAGAACGAAACATATCAGTGGTTTCCTTTCCCTTATGAGTCACATTTGTTGAATCCATTTTCAACTTGATTTAGATATTATACCGATAGTATACCGATACTGTACATTCATAGCGCATATTATAATTTTAGTTAGGCCGTCATCAGTAGATATGCTAAAGAAAGGATATGTCTGCAAAACCGCAATACTTTACAGCAATAATAAAGAAGAAAGTTTAAAATATATTAAAATGTTTATTCTTCAAATAGATATACAGTAAATATGTACAGAGTACAGACTACTTAATTCCTTATACACTCATCCTTCGCTATATGAGCAGAACTGGGTCCAACATTTCTGGTTGAAGGCGAGAACCTGCGATACGAACACTAAGTTCCCTGGAGATTTGCTGCCCAAGTACAGATAAAAAGTCCGAAGTGCTCCCAACAGGACAAAAAGAAGGTGTTTAGGTACTTTCCTGCTGTATTTGAATAGCACGGCGACTTTGATTGCTAAGTATTTGTGACAGTATAGTCATCTAACAAAGATAGTATGTATCGCTCGTTTTAGTGATTACTCGTTAAGTGCTTTAACGTGGAATTTGTATTATTATTGGAACGGATTCGGGTACTAGGGCTTGTGCCCTCGCCACTCCCGCCCCAGTTCGTCTACGGGAACAATACCATGAAATTCTTTAGTTTCTGGTTAATACTGTGCTACGCAAAAGCGCCTCTAAGCAGAACAGTTCGCTTCTGCACAACTTGGTTTGCAGTTCAATGTACTGTAGAGGCATTTCATATTTAACGTGCCCACTAAAAACAGCGTTTCAAATGTATCAGCGTTTTGCTGCTGAGGAAAACAAATAGGTGTCAATGTGTAATTGACAATGTTTTTAATACCACGGAGCTAGATACACTTATAGGAAAATGAGAATATCTCGCATGTAAAATAAGATAATTCTCCATAAACTATACCAAATAATTAGCTAAAATAAGACGGGGAAAATATATATATAAAATACATCTATGAATTATCTTTTGAATTTTATTTTCAATGACACGTTAATATAATTTATATTATATTAAAATATACTGCAATATACAAAAATGATGATGATACACATATTTTAAAATATATTTCCTCATATTGTAGTATGTATTCTAAAATATGTTACAGTATATTTTAAATATATTGTAATATATATTCTAAAATATATCTTACAATATATTATACGTTGCATTTTCAAATATATTTTGGAAAATAGATTGCAATATACTAAAATAGCAATAATTTACATATTTTAAAATATATCTTGGTATACTTCAGGATATTTTAATATATTTATCCTTAAAGTATATGATAACATATTTTATGTTACATGATTTAATAATATTAATAATTGCTTACACTTATTTAGCTCTTTTCTGGACACTCCAAAGTGCTTTATAGGTAACGGGGACTCCCCTCCACTACCACCAGTATGCAGCCCCACCTGGATAATGCGATGGCAGCCATAGTGCACCAGAATGCTCACTGCACATCAGCTCTCAGTGGGGAGGAGAACAGAGTGAAGGAGCCAGTTCATAGATGAGGATTATTAGGAGCTCACAATTGGTAAAGGCCAAGAGGAAATCCAATGCCAGGGTTACACCCCTACTCTTTTCAGTGCAATTTATTTTTATATAGCACCTTTCACAACAGGGTTGCCCCAAAGTGCTTAACAATGCAAGTAACCATACATGTTGTGAATACAGAACAGAAAAGACAAGGAGACAATGGAGGAGAAGGAACCAAAAACTCCTTAGTAAGGAGAAAAAATCCCTCTAGGGGTCCAAGGTCAACTGGCTGCCCAACCTCTTTGGGTATGCTAACATTATACAATTAAAAAAGGAAATAAATGAATGAAGGTATTAATCCATCCATCATATCTTCTGTATGTCGGTACTCCATGCAGATCTCTGTTAACCAGCAAAATCCTCCTAAACGATAGCTATATCCACGATGCCCCTCTTGGATCCATGGCAGTGATGCAGCATCCAACTCAGATGGTCCCCTGCCCGGGCGCCATCCGGACATGTGGGGAGGAGAATGGGAGAGTTTGGTCAGAACAGATGTATCTACCTGGTGGGCCAACACAGAGACACACAGTGGCATGTACAGCAGCACCAGTAGCCATGGGTGCAGCAGGCTATACTGTAAGGTGTGAGTAGGCTAGGCTGAAGTAATAGGTTTTCAGTCTAGATTTGAATACTGAGATTGCATTCTGGATATGGGGTGGGAGACTGTTCCCTAAGCTAGGGGCCCTGTAACTAAAGGCTTTACCACCAACAGTTTTTTTTTATTTAATGCGTAGAATATGAAGAAGACCTATATCCTGTGATTTAAGCAGGCGACTTGGATGGTAAACATTAATAAGTTCAATTAGATCAGTGGTTCTCAAACTATGGTACGCAGTGCCGCCAGGTGGTACGCCATATGACCCTGGAACTTTGTTGTGTGCACTGAAAAATTGGGACGAGTTTTCATATTTTGTATTTGAATAAAATTAGTTTGTGTCAAATACGCAGCCTACTTACTACGATACAGCTTGCGCTAATACTTGAGTGGACACAAGAGCTACAATGTAATTCTATACCACTCTATAGGAATATGTGCTACGAATATAAGTGACCAATTTGTTCTCCAGCAAATAGGGAGTTAGGAGAATGTGTATGATTTTGGAACAATGCCAATGTTGTAAGCACAGGAAAGCATAGATATGTGTGCTACGAACGTTGGCAATCTTGTGAGCACAGGAAAGTGTGATAGATTGAAAAAAAATTAAAAACTGTTCTAGGTTAATTTGAGAAAAATACACAGAGCGTCTCTATGTTTCTCTCCCATGCGCATGAAATAAAAACTTCTTTTAACTTTTGAGACAAACTCCTGCAACAGAAATGGAGTGGTGGCTCTGTGGCTAATGATCTATGCCTGTGGCTGGTAGGTTGCTGGTTCAAATCCTGCGGTCAGCAGAGGAATCCTATTCTGTTGGGCTCTTGAGCAAGGCCCTTAATCCCAACTGCTCCTGGGGTGCTGTCCAATGGCTGACCCTGCCCTCTGACCCCAAGCTTCTCTCCCTGTCTGTGTGTCTCATGGAGAGTAAGCTGGGGTATGTGAAAAGACAAATTCCTAATACAAGAAATTGTATTGGGCTAATAAAGTTGTTATGTTTGTTATAAACGGGGAAAAATGCAAGCTTGTGGATTGCTAAAGCAGGTAAGACCCACACTATTTGTGACACTATTGTGTTTACCATTGGCAAAAGAGCTGACACGTATTATGTGTGGAGAAAAAGCTGCTAAAAGCTCAACCTGCTGCCCCCTCATAGTCACTCATAGAATTATTGATATGGCATATGATGTCAAAAGTACGCTGTTAGAGCATGTTAAGATGAGTAGATGCTTTTCAGTGCAATTAGATGAGTCTATAAATGTCGTTGATTTGGTAATTTGTATGTTTACATTCGATACGAGTTTGAGGGAACGTCCCATGAGGACGTTCTGTTCTGTAAGCCACTACCAACAGGAACTACAGGAGAGCACATATTTCAGCTTCTGAATGAATTTATCAAAGAGAATGGCATCGACTGGATAAAATGCGTCGGGGTTTGTACAGACGGTGCTAGAGCAATGACAAGCCGATTGTATGAGAGTGTGTGCGCATACGCATGCTCGCATTGGTCATTGAGATTTTCTGGGATTCCTACGAGAAGATGACTTCTAGGTGGTACTTGTATGCTTTGTTTTGATCAGGGGTGGTACTTGGTCCAAAAAGTTTGAGAAACACTGCATTAGATAGATAGGTGCCTGATCTCTGAGAGCCTTGTAAGTAAGTAGAAGGATTTTGAAATCTGCCCTGTACCTGACAGGAAGAGAGCTATGTATGGGGGTTATATGGTCGTAGTGTATGCTCCTAGTAACAATTCTAGCTGCTGCATTCTGAATTCGCTGTAAGGTGTTGGTGGTGAAAGAGAGGTGGGTGCTCCCTGATAGTAGGGCATTGCAGTAGTCTAACCTGCTGTAAACAAGAGCATGTATTAATTTCTCTGTGTCTTGAATGGAGAGAAACTGCCTTAGTTTTGCAATATGTCTTAACTGTAGGAAGCATGTTTTCGATACTGTTTTAACACGAGAGTTAAATGAGAGCCTGGTGTCTAATATGATGCCTAGGTTACAAGCTGAGTCATTGAGGCAAATTTTTAAATCCTCTCAGTTAAGTACTGAAGTTATAGTAGTCCTATCAATATTGTTGCCTCCAAACAACGGAACCTCATTTTTATCAGAGCTGAGTAACTAAACATTTTCAGGTATTTATCCTACCTAGCAGCAGCATGTAGATAGAGAACAATATTGGTCCCAGCACTGATCCCTGTGGTACCCCAAATTGAACTGATTACATTGACGAAGCAGTACAATTATTAGATATTTGAACATAATGAAAACAATTAGTTATATATGAAGTAAATCACTGAAGGATGGTTCCAGATAAGCCAGCCTCAAACTCAAGCCTGTGTAACAAAACAGAGTGGTCAACCGTGTCAAAGGCAGCACTTTGATCTAGAAGCACAAGCATTGTTGCATTCCCTGAGTTTCTCAAGTATATTATTTGAGTCCAGATACGATTGAAGTTGGGCCACAACTATTCTCTCAAGAATTTTAGTTAGAAATGGGACATTTGAGACAGGCCTTGTGCATCCAAATTTGGCTTTTTATGGAGCGGTATAACAACCACTACCTTAAATTGATCAGGTACAACGCCTGATGCAAGGGACATATTCATCTTACTAATTATAGGTCCTGCTAGTAAGGAATCTGTGATGAGGCGAGTGGGGATGGGATCTAGCAGACGTGACTTTGTCTTAATTAATTTCTTGAGTTCTTGTTCATTAACTAATCGAAAAACACTAAAGAGGTGCTCATATTGTTTCTGTACCAGACTTCTTTGTGGCTTATTTTTTTGTTTGACATGTGATGGTGTTAATTTTATCATTAAAAAAGTTCATGAAATCATCACTACTAAAGTTAGATGGTGCTATAGAATCGGTCTTATTAATAAGGTAGCGAGGGTTATTTTTATTGCTATCTATAAGTTCAGAGTAGAAAGCCGAATGAGCTCTATATAGGGCTTTCTTATATTGCTGTAGGCTATCAGTCCATGCCGACTTGAATACTTGCAAACCAGTAAACCTCCATTTATGCTCCAGTTTGCGGCACTCCTGTTTACGGGATCGTGTGTGATCATTATACCATGGAGAGTGTTTAGTGGTTTTGACTACCTTAGTCTTCAAATTTCATCAAGGGCCTGTCTGACCACTGTATTATAATTATGTGTGATTTTGTGACAATTATTACTGGAGATGAAGCTAGCATTGTTCATCGTGTTCATGAAATTTAATGACGTACCCCCGTTGATGTGTCCTGTTGTAATAGTCTTCTCCTTGGCAGCTATCAAGGGCAGTCGAATCTCAAAAGTAATTAAAGAGTGGTCAGAAAAAGAGTAATTGATGGGATGGACTAGTACATGAAGAATAACAGCTCTATGAGTGATTCATCCTCCATGTAGTTGAATTTGCTCAACTGTTAAAGTACTTTTCAGGACTGTAAAAACTATCAACTTATAGTAGATTCTGTACCTTCATCTTAAATCCTCTCGGTTTTAATACTCAACAGTTTTTGACAGAACCTCCATGAGAATGGTCAGCATGCCATCTAGGATAAGGACCAATCCATTGTTTTATTTTTCTCAGCCACGCCACTAACAGCAAAGCCACTAGTTTGCTGCTTATTTTTAAAGTAAGTGGTCCCAAAAACAACATGATTGTCTACACTACTGTTAATTTGTAAAGCTGTATTTAGTTGACCAATCCATTGGCAGGAAAGGCTTCCTAAGATCTCTCCCACCTTCAACTAATTACAAATTACTTACTGGAACCAGATCTTAGGGGCATCAGTCAACTTCCTGTCATGGTCATACAATCCTTCTCTCAGGAAAAATGTTAGTTCGCAACACAGCAAATGAATTTTTAGTTTTAACCACATTAGTGGGATACCCAAAGCAGTATCTGGGTTTATAATTTGTCACAGTAAGAGAAAATATTAGATTGGATGAAAAGATGTCTCAGTTGCATACACAGGATTTCATTCTAAAGAGAAGGTTTATGATGGACCAGAGAGAAAATGCTTTAGGAATTTAACGTGATAACCAATCTTGGCAGGTTAGCCCTGTTCAGTTTATGTAGGAGTCAGTCCGGTGATACTGAAACAGTTCCTCTTCCTAAGCAAGGCTAAGGCTATTTGAGATCATGTGTACTTGCAAAAGTATTCAGACCCTTCTTGTGCTGTCCCAGTTTGTGAAAGTGCAAACCATTGCCCATCTATCTTTTAATCTTGTTCAAAACCTGAATGCTCAGACTGAAGATCCCAAGGTTAGGAAACCACATATAATCCATGCAAAAACTGAACAGAAACTCAAATCTTGATTACATAACTATTCAGACCCACAAAAAAAAAAAATATCTTGCTGGAACTACACAAATAAGTTTACCATCTTAACAGCACATTTTCCTTTAAGGAAAGGAAGTGCTCTCATGTGGCTTGGGGATCACTTATGCACAGTAGTCAAGTTATCCTTCCACAGAGTTTAAACAGGATTCACATCAGGACTTTAAATAGGGTAGTTTGTTGGTTTCACCATCACCCCATAGCAGCTTTGACCTTGTGCTTCAGATTGTTGTGATGTCAAAAGGGGAGTTTTTGTCCTTCATTTAAATCAGAAGATTCTCAGTTGGGATAACTTCGATTCATTCCTTTCATTCTCGAAACATTCCCCAGTCCCTGCTGAAAAGGGGAACTATAATCACAAAGCTGCTACTACCCTGCATGACTGCAGGAATGCCGTTAACTAATGCTGGATTTGTAACCCTGCCTTTAAAGGCTTCAGGTTGGTCCTTTGACCACATCAGAGATCCTCATCTTAACCAATTTAACCTTTTTTCAAGAGCATAACCTAAACTATAGTAGTTCAGGTGGGTAGCTGCGTCAGCATGCGTAGGCTGCAAAGGAACAAGTAATAGGTTTATTCCATGCTGAAAAAAAGAAGAAAGAGAACACAACGTTTCGGCCGTGGAGCCTTCTTCAGGTGACACCTGAAGAAGGCTCCACGGCCGAAACGTTGTGTTCTCTTTCTTCTTTTTTTCAGCATGGAATAAACCTATTACTTGTTCCTTTGTAACCTAAACTATGACAGGGTGCTTTCAACCTATTAATGGGTAAAGCTCTTTAAAATGGTTAGACACATGTGCACAGAACACTCATCATGGTTAAATGAGGCCTGAAACACCTTGACAGACTATTGCAAGTCACTTTCTAAATAGATGGTTCCTTAAGGCAACTGCACCATAGTGAAACTAGATTTGGAAGAGGAAAGGGCTTGAGATTGCACCTTTCCTTTTTAGATTTCATTTCTCAAAGCTCACCATTATAACAGTGTTCTAGGAATGTGAAAATTGTGCAACATTTATAATTTCTTCCAAATGGCTGGGATGCCATGTGTTCAAATTAACACACAAGAATAATTTTGCCCACAAGGTTTATTGACATACAAAACCCATAACTTAGTGCATTAATTTAAATGGAAAAAGCACTTGACTGAATGAACTACTGTAGAGACAGTGAAGGGTAAGGGAATCTAACAATACAGGCACTTTTAAAGCAGTCTCTCCCCAGTTTAAAAAAAAAAGCTCAGGTCATTAAAATTTTGCCTTGCAAAATTCTTCCATCATAGCAGTTTTTTTTGCAGGGACATGCTAATTCACTCCAGTTCATCATGGTGTTGGGTAGCTTCCTTAATCACCTGCCAAAAAGAAAACCCATTTGAGAAGAACCAAATAGCAGAAAGAGGTTGGGGAGCAGGCACACAAGATATAGGCTGAGCTGTAATGGTCCTCAATTTGCATTGAACCAAAGTGAATTCAAGGAAGAGACACTGCGTTTCAGCCAAATACTAATTTGCTTGTGGAGGGAATAGAAGTCTAGGACATGTTTATTAATCTGTTGGCCAGGATTGCCCACTTTTATCCCAAACTACAGTCTTGGCCAGAGATTAAGGATATAACAGCCATCATCTAGACACTGGATGTATGGACTAATATTCCAAAGAAACTTTAATACAATTAAAGTTAATAAAAACTGCTAAAAAGGTAGTCAAGGAATGCGAGGTTGGAATTGTCCAGATGGGAAATTAGATGGTGCCTTCTCAAATTGTGGAGTGTCTCAAGTGTATAGAAGTCAACATTAGGGAGTTTTGCATCTTTCAGATCATTCTGGATTCATTGGAAGGCATGTCTAGAATTACACACTATTGCATGTGGTCTCAAGGAGTTTAGAAAGGATTTAAAAAAACCTCACATTTTATTGGATTGAGCCAAAACCAGAACATAGCTTGCCCTTCAAGAAGAATAAAAAGCATACAGCTACAGTATATCAATGGATTCTTAAAACAAATTGCTCATTTAAATTACTCATACATACACGGACATCTTTGGTTTTAATGGTCTCTATCACAGTCTCCTTGGGAAAGGAATCGGTCTTGGACCTGGATTCATGGCTGGTTTCTAGGAAAGAAAATGGAGAAGTTAGTCAACTTCACTTATCCTTAACTTTTGTTGGCTAGAATCTAAAACCCTGCTTGGTCCATTCCACGTGTGGCTTCAAGTGATTCTCAACAGTGGTCGGTGTGGCTTTAACCTCTACTTGCTTCTTTGCAGGCATGGTCCATCCTGAGAGAGCAAGCCAATATTGGCCATAGCAGCCAACCATACCCCATCATGCCATGCTGGTTACCATGGAAGCTAGGGGACCATCCTCCCCACTCGACCCTCAGTCACTTCTCAGACTTGACTGTTTTGTGTCCCCAATCGCCTAGCCTGCTACAGCACCCACCTCCATCTGCTGGCACACTTGAAACAGCAGCTGTCCTGTTTGCCGCCTCCTCCTCCAGTGTGGGTTTCTTAGATCTCGGATCTACTTCTGCTGCTTGAGGTGAACATAGTGACAGGGAGCAGGAGTCCCACTTTTTTTTTTTACCAACAAAATTCCAAAACTTTCTATTAATTTATACACATCATGGGTCATCTATTTGGAGTCACAGCTTGTATCCCCCCCAGCCCATCTGCTAACCAGAGGTCACTGAAAAATTTTACCCAGTATTTTCACATGGGCACTAGGCTAGCTACAGCTCACTATAAAAATCTCCACAAGATGGTGACACTATGATGCGTGATAACAATGACAACACCACAGCCTCTTTTAAAAAGCTTGCCAACTTATGAACAAAGCTATATGATGCAGTCATGATCATTTTGGGTCAATAAAAATGAAAATTGAGCAACTTGTCCAAAATGGATATTTTATAATTTTCCATAATTTCCAGGATTTCCATGACGCGAGAACCCCGAATGAGGGAAATGAAGGTTTGTTTTGCATGGGGAAAAAAAACCACTGAATTTATGATTTTAGTCCCATGATTAAGAGACCCAAGTTTTTTTAAAACCATCAGCACCTTGTAAAACTGGGTTCATTGTCACCGTAATTGGGGGGCACAATGGAAATGTAGGTGGTTAATGGCACACTTCAGGAAAACAAATCATTAAGGGTTGTTGAGCATCTGATTGACAGCAGATACTACCAGAATGACTTCATTCATGTTTTGATCTTCCTCAGAGTTCGGAAGATTTTGTTTTCATGAAAATAGTGTATTCCCCACTTTTATATCACCAGTGAACTCACCCCCCCCCCCCCCCCCCCACAAACATTTATTACAAATACAAATGCCTGACCTCTTAGATTTAGTGAGGAAAACATGGGACCTGGGGTGGCAATCCTACAAGGAGGAGAAAGTTTCATGATTAAATGCAAGAAGGGTGGGTTTGGCATAGCCATACAACATGACAGTTACCCATTCCAGCAACAGGGGGTTCACAGCTAAAACCTATGAAATTTTACTGGATGTTAAATTTGAACACATTGTAGTTTTGCTCCACCATACTCAGCACTAGTTTACAGTATTGGACAAAAATGGATTGGTACAAAAAGCATCCCTCAAGACTTCATGAAAAGGACTGAAAAGGGAGAGGGCTGTGCTCACCGGGTCTCCTCTCCCTCCAGAAGCTTTCTGTAGGTAGCTATCTCCATGTCCAGAGCCATCTTTATATTAAGCAGGTCCTGGTAGTCGCGCAGGTGACGGGCCATCTCATCTTTCATGTTGCGGATGTCAACCTCCAAGTGGGCAATGGTGTCCTGGGATCTGGAGGATTCCAAGGCAAAGTTTTCCTCCACCTCATGCATCTGGTGTTCCAGAGACTCATTCTGGAAATGAATTTCAGAGCATTTTTATTACATGCCAGAAACCTTGCAGCATTTTCATAATCTGTTCACTAACCTACATGTACTTCCAATTTAAGAGACTTTCCCCCACACTGAAAAATGAAGGAATACAGTATGTACAAGATCTTAATCCCCTTGTTTGGCCTACAAGCAGATACTGCAGGAAAGCACAAAAGAAAGGATTTACATGAAAAGGGACCTATACCCGGTGAAGTGGAATATATTCAAGTCCAGTATTCAGAGCAGTGGAGCAATAGTATGGTTGCAAAGCATAAAATAATGGATGAAAGGGTTTGAGAGCTTTACTGGATAAAGATTTCAGAGGCCCTTGTAAATAAGACCTTTTAAGGCAACATCATTTGCAAGCATCCCACTAGTACTGGAGCCATGGAAGTTGCTTACAGTTCCCTTGAGTGCATGCACTTCACAGGTGAGAGCTTGCACCTGTCGGCGATACTCAGTGGACTCCTGTTTGGCCTGGAGAAGGGCTTCATTATTACGGGCAGCAGCCTCCGTAAGGTCCGCAAACTGCAAGAAATTCATTAGTTGAATGAGACTGTCGACCAAAAAATACTGAACAATGTGGTATTGGGTCTTGGCTCATGATCCAAGAGACCATTTGGCAATCTATTTCCTCATTCTTTGCATTCATAAATTACCTAAAGTCATACTTTTAAGAGGGGAAAAACATGCTACAAATGAGGATTTAACTGGTACAAGTGCATTATGTAGAACTAAAGAGGTGCCTCATAACATTAAGCAATAGAAAATGAGTTTATCCACATAAGTATGCTATAGATGACTGTGATCTAGTTGAAACCCCAAGTCCTGGGACCCCAAGTCCCCAAGCTCACTTCTCAGCTTTAAGCCACCAGATGGCTAGCTACCTACAGTCTGAGAATCCTCATGTGCAGGGAAGGGAGACCAACCTTGGACTTGTACCATTCTTCCACTTCAGCAATGTTCTTCGATGCTAGAGATTCATACTGTGTGCGTACATCACGGAGAGCTACTGTGAGGTCTGGTTTGACCACATCCATGTCAATCTGGACATGCTGATGCCGAATCTGGGCTTGCAGCTCAGCCACTTCCTGTGAAAAGCATTATAATTCAGCTACACTCACCACAAGGCTACTCTGCAAGCAAGATTCAGATCATTTCCAAACCCAGGTATGCAAGTCACCTACTAAGTCACAGTCAATGCACAGATCACGTCATGAGGAGGAGGGTAAAAAATAGCTTTGTTTACTGGGAACAACTGAAGAGTAGCTGTAGTGCTTATTAAGGGGGGGGGGCATTAACCTGACTTTATTCCCTTAAACAGTTCCTTGCAACATCAATACATAACTACTGTATTGTTTCCCTCTCCCAACACCTTAAAATCAAGTTGATAGGAACTCACTTCATCATGGAGTTTCTTCAAAAAGGCAATTTCCTCCTGCAGGGACTCCACCTTACGCTCCAGATCCAGACGGGCCAGAGACGCATGGTCAACATCCTAATTAAATTAGATTTCATAAGGATTTACTTACCACCATTGAAAGGCTTGTGCCTATAATGTGGCACAACTGCACTAAAAGCCTCAGATTTCTGTTAATCCAATGATGAGCATGCAGCATTACAAGCACAAACCATCAGTATTTATTTCTTCACAAAACACTACCAAATAGGAGTGGTACCATTTTAAAATCTTAAAGCAGTATAAAACTAGTAATACTGCCCTGTAGTGTTAATCACCAGATGAATCTCAGATTTAAGATGGCTAGTGCCACATTACATTGAAGTAATATTTAAGAGTACTGTTCACACCTAAAACATTAGCATAAGCATGCAAGGTGTAGTTAATGTACCCAGTAGGTTTGTCATTTATAGGATTTAACCATTTTGCTAGCCAAATGTGCACAACACATGGCTCCCTGCCCATGCCAGCAGTCCTGCTCTCAACAGGTAGGCTGTCTAAGGAACTGCATGTCAGCTACATCTACGACCCCGATATGCGATGCAACTGGACTTGATGGGACTCTAAACCCAGAACTGCTTCAGTCCTGAACCAGAGGGTTTTACCCTTATGACAGATTAGGGTCTTTAGCCTTCTTGCTTTGCATAGAAGAGCTTGGTTCAAAGACCTTTTCCCAAAGTCCATTAACATCCATGGATTGCTGTGCAGATCTATTGAACTATTCCAGTTAAGTGATCTAGACTAGGAACTTGCTACAAACAGAAGCACTGGACACCAGCATGAAACCAGGAACTTGCCCATCTTAAGGTGCAGACAGCACTTCATGACTAGTTGTCTCAACCCTAATCATGAGAAGGGTCAAACTGGAAAGTAACAGTTAACCTTCTCCCTGGCACAACACCATAAGTAATCTAGTGCATGAAGTCATGTAACCTGCAGAAATGTAGGGACAGTGCCAAGGGACTAAGACACTCTGCAAAACTTAATAGCAGACAAACATGGATTTTTATGAAAAAGTATTAGTACCATATGGCTAAATCTTACACAGGACAACTGCAGTTGTCAAGAATGTGCCCTTTTACTTGGCAGTTTAGATTCTCTGGTGTTAACATCTGAACTGACCAGTTGATCAGATCGTACTAGTAGCTGGAATACACTGTTGCAACAATAGTTCCCATGCAGACTGCAAAATCAGTTCTACAAGTCCATGTTTGAAGTACGATGTCCTGCAGATGCATTTGATATTAGAAGTATCCACTTTTTAAAAAAAGCTTAAAAATAAGGCACCCAGCAACCATTTCAAAATGCAGCTACTAGAACAAACGGGAAGCTACAGCGTTACTGTTTTCAAAAGATGCAAGTTCCATCTTTGAAGACGGAATCGCGTTGCAATCACGGACAAGACAAACAAGAGCTGTGGCGGCGGCGATTTAAAGTTGGTGGATCGCCGATAAGACGCTCTTTTTGGCTACAGCAGACGTGCAGCAAGTTATTGAACCCCACTGCACTACTGCTGGCGAAGATCGCATACTTGTCTGAAACTCTGCAGGTTGTTCTCGGCTTCCTCTCGAAGACGCATTTCATCCTGGATTCTGAAAGAGAGGAAAGCTCTTACGTCAGGGAAGTAGGAGAATTAAAACTCGCTGGCGTCTTCGTTTGAAAGGGAAAGACCGCAAGAACCCACGAGCAAATAGCAACCTGGGTTACCGAGGAGTTTCAGTCGCTTTCTTTCGGCGAAAACGGATCCAACTATAAAACCCCCTAAGTTTTTGGAACTCCTGCATCTTATGGGCATTTGATGCATCAGGAGTTAACTGCAGCGAAAGTCAATACAGCACTTGCCTCCCGGTTTATGCATCGTGCGCTACAAAACAGAAATGAGCGACTATGAGCTCCTCTGCGTTGAGACTCGCCATTTTAAAGTTCCGGGATTAAGTGCTGATTTAGTATGCAATTACCCCAGTGATTAACGTAACTTAAACAGGTCGGAAATACTGAAAACCGCTTAGTTTAAAATGTCACTTAAATACCCAATACCTTAGTTATCTTCGCAATAGAAACTGGATGGAATGATCGGACACAGTGTAGATATATCGCCAAATATCATATACTGCAGGCTTATTGCTAGTTTTAAACAGTTTGATCAGATCACTTCAGTCCTCACTGTGGCGTCAATCAGGGTTACTTACTTCTCCCTGAGCCTCTGGAGATCATCATCTAGGTTATCACGCATGACCTCAACCCTGGCTTTGTCGGTGGTGAGCTGGTCCACTTGCCCACGAAGCTCTCTCATCTCCTCTTTATAGAGGTCTCCAACGCGAGAGATGCCCTTGCCCTGCAACTGCTCCAGCTCCGCTAGCAGGATCTTGTTCTGCTGCTCCAGAAAGCACACCTTCTCGATATAACTGACGAACCTGTCGTTGAGGTGCTGCATCTCCGCCATCTCGTTGGACTTACTAGCTTTAAAATCGGTTATAACGGCATCGGACAAGGAAAAGTCTGAGGTTTCCGTGGACAGCCTGGGCATCGTAGCGCTGGACCGGAGCCTACTGGTGTTGGTCGCATAGATGGCGGGGGGAGCAGACATGCTGTAGGATACCCTGGATCGAATCGGACTGGAATACCGGCGGCTTGAGAAAGAAGTACTAGGAGCGATAGATCTCTCCCCACCAAACATCCTTTTGTAGGAAGATTGCCTTGTAGTTACACTGGACATTTTGTGATCGTTGTTGTTTTATGCCTTGTTTTTCTTTTGGGACATCGGCAAGTTTACCAAGCCGTTCAAGCACACCACACTCCAGCAGATAAGGTCCAGTGAAGCCCAGTAGCCCTGCCCTCCTGTTTTTATAGTCCGTTCATTATGCAAATTAGATAACGGCACCTGGGGTTGATTGACGTCCCGGGGAACCAGTTAAAGAGCTGAAAGAGGAGACCAGAGATATTACTAATATAGTTCAGGTGTGTAGCTTCGTCAGCATGCGTTTTCTGCAAAGGAACAAGCGATAGGTTTATTCCATGCTGAAAAGAGAAGAGAGGAAACGTTGTGTTTTCTCTTTTCAGCATGGAATAAACCTATTACTGGTAACTTTACTGTTAATGTATACGAGCAGATATCGTCGCTTTGAGTGTTAACCCACTTCAGAAATACGTCTTGGCTTTTTCTGGGTGGAAAATACAACTAGTTTAGTGAAGGGAGAATGAATAGGGTTAATGGGTTATTGGCTTTTACTTCACTGTTGAACCCTTTCAAAGCTGTTGATTTTCTCCAAACTGAGGTCTAGGGTGAATGTCATTTTGGACATTCACATAAAAACGAGAAATAACCTTTGAAAGAAATGAACCTTTTAATCGCAGATCGAAACACATAAGTGGTTTCCTTTCCCTTACTTATACTGTAAGTCACATTTGTTGAATCCATTTTCAACTTGATTTAGTTTTTGGGCGATGTATTTTACAAGCCCTTTGTATGAACATCGGCTTCTTTCCTGAAACAGAACTGAGAAAGTGCACAAAAGAATTTACGAGAATTGGAAGGAAAACTTCATTTATTAATAACCTGCATGATTAATATAAGTAATAAAAGCACAATAATACAAACTATAAACCATCATAATCAAACCTTGGGATGGTTATACCGTTTCTAGCTAGAATATGAACAGGAAGGCAAGCATATACCGATACTGTATGCTAAAGAAAATATGAAGGTCTGTTTAAACAAAAACCGTAATACTTTATAGCAAGATAATAAAAACGTTTAAAATAGTTAAAAATGTTTATCCTTCAAATAGATATACAGTAAATATGTACAGAGTACAGACTACTTAATTCCGTATACACTCATCCTTCGCTGTACGAGCAGAACTGGGTCCAACATTTCTGGTTGAAGGCGAGAACCTGCGATACCAACATTAAATTCCCTGGAGATTTGCTGCCCAAGTCCAGATAAAACGTCCGAAGTGCTCGTAACAGGACACAAAGAAGTTGTTTAGGTACTTTCCTGCTGTATTTGAATAGCATGACGACTTAAATTGCTAAGTATATGTGACAGTATAGTCATCTAACAAAGATTAAATATAGTATGTCTCGCTCGTTTTAGTAATTACTCGTAAGTGCTTTAACGTGGAATTTGTATTATTATTGTAACGGATTCGGGTTCTAGGGCTTTTGCCCTCGCCGCTCCAGCCCCAGTTCGTCTATGAGAACAATACCTTAAAGTTATTTAGTTTCTGGTTAAAACTGTGGTAGGGAAAGCACCTAAAAGTAAGTATTTTAAGCACGACAGTTCACTTCTGCACAGCATGGTTTACTCAACGGAGCCCTGTAAAGGGTGTGGCGCTGTTTCAAATGTATCAGCGTTTTGCGGCTGAGGAAAACAAATAGGTGTCAATCACTAATTATTATTATTATTATTATTATTATTATTATTATTATTATTATTATTATAATTCCTCCTTCCTCCAAATCTTTTTCTAGATCTCTTCGTCATACCTTCTCTTCCTCTCTGGGCCACTTGCCCGCTTCTCTCACTAAACCAGCATTCCGTCTCTTCACAGCTATCTGTTCCAAGGCCAGGCTTTCTAACCACCTTCTATTCCTTTACAGATGTCGTTGACATAATATCATCCCAAAAGGATTTCGCCTTAAATTTAGTACCTTTTCTTTTGACTCTGATACCACCCAGAATAACGATCAGAGACTTCTAAAACAATTTTCTAGGAAACTAATGCTCTCTACCATTTTCTCCCTCAAAAAACAGATTATCCTTTCCAAAAACAAGATCAAAGAGGCTAAGGAATTTCTACGGCTGACAGCTCCACATCATCTTCCCTTCATAACTAACCTCATTAGATCTCTCAACTCTAAACGCTACCAGTTTCTCACTACAGAGTAGGACAAAAAACTCAGTCATCTTCTATAGAAGAAAACCATCAACACCCCGGACACCCTCACCAGCCCTTAACTTTGTTGTCACCATACCTTCTGACTTTTCCCTTTCACAGGACGAGCGATCCCTCCTCAGCAAAGGGCTCAGTTTTGTACCAGTTCCCAGGAAGCTGGACATCCCCCAGACCAATGTCGACCTTAACCGCTTTTACCGCAGGATCCGTCTCAGAGCACATTTTGCCGACAATTCCTCTTCACAGGCAGCTGATAACAACCCGGTTATTGATGTCATTAACAACATTAATCCCAAACAGAGCTGTTGGACTCCCTCCTCTGGCCGTTTTCCAACAGTTGATTATTTCATCAACCAATGCACTAATCAAGCTCCCAAGGCACTCTCTATACCCATTAAACATAGGTCTAACCTCACCCAAGGAGAAAATCAGGCACTCCAGTCTCTCCGCAACAGGGATGATATCGTCATCAAACCAGCGGACAAAGGAGGTGCTGTTGTGGTGTGGCGTAAGGATCTATATATCTTTGAAGCTTCTAGACAACTAACTGACACTTCTGCCTACCTCCCTCTCCAACAGGACCCTACCACTGACTACCAAAAGGAAGTGGTATCCACCATTTCCCTTCTTATCAGCAGTAATGAGCTCCCCCAGGAGGCGAACCGGCTCATCATGGAACATCCACAGGTATCTAAATTTTACCTCCTCCCCAAAATCCACAAACCAGACACCCCTGGATGCCCCATCGTATCAGCATGTAACTGTCCAACTACTTACATCTCAGCCTTTCTCGACAGCCTCATGAGACCGCTGGTTGAAGATCTTCCCTCGTACATCAAAGACACAAACCAACTTTTCATGATTTCCAATTTCAGGGTGCAGAATGCCACATTTTTACCATGGACATCACATCTCTGTACACCGTCATTCCCCATAATGACAGCCTTACAGCACTCAAGCACACGCTGGACAAACGCACAGTGCTTGATCCACCCACCCACACCCTGGTACGCCTTGCAGAATTGGTCCTCACACTGAACGCATTCTCTTTCAATAATCTTTTTTACCAACAGGTCAGTGGAGTTGCCATGGGCACCAGAATGGGTCCCAGCTATGCCAACATTTTTGTCGGCTGGGTAGAAGAACGCTTCTTCGCCTCCTACACTGGCTATGTCCCTGAACTCTACAAACGATATATGGATGACTGCGTCGGTGCCGCCACATGCTCCAACGATCAGCTTGAGTTCTTCCTGCACCATTTCACCAACTTCCACCCGTCCCTCAAATATACGGTTAACATACCACTCTTCCGTTTCTAGACATCCACTTGTCTATCAACTACCCCCGACTGTCCACTTCAGTTTATTACAAACCCACGGATTCACACAGCTACCTCCTGTACAGCTCATTTCACCCCAACCACACTAAAAACTCTCTTCCTTTTTCACAGTTCCTTAGGTTACGACGACTATGCAGCGACGACATCGACTTCGAGAACCAAGCCCTCGAAATGTACTCATTTTTTATCAACAGAGGATATCCCAGCAGTGTGATTGACAGGGCCCTTGCCCAAGCCAAAAACACCCCCCGGACCATCAACCCGATCAGGAACTCCCGCCGTAACAACCGCATTCCCTTGGTGCTTCCTTACCACCCTAACACACTTCCTATCCCCAGGACCATTAACCAGAACTTTTCCATCCTACAGGATGATCCCTCCATTGGGGCCCTCTTTTCTGATCGCCCTATCATCTCATATCGCCGACCACCTAATCTGCGTAACCTCCTTGTTCACAGCTCCCTTGACCGCCCTCAACAACCATCCACACCAGGCACTTTCCCTTGCAACAGAGCTCGCTGTATCACCTGCAAGTACACAGCCACCACCACACTCATTCAAGGCCCCTCAGGACAATTCCGGATCACCCAGACAGCATCTTGTACCTCCAGCAACCTTATTTACTGTATCTCTTGCAGTAAATGCCCAGCCATCTACATTGGAGAAACAGGAAGGAGACTCGGAGACCGCTTCAGAGAACACGTCAGGGCTGTGAAGATTAAAGATCTCTCCAAGCCCATTGTTTCTCATTTCACCTCTGACGCCCACGACCACACTAATCTCTCCGTCTGTGTTCTCAAAGACGGTTTTCCGAACTCATACATCAGAAAGACCACCGAAACTAAAATTATTCTGCAGTTAGGATCACACATTCTCCCTTCCCTTAATGACAGATTACTGTTCTTTTAAATTTTCTCCGTTCATTGGAAGTTTCATTTCACACCTCTCTGCACCCATTCTGACTTCACACCTCTTGATTGGCCTCTCTTTCTGTCCCCTGCTCCCGCCTCTCACTCCTCCTCCCTCCCAACCTTTGTTCTCCCGCTACTTTACCTTTGCCTACTGCCCTGTCTCTCTCACACCTGAAGAAGGCTCCACGGACGAAACGTTGTGTTCTGTTTCTTCTTTTTTTCTGCATGGAATAAACCTATTACTTGTTCCTTATTATTATTATTATTATTATTATTATTATTATTATTATTATTAATAATAATAATAATAATAATTGCTTACACTTATATAGCGCTTTTCTGGACACTCCACTCAAAGTGCTTTACAGGTAATGGGGATCCCCTCCACCACCACCACTGTGCAGCATCCACCTGGATGATGCGACGGCAGCCATAGTATACCAGAACTCTCACCACACATCAGCTCTCAGTGGGGAGGAGAGCAGAGTAATGAAGCCACTTCATAGATGGGGATTATTAGGAGGCCATGATCGGTAAGGGCCATCGGGAATTTTGGCCAGGAGGGGTTACACCCCTACTTTTTTTGAGAAACGCCCTGGGATTTTTCATGAGCACAGAGAGTCAGGACCTCGGTTTTACATCTCATCCAAAGGACGGCGCCTGTTTACAGTATAGTTTCCCCATCACTATACTGGGGCATTAGGACCCACGTGGACCGCAGGGTGAGCGCCCCCTGGTGGCCCCATTAACATCTCTTCCAGCAGCAACCTTAGTTTTTCCCAGGAGGTATCCCATCCAGGTACTGACCAGGCTCACACCTGCTTAGTTAATTCACAATGTTTATAATACTACGGAGATAGATACACTTATAGGAAAATGGGAATATCTAAAATGTAAAATAAGGGAATTCTCCATAAAATATACCAAATATTGGTATATTGGTCTTCTCGGACATATTCAGTCTCTCTCTAGCTCAGTCTATAGTTCCTTTCTGCTTTAAGAAAACCAACATTGTCCCTGTTCCTAAGAAACCCAGAGTCAACTGCCTAAATGACTACCGCCCTGTTGCACTCACATCAGTTATCATGAAGTGCTTCGAGCGGCTGGTCAAAGCATACATCACCTTCTCACTGCCTGTCACCCTAGACCCACTGCAATTTGCATACTGCCAGAACAGGTCAACAGAAGATGTTATTGCCACTGCCCTCTCACACCTGGATAAGAAAGGAACATATGTGAGAATGCTGTTTGTTGATTACAGCTCAGCAATCAATACCATAGTGCCCTCAAAGCTTGTCATCAAGCTCCAGGACCTGGGACTGAACACCTCCCTCTGTAACTGGGTCCTGGACTTCTTGACAGAACGTCCCCAGGTGGTGAGGGTGGGCACCAACATATCCTCTACCCTGACTCTAAACACTGGAGCCCCCCAAGGCTGTGTGCTTAGTCCTGTCCTCTACTCCTTATTTACCCTTGATTGTGTCTCCAGGCATCACTCAAACTCCATCACTAAGTTTGTGGACGATACAACAGTCATCGATTGCGTACAGGGAGGAGGTTGAAACCCTGGCAGCATGGTGCCAGGAGAACAACCTCTCTCTGAACATCAGTAAGACTAAGGAGATGATTGTGGAATATAGAAAACACCAGAGCTATAGACTATAGAGGGAATTGGATTGAGGAAGGGGAGAAAAACACAAACCATTTATTCAAATTAGAAAGCGACTGACAGAGTAAAAACAGTCTAAAAGAATTGATCAAAGATGGAGAAACTATCTGACCACAGACAAATTTCTATGGAAGAATATAAATTCTCCTTAGAATTATAAAAATCAGAATTCTACAAAAATGATCTGCCCTCTTTTTTAACAAAATTGAGACAAAAGAACCGAAAATAACCTCAGAATTCAGAGCTAGGTGTAATTCAGAATTAACAATTGCAGAAGTTGATCTGGCATTTAAGAAACCAGCTAAGGGCAAGGCTGTAGAATTTTATCAATTCGTTTGGAAAGACTTTTTACATCAAACCTTTATGGAGTGCTTATCCAATACGCTGTTTACTTCTATGAGTCAAGGAGTCATTACATTAATCCCTAAAACAGGTAAAAATCCCTAAAACAGGTAAAAAGAGTGGTGGCTCTGTGCCTAAGGATCTGTGCCTGTGGCTGGAAGGTTGCCAGTTCAAATCCCCCAGCTGGTAGAGGAATCCTCCTCTGTTGGGTCCCTGAGCAAGGCCCTTAACCCCAACTGCTCCAGGGGTGCTGTACAACAGCTGACCCTGTGCTCAGACCCCAAGCTTCTCTCCCTGTCTGTATGGGGTATGCAAAAAAGACAAATTCCCAGTGCAATAAATTGTATATGGCTAATAAAGTGATCTTATTAAATATAGATTTCAAGATTTTCTCACGTTTATGCTAACAGATTAAAAAATGGCTTATCGCAAGTAATTAGTGAGACACAGTCAGGATATATAAAAGGAAGGAATAGCCACAATAAAATACGTTTAGTATTGGATTTGTTAGATTATCTAAATTTAATATCTGATGATGGCTTAATATTATTTTTAGACTTCTACAAGGCTTTGTGACAGACTGGAACATTCATTCATTGCTCAAACCTTACAAAATGTTGGTTTGGGCTCTAAATTCATTACAATAATTACGCTACTATATAATTACATTAACAATTCGGTATCTCTTACTAATGGAGCATCACCATGCTTCTTCATCGATCGGGGAGTTAGGCAAGGTTGCCCCATTTCCCCATTATTATTTCTATAGTAGCGTGAAGCTAGTGACATTAAGCGACGTGAGTAATCCAGAAGTGTACTGTATATAAATAGCCAAATTTCAGTCAAAATAAAAGTCCTTCAACTGCCACAGTAGCTTAGGAGGAGCATAGCAACTTTAAGCAAAGTGACAAGCAGCTGAAACACCTTCTTTGTTATTTGTTTGTGGTTACTTGAAATTCCTTGAACATTCTGCCGAATTTTTTTTGCGTACTTTTTGAATTGTAAATCGCTTCCACTGATCCCCAAGTTTGACAAATCTAAGATTATTACAAGGTTTAATTAATTTTGCATCATGTTTCTTCCATTTATACTCTTTTTAATGGAGATGTTTTTTTTTCTATTCAGTGAGAAAGGTTTTGAGATGCAAACGTTTAAAGGAGCCTTATCTGATATTTGTAATTAAATCAAATCTTTTATTACATTTTAATACAATCACTTTTTTAGACTATAACCAGGGACAAAAACATATTTTTTGCCCCATCATAAGTGGTGAAACATACAATGTTAAGATGCTCAACCAATAGCAAATCAACCTTCTTCATTCAATTTTAAGTCTTTATTAATATTGTTAGTCTGCAGTGCAGAATTGGATGGGAAAACTTTGTGCCTCTCCAAAGGTGGATAGAATATAGCGCTCAGACCGACAGTTAATAGAAAATCACCTTGTTTTTGTCAGATAAGTGTCTTTGTCAAAGCTGCTGGGGTTTATAAAGCACCTCCTGTTCCCAGACTGGGACTGTGCAGTGATGGACAGGGAATGGTGTCACTCCTGTCCCGCCCAAACAAAAATTTGTGCCTCTCCAAAAGTAGTTCAGATCTATTCTACAGACCCACAGCTAATAGTAAATCACCATGGTTTTGTCAGATAAGTGTCTTCCTAATGTTGCTAGGGTTTATAGACCACTCCCTGTTCCCAGACTGGAACTGTGCAGTCATAGACAGGCAAAAGTGAAAACAACAGCCGTCATCCCAACCAAACTAATGCTGATACTGAAGATCATAGTATAGTATAAAATGTGATGTTAAACTCACGGCACTAAAATCCGAGTGCACTTTCCAGGGCCCAGGCATTTGACTAAGTGGCAGAATCATTGATGCAGAAGAACTTTAGTACTGCACTCTGTCTTTGCTAGTCAGTCCTTAGGAAATTATATCTTTCCAGAATGTGATTGTTACCACATCTTCCTAAGTTCCAAAAAAACAGGTGGAAATTTGAGAGAGTACTAATTGTTGTGAACGTAAATTCCTCACAATGGATTTGTGTAGTTCTAGAAAACAAAACCACAAAGAAATTTACAAAGTATCAAGCACTGCAGTAAATATTAGGTAAATGGATTCTGCAGTTGCAATGGAGTTGCAAGTATTGGCCACCGTTTAGACAAATTAATTAAATGAGTACACATGTATTTAATAGTTCATAACAAAAACCTGAAATCAGTTTCTGCATACAACATGATGACGAATGCAGGCATTTCCCCAGACAGACTGACAGCAGTATCTGTGGACTGTACAGTATGTCTTCCTATATGCAAATAATATTTTATTTTGGGTAAAACACCTTGTGTGTGATTCATTGACCATGCGACAGATTTTGACCTATGAGCTGGCCACCAGTGTTGCTCTGAATATTTAGATCTTGTTTGTGCTCTTAGTGTTCCCCTATGTGTTCCTTTAAATTGTATGCCACACATTTCATATTCTCTATATGCGTTTCCAGAAAATTGCCTCATCTAAACATTGTCTTTGGCTCTCCTAGGAATCAGAGATGAACAAGACATGTCAATATTAGGTAACCCTTAAGGAGGGGTTAGCTGCCAGCCGTAGATTCCCAGATGTTTCCTTGCAGTTAAATGAGGTTTTTCCTCCACCTTTTGCTGTGCAGCATTTGTGATGTCTCCAAAGGATAACAGGCCAGCTAGCTAAAGCAGCAGTTGAATGCTGTCTGAGTAGTTCTACAGTCGAAATAATAGAAGCTGATCTGATTTCAGAGAAAATGGTGTTGTCTGTTGTGTTTGATACAGAACACCTGCAAGGCATCTGTACTTCCCAGTCTATCGGAACAGCTTGGGGGGAATCAATTATCAACTGGTACTTGGGCAACACGTGAGCCATCGTTTCCACATTACCTGGTTTGAAGGTCTATTCATTTATGTGGCTCAATATAGTCTATCAAATGTAATTAAGGAGAAAACCTCTTTTGATGACATGTCTTACTTTTACATCACAAACAGTTATCCCATAAACAGCAAGGAGAAATGTGTGAAATTGACACTTTACTGCAAACCAGTAAGGATGATCCACCAGTGAAGTATTAACAATTCCCACACTGCGAAAACGTCCCCTTAGAGAATAATCGAGTATGAACTGCCAAAAGGAAGTGTTCCTATAAACCCCAGCAACAGTGGCAAAGACACTTATCTGACAAAACCATGGTTATGTACTATTAAGTGAGGTTCTGTAGAATAGATCTGAGCTGCTTTTGGAGAGGCACAAAATTTTTTCTTGGTCAGGAATGAGACTTTTTTTATGTCCAGCAGTGCATGGCACTGTGTCAATTTGCAACTAGGAAGTGATATAAAAACAATAAAAATATTACAAGAAAGCAAAAAAATGAATGAAGAATGGCAATTTCCTATTAGCTGTGGGTCTTTATCACATTCCACCCAGTTTTGAGGATGCACAAATTGTTGTTGTGCTCAGTAGCTCAGTAGTAGCTCAGATGTATTCCATAGACTCTCAGCTTATAGAAAATCCCCATGGTTTTCTCAGATAAATGTCTTTGCCAATGTTGCTGGGGTTTATAGGACCACTTCCTGTTCCTAGCCTGGGACTGTCCAGTGATGGAAAAAGTTAAAACAACAACCGTGATCCCAACCAAACTAATGCTGACACTGAAGATCATAGTATTGCGACCAAAACCATAGCTGTGACACGGAGTAACCGTACAATAATAAAAAAAAAATATTTGGCAAAGTATGGGTGACTGGCTATGTTCTGAAAAGTATTACACAGAATGACACAGATATTGAATCTGAAGTGTACCTGGGAGTACACATCGATGATAGACTGGAATGGTCTAAGAACATCGAGGCCATCTATAAGAAGGGACAGAGCCGACTTTACTTCTTGAGGAGGCTCAGGTCCTTCAATGTATGTAGTAAGATGCTACATATGTTCTATCAGTCGGTGGTAGCGAGCGCCATTTTCTACGCAGTGGTGTGCTGGGGCTCTGGGATTAGAGCAGGGGATTCTAAAAGGCTGAACAAGCTCATCAGGAGAGCAAGCTCTGTCATTGGGTCTGACCTGGACCCCCTGGAGGTAGTGGCTGAGAGGAGAATGGTGTCCAAACTAGAGGCCATCATGGACAACATCTCCCATCCCCTCTATGATAGGCTTGTAGAAATGAAGAGCACGTTCAGAATTAGACTGATTCATCCATGGTGCGACAGGGAGCGCTACAGGAGGTCATTCTTGCCTTCTGCCATAAGACTGTACAACGCATCCACCTTGCATCTGGGCAGAGGCAACATTGACAGTGACCTGTTTCTGGACTGAACGCATCTACACATCTACTGCTACTTCTGTTCTCTTTCTTTTCTTTTCCCGTTTACAACCGTTTTTTGTGCAATACATTTATATTTATATCTATATCTATATTTACATCTATATTTATATTCATATGTGTGATACGATTTTTCTGCGTACTGTTCTGTTCTAGTTTGTTCTTTGTGTGTCCTGGACTGTGCATAAGTCTTTTAGTGCACCTTTCACTGTACTGATTGTATTCATTCGTTACACTGTGCTGTGTTGTCTGTGTAAAGCTGCTGCTGCACTGCAATTTCCCTCACGGGATCAATAAAGTATCTATCTATTTATGTTGCTCAGAAAAATGTGATGTTAAAGTCATGGCATTAAAAACTGGGTTCAGTTTTATGAACAAATGTGAAGGACCAGCAGTATAATACATCATAAGTCCTCTATAACTAAAATTGATGTCTTACATGTCAGCATTGGTGCTCAAACAGCACTGGATTATCTCATTTTTGGGGCTGATTGTGGTAAGACAGACAAACAGATGGTTTCCCAGGACAGGGAGGTCGAGCTAAATGGTGACACAGAAGTGAAAAGTAGTATTGCATGTAGTGCATCACCCAAGGAAATTGTTCCTCATATCATTCCCTCCGAAGGTTAAATGCACGTTATGGATGCCTGCAGAAGTGATGTCAACGGTATGAACCTAGTTAATTATTCTTCCCATAATCGCAATAATTTTAATCATAATGTAATAAAAGCAGGAGTTATTGGAGTTTAATAACTTGGGATTTGCTTTGTTGTCCTTTTAATGCATGGGTTCCGGAATAGCAAGTTTTCTTAAGGGCTGACAATCAGTCTTGAGTAACTTGAAGTTTTACTAGTAACGTATGAGGACCTTCTTCAGACCTAACAAGACAAATTCTTTAACTCTCTTGAAATCCAAACTCCAAACTCACCTTTTTACTGAGGCCCATATCTGATTGCCCTACATTCTATCCTCATAAACCCATATCCTGCTCTTTATTTTTTATTGTACTGTACTTTTTTTTAACTTTACTACTACACCATCCTTGTGTTTGGAAAGCAGTTTTAAAAATAAAATATTAACATGGCCTGAATCTTTTTACAATGTTCCTCTTGTCCTTGCATTTTTCTCAATGGACTTTATAAGCCATTTGAAATCAATTCTTTCTTGCAATGCACTAAAATATAAGGAATTTAACAATGTCTTTAATGTCTTAATTCCTACAATTTTACTACTTTTAAACACTCTTCCTTCATAGTGTGCTTTCTTGAAATTATACAATATCATAGTTTTGGACTTTACATGTAGTTTCAACAAATGCTTCAAAACAAACTATTGATTTTGGGCACTGTGATATTGGAAAGCATTTAGCAGCTCTGGAGATGGTTTAAAGAGGAGAACAAGTCCGTCTGAAAGAATTCCATAGAATTCCAAGAAACTATGTCTCTTCGGTTTTGAACAGGAGTTTCAATGTAATGACACGCAAATGGATTACTTCAAGAATATAAACGAAATTCAGAAGACAAGTGGAAACAGTGCTGCAGACTGAAAATGAGTTAATTACATAAACCACCAAGTCATGTTATTCAAACCAGTATCCTAAGATCACGAAAAAGAACTGCATGCGATTCTTGAATCAACTGTTCTTTAAACAACAATGCTCTTCCTGCGATCACGGCAATCCCCTGAAAGTCCTTAATAGCCAGAACAAGAACGTTATATTTACTTAAGTGCTGCTCTGTACTAATCCTGCACGCTATCCTGTGAATCAGCTGTTCCACATGTGTGCAATGTCACTGGAGAAATGACTAAATTAGCATCTGTCCCCCATAAAATCATCACAAAGGAGACCTGGCCGTTCACCATCCTCACTTCACAAACCATCTGCGATTGAGGCCTTTCTTGCCAGAAAAAAGAACAATGATGGACAAAATCTCTGTGGATTACTTTCTGTCAGCAGCACGTCTCCTCTTTTCGCAGGTCAGGGGGCAAAATCCACAAAAAGAGTCCCTGCTTTTGTCCCAGTGTGCGAGAGGAAAAAAAAAACATTCACACAATGAGATTTACAATGCCTTTATTTTACATCAAAACACTTCTTGTGAATCTCTCATTGCGGCACAAGCCAGAGTGTATTTACACAGTGATAATTCGACAGCAGCCACTGCTCAGAGAAGCAGATCGCACTTATCTGCAGCAGATCACAGACACCTGATAAGCAACCGCGAGTGTCACCTGAAGCATATTGCTCTGAAACTGATGCGGTAGACTGCAAAGACACAATGAACTGATGGCAGGACTGCTTCCTCGGGTAATGAGCCACGTCTGTTATTACTTGTCAAGGGTCCCTGGGAGAGGGTTGCCTATCCTGGCCCTGGAAAACCACAGGGTTTTCAGGTTCTTGTGTCATTTAAGTTCGATATAAAGCAATTTAGCTCTTAGTGGTGACCAACCTGTATGCTCACTTACTGGGCTTTGAGCTCCACATAACATCTGCAGGATGGTGGCTTGCGAGCAGGTCACAGTTATTGGACCCAAATGCTGCTGAAAAGTAACCACAATCAATCACTTAAAGTAACAACACCTTTGATGCACATTTACATTCTAGTGTAACTGAAGGTCATGTAGTTTTAAAATTGAAATGCCTGCTGGCCTTTCATGAAACAAACTCCTGAAATGATGTCTACATTGTGTTCTGCAGCACAGGATGATACAGTGGGTTCAGGTAAGAAACTGTATATTGTAGGCATATAAAGCAGGAAAATGAACTGACCAAAGTGAATCACAGTGGCTCGAAATTGATTACATCTAAAACCATGTATGCCAAGTTGATCTTTAACTCCCTTTGTAAAATTTTAACCCAAATATGAATTTGACACAGAAGAGAACTGAGACGTGAAAAGGTCCAGGTGGCATTTAAACATGGAAACAGTTCTGTAGCGATTAAAATGAGAAGGGAGCAGAGGGACTGAGAAACAGCTGAGACAAAATGGCTGAAAAAAGCTTTGGGCAATTCCACTGTGACTGAAGTTGCACATGGTCACCCACCCCAAGCAAAGGAGTCTCAGACATCTGTAAAAGTAAAATGGGTTACTTTCAGAATTTCACCAGTAGAAGAAAATGTTTTATTACAATTCATCCAATAGACTGCACTGGTGTGTGTTATTGGATACAGCATCAGCTACCAGGGAGCTACCGCATTTGAGAAACTGCTGCTGGGAAATGAAATGAAAGTCTGAAATGTCCACATTGCTTTTCTCAGCGGAGGTTTTTTGGAATCACCACAACTTTAAGCATGCAACCTACCCAGAACAAATTCTGTATGGAGCAGAATCCTCCAAATTGCATGCCCTTAATGTTGCGTTTCATCAGTCCTACTGAATACTGTTATATAGCCTGGTCATCGTGTACTGTGAAGGCATGTCTCTGAGGCATCTGCAGTGACTGGAGATCCTCCTGAGGGGAATATTGTGGGCTTCTGCTTTTTTGTTATTTCATTGAAAAACACTGGGGAAAAATAAACTCATTTTTCAAATTACCAGGTTCAAGTAATTGCAAAGCACCTTAAGTTCACTACACCAAGTGACTTGATTGAAGTGTCAGACCAGTTTTGCGCCAACGGAAGAGAAAGAAATCGGAAACAAATCTGAACGGAGACCTAACAAACCACCAGAGTTAAAACTGAAGATTAATAAATAATTCAAGTTGCAGTATTTAGAGAAAATAATGACTTAAAATGTACAAATACATCACTCTGGAAACCCAAGACAGACCCCACCCAAAACAAACAAAAACAAAACATATAGTACATGTCAGTTAAAAAATGCAGCTCCCTGACCCATAGCATCACAAACTAATGTCTCATCTCGGCACTTCTCCCCAGTCAGAAACAACAGGAGGGGGAGTGTGGCGCGCAGCACTAACACTCCCACACCACCAGGGGGCCTCGTGTCTATTTCTTCCTTGCAATTCAGCTCAACTGCTTTGGCAAATTAATCCTTAGCTGTCCTAATTTAACATTCTTTAACTAGGGTTTGTTCTCTGTCCTTTAGAAATAGCAAGGCATCCAGAAAAAAATGCTCAGTCCTTCCATTCTCAGCTTGCTTAATGAAATATAGTGATTGTTTTAACGATCCCCTGATCTAACTAGTGATTTACTAACTAGATCTTGTTTCAATTCTGGATTGTTCCTACAAAAATAGGTTGTACTGTAAGTTGAAAGTGGCATCTTCGCAGGGCCAGAAAACAATTTAAATGCTCAAGTTACAATTAGTGCTACCAGTGAGGAAATGCAAGTCCAGCCAAGTGGAGAACTGGAGCCATGAGGCCCATGACTGTTTCTGAGATGATGCGTGTAGAGACTTGTCCCTGACGAATTTGCATGATCAAGGTCAGATTCCAATTAGCCTGAGCAATTAAGAGCTGAGGACCAGGACTGGGCACCTTTGTTCTGACATGTTCTTCTGCAGTGTTTTTACCAGAATCGGGATTCGTTTTCATTGAAGACCATCACACACAAGGACTCCTCATCAGAACGGAGCAGAGGCTGTAAGACCTCTTGGCCCAGTTGTAAACCCAACAAGCAGAGCTCTATGTAGCTTTCTGTAATGCACCAAGACTTCATCGGGGGCGAGGAGTGACAGTCAGATGACTCAGCTTCCCCATTTCCAAACACAATACGAGTCACGTCTGAGACTTCTGACAGCCCTGATCTCACTTATCCCCACCCATCTGAATATTTTAAAATGTCAGCTGATGCTCACAACTGCTCAATGTTTTCAGAAATGCATTCTTTTTGCTATTGTCTCGAAAGCGCTCTCCTAACACGGTTTGATAAGAGATGGCCTCCACCTCAGAGCAGAGCGCTCTGCTAGTGAAACACCTTTACCCTGCAAGGAAGGTAAAGTTGAGGTGGTGGATCTGAGAATGTCTTCCCCAGCCGTGCTGCTCACGATTACCTGCAGAAACTGGAATTCTTGAAACTCATGAGCCCAGCTAACTCCATCAGAAGAGCTGGAGATTCGGGGCACTGCAGGAACGACAGACACCGCAGTGTTCAACAGGGAGCTGGGATAAAAGATGAACCCAGGAAAGAGTCTGGAGCCTGTTTAACAAGATGTCATCTCCCGTTTCGGAATTAACTTTGGATTTTCTTTCCACCCCTTCAGTCAAAAACAAACGCAGGACCTACCTACAATATAGCTGGAACCCCAATTCCACCTCTTAAATAAAATAAATAAAATCAAGTGACCGCGAAGTCCCTTATTTACAGCCATCCCGCTCTGCAGAGCTCACACTCATGACAAAAGAACCTTAACACCAGACATGATGGATAAAAACAAGATACTGGGCTGTTTCTTTAAGGAAGGTCCATCAGACTCCCATTTCCGCGATTTTAAGGAACCGCCAATCCCACGGGGCTCCTCTACAAGCGAACCGTGTTGATTCGCAGGGGCTGGACGTTTTTGCCATTTGCGTGGCTCTGCCCGGGACTGAAGTAGGGATAGAGCTTGCCGGGGAATTTCTCCCGGAAGGTGTAGAGCCAGGACATGTCATCGGCGTTGTAGAAGACCAGGAGGCCCTTGGGATAGTCCAGGTAGACGCCCACCTTCTCCAGCTTGCTCTTGACGTTGAGGCGGGTCCAGGGCTCGGTGCAGGCGCTGTACTGGTTGCCGTCGTGCATGACGATGCAGTAGAAGCCGCGGCTGGGCTGGATCTGGATGCTGCCCTTGCGGCTGACAGCCTCGTGGGCCACGCCGATCATCCACTGCGTCTTCTCCGACACCATCACCTCCCAGTAGTGCACGCCGGCGCCGAAGCCCTCCGCCCCCAGCACGGACACCTCCACATCGAAGCGCCGCGGCGAGTCCTGCAGGGGCTGGGGGTGCAGGTTGCCGTACGCCACGATGGTGCAGTCGTCGGACAGGATGAGGCGCTGGTGGGCGGTGATGGGGTCGAGGGTCAGGGCCGCAGGCACTGGTGGGGTGGGGAAGGGAGAGAGAAGAAGCAAACTGACTTGAGAAACAACTGGTCTGGCTGTATTGAACGTTACAGGATGTTTTAGCACTGCCCTTTTCAGAATAAATAAATAACTCTTCCACTTATGGAGTGCTTTTCTGGACAATCCACTCAAAAGTGTTTTAAAGGTAATGTGCAGCCCCACCTGGATGATGTGATGCAGCCAGAGTGCGCCAATACACTCACCACACACCAGCTCTCAGTGGGGAGGAGAAAGTGATGAAGCCAGTTCAGAGATGGGGATTATTAGGAGGTCATGATTGGTGAATAGTGTGGTGCCCCCATCATTAAACTGGGGCATTAGGACCCACACACACGGTGAGCGCCCCCCTCCTGGTCCCACTTATACCTCTTCCAGCAGCAACCTTAGTTTTCCCAGGAGTCTCCTATCCAGGTACTGACCAGGCTCACACCTGCTGAGCTTCAGTGGGCTGCCAGCTGTGAACTGCAGGTTGATATACCTCCTGTCTAGATGCCAGAAGTAAATCCTTTCCATGTTCCACCACCACCAAATATCCTGACTGTGTTTCCACTGTCCCTTTATAGATAAATCACTATATTAATTAATAGGGATTTAATTTAATAAATCATATTAAAATACTCTTGCAAATCTATGAAGACTCGGGGCAAAACAAGTCTCTGTTTCTCTCGTAAGACAGTCCTTGATCTTTAAGCTGAGGAGAACCGCAATGGGGAGAGAATCTTTGAGCTCAATGAACATGCAGGTATGGAGTTCCTGACTGCATAAGTGGACACTTGTCTCTGGACAGACCTTGTTGAAGCACAACGGTTAGCTTGTTGTGCTATGCCAAATAATTTACACTTCACTTACGGTGTAGTCTGTGCATTTTTTGTGCTCAAGTCTGAAGAGAAACAATGGTCTGTTCAGAAATCCATAAACCACTACTGACATGTGGACACGCTTTCTCTAGTTATCCTGTGATGAGCTCATGCCTGTCCCTACAATACTCTTGCTCTTATTTACATAAATCAATAACAAAAAACCTTTGAATACCCTTACGTCTCTTGGCCCTAAAGCTCTTTTTGACCAATTAAGCCAAATGCCAATATGCTCGGTGAATCCAGAGCTCACACTGTTCCCTTCACAATAAAACTGAAACGCAGTACTGTACCGAGATATGCTCGTGCAAGATTCTGACAATGTCCAGGCTGCAATATTCGGACCACTTCCAGACAGCATTGAGAAAGATTAGTGCAATGTCAAGACAACATCCAGCCATTAGTTTAATATTATGGCCATGTCTGGAGGACATTTATGAAGGCTCGCTCTAGAAGCAAAACGCTACTAATACTCGGAGAGGGCCTGTCATAAAAACAGCAACAATAAGCAAAAATAAAGGAACCGAATTAGAAAAGAAAAATATAAATGTGCTGGACTGTGGCTGTCAGGTGTGCCTGTCAATGCACAAGCCACTGTTGCTGAAGTTGCTGACAACGTGCTTTTGCCAAATGCCAGGAAAGCAAAAATCCCTAATCCGTCAGAAACCACCCGGTCTGACAGAACAGAGGGACCCACTCACTCACTGAACCGCGCAGCCGAAGTGCTTGTTACAGGCCTTCAAGAGCACGAGAGGTTCTGCGGCAGCTGATTCGACAGAAACATCAGAGAAGACGAGAGACATGCCGGGTGGTTAGGACCTGGCAGGGCTGACGGGAGCGGAGCTGAATGACAAGCTGTCAGGAACCGGGCTGTACAGCCCTGGCCCTCTCTTGAAATCTTTCCAAAACAATCCCAAGACTCAGCGAGGTAAAAAAAACGAACAAGTCAAAGGATCAAAGTCTTCCAGTGTCTTTAAATTCAAGATCAAAGGATCAGTTTCTCAGCAAAATACATCAGGATCCACGGCTGAAATATGAAGCTCAAAACCTGAGCTGGGGTTACAGGCTTCAAAATTATAGGTCTCACAGCTCTTGATTATAGGTTTGAAAGGCTGTTATTACAGAAGCTTTAAAAGCACAATTGCCTCAGCTCCCCAGCGACTTCTGACATGTCCACAAGCCTGTGATGACATCAGTGACAGATACACCTGCCCTCCAGTCAGCACTGAACCACTGAACCAGCCTCGTTGTGAAGCTTGAAATGTGTCAAAAGTGCCACATGGCCCGAGTGTGTGGTTAGAGGAGCGTAGCTTGTCTGTGCTTCCTTATTCCCCCTTTGTGGGGATAGGGGGGAGTTGCAATGAGCTGGGACATAGAACAGTTGTGAATTAAAAATCACATTGCTGAGTTTCTCAAGACCATTAACCTGCTCTGATCTCCACAGTCCAGATATTGCTAGTTCCAGGCTTAGACAAACACGTCTGTAGTTAGATGGACTCCAGGCAGCATCCTTGACTTGAATTGCACCTGCAATCTCCAGAAACCTTCAAGCTTCCAGCGCTGTCAGTGAGAAGTACATTTTCTTCACTTGCTGCTCACTCATGAGGCACTGTGGGAACTGCAGGGCTTCAGACTACTAATGGATCTGGCAGGAAGGTGTGTTGAGAGAACTGCCTGCACAGGTCCTTGTTTGTACTGTGTAGCACATGGGGATTTAACAGTAAGCTGATTAAGAGCTGCCAAATCCAAATGAGGTGGATAATTAATAGCAAAGTACATTTTTAAAGAAGCCTGGACACACTAGAACAGTAGAGTTTTAAGGATGCCAGAGAGGCATCAATAGTAAAAATGTGCCCACCTGGACTCTCTGATTTGCATAAACCTAAACCTTATGAAAGAGATGCAACACAAATGAGGGTCAGTCAGTGTCAGTGTCAGTCCTTTGTCAAAAGAAAAAAATCTATCCATTTTCTACCCACTGCATACTATTCAGCTTTGTGGGGAACCAGGGAGCAAGGCAAGGTATGCCCTGGACAGAACCCCAGTACATCACAGGGCAGACGGACTCACAGACACACACTCACACCAGGGCCAGATTTCTCAGAAGCCAACTAACATACCAGCATGGCTTCAGACTGTGGGAGGACACCAGAGAGCCCAGAGGAAACCCATCACAGCACAGGGAGAACAAACAAAGTGCACGCAGACAGCACCCCAGGTCTGGAATAAAACCCAGGGCCCCAGCGATGTGGCAGCAATGCTTACCACTACACCACAGTAGCGCCCAAGAAGAATACATCACCAGAACCAAAATAAAAGAAGATTTATTAAAGCATTTATTTTTTACCAGTCAAGCCTTATTTTAATTTTAAATAGACTATAAAGGCTTGTTAAAAGGAGTGTAAAAGGACTTCTAGGCTACAGACTCTCAACAATATACCAGGGGTGGCAAGTCCTGGTTCTGGTGAGAGCCACTGTCCAAAGGATCTTAAACGATACCTCAAATCAGCCATTTGCAAAGGCTCATGATATCTGATCAATTTAGTTAATTAAATGGACCCGTTCCAGGTGCTTTGAAATGTAAAATTCAACGGTGGCCTTTATACTCTGGTCTCCACTGCAATATACTTTCACTGGCTCACTGGATTCCATTCCTGTGGTTTGATAAAGACCAGATTTGTATAGCATTTCTAGAACTACGCTTTGAAAGTAACTGTGAAGGATCTATCAGGTGCTCAGGTAATACAGAAACATTACTTAAACAGAAAACAGAATGACAAGCTTTAAAAAAGAGAAGAAACTTTAAAACTTTTTTCAATTGCCAACATGACAGAATGTAGAGATGGATTTGTATTGATCTGGACATTTGGAATGAAGTCAAAGGAGACTAAGCAACTTTCTGTTATTTTTATTGGAATAACGCAAATTGTGAATAGATTGGATTAGTGAAGTGTCTTTTTGCAGCATTATTTTTAATCATCACCTCTCACAGGAAATTACTGTGGGAGATTAGTCACTTTCCCAGAGTCTGCAGTATGTCACTCATGCAAGCCTTAACATCAAATGACTTCAAATTAGGACCACTGTGGCGTATAAAAATGTATTAAGACGCAAATATAGGCCAAACATTTATCACGTGAATGAGTCATTTCTGCACACTCATCTTACATGAAACTAATTCCAAACTACAGTCTAACATTCTGTGGGATCATTACAGTCTCAAAACGTGTCATTTCAGCCTCTCAAGCTCTTCCCAAATCAAAAAATATTGTGGACTAAAACAGTGGCACCATTGGTGATTTACGATTCCACCTGTTCTGTCAGGATGACTGGAACCATTTTTTAAAGTCCAAAGCATCAAGCCATCTTATTTCCTGTTGCGCAGGTTTGCCTACTCTGCAACTGCCAGTTGTTTGGTCACCTTAGCTCTACGACTCAAACCAAAACTTGGGGGTGATATTCGATGCAGGCTTAACATTCGACCCACATGTGCAACATATTTTAAAACATCTATCTTTCACCTCAGAAATTTCACTAGACTAAATTCGATGTTATTTCTAACTGTTGCTGAAAATCTGATCAACACATTTGTCTTCTCCTGAGTTTACTACTGTAATGCTCTACTTGCTGGGGTTTCTTAAATTGAACAAACTCCTGTATGTCTAAAATTCAGCAGCCAGAATCCTGACCAGGGGCAGTGCAAGTGATCACATTACTCCTGTCTTGGAGTACTTGCACTGGCTAAGGTTTCATGTCGACTTCAAAATCCTCATGCTCACCTACAAGGCTCTGCATGGCTCGGCACCTCAGTACCTGTCTGAGCTACTATCATCCTACTCCCCACTTCGCAAACTTCGCTCTCCTAATTCTGGTCTGCTATCTGTCCCCTAAGCCCATCTACACTCTAGGGGTGAAAGGGCCTTCTCCTGTTATGACCCAAAGCTCTGAAACTCTATCCCCAAGGATATCAGAGAGTCACCTTCTCTTAACTCCTTCAAATCCAGACTCAAAACCTTTTTCTTTAGAAGAAAAATTTACTTCTTTACTTAACTGGTTCTGTTCTTTACCCTTGTGTTCCTACTGTATTCAATATACTCATGCATTGTCTCTTCTCATTGTGTATTCTCACTGTGCATATCTTGTGTATTTTTTTTATTGTTGTCATTCTGTAAAGTGCTTTGAGAAGCCACCTTTAAAGGCAACGTGTAAAATAAAGATTATTACAACTTCTGAGGTAATTAAAGGGAAACCGCAACACTATTTTTATATTTTAGGGCTAGAAAGAGTCAGCATTGATGAGTGCATTTCAAACCCTAATAAAAGTAAAATGTACACATCAACTTGGAAAATCTTCAAATTACATCACAAAATAGACTAAATTTCCAGGTATGCGCAGCTCCATGTTCTGCCATTCAGAATGAGGCAACAAAACTACTGGTGACGTATGCAGGCCTATGACATTGTAAACAAGCAGTCTTGTGAATGCATCTCTTTTAATCCAATAGAAATATTGCTCTCAATTTTTATATGGTTCTGTTGACAAATACTACTTTTAACTCTGCATTCAGATCACCTTGGAGCATTTCTACAGTGAAGTGTGTCTGCTGCACAACCTGCACTTATTCGCTCATACATTACATTAGTCATTACAGTAACTAGTGAGCATAAAGGGCTGCATCATGTCACAATCTGTGGGAACTCGAATGTGAGTTTGCAAGAACATGGCGACTTACAGTACTCTCACAGCGTTCACGATTTTGTGCTTAATTTGAAATTCGTAAACTTTTTCTACAACATCAATGAATTTATTTTGTTACGGAGATTTCATAACGGGTCTGAGAAATTGGGACTGCAACACCCCTTTAAACAAATCTAACACTCGGTGACACTGGTTTGCTTCTTTATGCACAGTAAATCTGTGTTTTAAATGCAATTGGATGTTTTTCCAAATTTGCACACAACTGTATTGATACAGGCCCTCATGTCTTCACATATAAACTACGCGCCACATATTACAATAAAAGTAGTAGCAGTAAGCTACTGTTCCCGTTTTATGCTTTATAACATGAGCAGAAAGATTTAAGGGTTTTGGAACATCAGAGAGCCCAGGTGCAGGTGTTGTAACGAGCTCTCTGGAAACAGGTCTGCAGAAAAAACCTACACATACTGCTGAACCATCCCAACAAACAGGCAAGCACACAGTCCTTACATGAAAGTAATAAAGTAGAAGTTTGCCCTGTAGTTTGAAAGGATCAAAGCTGACAGGATAACAAAACAAGCCTGAGAATATTTTGCTCAGTGGTAGTTCTTGGAGACCAGGAGAGTTTGCTTTGCTGATTTTTAAAACACACTTGTAATACAAATAGAGTGATTTTAAAGTGAGCAACGTCATTTAAGTTTTAAAGAGCACTGAATGAGAACTGCGACTTTGGCATACATCTGTTATAAAAATTCATGCCATCGTCTTCCCATATGAGTGCCTTGTCTGCAGTTTTGTAAAAATTGGCAGGGGACATATCAGTAATGTCACTAAAAAAATAAAATCAGCATTTCCAATTGTGAATCTGAATGAAATAAGCAGAAACAGATTTTTCCATTTCCCACAGGCAGGCTTTCAACATTGTCTTGCTGTACAGTAAGTGCTGATATGGACCCATCTTACAGAATTTGACAGAATACCGGGAGAGAACAGTTTCCTGCCATTTGTTTGTTGCTGTTCAGGTTTCTGCACTTGGGCAATGAGAAATACCGTTCCTTCTGAGAAGGAGATTTGCCAGTTCTCGGGCTCTCAGACATTACTTAATCATTGTGCGGCAGTATCCACTGTCACAGGGAGAACACGGCTGAAGACACTGGCCACCCGACACACCACAAGCTCCTCAGTGGCCCACAGGAGAGCAAGACCTGATTCCAGGAGCAATTGCTGCCGTCACCAGAAGCTTGTAAGCCCCTAGCCAGTCACTGGAGTGACAGCCAACTGAGATAGCCAGGCACACTAATGGTTACCAACACAGATGTTAATTGTGCAGCATCTGATGCTGGGAGCCCAGGTCACAACCCTAAACCTGAATAATCTCCGTTGGTGGCTGAGCCAAACTCAACTCCAGGCAGGGCTATCTCAAACCGGACAGGAGAATACCTGGTGAAACGTCCTGGTAGAGAGATTTCCAGATGGTGTACTGCAGGGGTCCCATGTACTTGGATGTTGGGAAATCTTCATAGGAAAGGTTGGTTTCATGGATCTTCCCTTTAATTCTGGTTAAAACAAACAAAATTGGGAATTAGTTTGTGGCCAAAATGCAAACTCTTGACTATACTTTAGAAGCGCTCACTTTCTTTCTATAGTGTCTACAGAAAGTCTACACCCCCTCTCAAAATTTTCATATTTTGGTGCCTTACAGCCTGGAATCAAAATGCATTAAAATAGTTTTAACTATCTACATATCCTACCCCACATCTTCTATGTGGAAAAAAAAATATTACAGACATTTCAAATGAATTTAAAGCAAAAACTGAATTAACTTGGTTGGATAAACATTCACTTCCCTTCTTAACAGCAAGGAAACCTTAACCAGTCGGCATTTGAAAATAACACTACGCAAACTGGCCTCCACCCATGTTAAACTGTGGTGATTCACATGATTGCTCTTGTGTGTTCCTTCTACTGGGTAGTGCATTTCAAAGCACAGACTCAACTAAGAGCAACCCAAGAGCTTTCGAAAGACCTCAAGGGACAGAGCTATGGTAAAGCACAGACCAACCTATGAGTATGTGATCTTGCAGCAGGGTCAAGGGTATTTTTAAGAAGTGAAAGGTGTATGGTACCTCCAAGATCAGGCCATCCATTAAAACTGGATGATAAAGAGGCGATCCCAACAGACTCACGCATGTAATTTCAGTTTAGCATTTTTAATATATATATATTAATAGATATTTTTTTCAAAAAACATTTTTGTCCATTAAAAGTGTGGAGTATGGTGTGTAGATAACAGGAAAATCCTCATTGAAACAAATGAACAAAATTTTAGCAGTTTAATCAAAAATAATTTCTATTTTAATTTGCATATTGGTTAACTAGCAAAATGAACATAATGCATAACTATTTAATTAAACATATTTACTTTTTCTTCCATTGGCATAAGGAAGGTTATTTTTAATTCAATTAAACTTTATTGTCATTAAACTTACACAGGTGCATAGTATAATGAAAAGTGTTTCTCATTAGTCACTCAGGTGCAGTATATAAATAGGACAGAAGATAAGACAATAGACAGTTACACAATAGCAATTACAGTAACATGTAATAACATAACATAAATAACATGTAATCAAGTAATCAAAACTGTGCAAAATTCCCCAAACAGAGAAAATATAACAGGACAAAAACAGTGCAAGGTAATTCTTGGAACAGTGCAAAAATAGTATGGTTAAAAATAGTATGGTTAATAAATATTAAATATTATTATGCCTGATACAGTTTTACTGGGCTATCGAGTTATAGCCCATTTTTTCTGGGCTATAACTGTCTATTTGCAAGACTCAGGTGGTCCTCTTCTCTATATCTGTGGGATCACAAGTCATCTGATGTCCACCCAGGTCCTGGTGTTTGGGCCCAAGGGTACCTCTGCTTGTTTAACCTAATTTGAGAAAGTTGAATGGTGTCCTGATTGGTCCCTCTGTGACATGTTCTGACTGCCTGGATCATCCCTAAGCCAGTTTTACAGATTGGTTTGAGATGGCATGTAAGTAATTCTAAATATAGAGAGAATTTAATAATAATTAATAATTGCTTACACTTATATAGCGCTTTTCTGGACACTCCACTCAAAGCGCTTTACAGATAATGGGGATCCCCTCCACCACCACCAATGTGCAGCCCCACCTGGATGATGCGACCGCAGCCATAGTGCGCCAGAACGCTCACCACACACCAGCTATTAGTGGGGAGGAGAACAGAGTAATGAAGCCAATTCATAGAGGGGGATTATTAGGAGGCCACGATTGGTAAGGGGCAATGGGAAATTTTGCCAGGACACCCCTACTCTTTTCGAGAAATGCCCTGGGATTCTTAATGACCACAGAGGACTTCGGTTTTACGTCTCATCCGAAGGACGGTGCTTGTTTACAGTATAGTGTCCCCGTCACTATATTGGGGCATCAGGACCCACCTGGACCACAGGGTGAGCGCCCCCTGTTGGCCCCACTATCACCTCTTCGAGCAGCAATCTTAGTTTTTCCAAGGAGGTCTCCCATCCAGGTACTGACCAAGCTCACACCTGCTTAGTTTCAGTGGGATGCCAGTTGTGAGTTGCAGGGTGACGTGGCTGCTGGCTGACACCAGATATACAGAGCCCTCAGGGACGTGCAGCGGCCCAGAGGCCCTCAGGGATCCCTTACCTTTCAGAGGTCAGCGCGACGCCCTCCAAGAAGCCGTGGCGGTCAGTTTCGCTCAGCCGCTCCTGCAGGATCTGGATCCCCTCCTTGACATCACGCAGCTGCTGACTGTAGCGCTGGATCTTCTGCTCGATGTCGGACAGCGTGCGGGCGGTGTCCTGCTCCAGCTCCTCCAGCATGGCCTTCTGCCGCTCCCTCAGGAAGCGGTGGAGCCGCTCGAAGGCCTCGCCGATCGTCGCTCGCAGACCCTTCGCCGACGACTGCGTGGGCACACACATCGAAAACAGAGCTGCTGTGAGCTGGAGGTGCACGGGGAGCAGTATACTGTAACAACCGCCCTCGTCACCGCAGGGTGGGCAAATGATCCAAGGGCCCTTTTCAGAGGACATGCACATCGCCCACATCCCTGTGCGTGAGGAAGCGAGCTAAGCAATGCAGAACAAAGAAATTCCTCATTAGATAAGAATTTTAGATTTCTTTGCAGAGGGTCTTGTGAGATAGAGATAGATAAGACTTTATTGGTAAGCACCCCTAGGAACATCAGGACTGCCTCTGACCACCTCCTAAAACTCCCAGATTCAGATGGCACCTGCTAATCACAGTCCTCTGCCTGTGAAAAGGGAAAAGGTCTCAATGTCAGCTTCCGAAGGCCTCGGCATCTTCGGGTTTTTATTCCAACCGAACTTGCAGTTCACAGATTGGTCTAAATAATTTACTGCATACAAATACTCCTAACAAAGTCCGATAAAGATAGCTGCACCTCAGGGTAACGTAGATAGCTGCACCTCAGGGTAGGCGAATTGTGAGTAATCCAACATGAAATAACTTAAGAGGGATTTTATGTACCATATGTCCAACTAGGAAAATCATTTGGTTGTTTAATTGACAGCTCAGGTTAACAAAAAACAGAAGATACTGAAGGCCCTCCAGAAATTGAGTCAAATAGCCTTGTAAAGAAATACAAGCCAGAAAATAAGAAAACCGAGAGCTGGGTGATGTCAGGTGAGTATGAGAAGAACGCTGCAGGTGTCACTGAAGAGTATGGTAGAATCTCCTCTTTTGTACATTGGAGAAAAGGACAACAAAAGCAGATGAAACAGGAGATTTAAGGTTTTAAGCAAAAAAAAAAAGTAGCTAAAAGGAAAACACTTCAAAAAAGAGATCCAAACAATCTGACAATGATGAGAGGAAGAGACTTAACGCTTAAGGTGATGGATGAAACGGAGAATACAAAGAACTTGGGAAAAAAAATCAAAGTCTGTCGGTGTAGCTGCCTTAAACACGGAGACAGCAGATGTCAAATTAAAGGGGGGCTATGAACAGAGGGAAAATGTACATTCAGAAGATGTTGGGTGAAAACCAGAGAAAATGGGAGCAAAAGCATAAGGTTTAATGGAAGGAACAGAGAAAGAAAATACTGCTTGGGAACAGTTCCAGGTGCAGACGTGACGAAACGCAGCCGACATAAAAGAACTCAATTATGGAACAGAAAAAATTCACAGATAATGTAGCTGCATTTATGAAAATGTCAAAGAAATGAATGGAAATCTTCATTCCTTTCCCCAAGAAACCAGCCACAGCTGACTAAAGCAAATATGGAAAATAAGTCACCTAAATAATTCTGCTAAGAGCATTCCATGATGAGATAAAAGATAAAAGATTTAGAGCAAAAACTGCAGGAAAATGTAGGTCTGCAGAAGGGAAGGGAAAAGCTCACTCAACAAACTTGAAAAGATCTGTGACTTTGAAAAAGCTTTTAATTTGGACAAGGCATGGACAAATGAGGACGTGCATCTTGTGCAAAATGCAGAAGTGTTAAAACCACTACAAATTCTGTCCTAGGATCAAGAAGCTGCTCTTCGACTTGCGATATCCAGGTACTGATTAAAAGCTCTGTCCAGACAGGGACGCCTACTCTTCTCTGAACTTTTTTGGGTCGCATAAGAAGATGATTAAGAGAGGGACAGACAGGAATGAAGCCCAAGCAGCCAAGCTACTGCAAAATACAGCATTGCAAATTGTTAAAATCTTCTTGGAAGAACAGAGGCAGTGGTATAAGTTAGCTGGAACAAAAGCTGTTGCATGAGCCATTCGAAACTACAGAGTGCCAACCACCCTCTCAGAGCCTTCACATAGTTGTTCTGAACCCCAGATATAACATTTGCTGACCAGGATATGTCCAGCAGCAGCCTCAAGCCTCAGATCCTTTGCTTGAAAGGCGCTATGAATGAATACAATTGATTGATTGATGGTTGGCTGATTGCAGCATGGGCTAGGTGGGATTCATTGGAGCCAGGTATAAATGACTCATCTCTCAGCAGTGACTCTGGTGGCCCTTTGGGCACCAGAAAGGTTGTAGTTCTCTTAGCTAGAAGAGCAGCAGGCCTGCCCTGGACCTGTGGACAGTGGGGGTTTTGCAGTGTGTGGGAGCATGCATGATCTTCACTGCTCCAGCGATGGCATTGTGCATTGGGCACAGAAGTGAGGTGGAGGCCATGACAATAACAATGAGGCAATGACAAAGGGAGATCTGCAGACTGGGGGGTTAAAAATAAACTAACGCATTGAAAAAAATGGTGCTAATACATCAATAAATATTAGCAATCAATAAATGTAAATGTATTCTTACATCAATTTCCCTACGGGATTAATAAAGTTTTATCTATCTTACAGCTTTAGGTGACCAGGAAGTGTCTCTTGGAGTTTAGATCAGGCTTGTGACATCTGGTCACACTTCTAGCTTCAAAGCAGAGGGGATGTTTGTTGAGGTGTGATCAAAAGCAATTGCAATGTTTACCTTGGTATTTCTAGGTAAGTAAGATGTGGGTTAATGAGTGTCATTGAGCAGCAGAGATCACATTAAGACAGAGGAGAGACCACCAGAGCCTGGAGGAGTTGGGACTTGAAGCTTGCGCCAGGCGAGAGCCCCAACTTCATGATCATCCGAACAAATCCTAACTGAAGCTAAGTATCTGAACCTTGTTAGAGAGAGCATGCAATTCTGTGTTTTTAGGGAACTTGGGAGCCTATCTCCCTATCCATAAAAATGCACCTACAAGCAGGAAAGACTCCTCTAGCCAAGGTATTTTTTTCTCAAGGAAACCCATTTATTTTGTGGCATCTGGGGTGCAGAGAGAGAGATTTAACTGCAGGTCGCACTGTATTGAGTTAGAAAGGCAACATGTCTCTGATGTGGCCTCTGTTATTTAGTAAAAGTCTGAGGGTTTTCAGGGTGATTAGGATGTTAAGCCTCATTTGTAAATACTGTACATAAAGTAAATTGTGTGTTGTATGTTTTGTTGTATGCAGTGTAGTGTTTGTCTTGTCATTAACATTTGTTTACATAAAGTGTGCCTGCATTATTAGAGCAAAGATTTAATGTGCCACTAATGATACCATCCACTAGAGTACATTCTGGAGAAATCACTTACAAGTTGGGGGTTAGTAAAATTTATTTTACTTATTGACTAAACTGTTCGGTCAATTCCTGAGTTTTTACCCTTTTCAAAACCCCCTATTTGTAACAGTATATATAAAAAAGTACCGCAAATTTCAAATCCACAGCAAATGCAAGACGCAGGTTGAATGGGATAGAATGAGCAGAGAAAAAGATTTGGTCACCTCAGCATTTTCATTACTGATCAGGCAGTAACATGGAGGCAAGGAAGTGGTATTGTCGTCATTTGTCCCTAAGCCATGAAGTCTAGACGACCACATAGAACTTGATACCACTGAGAAACCCGAGTTTATTGTTACAAAGACATTCAATGCAGCGATATTCATTTCAGCGCTGACAAGCACTGACATGATAAAAGGATTTAGCTAGCCCTTTCAGTTAATCAGATACTTTGGTACTTGCAATTTAAAGTATGAAAAAGGTTAAATCCTATGCCATGTGCCTTCTATATAACAGAATAACACAGGCCAAATAGCTAAAAAAGTGAAGAGAATTATGTTTCTCTCAGTATACATATAACACTGGTATCAAAACAGCCTGAATAGGTAAAGATTTGCAAAGCACTTTCCTTAAGATCTCCTGTTTCTGTAAATCTGTTTAAGGTTAATTTAGTATGGAGAGGCCGTGAATGTGCTTCTCCAAAGGCAGTGTGTAAATACTGGTCACCTCTAAATGACTCAGAATAACATCTCATTTTCCAGCTGTCCTAAGGTGATTCTGTGATTGTGTCGCAGCTCAATGAGTGTTTTCATTCCAGCATTTAGTATATAGGCAAGTTTCTTTGTGCTGCTGAAAAATACAAACCAGAGACCTATCTGCATGCCAACCTGCATAAATTGAATTTACATTTATGCTAGACAGAAGGGATGACTAGATTAATACTGTGCAGCAAATACCCAAAAGGGAACTGCAGTTGTTTTTCCCAAAGGCACATATCTTCCTTCAGAGCGGCCTACTCTAATGTCAAGCTTCAGAAATTTAAAGTCACTAATCACACTTGTAATACCAAGCAGCAGAAACGTACAGTAATTAATCCTGTATTCTGTGTCTTGGCTTGATCGCTGCCAGTTACTCACTAGTAGGAAAAGGAGCTAAGTGATCACAAGAGTTTGGTACATCATTTTGCAAAACAGGCGTTTCGGAGAAAGTAAATAGGCTACAAAGCAGTTTGCTGCTGACTTGTGTATAGTGTATGTCAGGGCTCTTGTGCCGATTAACACTCTACGGCCCAGTAATGTCTCCCCTTAAGGTGGTGTGATGAGACTAAGAACCCCACTCCTCTCCACAGGGTTCAGAAATGGCTTGTTCCAGCAGCAGATGGCAGGCGTGCTAATCTGCTTGCTTGATTTAACACAGCTGTGTGGGCCCCTTTAATCAAGATGCCTCCTTTATTTCATGAAAGGCATCTTCACATAACGGCAGCGCAGCCAGTACCAGCCCTGACTCATCTTCGGTGCGAAATGCTGTCCAACATGTCAAATGTTGAAATTAGGTGTCAGTACTGTCTGGAAGTGGTCTCCCGGTGACATCTAAGCTGCAGATTGCGAGGAAGAGCCTCAGGAGGCAATGTAAACACGAGCTGTGTGGCCAGAGCAATTGGATTAGTGACGGGTCTAATCCAACAGTAGGTCACAGCCAATATCTGGTGAGATTTCTTGAGCTCAGAAACCTTTTAGCCCCACTACAAAAAATAGCTGCTTCAGAGAAATTCCCCCCAAATGATTCTCTACCAATTAAGTTGCTGAGGCGAACGTGAAAAGTTTTGATTCCCACCTTCCACGATATTCTAAAGCTAATGATAACTTTCTAAAAAAGTCATCAAACCCCAGTTGTGTTTCGGAGTTCACAGACTGATGCACAACCTGTACGCTTGAAAGTTATTGATGTGTATTCCACAGTTCCAGAATGCATTCCTAGAAAAATTATTGTAATTCATTAAAATGTACAGGCAGTGGACAGGAAAATGAGGGATATCAAGTTTAAGGACATGGGAAGCAAAGGGTTTCCACACAGGTGTGGTCCATGCATTAATTCAGCAAATAACATTGCAGCTTGCTTAGGGACAGCTACAGCGATGCTGGACAGACATGGGCGTCTAGCAGATGGCTGCCAGAGGAGACCCCAGTGAGTCAGAAAGAGGGGGATTTGACAGGACGGGTTTGGTGGAAGCTTCAGTGAGTGTATCAACTCAACCTGCTGATGTTTCATAAGCAATGGTGCCTGAGCAGATGTCAGCACAGGGCAGAGAGTCGTCATCATTCTACAACCAGAAGGACTAGAAACTACCTCTGAGGGTTTGGTTCTAGTAGCGAGGGGTTCTGTGGTGTATAATGTTGTGGGGCGCCCTTTCCTGACATGGGTTGGGTACACTCATTCTCTTTCGAAACAAGGTCAATGCTAATTGCTGCTTTATGGTTCTGTGTGGTCGTCTTCACCCCATGTTGCAGCATTTCATTCCTGTTGGGAAGGGTGTCATCTTCCAGGATGGCAGTGCCTGAGCATGACAGTGATCCATATGTCATGGCCTTCTCCATCACCAGATCTCAACCCAATTCAGAATTCACAGAATATCTTGAAAGGAGATTTCCATCTCTATTAACCAGGCATGAGATGATTGACTTTCTCATTAAAGAATAGTGCTGTACCTTTCACCTTTCTGCAGATTCCAGACCCTGGTGACTCTATTCCACAAACATACAGTGCAACCAATGTTGTTGCCCAACGATCTATTAAGTCCTTTTACACTGGTGCTTCCATTTCTTGTCCACTACTTGTAGGTAAGCATCACTGTAAAATCACATATTTTCTACAACTTAAGGATTGCTTGTATTTCAATTTACACACCCCTTTATTATCACTATCCAAAACTTACACAGCTGTGGGCAGGCTTAGACCATCAACAAGGCAAAGGCACTTGACATTTGCAAGACTAAAAAAAAATCCGTAGCCTTGGCAACAGATAATGCAATAAAGAGATTTAATGTCCAATCACATGCTTACTCTTGCCAATGGGAGTTTTAAATAAATATGTAAGAATTAAATCAATTAGCTCTAATAATAACATTGGAAATGTAATTACTTCAGGAAATAAATTGTTTACAATATTTCACATCATTACCATCAGCTTCCTCTGCCAGAAAATCCCTGTGGTATGCACCATGCATTCTATTTTTCTTAATCATAAAACGGAGGTTATCTATTAATGTTTTAAATCCCTAATCTAATTTCTGCTGTTATAAAGATATGGACTTTGTACAAACTAATGCCTCCCAGCTCTGCATGCTTTAAAAAATGAGACTAATGGCATCTGTCTGCACTGCTTTCAACAGTGCACAGAACCAGGAGGCTACTATGAAAAATGTGCTGGGTTGGCATTAAAAGGGTGGAGGAGGTTTATTAGAGTGACTGAGAGACATTTTAAACACTTCATTTGAGTGTTTAAATGAAGCTGTCTTCCCCACCAGAGATCCTGGTAGATTTTGTTCCTTGGTGGCCATAACTACTTATTATTAAATATCTGAACAAATGGGTGCAAATTCCCGATGAACACAAAAATATTTAAAGCACAAATATGAAAATAGAACTCTTGGTGGTAAATTGTAACAGCTGGAAATGCTGCTTGCTTTTTGGCCATTAAAAAATACAGCAAAATTAGAGACAATGAACTAAGCCATATTTAATTTTTTTTAAAATTGGTGTATATATTGACAGAATGACTTTTTTTAAGTTTCGAAATGACAGATTAATACACTGAAGTGAGTTTGTTACACAGGCGTTAAACTATCTCTTTAGCGAAAGCTGAGTGGTCACTAAGGTGGTCAAGTGATTTAAGCCACTGAATCGCAGTGCTTGTGGAAGGGAACCACTAAAATGGATACAATGGGCCTGTCAGAAGATCACCTCAGGTGGACCTGCCAGAGGTGGGGCTAAGTCTTCTAGCAACAAATCGAGGATCTGTGTCCCAACAAGTGCAGCACAACATACTAATGAGTGCCTCCACAAGACCAGCTGATGGGGAAAAACCTAACGTGAAGTTCTGGACAGAAGTGCCTAGACGAGACAACTGTACTTGTAGTGATTAACTGCTGATAAGGACTTGACTGGCCGCCCTTCCTCCAGACTCATCCTGGTGATGATTGCAGCAGGACAGTGCATGTCCTCATGCTGCTCACAGAACACCAACTTTCTAGCAAGATGGGAGTGCAACAGGGAGGGCTGGGAATCCCCAACTCTCCAGGCTTGAGCCCCTCTAAATATATACAGTTGTATGCAAAAGTTTGGGTTAACACAACCTCTGTAGTGAACAAACAAACCTGGCATATTTTGGCAAACTTTAATTTAATTATTCATTATTTAGCTATTCATTTTAATAATTGCAGTTACTATTTATTTGCTGAATTTAACAGATTTAAAAAAATAGAACCGTAAATGTGGCATGTGCAAATGTTTGGGCACCCTATCAGTCGGTACTTACAGAAGTATTACCCCCTTTGGCAGAAATCACAGCCTCCAAATGTTTCTTGTAGACGGTCTTTCTATTCTTGCTTTAGGAATTTTTTCTCCTAGTTCAGAAATATTCTTAGGCCATCTTGCATGCATTGCATGTTTGAGATCTACCCACAGATTTTCAATAATATTCAAGTCTGTGGACTGTGAAGGTCAATCCAAACCTTAATCTTCCGTTTCTTGAAGTAGTTCATGGTTGATATTGAGGTATGTTTTGGAACATTGTCTTGTTGTAATATCTGACCTCTTTTCAGCTTCAGTTTCTTCACTGATTCTGGGACATTTAGCTTCCACAATTTGTTAATGCTTAGTAGAATTCATTCCTCCCTCTACCTGCACAATATTTCCTGTGCCACTGGCTGCCACACAACCCCAAAGCATAATAGATCCACCCCCATGCTTTATAGTTGGCAAGGTGTTCTTTTCTTCCAAATGCTTCCCCTTTTTTTCTCCAAATGTATCTCTGGTGACTGTAGCCAAAGAGTTCATATTTTGCTTCATCAGACCATAGCACTTGGTTCCAAAACACCTCTGGCGTATCTAAGTGTTATGTTGCATACTTCAGAAGTTGACTTGTGTGATGAGATCACAGGTTAGGTTTCTATCTGATGACTCTTCCATGCAGATCATGTTTGTGCACACGATGCTGCACCATGGACCTTCCTGCAGGTCCTTTGCAGTGATATGGGGGTTTTGCTTTGCTTTCCTGACCAGTCTACGAGCAGTTCTATCAGAGATCTTTCTTGGTCTTCCAGATCTTGTCTTGACCTCAACAGTTCCCCTTAACTTCCATTTCTTAATGACATTTCAGACAGTGGAAATTGCAAGCAGGAAGCATTTAGTTTATAGCCTTCCCCTGATTTCTAAGAGTCAATTATCTTTATTTTCCGATCCTCAGTCAGCTGCTTAGAGGAGCCCATGGTTGTTGAGTGTAAGCACAACACCCTGAGAGGTTCCAAGAGTCAGAGAATTTATTAAGCTCTGGAATTGTCATCATTTGACTTAGATTAAGGCCTAATGAGTCAATTAAGTTTAATTTTATTCACTGTAGAGGTTGTGTTAACTTCTTTACACGTAGAAAATCAACAAAATGTGTAATTTGGCCAGGGGTGCCCAAATGTTTGCATAAAACTGCATGGGAAGAGCTGGGATACCGTGTGACATCTAGGGCTCTGAGACCAGTGCACAGGCACATGGCTTGTCCAAGCATCTCCTGTGAGGGGAATAAAACAGTACCCTGCATCCTGGTACAAATCAAGCATCACAGGTGGAAAACCTCTACTGCTTCCAACAGTGGCCACCAACAGTACAATCCTGCAAATCATGAGAAACACTAATTGGAACAATGAATATTTATGTCACACCTGCTTAATAAAATGTCAATGTAACAGTCACTAAAAAAGGCTCATTCTTCTGTTTATTCCATGCTGAAAAAAAGAAGAAAGAGAACACAACGTTTCGGCCATGGAGCCTTTTTAGGCCGAAAATTTTAGTTTCGGTGGTCTTTCTGATGTATGAGTTCGGAAAACCGTCTTTGAGAACACAGACGGAGAGATTAGTGTGGTCGTGGCCGTCAGAGGTGAAATGAGAAACAATGGGCTTGGAGAGATCTTTAATCTTCACAGCCCTGACGTGTTCTCTGAAGCGGTCTCCGAGTCTCCTTCCTGTTTCTCCAATGTAGATGGCTGGGCATTTACTGCAAGAGATACAGTAAATAAGGTTGCTGGAGGTACAAGATGCTGTCTGGGTGATCCGGAATTGTCCTGAGGGGCCTTGAATGAGTGTGGTGGTGGCTGTGTACTTGCAGGTGATACAGCGAGCTCTGTTGCAAGGGAAAGTGCCTGATGTGGATGGTTGTTGAGGGCGGTCAAGGGAGCTGTGAACAAGGAGGTTACGCAGATTAGGTGGTCGGCGATATGAGATGATAGGGCGATCAGAAAAGAGGGCCCCAATTGAGGGACAGTAACTGTCCAACTACTTACATCTCAGCCTTTCTCGACAGCCTCATGAGACCGCTGGTTGAAGATCTTCCCTCATACATCAAAGACACCAACCACGCGCCCCAACTTTTCAATGATTTCCAATTTCAGGGTACCGATTGCCACATTTTTACCATGGACATCACATCTCTGTACACCGTCATTCCCCATAATGACGGCCTTACAGCACTCAAGCACACGCTGGACAAACGCACAGTGCTTGATCCACCCACCCACACCCTGGTACGCCTTGCAGAATTGGTCCTCACACTGAACGCATTCTCTTTCAATAATCTTTTTTACCAACAGGTCAGTGGAGTTGCCATGGGCACCAGAATGGGACCCAGCTATGCCAACATTTTTGTCGGCTGGGTAGAAGAACGCTTCTTCGCCTCCTTCACTGGCTATGTCCCTGACCTCTACAAACGATATATTGATGACTGCGTCGGTGCCGCCACTTGCTCCAACGATCAGCTCGAGTTCTTCCTGCACCATTTCACCAACTTCCACCCGTCCCTCAAATATACAGTTCACATATCTTCCACCACTCTTCCGTTTCTAGACATCCACTTTTCTATCAACTACCCCCGACTGTCCACTTCAGTTTATTACAAACCCACTGATTCACACAGCTACCTCCTGTACAGCTCATTTCACCCCAAACACACTAAAAACTCTCTTCCTTTTTCACAGTTCCTTAGGTTACGACGACTATGCAGCGACGACATCGACTTCGAGAACCAAGCCCTCGAAATGTACTCATTTTTTATCAACAGAGGATATCCCAGCAGTGTGATTGACAGGGCCCTCGCCCGAGCCAAAAACACCCCTCGGACCATCAACCCGATCAGGAACTCCCGCCGTAACAACCGCATTCCCTTGGTGTTTCCTTACCACCCTAACACACTTCCTATCCCCAGGACCATTAACCAGAATTTTTCCATCCTACAGGATGATCCCTCCATTGGGGCCCTCTTTTCTGATCGCCCTATCATCTCATATCGCCGACCACCTAATCTGCGTAACCTCCTTGTTCACAGCTCCCTTGACCGCCCTCAACAACCATCCACACCAGGCACTTTCCCTTGCAACAGAGCTCGCTGTATCACCTGCAAGTACACAGCCACCACCACACTCATTCAAGGCCCCTCAGGACAATTCCGGATCACCCAGACAGCATCTTGTACCTCCAGCAACCTTATTTACTGTATCTCTTGCAGTAAATGCCCAGCCATCTACATTGGAGAAACAGGAAGGAGACTCGGAGACCGCTTCAGAGAACACGTCAGGGCTGTGAAGATTAAAGATCTCTCCAAGCCCATTGTTTCTCATTTCACCTCTGACGGCCACGACCACACTAATCTCTCCGTCTGTGTTCTCAAAGACGGTTTTCCGAACTCATACATCAGAAAGACCACCGAAACTAAAATTATTCTGCAGTTAGGATCACACATTCTCCCTTCCCTTAACGACAGATTACTGTTCTTTTAAATTTTCTCCACTCATTGGAAGTTTCATTTCACACCTCTCTGCACCCATTCTGACTTCACACCTCTTGATTGGCCTCTCTTTCTGTCCCCTGCTCCCGCCTCTCACTCCTCCTCCCTCCCAACCTTTGTTCTCCCGCTACTTTACCTTTGCCTACTGCCCTGTCTCTCTCACACCTGAAGAAGGCTCCACGGCCAAAACGTTGTGTTCTCTTTCTTCTTTTTTTCAGCATGGAATAAACCTATTACTTGTTCCTTTGCAGCCTACGCATGCTGACGCAGCTACCCACCTGAACTATCATTCTTCTGTTGATAACTTTATTAAAATTGTTGCACTTATAAGTAATATGATGCTCTGCAAATATATATACACATATTTTAAGGGACTGCAATGTGAGGGGGACTCTGTATTATGGGTTTAAGTTGAGTCAAAAACAAAAGGTTTGGCCTCAGGGAAGTAAGAAAGTGCCTGTAGAAACAACCATTAGAAACTAAAAGAAGAAACCTTGGTCCTTTGATCTTGTTCTAGGCCAGCGGTAAAGCTATTTGAGTTTTATTAATACTTGACATCGAAGTCTGAAAGCTCATGCTGCAGGGAAGAAGCAAGGAAAAACACCTCAGCACACACACAACGTGGGATAAATGGTTAAACTGGTGTGCAGGAGGGCTCTATAGTGGGATAAATGGTTTATCTAGTGAGCTGGCAGGCGGTCCTTTCAAATGATAAATGACACCTTTTGCAGACGCCCACAGTGTTGGAAAATACGTGTTTCTTAATCTTTCAAAGTCAGCGAAGGGGGAAGAAAACTGCAGAGGCTGTTGTATTGGCTCACTCCCCTGTTTTCCCCTGATTAAAACAAGGTGTCAAGATTAAAGAGCTGTTCAATAAACCAATTTGTTGGCAGGAACTGTTGTAGATCAGGGAAATCCCACCATGACCAGAGAAGCCTTGTTTATTCTGCCTTTCCCACTTCCAGTGATGAACTCCTCAAGTTTTGTTAACTTGTTTCTATCTGCAGTTGCAGCAACATTATACTGGCAGTGAGAATAAGGGGTCTAATCTGACCTTCCTTTTCTTAAAACAGATTTGACTTTGACCTTTGAGAGAGATCAAAGGTTGTGAATTAGAATTGTTTATGACAGAGCACATCATGCTTTCCTGTGTGTTTAATTATAACCACAACCATATCTGAACTGTTTAAGGAGTTTTAAGACTTCTTATGTGACCCTAATGAAAGATCTAGGCAAAGCCAATTTGAGCTAAAGCACATAATAAAGATCATTTTATTCATTTGTGTACTATAATCCCCACAGGCTACATTGACCAACTACACATGAACCCAGGGCCCCTATGTGCATATACATAGTACCATACACGCATTAAGCAAACCTGAAATCTGAGTCATTGGAGCCCTACTATTTTCCTTAACAAGTAATTCATATAAATCTTGAGAGGAAATCTGTTTTAAGCTACGTACACCAAACTACACAGCAATCTGCCAAGTACAACAAATACATTAAAAAAAACATCTGAATGTTTTTCCAAATTCAACATGGAAAATAAACATGTGACCAGTAGACTAATTTTGAGCAAGTCTATGATAGGATACCAAATAACACAAGAGTCTATAAATGCTGAACTTTGACTAGTTTCAAAGCGAAAGATATCTGAAAACTGAGACACTACCGACTCCTCTCTTAGGAGAGTCACACTGCATGACCTGATTATACAGCCGATCAGCTTCATTTCCAGTTACTGCAGATCCAACTCTGGAACTACATGAAGATCAAGCCAAATTTTCAGTTAGATGTAAATTATCCACACCTTCAATTTCACTTGATTCATGGCAACCATAATATTTAAAGGTAGAAACTCATCATAATGTTGACCGACAAACAACCTGTTTTAAGTATACCAGGTTTTGCTATGGCCACATGATTTCAGAGAAACCATTCAAGTGTTTTTGTGTAAAATCCAAGATGGTAGCCTAGCCTAATTGCCAAATTTCTTAATTTTTGCCCCTGGGCTCTGGATGTCATTAGGATTTGTTGCTTGGCTCCTTAATCATCAAATTCAGTTGACTGAGTTTTCTAGACAGCTTATTCGTCCAGGGATCTTTATCCATGCACTTTGTCCAATTCAGGGTCAGGGGCTGGCTGCAGCCAAACCCGACAAGCAACTGGTGCAAGGCGGGGTACACCCTGGCCAGGACGCCAGTCCATCACAAAGCAGACACAGGCGCAAAAACTCACACCAGGACCAATTTTCCCAGAAGCCAATTAATGTATCAGCACTATCTTTGGATTGGAGGAGGAAACCCATGTGATCACAGGGGGAACATACCAACTCCACACAGACAGCACCCCAGTCCGGAAGTGAACCCAGGGCCCCAGCACTGCGGGCAGATATGCCAACCACTGCAACACCATGCCTCCTTCCAAAGACATCATTCAGCCTTATCTTGAAAGAGCCCAGGGGACCAGCTTCAAGAGCATGGCCGCACAGCTTCTTACAGACTCCCAACACACAATAAGTTCAGCTCTGCACCTGAAGATGTCAAAATGTGTATAGTCTAAGTCATGGGTATAAACTTAAATACCTGAAGCACTGATGATACAAGTGTAGGAAAGACTTGTGCAATGTGCAGTCATGGTCACAGTTTGAGTAAACGTTGGTTCCAAAATCATGAAACACAAAATGTAACTTTTACAGAATTACAGTTTTTGGTTTATATTTAAATTGATACTCATGTGCCTCTTTAAATTCGTGGTGAATATAAAATCAAAAGAAGAGAAGGTCCAGTCCTTACGTGGTTTATGATATTTTGGTATTCCTTCAATGTCTAATCTTAAGCTTTATTAATTGTATTTTGGACAAGAATTAAAAATGCCTGTTTTTTTTTCTTCACCACTTTAACACCTGCACCTCGAATCCTCACACACTGGCTCCCCCTTCTATGAGCTAGTGAAGTGACAGGATAGGGGTACCTTGGTCTCGGTGAGCTGTCTCTGGAGAAGCTTCAGGGCCTCTGTGTGTCCAACCTCACTGTCCTGAAGAGCGACCAGCTGCTCCTTCATCTCCCTCTGCAAAGAAAACAACCAGCACTTGTTCATTTACACCCTTCATGTTGTTAATAACCCTTCTCAAGCTCTGAACACAAGGATACAAGAGGATGCCACCCGACCTATTTAACGCCTTTGGTAGCTAAGCAATCCAAGAATTCAGCTGTTTCTTGGAAGAGATGCTGTTGGCTGTGACAAACAGGATGTGGTTGATCCCACAAATTCTACAGCCCTATGTTTAAAAATGGATCTCGTTTCCTCAGTTGTACATTGGTTCCCCTCTATTCTCTACTTGCGCCCTCTAAATGGCTTGCATAACAGCCTGCTGCTAATAATAGTTGAAATGGATCCAAAAAGGTTTATCCTTTCCTTCAGAGGACATCTGCATTAATGAAGATGAAATAAGCACAGAGATCACTGTCCAGGCAACTGTTTGAGCTCCCAACCCAAAACAAAGGAAGGAGTCAGAGCAGTGGCTCTGTGGCTAAGGATCTGCGCCTGGGGCTGGTTCGTATCCCACGGCCGGCAGAGGAATCCTACTCCGTTGGGCCCCTGAGCAAGGCCCTTAACCCCCAGTGCTCCAGGGGCGCTGTACAATGGCTGACCCTGCGCTCTGACCCCAAGCTTCTCTCCCTGTCTGTGTGTCTCATGGAGAGCAAGTTGGGGTATGCAAAAAGATGAATTCCTACTACAAGAAATTGTATATGGCTAATAAAGTGATCTTATTTAATCTCTCTCTTGTTTAGTGATAAGGGTCTCTGATTGGCCAAAACAAAAGACCAGGTCAGAAGAAACCACACTATGCTGCATTCCAAATGTGACCAAAGATCATTACTGGCCGCCATGAAAACGAATGAGGGCTGTGGATATTTGTGGAGAATCTGGAGCTGATAATTCAAAGAATAAAAATATCTCCCAATGGATTAAAAATAGACTAATTTATTTCCATGCTTACATTTCCCACAGAGAAACATACATTTAACAAGAAAAATGACATATCTACTACCTTCTGATATGTACTGTATCATGCAACTTATTGTGATAAAAAAAGAACACTGTGCACATGAAGCAATAGAAGTTGGAGACTTGCAAGAAATAATAAGCCCTTTAATGTAAGAGCAAAGCTTGCAAATAAAAGACCACTTGGCCCTTCTAGCTGGTCATTAGTAGCTTATTGATAAAAGCAACTCATAGTTATTATTCCATTATGAACCTGGATTAAACTACTTGGCTAACTTTATCAATACCTCGATAAAACAGTAGGTACTTTTAAATTAAAAATCCTGTGTGCTACCTAAACTTATAGATTGGTATTCAGGTCCATGTGAATAAATCATGTTTTTTCTCAAGATTCCATCGATGACTCCCAAGGAAATATCGAAGTTCAATTTTGTTTATAAGCATTTCCCTAAGTGAAGCAGTCAAATATTTAAGCCTGCAACATGCTAAAAGCTTTCCCTTTTCTTTTTTAATAAAAATCCTAGGTTTCTCCTGTCACACTGCTCTTGCAAGCCCACCCTTGAGTGTCATGTGTCATATTTTCACATGCCCATCTGCAAAGCAGCAGAAGGATTCTAGGTGTTGATATTGGGTCAGACCGCTGTGGGCATCATATAAACTCTCCAGACAACAAAATAAATGACAGTGCATTTTACGCAAGGCTGTCTGAGGATTCAGCATCACCTGGTTTTCATCCATAAAGGGGCTACAGACAAGACAATGTACAGAGTAGAATGGTGATGCCTCAGGTGAGACAGATGAAATTACACTTAAGACTAAGTTGATACACCTAGAATTTTGACAAAAATTACTGATGGTTGCTTTGTCAGTGACATGTGAAATCATGTGTTTGATATGGATCTCTGGCCAAACAGGATCCACTAGTAGATAAAGGAATATAATCTAGAATGATTATGGTTAAGGACCAAACAAGGGTTGAATGGTTTAAACACTAGATGACTTACACTGTTACAAAAAAAGATATATGTACATACAGTAAGTCCTCTAAACCACGCTACCCAGAATGGAGAAAGAACTACACTATCCAAATTCGAGTTAAGTCCAGTCAGACGTGCTCCTCCAACACAAACTTCCATTTTCTGACAAGCAAGCTCTGCTGAGCCTTACAGGCGAGGTGGTGCCCATTGGAGGAGTGGCAATCTCTTGCTGATGTCACTGCGACTATGTAGGGGCCTGACAAATGTAGGGGCTCTGTTTGCCAGAAAGCTGAGAAGACCCAACCTGGCTGATCCCATCCCTTTCCCAGATGGTGCACCACCACTTGGGGAATCTTGGTCACAATAAAACCATTCATTACCTGACTGGACAGTTAGTACCTAATTGATAAGTGAAAAGCCCCAAAATGTACATCCCAGAACTGTTTTTGTAGCTACTGGGGAAAGTTAGTCAAAGTTAGCTAATAACACGGGCTTTGCTCAAACTGTTTGACCAGCTTTTGTTAAATCACAATGAGCCTGATGGAAAAAGCACTCAATTAACTATTGAGTTTCTGATTAATGTGATTAATTATTAACATAGCAGTATAACAAAACCCCCAATTCTTCATTTACCATTTCTTTAAATGAAAGCAAAGGTAATACTATCTTCTGTCTGAACACAACATATGTAAATGATGCACTCCCATGTTAAGTTACAACACCAGAGTAAACCACAAAACACAATTTGTTAGTACTGAATTAACTAAATGTGTGCACTTGCATGGATTCTAACTATATGAACTTGAACAGGGGTAAAAGCCTCACACATAGCTTCAGCTTGTCCCAGGCAACTTTGTGATATCTTCCTACTGCACTAATGAAAATCTACAAGCTACTGCACTGCCGAGCTCTGTAGCTCTAATGTTTATGGATGGACCATATATCGAATGCTAAGGCGCCAGGAATATGAGCAATCTGTACTTACATCTTTTCTACCCCTGCAAGACAGAGATAAAACTCAATGCAGAGAGATGACTCAGAAAAGTAGGAAGACCTATGATTCATCACAGTGTTAGAATCATACATTCCTCAGAGAGCTTCTCCTAAACTCCTTGCTGGACAGTCTCAATTTCTGTCCTCTACTGCATGTCACTAATTGCAGAAATTGAGAAACTATATTTACTTTCTTGCATGTGACCACAGAAAAAATGTCCAGGTGTTCAAAAGGGGCACCATTAATCAGCTGTCAGAAATCTGACCTGTTTAATAGTAATGTATTGGAGTAACTTACCGTTAAGCAACAAACGTTATACCAGTATCACCAGAGAGTGAAACAGCCTTTGCATGAGAAATGATTTTCACTCTATGAGACTCAGTGACTGTGCTATACACAGTATACAGCTAATTCATGCCAAGAACTATAGTATCATTAGATTACAGACTTGTGCCACTGGATGGTTTCTAAAGACATCATCCATTTATACGGCGCCCCTGGAGCAGTTGGGGGTTAAGGGCCTTGCTCAGGAGCCTAACGGAGTAGGATTACTCTGCCGGCCACGGGATACAAACCAGCAACCTTCCAGCCACAGGCGCAGATCCTTAAGCCACAGAGCCACTGCACCACCCAATTTACATTACCAGCCAGGTATTTTAACCCCTTTGACAACCTTCTTGTCAAAAGCCATGCTTTGATTATTCAGAGTTAGTCGATTATTCACTTAAATGGAATGATGCGGTTCAGCTCAGTGAGACGCTGCTGTAACGATTTACTACGGAGCAATGCCCAGAGGCAGGCTTTCTTAATTTCCCCACTGTGCACTTGTGCGCTGCATAAAGAAGAGACAAAGATACAGTCGGAAGACTGAATCCCTGGCTCGTATGCCAGAGCTTATCCTGGATGTATCACAAAAAACTGTTTCTTAACCTGAGCTCAATTAAAGGCCTTACTAATCCAGGGGGAGCAGTGACTTCCTCAGTCAAGACCAGCTCATCACTAGAATGTTTTCTAAAGCACTGTGTTCCCTTCTGTGTTGTTGTTGCACATCCTGGCAGCTCCAGTGAGATTCAAAGCAAACATCTGTTGTATAATAAAACAGCAAAAAGAATTTCAGTCTCTGAATACATAACAGCTAAAGGAAGAAAAACATCTAGACAGGCCAGCTTTAGACAGTTCTGCAAAAAAATTTAGCTGTTGTCTTTCCTGTGATTGATGGAGGTCCTTTTGCCTGGAGGCAATTTCCCACCGTTCTCTGTGGCAAGCATCTCCTCTCTAGGGTAAGAAATTTTTCCAGTCATTCACATATTTACTAAGTGAGGAAGTGACAGCTCACACTGAAGAGAGGAGAAAAATCAGTCCTGAAGAGACAACCTTGCCCCCAGAATACTGTAAAGCCTGCAAGTAGCGTCCAGTTCAAGCTCTATGTTTCTTAATACGTAAACGGATTCTAGGACTTCAAATCCCTGGCCTGTCTCATGAAGTCCTCAGATGGACCAGAGATCAAAACAGTGTGGTCCTCGAATTAGTTGATTATTTTCAGAGGCCTCCCACTCCTGTTAAATCACTACTGTTCTTTTCAGTACTGTCTGTCCCCGGACGTGACAGAGTCTCTCCAGTGAATCCTGCAAGTCTTATCAAGAAGAGGTGTCTATCCTCCCACAACCGATTCTAACAAACGAAAAACAGCTATTTCAAAGGAGATAGAGATCTGGAATAATATGCTTCACATCAGTACATTAATTTTAATAACCACTTCCCCAGCGTCACAGGGGAAGCCAGAGCCTATCCTGGGAAGCCTTGGGCACAAGGCGGGACGGAATCTCAGAGCTTCACCACTTGGTCTGGAAATCTCACCTTATTTGCATCAAGTTTAGGGTGATTAAAAAAATTAAATAATGAACAGAAACTTCTGAAAGTGCAGTTGAAACTCACGATTCCGTTAATTAACCAATGTGCTTTTTGTATGTGAATAACAGCAACCATCAATAGAAACAGTATGCATTCTTGATTGTAGACTTCAAGTCTCAGCCATAGGGTTTAGGACCCTTCAGAGCTTTGTTAATAAGAAAACAGGGTTTCCTCGCAGCTGAATCATTGGGTCCCAGACAAATACTATGTCCCTGCATTAATTGGCATTTAAAAAAAAACTCATAGCCTCAATAAGCGCAAAATAGCTCCTCAAAAGCAAAAAGCACCCAATGATGGTTTGATGCCACACAGATAATAGCAAACAGCAACACGTTTCTCAACACGTAGCTCCATCTTTGATGAATTCTATACAATCATACTACAACTACAAACTACAATCAAACTAGTTCTTGTGGTCAAATAAACTCTCATTCAGTTTTATATTGTTTAGTTGCAAGAATAAGGTAACTAGTTAGCTGTCAAGCAGCACTGTAGTACAGTACAGTAATCTAGCAGTTAGGAAGCTGGTAATGGGAGGGGTAGAGGTTACCAGCTGGCCTGAGCTTTTTCCTGCAGGAAACCCTGATATGTACATGTAGTAAGCACTCTACAGGAACAAGTAAAGGTTTATTCCATGCTGAAAAGAGAAGAAAAGAAACAATGTTTCGGCTGTGGAGCCTTCTTCTGGTGTGAAGAAGGGTATGACACCTGAAGAAGGCTCCACAGCCAAAACGTTGTTTCTTTTCAGCACGGAATAAACCTCTACTTGTTCCTTTGCATCCTACACATGCTGACGCAGCTACCTACTTGAACTGGTTCACTCTACAGAAACTATTCCCACGAAAGACTCACTGCTCAGATGGCTCATCTTGGCCAACAGTCTTATATTGATCTGTTCACATTCCAATAACCAGAGAAACTGAGAGATTAAGATCACTCTTCAGGGTTTTTTTGCATCCTTTGCAAAAGCAGATTTAGTTTGGAGGGGGTGGCATGTAGTATTCTCCTGGTATTGAAGTGAGCCATTTCCATAGTTTAGATCTGATCACAAAACCATCATGCTGTTACAGTACCATGACTTGTCGAGCCACTGAAAACTCTCAGCCGACAGAGCTGAAGAACGACTGCAGGGGTGAAGAGTGGAACCACAGTACTTCCTAAGTAATCCATTAGTGGGATCAGCACTCAGCACAGTGAGTGATTTTTTTCCCCCAGTTCAAAAACAAGATATTGCAAAGAGAACTTGAAAATACATGCCCTTTAAAAAAAAAAAATGTCCTGCATGTTCTCACTATGCTCCAATTCCTAACCCCTCCTGCATTTGCAAGTCTAGCACTTTCCTGGCAGAGGGGAAACTGTCTGTGCTCTTTCTCCAGCTCTGCCAGAGGAAGCCGACAACGTGACGGAGGAGGCAGGAGGCACAAGGACCACTCACGACCTCTTGTTCTTTGAGCCTTGTGTGCCCTCAGTCTTCAGTCCATCACTGTAGTGTCACCCTTCAGGATTTACTGAAGAATCTAGGACTATCATCGAGCCAGAAACCAGCAAAGGCCGATATCTTACTAGCAAAGGACTGCTGGGGAAACAATACTCAGCATTACTTCCACAAGTGGCTTCTTGCATTCCAAAAAAAAGGCTCATTAGCTTGCAAATGGTTTTATTCAGAAAAGGATTGTGTGACTAAGTTTGCTAGGAGTAAATGATTTGGTTAGAAAATGACTTGAATGAAGTAATTAACACCTTCCAAACAAAAAGAGAAGTGGTTTTTCTGAGGGGTTTTATATTGAAAACCGAGTGAAGCAAATCCAGAGATGAAAATTCTCCCAGACCTGCGTTTATAAAGAAGGTTTTTGTTCTAAACCCCACACCTGTGCTTTCATTCTATTTATTGTTAGAATGGTTATGATGGTGTTAGATGAAAGTTCCCAGAGACTGTGAGGCCTAGTCTATCATTCGGTCAGGGAATAGAAGTCACCTTAACTGTAACTCAGAGTGTATTTGAGTCTATGGTTATCCATCTGCAACTAATACACTAAGGAAGAAAATATAGCATTTATTTAACTTGTGTCAGATGGTTTATGCCAGGGGATATCTTAATTTCTTACACCAATTAACAAGGATCAGCTGCTGCAGTCAGAAAAACATCAAGTTTGTTAAATGCTGTGGCATTATTCACCACACACCTGATGCTGTATAACAGGAAAAAAGGCTTAAATGGGTAACAGCTGATATGCATGTCCTCCTAATTAAATTAATATTTAGTGGTCTGTGAGAAGTCTGACCAGATTACAGGGACGGGCTGATGTAAAAGAACTGCGGATCAGAGGCTCTAGGAAGCTCACGTCTTGCAGCCTGGATTATCTGTCTCTTAACAGGATTTTCCGGACATAACAGATCCCAGCTGCTGTCTCTGCTACCAACCCTTCAACGCCTTGGTTTGGTGTTCACAGCCCAGCCTGCAGCTCACACTGGAACATGCAAAACAAAGGTGGTCAGAGGAGCAGTTTATTCTCTTAATCCAAAAATACCTCTGTGACAAACTAAACTTAATTTGCACAGACAGTTTCTGAGTCTATTCATCACACAGAAGCCTCTACAGCAGCCTGACATTGTTCCCAGGACATGTTTTCCTTCAAGCATCAAAATTGATTCCTGACCATGGTCTTGCCCCATTGTGGAATAACAATGGCTTTAATAGAAGTCATGTTTAAAAATGTGATTCTCCTGCAACTCATCCTCTATCAGCCAAAACTTGCTCCAGCCTATTGTTGCATCTGAACGGCAAGTTTTTAGTGTCCGAGAAAATTCAATCCAACAATGATGAGAAATGAAACCTTGCATGAGTTACTGATCATTACCATACGATTCAGAAATTCCACAGGACGCATGCGGAATAGTAACTAATAACTCCCCTTATAAAAGGAGAAAAGGATTCCGTCATACAAGCTGGATTTAAAGATTACAGGAGGAGTCCAACCTATAGTCAAAGTCCTACTCATTAAAAACCAATACATAAGGTAGGATTCACTTCTAACTAGTAATGCTTAAAATGCAATATAAGTGGATAGAGACTTTAAAAACACAATCATTCAAAGATGCAAATTAACACATATATCCCTAAATAAGAGGAATTGGTTTGCATGAGGTCCTTCTGACCAATCACAGTGCTGAATCCTTGGGTTCAGTTCCATCGTTGCCTTTTGTGTGGAGTCTGTATGTTCTCCACATGTTCACAGGATTTTCCTTCAGGTGCTCCAGTTTCCTCCCACAGTCCAAAAACATACTGGGAAGCTTATGTAGCTTCTGGGAAAAATGGCCTTTGTGTGAGTGTGCGTGTTTGTGTGTCTGCCCCGCTATGGGCTGGCATCTCAATCCAGGGTGTACCCTGTCTTGTACCCATTGCTGGCTGGGATCAGCTCTCTCTCCCTACAACCATATACTGGATCAAGCTGTTCCAGCCTGGATGGATGGATATCCCTAAATATTTGGGGCGGTGTGGCTAAGGATCTGCACCTGTGGTTGGAAGATTGCCAGTTCGTATCCTGCGGTTGGCAGAGGAAGGAGCCAAATTAACAGCAAAGTTGTAAAACCAATGCTGTCTTTAAAGGGGAACTGCAGTGCCAATTTCTCAGACCGGTTGTAACAAAACAAATTAATAGTAGAGAAAACTTTCACAAATTTCAAATTAAGTACATAATTGTGAACTTTGTGAAAATACTGTAAGTCGCCATGTTGTCACAAACCCACTGCCCTGCCACGGGCGAGTGTGAGAATTCCCACGAACTGTAACATGAAACAGCCCTTCCTGCTCACTAGTCACTGTGATGACTGATTTAATGTGATGTATAAGCGAATAAATACAGGTTGGGCAGCAGACATTTCACCGCAGAAATGTTCCAACCTGCACGCAGAGTTAACAAGTAGTATTTGTTGGCAAAACCATCCTAAAGCCCAGAGCAATATTTCCATCAGATTAAAAGAGATGTATTCACTAGCCTGCTTGTTTACAGTGTAACAGCACCAGTTCACATCACTGGAGGTTTTGAGGCCTCGTTCTGAATCGCAGAACATGGCACTGCGCATACTGTACCCAGAAATGTTGTCTATATTGTGATGTAAATTGGAGGTTTTACAAATTACTTTGTACATTTTACTTTCATTGTGTTTTGAAATGCACTCATCAATGCAAAAAAACAACAACAGCGTTGTAGTTCCCCTTTAACAAGCAACGCAAAAATGCCATGACATGAGTAACATGCTTCAATATCTTTTGAACATGAACACCTGAGATCAGTATATGCTGTAGCCTATGAGAAAACCTGCAAAGAAGCATCAGCCCAGTCTACTGACAAAGACAGATACACAGCATCTGGTATATGACAAGTGAACACAAAGGAAGACTATTTAAATAGTCTCTTTATAGACGATGTCCCGAGTTCACAAAGTACTTTCAGGCTTCAGTCTACAAAGTGCTCCTTGCACTCTTTGCAAGGATAGCTGGCTTCAGCTACTTAGCCATTTAGAGGGGGAAAAAGCATTGCAGGGCTGATGTAATTTCCTTTTATTAAACAAAATGCTTTATGCTCCAAGCCAGAGGGAAAAGGCTGTCAACATAATTAGCTTAACATTCTGTGCACGGCATTAATAATAACATGATCTGTCAAAAGAAATAATTCCACTTTACTCTCAATTAGTCATTAAGCAAGTCAGCATTTCACATCCTTGAGTTTACATTGGAAATTGCAGTAACACAGCCGGTCAAATACATTATGCAATAAGAATTCAAGTGTGAATTTGCTAGTTAGACTTGGAGATTCTCATTTTAATACATGCAAAACCGTTAAGGATGAAATGCGTTCAATCTCGTTCTTCATTACATTTAGTGCAACTCCCGCTCTTTAAATGCAGTTTATGTATTTCAGAATGAATGCGTTTAGCAACAGCCAGTCACCACCTCTTGTCTTGAGAGAGCAGGTTCCTCACATAGTGTTGGGTCTATTTCTCTAGGAAATTCAGCCAAGAATCACTATATACCAGTCCTGTCGGCTCGGGCACAGCACTGTCATTTTGAACCCAGTGGATCTAGGTAAAATATTGTAGGAAAGGGACAGGTGTCATCTCTTCAGGGCACGATGACTTTATCAGCAAATTCAGAAATTAGTTTTTAAATTAAGCTATTCTTTTGCAAACCAATCTCACATGTACTTTTTAGAGGATCTGCGCCTAGATTAGGGTGATCTTCAAGATTCCCTGTGCAAAACCTAAAACCAAGGTACTTTCTGATACATAAAAATTGAGAAGGTTTAACATTGCTGTGGATTACAAGAGTCTGATAAATGATAATTCAGAAAAATGACTGAGATGAATATCATGCAGATCCTGTAATCTGAAACTGAACAACTTGGCTTTTTAAAGTTGTGCCTTCACATTGAACAAGACTCCCTGGGGGAAGCACGCTATTCCTTCAGGTATTTTCTGACTGGTTTGGAATTAAACAGTTCACGTTATACAGGCCAGCACACTGTGGAAGAGAATGGAGCAGGCTGTATTTCTGACATACTCCATCTGATTGCGCCAGCTCAACAAGAGATTCAATTGCAGACTCACCAGAAAGTGATCCAGACCAGTGCCACGCACAGAAGGAACGATGCCCACACGTGAAGCACTGATTCTGATGTTCTTAATTTGCTATGAAAAGGAAGTGAAGCAGAGGGATACTGGGATGAAGCCAGTAATGGCTATCCAAGCAGATGAAGGACAAGACAGGCCCCCATTCACCTCAACAGCAAGCACACACAGCAAAAAAAAAAGTAATTCAGGTAAATCTCTTCTATTGCAGAAAAACCTGAAAGGTTTTATAGTTATACTGTATATCAGATAGTATTAGATTTCAAAAACCTTGCAGCTTACCTTAAATGGCTGCTTGCTGCCTGCAGGTATAAACAATTCTTTAAAGTTCCTATTGTTTTTGACACAAAGCGAATGCTGACAACAGAAAGGCTGCGTTTATTTTCTGAGGGCTTTGGAGATAAGCATTGCAAGATTCGATCGTCTTGGTCAGATCTGGGGCAAATCAGCAGTGACTGACATTACTCACAGTCAACAACTCAATGTGATGAAGCTTCCAACTGCTGTTCAGCTGGAAGCCTCAAATGGAAGCATTAGGAGGAAATCATCCTGCAGCCATTTGAGAGCTCAAGATCCTGAGCTGCATGCTATATCAGGCACCAAGGATATATCCCGGAGCTTTAAGGAGAGAATAGGCGGTCAGATCATTACAATTAAAATTCAATAGCTGGCACTGGGATGAGTTCAGATTCACTCTGTGCTGGCTGTCAATGTTTGAGCTCTGAAAGTCAATATGAGGGCAGCATGATGGACGAGAGTTGGCACCATAGCCCCACACCTCCTGGATCTCAAGTTAATTTCTAGAATGGAACCCTTCTGTGTGGAGCTTGCATGTTCATCTCTAGGTTGCCTGTGTCTTTCCAGGTGCCCCAGTTTCCTCCTACCATCCAAAGCAGTGGCTAGGTTTGATTAGCTTTTCTAAACGGACAGACTGGCAGCTTGTCATGCAACACCTGTCTGTGCCTTCAGCCTCCAGCCTCGTGTTCGAACTGGGATAGGCTCCAGCCTGCTGTGACCTTCAGAAGATTTTCCGATAATGACTGGAACCATGAATGTCAAGATGGTGAGAGGTCCAAAGCCAAAAAAAACCTCAACTGCCTGGAAGGTTTGACAAAATACGCAATAACACTGTCAACGTCCGGTCTTAACATCTGTCAAGCATGTGCTAAGCGACCACATCTGTAGGAAGTCAGTAATTATAAGAGCGCCCACAGCTGTATCTTGTTAGATTACAAACTGCCACAAACAGCTAGGGAGACAGTTGTAGCTTGGTTCAGACCGGAGAAAGAATAAGTAGCCCCTGTGTTTTGTGTAGGGCTTGTATGTAGTCCACCTGGCACATGCAGCCAAACTGGCCGAGCAGAGCGAGCAGGGTGCTGGTGCGAGTGTTCGGTCTGCCGAGCTCAGATGATGCACTGCAGTGAGCGTGGACGCTCTGAAGATGAGGGAGTGCAGCAGCAGCGCCTGTGGAGCTGCCAGTGTCTGCACAGTGAAAGAGCAGACTCTGTGCTATAAACATCCTGATCTATATGCCCGAGCCAGCGAACACTAATGACAAGTCAGGCAGATCTGCGGCTGCTGTGGTGGCTTGGTGTGTGAAAGATGGCAGGCGAGGCAGACTGTGTCCTTCTGTGGTGAGGTGTTACATGCGTGTTGTCCCACAAGGGGACTGTTAGGAACAATGATTCCAGAGGGAACCGAGAACAAGCATGACTGTCAAATGATGTTCTGTAACCTCAGAAGGGGCTGCGTTACAGCAGCAATTCCGGAGGGAATTGGGAATTAGCCATTTGTAAATATTTGTAAACGTTTGCGTTTATGAGTTCACCTGGAGGAACATGACCTCGGAGGAGGCCATAGAAGGGCTTAGGTGTGTGTATGAATAAAATGTGATGACAGCAAGGGTGATGCGTCCTGAGAGCAGGACTAAGGCCCTTTAAGAGTAAACAAGCTTGAACTAAGTGAACCTGAGAAAACGCAGCATGTCAATAGTGACCCCGATGAGGGGGTGTTTTGAGAGCACCACTCGTGCACGTAAAAGGGTGAAAATCTAGTAAAAAGTTTCCCCAACAAGTTTGTCAATAGTCACTATGTGGTTTCACAAGAGATAAACAATTTCACATAATTCTAACTTGTGCGGGAATTCCAGTACATTGCAGTGTGTGCGTCAGTGCAGTGATACAATGTCACATTTGAAGGAATATTATTCCTTGGAGAAGATCCTAAAAGTGTGGACTCAATCTAAAGATGTGCTAATGTCATCTTCTAGCAGCACAGCTATAACAATGAGTCTTGCTTAATATATAATATATGGCCCAACTGTCTGAAACAGTTTTATTGTGTTGATTCTTCAAATATAAATGCCGGAATGAATTACAAGGAGATGACATGACTGGTTGGTTGATGGTACCGGAATTTTCTCAATTGTTCCCCAGGATAACCTCAGGAAATTTACAGTAGCTAATAATCCAGCTTTTAAAGCACTAAACACCCCTTTAGCATGTTCATGGCCGAACACCATAGGACACATTTGGTAACATTTACACGACAAATGTATGAAAATGGGCAGCACATTGGCACAGTGGGTAGCACTACTTCTCTGCAGAGATGGGGCTCTGGGGTTCTATCTGTGTGGAGTTTGTATGTTCTTGCTGTGCTCATGTGGGCTTTCCCCGGGTGCTCCAGTCTCCTACTACAGACCAAAGAAACAATGATAAAAAGTTGGTGTCTGGTGTGAGTGTGTGTATGTGCCCTGGGATGGACTGGAGTCCTGTCCAGAGTGGATCCTGCCTTGTGCCCGTTGCTTTCTGGGAAACGCACAGGCTCCCCTACAAATACATTCTCATATTCTAACTGTTCCTAAATATGAGTGCTAGTGTCAACACATTCTAAATTTCCTAAAGGTGCTTAATCTTAGCACATCCTAATGAACCTAACCATGGTCTGATTTTGTGAAAGAAAACCATGAAAGCAAAGTATACTGACAATAGAAAGAAGTGTGTCACCCTTTGGTTTTACACAACTAAATCCCCTGATTAGTGAGAGATCAGGAGATCGTAAATGGTCAATTTCACCTGTTAAATTCAAATCCAAACAGGAAAACACAAGTGGATCCAGCCCTCAGAAGTGGCGCCAAACCCTTGTCAAGGTTTTGTGTTGACCACCCTGATGGACATCACTTGTCCTCAACATTGCATAAAACTGACCAAATGAGAAGTCCCCTGCGTGATTCTCTGGGCAGGAGGGTCTAGTCGCTACAGAGATCCACCTGCAGGGACTGAGACAGCCTGATTGCAGGGCGCTACATCGATCAAGTCCTTGCTGCCTGTCCTGCAGGCTCATCCAGATGCAAGAACAAACCACCAGGACAGCGCATGTCCTCAGGCTGCCTGCACTACAACTCCTTCCCCTCCAGAAGAGACCATGTCAGTTATGCTGTGGATATCCTGCTTTTTAGGCTGGGAGCCAATGGATAACCAGTCTCAGAGACCAGTAAACAGGCAGATACTTTCCAGGCATTAGAACAGAAAAGGGAGAAAATCCCTCAACATCCCTGTAACCTTGTACAAAGCACACCTCAATGAAGGTCATGTAGGCTATTAGACATTCGCAGTGGACCCCCGTTTGTCATCCTCAGTGATGATGACTACTGACGACTAGTCAGCATAATTAATTTACATGTTCCAAAAATGCCAAAGCGTCTGACACAATTCGCCTTATAAACTTTGTGAAACATTCATTGTGTGATGGGTTTCTTTTGATGCTCAGTGCACATTGATTGAAAATGCATGGGATGAACTGGGAGTGTGGCTAACGAGCTACTTTAAGATACTGTGGAAGGAATTCATCAGGTGGATGAATCCGGTGATAGGCGCGCAGTATGGGCTATAATAAAAGGAAGATGAATTCCGAATGTAGGCGAGTCTGAAAAGCACTGTTCCCTACGGTTTAACAGATCAATTACCACCAATGTCAGGCAAGAGAGAGCACTTTATCAGACATGCAAAAGTGACAAAGACCAGCTAGAACAAAAAGTCACATAATGAATTGCATTAGTCAATGTAGCTGCTGTGGGTTATAGAAATGCTGAAAAAAAATTCAGTATGGGGGTGTAAATAACATTATATATTTCTACCGGGACCAAAACAGGCAAGGAATTCCTTAAGGAAGAATAAACTACTAGATTAGAATCAAATAACTGAACCGCATGTAAAGAAAATAGGATTTTTCTTGTAGTTAATGAACACTTTACATGCACATAATAAGGAAGACAGATGCCCTGGAATTTTTTTTTTGCTATATTAGAATTGCAGACTATGAGCTCTTAAAAGTAAATAACCCACATGGGATATATTCAATAAAACATAAGGAAATGAAAAATATTATTAACAAGCCCCTTTGAAAACCAATTTGTAATTGAACACTAAAAGATATGGAGCCACTAGTAAAACAAGGGCTGAACAGGACACTCCAGTTATACAGAAAAGTGTTAGAGGTTCTGATATTCAACTGAGATATTAGCTACGTAGTGACACTATAACAGGAGATGGCCTGGGGTAATGTTTAATCAAGCTGTTTGACATCTCTAAAGCACGACTTCAGATAGAAGCAGAGCGCCGGACATGATATTTTTAGGTTTTGCAGACAGCTTTTGACAAAGTACCACATCAACATCTGCTATCAGTACTCAAGAGCAATGGGGACGAGAAGGAAGAGATCTGTACGGATAAAGAACAATAGCAAGCAGGGAACACCTGCGCTGGCAGAGATCGGGGAGTGGAGTGAGGTAATCAGGCAAGTTCCTCAGGGACCGGTGTTTGGATAGCTGCTCTTTTTAATTGAATTGACCTAGACTCTGGCATTATAAACAATCCTGGCAAACATGCAGAGAATACGAAATTGGAGAAGGTTAGCAAACACTCATACTTACTGCAGGGGAAATTAAGATTCTCTGAGATAGAGGCATGATGGAGTGAATGGCCATCTGGTATCTCTTAGGCACCTAATACTGTATGTCTTGATTTAAACTGAGCAGCTTACATAGTGCTGGTGATAGCCATTTCATCGCATATTTAATTTGTATTCCACAAGCCACCCAACATTATATTATGTAAAGGGGATATTAACATGTATTTATTGATTGTTTAATTATCACATCTACTATAAGCAATACCTATGGTACTGGTCTAATGTGTTTTTCAGAAATATTATCTGTATAGTTCATACTCTTGTGGCTCTGCTTTTGAAAAGAGATGGCGTACTTGATGTTTGCCAGCTGTTCCTGTAGGTGTGCTTCATCCTTAAGAACAGGCCTATAATAAGCTTTCAGATCAATAAGCTAAGAGCAAGATCAGTAGCCACATGGCTTTCTTTCCTTCAAAACTGATGTCCTTTTATACTCCTTATGACAGCTCATGCAAGTTACCTTTTCTTTTTGTTCATATATCATGTTGTGAAACAGTGAAAGAACTCCAACTGCAATTATCAGAGATTCACTTCTCAGATTCTACATTTATTACACGGAACAGTGATATTTCCAATTTCCAGGTCTAGATGAAGGCCTCACATTTGTTGCTGACATCAGAACTAGTATTCTTTATCCACCCACCCATTTTCTCTGTGCTTTATCCATTTCAGGGCCACAGGAGAGCTGGACACCAATCCATTGCTGAGCACTCGCAGACACAGACAGACACACACACTCTCCCACCAGGAACAGTTTTCCCAGAACCCAATTAACCTTCCAGCAAGTTTTTGGACTGTGGGAGGAAACCGGAGCTCCTGGAGGAAACCGATGTTAACCAGAGGAGAACATGCAAACTCCACACAGACAACACCCCAGGTCAGGAATTGAACCCCGGGCCACAGCAGTGTGAGGTAGCAATAATAACCACTCTGCCACCTTGCTGCCCCAGTATCATCTATTTTATAAACAATTAACATGTGAAGTATTCTATGACAGAGAACAAACCTAAAAAGACCCTTCAGTTTTTAATGACACTTTTTCTGGTTTCTTCTCCACAGAGAAACTGCAAATCTTCAGCTACAGCTTGACATGGTACTGTGCTACTTAAAAGTTACTGAGTCACAATGACAGGTCAGTGTTCGTTGTGTTTCTGAGGACAGGCACATTTTGGTTTTGTATGCAAGTGCACCTCGACAAAGTTGGTTGCTGTTCTACTTACAGTCATAGATCTATTGCTTTAAGAGACTTTGAACTCCGAGAGCATCTCACACTTACAAGGTTCCCGGGAAAATAATGAAGAACAGAAAAAAAACTTTTTTGAGAAGATGGGCTTTTTTCAATTCGATTAATCTATGTACCTGGAGGACCCTAAGTGACTGAGAAAAACACAAGAACAGAGAGAAAAGCTTCTCGTCCGAGTTCTTTCATGTTTCATCTGCATTCATTTTCACAATTTGTTTCACACAAATAATTAGAAGAGTACACACTTTGGGATTTCACCTTCCTGTGAAGCAATGGCAACAAGAAAGGATTTGATTCATAGTCCTTTTTAAGTGCTCCAACGAACTGAAAAACCTTACTAATGGAGGATTAGCTAGAACAGACCACAGATGGCAGTGTGCGCACTGCAGTTGTTCAAAATGAAAACAGGCACCTCTGCAGGGACGTTTAACTCGCTAGTGCTTAGAATTAAACCCTGCTGCCTCACATTCACTGCTCCCACGGTTTCGAGGGAGTCACAGGCCACACTGGACCTGAACACAAAGCCATGTGCAAATAGCCCTTTCAGAATTCTGACTCCTGCCTCGAAGATCATGTCACGGTGCGTGGTGCAGGTATAGATCACTGGCATGACTCGGTTTCAATCCCATCATTCCATGAGGCTCCAACGTCCCTCCCAACGTCTCGTTTCACTATCCAACAGTACATCTTGTCTGTTATTGGCTCCACAACACAGCCTGAATCTATTAATCATTGTAGATTTTTAACTGCTGATTCTCAGAGACATGGGATCAGAAATTATTATGGATTACCAGGCCACATTTAACACTAATGATCTACTAAACTATGCTATTTTTGATTAAACATAACTCTTGTTAATCTGTGAGACCAAGGGTTGAGCTTGCAAAAAAAGCCACTGCCATCGAAAGTATCTCCAAATCTGGGGGTCTGCTCAGAGCCCAAACTTGACAATATATACCTCTGGATCTCTCAAACTGTAGTTTAAAATTATTTCTTTCTACAAAAGCTTAAAAGAAATAAAAACAGTGGATAGGACTTTAACAATCTGAGACATTGCAGTGTATCAGGTGGCCTAATCTGTCAGAATGATGATCCACATACAGAAGAATGCACTTTGGGACAGATTCAGCAACAAAGCAACATCACATCCTGATGCCCCACTTTTGAGCAAAATTATATCTCTACTCATGTCCTCATTACTTATCTGAGACCTGGTTTCTGCGAGACATTATACTTAGACAGCTCTTGAAACCTCCTTACAATAAACTTTCTTACTCTTCTGTGAGATAATTCCAGAACATCACACTTGTGCTAAAACTGTGAGCGAAAAGCGTACAAAATGTTCTAAATAAGGCCTTACCATTGCATTTTGCATTCTTAATACAATTTCTGACTGCATTCCCCTCCTTCTCAGGACACTGAAAATCACTGGCTCTTAAGATAACAACTGCTCTTTTTCAGCCACTGAATTTAAGAAGTTTTCTATTAAGAGTCCTAAACTAAGGATTGAAAAAAACATACAAGAGTGAGACCTGATTAATTCTAGCAACATGGGGAGGATGGTGATTCAAGGTGTCTGTTGCAGATTCACTTCACGTGTGGTCCATGCGCATCTGCGCACTGGCTGTAGCGCCTGGTTTTCGACAGCATGCATACCCCCGGGGGTCACTGTGGGCGATTCAGTGTGAAATTTAAATAATAAATCCTGCAAAGTAATTTATCAAGCAGAAAGTTGCATTTGGAAAGGTTACAGAAAGAGAATGAAATGACAAGAATCTTCTTCAGGAAATCCTGGAGCAAACACTGCATCCCAGCCAAGAAATACAGTAGTGCTGAGGTTTTGCTTGTTGTGTGGTTAACCAGGCGTTCCTCAGATTAACCTTTAATCATTAATCTCATTAAGACTCCAATTACTTACATAGTTTTGCATTTGATACAGAATCTCAACATTTGCTAAAATATTAATATTAAGTGGCTGGAACAAACTGTCTCAATAAAAGACTATAAAAGAACAGACTCTCAAAAAAGACAAATTCCTTATACAAGAAATTGGGCCAATAAAGTGATCTTACCTGATCTTATCAATAGCAGACAACACGCAATTGACTCAGGCGTTGTCTCTTGCTCCTCGTCACCTTCACTGGCCAGAACTTTCCCCAGATCTCCATCACAACGGAATGGGATGGAACAGGTAGGACACACAGTTCAGACCCACACCAATCCCCTTCTCCACTGACAAGTGAAGCCTTACAGAACACCTGCCTCTGCAACCTGCTCTTGTGAGACCCGGCACGACACTGGTGAGGGAAGAGAATCTCGGGTGCTTTGGCCAGGAAGTGCACAAAGAACACAACCACAAACCCAGAAGGATTATCTGGCCTCCTACGACACTTTCATGCTCTGGAATTAGACTGTATGATATCCGCATTCTGCATGAGCACCTATATCAGGCCCTGCAGGACGCACAAGACCACTCTGCCCGAGCCTGCAGTATCTGCTCGGTTCTGTGCTCTGTGGAGTGTCCCCCTGTCCCCGCGCAGCACAGTGGGGTCTGTACCTTCTGAAACACAATGCACTCCACATGCCAGGCACAACATTACTTCCCAGTAAGATTCCAGCAGAGTTTAAAAAAAAACCAACAACCAAATAAAACACAGAGTCATCACTAAATTGAGTCCCCCTCTCCCACCTACACACCAGATTGTTATTAAGACTTTTGCTGCCATCAGTGTAACAAACAGCGTTTACAACTCAATGAGTACCCCTGTGCTCTTACAGCGGCTCTCTGCCACTCACAGGGGGGCTGGAACTCCCCCTATTACTCCGCATAGGAGTGAAAATGAAAGGCCAGAGCCCAGGGTGTGCAGCAGTAAAGGCTTCGAATTGAGGAAGTATTCGCCCCCTGCAGCACACAAGGGACACTTGCTGTGTCCGTGCTGTAAAGGATTGAACTCCGCAGTGTCTACAGCTGCAGCCAGAAGAGACAAATCACTGCTACTGCTTTCACAGCTTTGTCATAGTGCAGTTCTTTCAACCACATTATACTGTTGTTCTTTAGGCAAACAATTCTGTGGTGCTCTTCTACTAAAATTCTGCACGTTTTGTATATGGACATGGCAGTTCATTTTCGAAGATCTTCATTCTGTTGCACAGAACGCTGCATTCAGCTTTGTGGATGTGTAGAAAGGAAGGAATGATTTTAATGGTGAGGGACAGCTCGCCGTGCGACTACTGGGATGGATTAGCTACAACAATACCTCATATTGGCTGTTAATGCATAGCTTATCTTGTGTAGTTGTGGTCAATGTGTCAGGATCTTGGATGCCACAGATGAAAACAAAAACATTTTCCAAGGCCTCCTTTAGGCTCTATAAATGACTGAAGCAACAAGGCCATACTGAAACAGCTGACTGCGTCACTGGTATTAACCAGGCCCCACAGTATCAACTGCAGTTCAGAGTCAGATTTAATCTTGGGGCCTGTGCAGAGCCAAAGGAAACTGAATGAGCACTCTGAAAATTAAACGTTTTTTCCCCCAGCAGAAGTGAAGATATGAACTTTGTGTAGTCTGATCTCACCAGATCTTGGAAGCTAAACATGGTTGGGCTTTGACAGAAGAAAATCCAGGTTGCTGCTCTAGGTGGCACCCTTCTCTGGACCAGAATTTCCAAATCAAAGGCCCACTATGGCGATAGGGGACACTGTGCCGCAGGAGGTGTAGTCCTTTAAATAAGCCATTAAACCAAGGTCCCGACTACTTGATCATAAAAGATTCAAGGGCACTATTCTTATGTTAATCCCAGTGACTAGATGCCACTGGCCTATTTCGAATGGTGAAAATTTCTTCACTAGCTCATCTGAGGTGCAGCAGGATTGTCAGTGCATGATCACTGACACACATCAAAGAAAACTGTTATTGATTCGACTCTGGAATTGTCTTCACCTGACTTGATTTAAGGCCTAAGCAATGAGTCCATCAAGGTTCGAGACCTTGAAGGAAAGGGATAAGAGCTTGTTTTGGGCAGAGAAACTGCCTGAGGAGTAAGAGAAGCTGTTGGATAAGATTTGCGTTTGATACGCAAAAATAACGTAAAAATACTGTTTCATGGACTAGTGGGGAGTGGATATCTGGAACTGTAAATAAGTGTTCTTTGTTCTACAATATCTTTGCTTAATGCCTTATTGCACAAATATATTAACTTCTCCCTTGGAATGGTATCAATTCTCAGGAAACGCTTCCTCCTATGTGCTTGTTTTTGTGTAACCGCCTGACTATATAAATGTCCCAGCTTGCACTTTGAACTGACTAGGGCTGCTGTGGCTGATCAATTCCTGTATGCATACGTAATAAACTCACTGCACCTCTCTCATAGTGAACCTGACTAAGAATTCCTTTTCCACAGCCTAAAAAAAAAGAACCCAACTTTTTTCACATGCCATCAACAATGTTTTTTTTCTGTTAAATTCAGCGAATAAATGGTAATCATGCATTAAAATGTACACACATATGTCATGTTAAGTTTGGACCCCCCAGAGGGGTTGTGTTAACTTCTTTTCACCCAGAGGACACAAACCTATGGGGATGCGCACTTACATTTTTTCCACAGATGGCTGTGGGAGTTTGGAACAAGCTAATCTACCATGTGATCATCTGAATATGATACTATAGGGCCATAAAATAAATGTGTAGATGAGATCATTGGATTAATTAGCTGCTAAGAAAAAAGAGCTTTAAGGACTAAATTGTCCTTCATTATGTATGTACAGTATAGCTGATCTGCTGTGTGAAAGCAGGTTCACATGTATGAACAGCCCATGATAGATGGGCGATTTCAGTGCACCAGACTGATGAAGACATTAACAATAAAGCAATTTTATTAATGACCACTCTCAAAAAAAAAAAACAAAGCGATAGCCAAGTTGATCGAGCAGAGGATTATAATGATAGCACTTAAATTCTATGGTTCCAAGCCGGATCAAGAGATTAATGTGCTCTGTGGTGTAATGGATAGAGCACACTGGACATTTAGTAAAATGCCAGATTTTAGGAGTCATTCAAACATTGTAGCTTCAAATGGTAGTCTGGAACAAACTACCTAGCCATGTTGTTGAGGTTGACAGATTGGCTTCCTTCAAGAAGTGATGGGTTCAGATCCTTGGATTAATTAGCTACAAACTACCAAACTGGCTAGATGGCCAAATATCTTTACATTCCTAATTGCATACAAGAGGTCCAGAGAAGTAAAAATGAATTTAACACAAAAAAAACCCAAAACAACTATATATGAACAGAAGATGGGAAAAGGCAAGTCCTAAGCATGGTTTAAAGCACAGCCATGAGCAGGTATGTTCACACTGTGTAGTGCATAGTCTTTGTGAGAGTGAAAAGGTCTCTCTGATCGCAGAATTAAGAGATGGAATGTGCTAATGCAATAAGTCCTTAAAATAACCAGGAGATAAATCATTCAATACCTGTTAATTTTGCAAAAAAAAAAAGCCTTATAAACTCACTTATACATTTGTCAGGGACTCAAAGCAATTTAAATTGAAATTTGATGAATTGTCATATTGAAACAGAGCAGTTTTTAGTGAGCACACAAGCTGCAGGTTTCTGGACACACTGAAGCCTATTTCATACCTCTGTAGATACTCCAGTAAACAAAGCATCATGGGAGTCTATTCTTTATTAAATAAATGCACACATCAATATTCCAGCATCAGATAAGCAGTGCAAGTGTCTTAACCCAACAACATCAAGAAAGTGGAAAAACAGATATTCTTGCAATGTTCCTAACATACTCTTCTAATGATGCAAGCGATCACTGTTCGAGAAAAAGCCTCTTTAATCAGTTGTCTCACGTACTGTATAAGTTAATTAAATCCGTGAGGTAATAGATTTGGAAGCCTTACTGCTGGGTGAAAGGCAGCCTTAATGCATCTTTCAAGAGCTAAACAGCAGTGAGAAATGCATTATAATACCCCATTGTTTCCGGAGGTTCAATTTGTTGTGCATATGAAATCAAACCACTGTCAGTGACAATTCTGGAAAACTGTCAAAAGAGGCTTTACTGGTCATTAATATTCAACACATGACACTAAAGGATCATACACTAGTGGTAAACACCAGTGAAGATTTGAATAAAACAGAAAACCAGAATAAAATAAAATTTAAAAAGACTCGATGACTAACAAATGATTGCAAGAAAATAGAATCAGGGTGCTGATGTTGAAAAATTTGAATTGACATGGTTCATAAAACAGCAGACGCATGCATGTGACTAACATGACATGAAACATCTGTAAGAGGGAACAGAATACAGAAAATCATCTAATAACACAAGTGACCGAACACCAACATGGGTGGAGATGTATTCAAATAATGACAAGGACCTGAGTAACTGCATTGATTATCGCAGCTTTAATATACCTTCAACACGATGATGATATGATGTGAATGACAGATGGAGTCAGACCAGCACGAGACCTGCAGTGTTTAGATTTAATCAAGGCTAGGGATTCCCAATCCTCACACCTACTGGTTTCTGTTCAACCCGAGCTGTCAATCAAATAACATTTAACAGCCCTCATGACTGGTTTAATCCGAGCTCTGCTTTCAGTTCCTTCACATGTATGACGTGACCTTTTATTAAGTATTGCATTGCCTAAGCAACTTGAAATCTCCAATCTTTAAAAAAAACATAGGTTCAAGGAATAATTTAAGTACTAATTAAAGATTAATTTAAGAGCTCAGCTGCAATGAAAACCAGGAGATCTGGGGATCCCCGGGAGTAGGATTGGGAACCCCTAAACTAGGCCAATGAGTCAGCATCAACTGGAAAGAAAGTAAACTCAGTTGGAAATGCATAATTTGTGTGCAAACTCCATTAATGATAAATCTTGAGGAGTTTTAAATTTACACACAGTAGCTTGTCATATGGAGTGGAACCTAATTACTGTTGCAAATTACATTCATTCATGTGAGAGAGAACTTGCTCAACACTACCAGTCCCTGAAACTACAATCACACCCTGTTGCAAAAACACAAAGGCACAGACTCACACAAGACTCAGACCTGGAACCTGTAACCTGCATTTCAGAATGTAACACTCTGTGCCATTGCACCTGCTTTGTCTCATGGGAGGCTACTGCATCACCATGCTGTGTCTTTTATGTGCAATTACTGTCAATACAAAGAGGCTTGTGTTAGGAAAAAAATACTCCTTCTGTAAAGACTGCAAAAAGAAACTTAATATTCTTATTATTCATATGAAAAAATCCTTCAAGGAGATACTGGAAAAAAAATGCACTTGCTTAAAGGCCTGTTTTTAGCTCAGTTGTGTATTTTCCGAAGCAGAAGCTCAGTGTTACTGAATTAAACTTAATTTGCTCCATCTAGTCCTGAGGTTAGTTCCAGGTCCTGCAGCCCTTAGTGTAAAGAGTGCCTCCTATTCTAGGTTTAAAATGCACTTCCACGTACAGTAGTTTCTGCCTGCGCTGTCTTGCTTATGTTTCACTGGTCTGAAGAAGTCTACTTTGACCATGCATTTGAGGACTGAATACCTCAAATTACACAAACTAGATTTTGGTTTTGGATGATTTTATAATCTTCATTTTTCTAACTAGGAAAGAGTTGCAAGAAGAGAGCACTGCACTGCACTAAGAGCAGTGGACTCTTCTCTTAGAATAGCAGATCACGCTGCATAATAGAGATAACCAGACGGCATGCTTTGTGCAGAAGAATTAGAGACGCCATGTATTCTCGACAATCTGCTAAACATGTCTACAGCAGAGAGAGGTTGAGAACATACCTAACTGAAGAAAAAAATGCTTTTAGTCATCCATTTATCCGTCCATACATTTTCTAACTGCTTTATCCAATACAGGTTTAGAGGGGAGCTGGAGCCTATACCAGAAAGCAACAGGAGCAAGGCAGGAACCACCCTGGCCAGAGCACTAGTCCATTGCAGGGCACAGACTGGACACAGATTCACACTCGCACCCGGACCAGTTTTCCCTAACCTCCCATTATGCACGTGAAATGTAGGAGCAAACCAGAGCACCCGGAGGAATCCCATGTAAATATGAAGAGAACATGCAAGCTCCATGCAGATAGCACTTCAGGAATTGAACCCAGTGACTCAAGTGTGCATGTAGCCATTCTACTAGTGAACCTGAGTCTTGTTTACTGGTGCAACAGCAGCGGCCCACCAGGGATTGGAACCACAACTTTCCTGTTCACTCCAGAGCCCCTAACAATCCTTCCACACTGCCGTTGAGCACAAATAAACAAAGAGGTTTGCAAATATTTCCCTAATCAAAAGCACATCAGAGTAACTTTGTATCACACTGTGCTACAGTGTTTGAGCACATTGCTAACAACCCCCTATTGTCTCTGTGGGTTTTCCTTGTTGTGCTTATGAAACGAAAATTCTGCAGATGAAAATAATACTGGTGATTTAAATATTACATTAGCAATTCACATAAAAACAATCAGAAGATAATGTAAAATTAGGTCAATTGAAGATTCAGGCACTACATAAAATACTAAACTTCATAATTCTCAAGAAATAGCAAGGACACCAGAAATTAAGTACATACAGATTCAATACAGAAAGATGCCAAGATATGAACCTACCAAATATTAGCACTAAAGCACATGAAGCTTCTTTTATAGCTTTGAATTTAATGCAGGGTGCCTTTGTAATAAATGTTAATGACTAATCACTAGTAAATTGCCCTTTTCTGCTAAGTTTAAGTATGTGTCGAATCAAAGCATTCGGAAAAATGCACACGGTATTGTAAAGGAAATTTAATTTTAAAGATTACAAGGAACAGCAAAGATCTATTGAGATAGTCAAGATTTTTTTCAGAAAGACGAGACAAAAGAAGATTAATAAAAGAGGCATATTTAATGGGAAGATCACAACTAATTACAGACTTACATGCTGCTGCGCAGTAGGAATTATAAGCGATTATGGAGCAGTCTAGCCTTCGATTCAAAAAATGTTTGGTAATCTGCAATAATTCCCCTGTAATCAGGAGTGACTGATTAGGCTAAAGTCTCAGGATTAAACAGTGACCCATGCCTTTGCAGCTGTAGTATATTCTTTAAACATCATAACAGATTGCACAAAATGCAGTCCTTTATCAATACCTTCCAAACCACTTAAACACACAATGTTATTAGTGCAAGAAAATGTTGGAAGAACAGGGGGTTTTGTATCTACTTGGGAAGAGGAGAGAGAGTTAATCCACAGCTAAACAACTCACCCAAACCCCCAGGTTCTCCTGTAACAGCTCTTCTGTATTGGAGACACAAGGTACCCGACTGAATGAGCTTCTGCTCGACAGCGTGAGGAGGTGAGAAATGATCACCCTGCTGGCTCAACACCAGGTCCAGCGGCTTGTGTAATCTGCTCATCGGCACAATACGTGGATTTCTCAGCGAGGTGGGCTGATGGGGAACTGCCGTTTAGGATGCACCGCATTTGTGCGGCACTTTCCATCTGCACACAGCAGGAGACCCACTCCAACCTCTGCTGAGCTGCAGGACTCACCTGGGAGATGATGCACCGGCGCCATTTAGCTCCAGCAACCATATCACCCTGCAACTCACAACTGGCAGCCCACCGAAGCTAAGCAGGTGTGAGCCTGGTCAGTACCTAGATGGGAGACCTCCTGGGAAAAACTAAGGTTGCTGCAGGAAGAGGTGTTAGTGGGGCCAGGAGGGGGCGCTCACCCTGCAGTCTGTGTGGGTCGTAATGCCCCAGTATAGTGATCTGGACACTGTACTGTAAACAGGCGCCGTCCTTCGGATGAGACGTAAAACCGAGGTCCTGACTCTCTGTGGTCATTAAAAATCCCAGGGTGTTTCTCGAAAAAGAGTAGGGGTGTAACCCCGGTATCCTGGCCAAATTTCCCATTGGCCCTTACCAATCATGGCCTCCTAATAATCCCCATCTCTGAATTGGCTACATTACTCTGCTCGCCTCCCCACTGATAGCTGATGTGTGGTGAGCGTTCTGGTGCACTATGGCTGCGTTGCATCATCCAGGTGGATGTTGCCCATTGGTGGTGGTGGAGGGGATCCCTATTACCTGTAAAGCGCTTTGAGTGGAGTGTCCAGAGAAGCGCTATATAAGTGTAAGCAATTATTTAAATCACACTGCAGATCAGGAGGGGTAAAGAAAAATAACTTGAGGGAGACTAGATTTTGAAAGCCCAGAGCGGAATTCAGCACCCTTGCTATTAATTAATTGGAATTTTTAATAACCAACCAAGTAATCAGACTTTGATTTAGCTCCTCACCTAAAAAATGGCCTCTCCTACAGTACAGTCCTCAGTTACCCTACTCATACTGGAATTGACTTGGAAATTCTAGTCTAGATGGTGTACCAAGTGATGTAGGTGGCGCTCTTCCAGCACCGTTAGCCCATGGTGGAGCTTTAAAAGGATACTGCCTCTTTAAAGGGCACAGATTCTCCCTGTGCAGTTTAGACATAGAAACTGCCCGTGGCAACATTCTTCAAGACTGAGTTCATCTTCCACAACAGGTTTTTAATACCAAGATAAAGATAGGCTTACAGAAAAAAAAAATATTCTCCATCATGTAAAATAAAACGTGTCACCAATCAGCAAACACTACTGCAGTTTCACTGGAGAAAGTAAAAGGCCCGCCATGTATACATTCTTGTTTGGTGTATATGAAATTTCACAAGAGACAATCTGAGGTCTCTGCTTTTTGTATTGAAGATAAATGCTACAACTCTTAATAGGCTTCTGGTAGTACTGCCAGTCATTTTAAAGGGTAATAATTTAAAAAAAGTTATAAAGTTGTTTTCTCTGTGGTCAAACTCAGGGTCTGTCAAATGAAAAACACATTCAAGTACAGCAGTTTTGCAGGAATAGTAGTGTAGAATCACATTTAGGACCAACGCCACACACAGACTAAGTATGAGCTCTATTTTCAAATGTGTGAGGAAATAAGCCCAAGAACTGGTTCTGAATAGATTTCATACTTTATATAGTAGACCAGTTATTTAATGTAAAAAAGAAGGACACCTAATCGATGAGCTGTACTGTAGGCGAGGTACTGTACCCAAAACACCACATGGCTCAAAGAACCAAATACAGGTTACCATCCCTTAGATCTCACTCATCTCCACTTCTCTTCAGGTCTGCAAGAGACGGAAACACTTTACGAACTACAACTACATTACGTAGGTCTTTTTAAATCCTTTCACAGGTTGCAATGCTGGGAGTGTAGCTAGGAAGACGCACTGAACGGCATGAACACTCAATGTCTGGTGAAGAAATACGGTTTTATTAATAGTTCATTCCAATCAATCACCGTGGCGTTCTGGACCAATGAGCAAGCAGCATTTTGCCTCTGGCCTTTCCAGCTCGTATATCCTTAATCAGAATGAGGCCTCACAATAAATAATGATGCCTAAGACAGATGCAAAATGTTTAAACTTGCTTTAACTGAAGAATCTTCTGAACCTCTATCTGCAGATGTTAAACCAGAGCCTCACATTAGAAAATCCCCCCCAGGAAAAGACGAGATTACTACCGAAGCAAGAAGATTCTCAGTTGCATAAACATTAGAGAATAATTCAATTTGATGCATTTGACATCATTTTTCTATTAATTTTAAAATGGATTCAAGAAAATCAAGAACAAAGTGTGAACCACATTTAAGAATTATTTGCAGTAGTAGTCTACAACCTGTTGAAGTGCCCGTGTTCTTGTGCTACTCGTGCAAAGTTCCTCACATTGTGCTTTTAGCGGTTAACGAATTCACTCCTTTCTTGCACTAATGGATACCATCCTCAGCTTGCTCCTCTATTCTTCTCTCTTCCATTGCGTCAGGGCTCACTCCCTGCCTGGCACCTTAAAACACACCCAGCGCACCCACTCCATCCCTCAGGACGTGGGACAGGAAGATTGTTTCAGGGTTTTTTCCAGTATTTGGCTCCCATCTCACACTCTTCGACATGCAGACGTCCTCTAATCCTTCATGCGTGGGGGTCTCAGAGCTGGGACCCTTCATGCTAAAAGCAGTGATCCCTGTGTCTGCAGCACTACAGCTCTTTTCTCCATCTATGGAATATTTATTGACTCCTCCTGGCCTGTAAGGCTTCAGCCAGAGACGTACTTTGTGTTCCATTAAAACGTCTTCACAGCCAGTGATAACAGGCCTCCCAAGCCCTCAATCCTTCCGAAAGAGATGCCAGAGGCTGCCGAAACATGTTGTCACAGTAGAAGGAGAAGAAACTTGCAAAAGGAGATAATGATAGAGCAGAAACAGGTTTTGAAGTAAAAAGAAGTAGTGCAAAGATTGTCCTGCTCATTTTCTCTTCCTCCGCTTAAACGGATGGTTTAGTAGCATGGCCTATAAAATGACAACTTTTTTGGTATTTTCCCCACTCAATACAAATACCATTAGATGAATCCTCACTTTTACAACTGAACCCTTTTATTTACAACCTCTTAGATGAAATAACAAATATCACTGTAATGCTGGCAGGACATAAGGAGGAGATGGGGGTTTTGATTACTGTGCTAGGAGAATCTTGACCTATTGCTACCCAGTCAAGAGATCTGAGGGTAGAAAAAAGTGATTAAGTAATATTTTGCATTCAACACTTTTCTGAGTTGCAACCCAGACAAGCAAAAGCCTGTCTGGGTAAAAAACACCCACCTGAATTCATAAAGAACAGCAGGAACTTGGTAGGAAACTTAGAAGCTGCCATCAGAACATGCCTCTGGTTTTACAGCACTTCAGTATTGCTTCTATTTGCCCTTAAGAAAACAATTTGGAAAGAGGGAGCACATTCAGAAAGCATCTCTCTCAAACAAACAAAAAATGTATTTGATGCCAAAACTTACTAGCTTGGTAGTAAGCAGGGCACTTACATTTACACTACAGCTTCAACAGAGGCACTCCAAAAAGCATGTAAGTACAATAAAGAGCGCACGCCCTTGACCATGATGTCAGATAAGGTTTCATTCACTACAAAGCCAAAGTTGCAGAAGTAGTAGACTGCCTGAAATCCCCCCAGTCAAGAGCCAAGATCAAGCAGTCAAGAGGAATAAAGAATGACTAACTCCTAAATGATCTGATATAGAACAGGAAAGCAATGTAGGACAGCATCATTATCCAGCATTTATCTAGTTTTTCATTCTGACAGATCGCAAAGCAGGACTCTGTTCTCTTCACTCCCCAGTGAATTAAAGCTCCATCTAACAGAGTTGAGGTGAATTCCCAATGGAATTGGGATTGACTGGTTAATTCCAATTCAGTTGCAGAACTGGGATTTATTTCTTATGGGTAAGATTAGAATTGGAACAAACCATATTTAATGTAGGTCAGATTGACCCCAATTCTACAGTCTGGGCAACACGTCTCAAGCACTCTGAATGATCAGATGTGAAACTGGTTGTGGCAGGCCAGCAGTATTTAGGGTAGCAATTTCAGCAGACCTGCCACTAGAGGTTAGGGCCTCGACTGTTTGTGATTTGGTTCACATAAAATTGAATAAATTGATTAGTTAATTGGCGAAAATTTGAGGGCCTTTTACATGGCTTAATACAGAGTACGAAGTAACAAATGAAAGAGAATTTTCTGCTGTGGAGCCCTTTTCAGGAGTTTCTTTCCTCTCTTCTCAGCATGGAATAAACTTGTTCCTTTGCAGGCTATGGATGCTGGCGCAGCTACCCACTTCTGTCTGTCATCTGTCTGTGACGAGGGGCTACCCAACAGGGGGCGCACACTCAGACTAGCACTGCCAGGGATAGGGATGGGATTAGGGGGCTGGGGTTCTCTTGAGAAAAGGGTGACAACTGCAGCATCTGTCAGGCTGCCAGCAGTGTCACAGAGACACTCTCCTGTAGGGCAGTGCGAGGCTGGCAGCGCATCATAAGAAACAGACCGCTGAGCTCTTCACAGCATGTCCGCCCAGCCTTGCTCACCTAGAGCCTAGGAATGAGAAAGAACAGGCAATTCCCAAGAGGGACAGAATGAAATATCATAGTATAATGAAACATTCAAACTGCACAACAATTTTCGCTAGAAGGCTGTTCCTGACCGCACTGAGTCAAAATAAGCCATTAATCACTCTACACTGTTCCTTGATCTCTGATGTCGGTTTATAATTTAATCCAGTTCAGAATTCTGAAGAATTCAGATAATCATTAACAAGGCATGTTGTTTGAACATACTCAGACCCAGATGCTTTGGTCACAGATGCAGCAGGTCTTTTAACATTTAGTCACTTTTTACAGCCGGCATTTATTGGATCAGCGATCAGTAAATCAATAATGAGGCAGATAGTCATCCGGGGTTGAAATGCGCTGTCAATGTGACTTCCAGCTCTTTCATTTCTAGAATGTACAGTTCATGTCCTCACTGAACAGGGGAATCTGTACAGCTGTGTGTGGCACCAGTACTTGAAGAACAGCTAAAACTATCAATGGTTCATTACGGCTTCAGACATATCGGGTACTCATTCCTTTACAAAAAAAATCAATCAAGTGGAAAACTGACTAGCCAGGTTCTGTACACTCTTCTGTGATTATCTCATTTGAATTTGAAAAGTTTGACCAGATAATTACTCACTCATTTAAAGGTATTTTTGTCACATCGCACCTCTTGTCAAATAAAACAGCACAAAGTGAAGCAGATAGTTAAGTTGCGGACTTGCAGAAGGTATTGAGCAGTTTCCAGTTCTTAAAAGTGACTAATGAATAATAATAACCCTGGGCTCCTAAGGATGTTAGCCCAAGAAAACATCACTATTAAACTGAGACCCTTTCCCTTGGCTCGGGCAATAACTTCAAAGTGCTCAGGTTCTCTGTGCCATGGCCTCAAGTCATTAGAGCAGATGAAAAAAGGTTCTCTACTAATAAGAATAAAATCCACCCAAGATGTTAATAGCATAGCACCTCTTGGGAAAAAAAACAGCATTTTTCCCCAAATCTTGCTAAATCCTTTTAGAAGAAAAATTACTGGTGCTGGTAAATCTGAATTTCGTTCACTGGCATAAAAGTATCACATCAAAACATCTGTTCAAATGTTACCTTTACAGTTGTTGGAGGTAAAAGCAAAAATACAAGTAGACATTTTTCAACCTTTAATGTGTAGGGATGCAAGGAGTCGCAGCGCAGCTCCTTGAAGGATTGAGATGAATTTTAATTTGTGATGGAAAAACAGCCATTTCTGGACAGCCCTGGGAGAAGAGACACACTAGGTGTATCTGAGCTCCAGCAGTGTTATAGAGAGTCCAGCTGTGGTCACTCTATGCTATTACCATGAATGGGTGTTTATAAGTGACCATTACCAACCAGATTGGAATCATAGAAAATACTTCAACTTATGGCAAAGTGGCTCCTCCTGACAAACTTATCCCTTCCTCGCAGTTACTCCTCTGGTGTCACGTACAGCCGTTATTCCTGACTTGTCACATACAGCAGGAGCCTGCTCAAAACACACTCAAGCCAGGTCAGGAGTGATGATCCCCCGGCCAGAGTCAGATTTCTACAACTGCTTAAAGGAAAATATATAGAATAGTTAAAGTTTTTGCACGTTTTTTGGAGTACCAGATTTACAGTTTGACAATAATTAGAGAAACAAAAAGGGGAAAATATAGCTCTAAAAAAATTCTTTGTATGTCCCAAAATACTGTACTTCTTGTGCAGTTTGACAAAAGACAAGTTCTGTCTGGAGATCTGATAGAGCTCCACTGTATCCGTTGCCGGTGATCTCCAGTCATTTCGGGGGCGTGGGTTCAGATCCCACTGCTGCCACCACATGTCACAGGGATGGCAGGAGGGGTGCCCGTGAGTCCTTTTAAAACAGAATGATGGCTCAGCCACAATTGCACTTAGGTGCAAAAGTGATGGTTTATTAGGACAGTGCTCCCCACAAACAATTATATATAGCAAAAAGAACCCAACAAAATGGAACTAGTACACAAACAAAAAAACAAACCCTTTAAGAAATAGAGACCAGGTGTCCTACCACGCTTAGGTCCTATCTGCTCCCCACTGCAGCTTTAGCAAGACTAAGCCAAAAACGGGCATCAGGTTTGGACCAATGAGGCCACCTCATGTCATAGTAAGACCACAACATGGAAGAGACAAACAGACAGAGCGCTCTCTCACACATCTAAGCACAAATAAACAAACATAACGATAGACCTACAGAGTTTGTGTTTGTGTCTTTTCAGCTAACAGGAACTGATTTTGAAATAAGATGTGGTAATGTTTTGCGTGTATGAAGTAGGCACCCTCATGAGCTAGCTAGCCGACAGGAAAGTATGCATGGACATGTAGAACTTAAGGTGAATATTGCGTGTCGTGTACTGTACTGTCTGCGGACGGTGCCAGAGATCCCTCTGTCACAGCTCCTTTTAACCATCAAACTAAGGAAGTGATTATGTTTAGGCTTCTCTCCAGACCAATTTATGCAGTGTCTGGTGTGCATCAGCTCAGAGCTTTACCGATTGCAAAGCCCTTAGCCCTTAACTGCTTCCATTTTGTCCCGTTTCAAGTGCAGCTGGGGAGTCTGGGATTTGTAATTCTCTTGCTCCATCTCAGTTCTCCATAAAGTGCAATATATAAAATTCAAAAAGCTGAATCTGCAGTACACCAGTATGCAATGCATTATAAACATTTTTGCTTTCAAATACTGTTGACGTATTTTACTGGAAGCAGTTTAGAAACAGACATTCATGTTAAAGTAAAGGTGAAGGTTCCTGTCCTTCTCTGATGTAACAAAGCTCACAAAGAATTCCACAGGACATCAATAATCCTCCAACCGCACAGAGTGTACTCTACGACTGCGCTTTTAATAAGTGACTAACAGCAGCAGTCACTTGGAAAGACAGGAAGTATCAAGTTCTGTTCAATCCAGCACCTCTGCTCTGGTCAAGCAGTTTCCCCCGAGTGCACAACAGCTACAGTGGACAAACATCTATACCAAACAAGCACAGCAGAAAGCCAATACACTCACTGTCACGACCACACCTTGCAGAGTAAATCTGAGCTCCTTCCATCAGGTCATTGATTAAAGATTCAGTAGAAGTAGGTTATGATTTATTCATGTGGCTATTAACCTGCTCAAACTGGACAGGCAAGTGACCATTACATTTATTTTCATCATGTATCTTACACACATATTTCACTTACTGATGTTCAGACTTCCTTTGTTATCTATTGTGAAGATTTAAAGATCTTGAGTTGTTTTTTAATCATATGCATGTGTATTTTTTAATTTGTTAACAGATTCATGTTGTGCTTAATGTATAAAGTATCGTGCTACATATTGTACCTGCTTGCAAAGCAAATGGCCCATCTTCATCAAAGAAAGTCAAGTGGATTCCCTGTTTGTAACCCTGGAGACTCTTGGAACACCCCCTGGGAGAAGAGCACAACGTCCCATCAGCCAGGCTAAGGGGGCTAAGCAGACAAAACCTCCCCCAATATAAATCAAAACATACACTTATAATTAACACTTAATATTAATTCAGACCTTGACATTCTCAGCAATGCAATACAATGGATAGAGAACTGCGCTCTAAATTACAAAATAAAAAATTACAATTTGAGAAAATAACTAGCTGAAAAACTGTCTAGAAGATTTTCTGGTGCTAATCTCCACCCCTCCTCCGATGCACCCTCTGGCTACAAGTCATTTTTTTCCATCTGTAAACAGGGAAACACTGATTTTCTTTATTAAATTAGATCTACAGCTTGGAGCTCCATATGGGGAAAACAAAAGGAAATGATTGTCTGGTTGCTTGGTAAGTACTACCAAGCCTTCACTAGACCATGCTTAAGCAGTGATCTACTGTCTCTCGCTACACTGGTGACTGAATCGACCACCAGGAAGGCCGAGTCTCCGGCAGCTCCTCAGTCTTATCCAGCCTGTCAGTTTCAGCATCTCCCATCTGGCAATAAACCTATTAAAGTGACGGCCAGCTGTTTCAGGAACAGTTTTGTTCCAAAAGTCTCACCAGTTTCATCCTGCAAGACTTGTAATTCTGTCTGCAATAACCTGTAAGCATGCGTGTGGACTTACTGCACTGAACCCTTCATTCACCAGTGCAATACGAAACTGAACGGCAGTCTGCAGTTCATCTCTCGTAAGATGTGTCAAAACAAGGTTCGGAATATGTGGATCTGCGGAAAGAAATGGGATGTACACAGATGAAATAAATGACGCCATATTGATGACTGCGTGCCACTGGATGAAATCGGCTTGCTGGGATAGGCGCCGGCTTCCCCAATACTCTGAATCGGATTAAGTGATTAGGAAATGGATAGATGAACAGATGAGGTCAAGGCAAATTAAAGATCTGTTTAACGCCTTCTTAACACAAGATTTTTTGGATAATAACTGCCATCATTTCTTAACACAGAGATAATATGAGCAGCTGCATCTTCAGTGCATGCTGTTGCATACTGTAAGATCCAGAGGTTTTATGAAGGTATGTTCTAGTTTTGCCAGAAGCATTCTTACAGAAGACTACTTAAAAAGCCTTCAAGCACAACCAGCCAAAGTGGAAATGGACTTTGAAATGGAAGCGCCCGGCACAGCAGTTGAGCACTGGAGTGTGCGTGCCTCGGACTGATCCCTCTGTACTCTGTGTGAGGCATATTCTCAGCAGGCATGAAAAAGAATTCCTGAGCATCCATAAAACAGATCTTGCAGCACGGTAACACCATGGTGAAGTAGAAACAGATAACTCTCTTTTGTGTAATATTTTCTACTTCTCTGGATTTTTTTGCACTGTAATATCCGAACAATACAGAATTCTTCCGAAGTGAAAATGGCAGCAAGTGGATGTGGGCACAGTGCCAGCAGACTCTAGCTCTGCAAGTGCTCCTCAGCTGTATGAGCAACCCCACCCCTGAGCTCCGGAGGCTGTGCTGGAACAAGCTGGACGAGCCTGTGAGACATACAGTTTCGGTGTCAAGTTTGGAAAAGTACACAGAGAAAAAGTGTGTTATCTGGAATACAGTGACGACAATTTGAGAGACGGGGAAAGAGAAAAGAAAAACGAGAGAGTGAAAAAGCAGGGATGACAAAAAGAGCCAAACAAAAGAAAGCAAGTAAGAAACGGCAGGAGAGAGAAAAGAGGAAGGAAAAGAGAACAGCTAGCCCTGGGTGAGCCCAAAGCTATTTGGTAATATCGTTGGTGCTGACTTGCGATCAGAGCTCTAACTGGTTTATCTGTTCACACAGAACCTCTGGGTGAAAGTTATCGCACATCTGAGACAATCCTCTTGATTGTAGCGTTTAGGAAAAACACAGAACTGCATCAGAGCAACAAAACACTGCAGCTGGAGCTACAGACCAGGAGATGATCGTAAAACAAAGAGAAAGCTTTTAGGAAGATAAGATTCTTAGGCTTTTTTATTTTCTTGATATTTCAGTCAATCAAGAACTATTCATTGTGACTTCTGATGGTAGCAAAGGCTCTTAAAACCCCTTCGGAAGATGTTCCTTTTGGAGATGACTATCTTCATCCACAAAGACTTTTCAGGCAAAAAAAGCCAACTCTGAGAGACGCACACTAAACAGACAAACCATGGCAGAGATCTGAGGTCAAGCCTGACCTGCTTCTTCTGCGAATTGAGGTTTCCACAGGGAAATGTCCTGAAGCCATTACTTCCTGTCAGTTTGTCCTACTGTCTTTTCAAACAGCTACACAACCTGACCTTAAGACAGACTGCATGGGGCGGCTAGTCGATTGCCTACCTCAAACGACCCTATTTCTGGCAGCTATATGACAGTGCAAATAACAATCAAGTCCTGGCCTCATTGCCTGGGCTCCGAGGTCACTCTCCACAGTAAATCACAAGTGCATCTTTTTCACCAGCACCACGCTTAGAGAGCTGGAAAGGCTGGACAAGTCCCTTAAGCAGCACTAATGCGCTGCGACAGCTGAGCCGAGCAGCAGGTAGCTCGAGCAAATGTCATTCGCACTGCGAGGCTTGAGTGGTGTGGTGGGAGAGGACTGCGGAAATGCAAAGATTTATTGCACGACTGGGGAAAAAAAATGGAAACAGACTGGAATCACAAAGATCAGGCTGGGAGGCTCAGCCCCTGTAGCTCTCAGTGAAATGTTCCCCTTCGACCAACAACAGTTCGAAGTTAGGTAATTCCACCATAACTGACCTCACATTCAGCACTCTGAGCAAAGAAGTGTGCAATGAGAATTTTAATTTTCACGCTTTGTCTTGTGCACGAAACGTGTTGACAGAAAAATATTCATCTCACAGCGTCAATCACCACGTTACTGCCCAGCTACACTTTCTGCAGTTCAATTAGAGGCAGCACCCTTTCTTAAAGTAAAGGTTAAAGAATAAGAGAACCACTAGTTTCTGGCTTCTAGGCACAGCACTTTTAATAGATTTTCATGTTCTTAATTTCTATTTTGGATTCAACAAACTACTTTAAAAACAAGTTTTGGGAATTCGTTTATATACAAATCCATAATAAAATGAATTGTAATCCGAACATAAATTACAACTGCAAGACTGATCAGCTGATTAAAACTACTATGCAAAATATCTTGTACAGGCATCACCAATTCTCAGTATTGCCTCTGTATCCAACCCGAACAACTCGTTTGGTGTTACTTTTATGAGCCAAAGTCCCAGCTTACTGACATCACAATTATTCCGATCACCCAGAATTTCTTTTTGAACTGCAAACTTTCTGAAATATATTATAGTCACTGATGTACAAGTTAAAAAGTGACTGGTGAGGAAAAGCAGCTAAAATGGCCAAAATTAAATTTCTTGGAATTCTTCCCAAAACCACAAATAACTTTAAAATAAAGAAATGTGCTCTCAGTTGTCATCTTTATTTAAAATCAAAAGTCAACATCTCTGGCATTCATGGTGTCTGTTTGTTGTACTTTGGAAAGACGGTTAACGTGGTCAGAAGAATTTAATGTTGTCTGGGAGCCATTAGACTGCCAAACGATTAATCTTCCACTGCAGTACACAAGCTGTAAGTGAAACTTCCTCTTCACACGGATTTGTGAAGCTCGAAAAACATATCAGCTGAAAATGAGGATGAAAAAAGCTCACCGTTTTAGTGGTGTATATATTTAGTGGGGTAAAACTGAATTGGTCCCCACTGTAGCACAACTAAGGCAGCTGTCCCAGGCCATGACCTACCATACAGACCAGTGAGAAAAAAAGTTCACTAGCTCAGATCTCGATACTCCAGATTTGCATTTTTCAACTAGACTCTTAGCTCTTCTTGCAAATACTCTTTATGAAATGTGCAAACTGTTCCCTTTGGGATCTGAAAAATACTTTCATGCAAGACTATTCACATCACCCGCCATGTGAGTTTGGCACCCTGGTTCTGTTGCAATACTTTCAACACCCTGCCGCTGTTTTTCCTAATGCTATACACCTTACCTTTGGGGAACGGAAGACGGCACACAGACTGGATAAACCATGAGGAATTTTGAGTGGGGACCGGCGTCAGCCGTGAAGGAACATGTAAAGGTTAATTCCGCACTGAAAATTGTTAAGAAGAAACTGCTCTGGCAGTTGATCGCTCACACCTGCTGTGGGCTTAACAGCTGAAATATTGTTTCTTCCTTCTGCTTTCCAGCGTTGAACTGTCCTTTACTTGCTCCTAAATAAGCAGATAGTCTTTTTGAGGTCTCCCTGGCTGCGGCTCGCGCTCATACCGAGAGACCAGTACCGATATCCGGAGACACTACCCTGAGCCCAGCTGCCTCTCGTCCTGTCCTGCAGCTGTCTCTCTCCCTGCTTCGCTTCTCGGGAAGGTTCTGTGTGAAACGGTGGCGAATAACCCAGAGGAGCTGCCCTCTCCCCCAGTTCCTGTCAGCCCCGCGCTTGGTCGGGTCCGCACTGTCTTTCGAAGTCACGGACCACTGGTCTGCCTGTAACCCAGCCCACTGTCACCAGTGCCAGGCTCCTAGCTGGCACCTACTGGTGTGGCTCCCATGGACTGTATTGCCCGCGGGCAAGTGGGGGGCATCTGAGCAATCTGATGGAAGGCAGAGGAGAAGGGATGAGGGATCCCTCATATTTTTATCCAACACTTCGGATTTCTTTTCACCTCGATCTTTCAGCTAGCCCAGGGATGTCCAACCCCAGTGTGTCTGCGGGTTTTCAATCCAACATACATCATACGATAAACCAGCAGCTTAGTGGCTGAACTGGACCTATTGATCAGCTTCGCCCAGCTCTTCGGATGCTGCACCCCCCTCCCAAACCAGCCATTAAGACTTTAGCCAGGGTGTTAAAGTCCTTAGTACATACTAAAGCTATATTTCTATTTATTTTCATGAACAATCAAAAAACGAATTGAATATTCGAAAAAAATTATTAGTGTAAACAATCACAATAAATGAAACATTTGTGGTGAAACTCAATTTGTTTTATTTGCCATCAAAACCTTTTTAAATTAAATCGGACTTTTCAAAATTGCATGTAAACAAAAGAGCAACATTCTAATAACGGGTCAATTTAAGAGCAATTAAAAGATTTAATGCTGGAAACCCCCCCATTCCAGTCAGTGTGTGTAACTGCAGTTGCACTGATGGGGATTATTTAAATGGCATGCAGTCGTCGCAGAAAAAAAAAGCAAGCAACGAGATTCCAGGTTATTTTGCTTTTAAAACCGAAGACAAACACTATTGCTCAAGAACTGAAGGAAGGTGCCAGAGCCAACTAAAAGGTTAATGCTGTCCAGCTCTTTAATTTAAATTGAATTCTTTGCTGGGGCGCAGCAGAAGCAGCCTGCAATTGCCAACTCTGAGCTAATCCCTGCACCGTGAGCTCCTGTGGTGAATTCCGAAAACGCGACTGAAAGAAACTGCTGCCTTCATTTCGGCAGCGAGCACGTGCACAGCGATGCAACAGATTACGAAAAATGACAGATTACAGAACGAGCACAAAAGGCATTATAACAGGTAATATTGGATGTTTTCTTATTTGCACTCAAACTCTTCACAAAAACCCTGCAATCAGTTAGGCAGTTCACGTCAAGAGTGTATTCACATGCTCCCAAGAGAGAGAAAAGAACCTTCTGTGTTCTGTAGCCGCAGAATAAGAGCAAAGCCACTCAGGAGGTACAGCATTCCCCAGGCCAGATGGACAGGAGCTAACCATGGTTACTTTTCAGGTTACAACTTTTCCTTCGGTGTTGGACGCATCGCTGCATTTTAAACCCGCTCTCGTTCATAACGCAAAAATACGTTTTACAGTATCACAGCTCCAGTATGACCAGACTGCCGCTGCATCCAGAAGGATCACAATCCCTTGCAGTCTTGAGATATGGGCAACACTGACCACAGCCGCACCGACAAAATCATTTTGATTTATGCATGAAATTATATTCCCCAGTTGCCACAACTACATATCATCCAGTTTTGCATAATCTCAAATTCCCTCCGTTAAAGACTCATGGGAGACTGGAATGCATAAGCCTTTTGGGAATAAAAAAAAAACGGCACAGCTATTGAAAAAACAATTGTTCTTTCAGGAAAATATTGTACACGCCGAAAATGGTCACTGATGCCAGGAAGTGACATTCGCCACTCGCCATTCACATTGTGTACAAATATGGCCCTGAAATGCCTTCAGTGGAATCTCTGAAAAGCAAGCGTGTTATTGTTTCTCCGAATATGTACTGTAATTCAGCTCCAATGAAATGCCACAATCATCAGAACCACAGCTCCGGAGGTCTGGCACACTGCTGCAGGGCTTAGAATGGAGACACTGCACAGGCTATCTCCCAGTGATCCAGACAAGGAAAAAAAAACTGGCTAGAGAAGAAGGGCCTAATTTACTACTACAACAATGGAAAGAGAAGATTGGCTGGAAAGTTCTGGCAAACCGAACGGAGCTCCAGCCATTTGAATGATTGTATCTTTAAAGCTACAGATGACAGGAGCTCAATCCAATGACTATATATACAAACAAAGCAAACTGTTGTGTCTGTGGCAAAGTCTTATTAAGGTACTGAACCTGCTTGGCACAGGAGCTTCACATCTGTTGTTTCTTCTCTTCACGTTTTCCCCAAAGCACGTCAGGGAATATTGTCACAACTACTGCCGGATATCAGGAGCAAAGGCTAATGCTCCACACCCAGCGGCTGTCCTTGCTTAAAGAGCCAGGAAATCAAGTACAGGAAACGTGCACCACAGGTCACTCCTGACTCTCTGTTTCTTTGCACTGAACACGTCCTGACGGTTATTAATTAATGAAGCCCAGGGCACCTGCAACAGCGCTGCAGGGGTGTCCCCTGGGGGACTGTGGTCAAAAGCCCCGAAATGAGGCGCTAGACACAAGAGCAGCACCTGTGCTTGGAGGCAGCAGGCAGCCAGTAGCCTCAAGGACATCTTCCGCAGCAGGGAGACTAGTCCACATTGTGAGGTCAGGATTGTTCAGGGCGTTCAAGATGACTGGAGTCCAAGGAGGTTAAGTCTAAAGCTGTGTTTATTACAAGCCTGTTACTTGCTCTTTCAAGTGTTCAACACCCAGTTAACTCACCCATGAAGATCTTTGGCCTTCCTGGCGTTTTTCACTATTTAATGCATACTCTAAGCTCTAATCACAGCAGTTTGAACCCGATCAATATAGAGTGCTGATGTCAAATATGAAAGTGACAGAGAAGGTCAATTCCACCGCAGTCACTGTACTTAACCGTGAATGGCAAAACTGCTATTTTAAAGGCTGAACAAGCATGAAGAGATTTAAGCAATTTCATTTTGGATTTGTGTTGTCTTCCGAAACATAAATGTGACAGTTCTGTACTTGTCAATTTTAAGCATTTTAAGCATTGTTTTAATATTAAGTGCAGTAACTAAACTGGTTACTTGACACGTGTGCTGTCAATCCGAAGGAGAGCAGCGGCTCTGTGACTAAGGATCTGCGCCTGTGGGTGGAAGGTTGCTGGTTCAAATCCCATGGCCGGCAGAGGAATCCTACTCCTGAGCAAGGCCCTTAACCCCAACTGCTCCAGGGGCGCTGTACAATGGCTGACCCTGCGCTCTGCTTCTCTCTCTCTTTGTGTCTGTGTCTCTCATGGAGAGCAAGCTGGGGTATGCGAAAAGACGAATTCATAAATTGTATACGGCTAACTGAGAACCTGAATTGGAATCAGGTTCTGAAAAAGGGATCGGAAGACACTTCCTCCGATCCCTGCTTGCTCCTAGAACTGTCCGTGTGACTACAGGAGTGAGTGATGCTGTGATCCCTCCCTATCCTCATATCAAATCTCTCAAGTTCAGAGTTATCAGCTCTGCTGAGCTCCTCTACATTTAAATCCTTCATGAGGCCTTAAAATCTAAAAACCATGTACAATGTACTTGCGTATTCACACAGCTCCTGCTGTTGTTAAAAGGCTGTGAAGATTTCCCGATTTTGCATTCCACAATGTGTGCTTCTGTTAAGTGTCAATCGCTAATTTGTTTAATCAGTTAAGCAGTAAACGGTTTCCCCGGAAAATGTGGAAAATCCCTTGTGACAATGCACAAACATAGAGCATCTGGTTGGAGTTCTCTGCACTGAACAGTTTGATTTGCTCTTTCACAGCGCATCAGTGGAGGTAAAGAAATGTGTAGTACTGTACAGACAGATACCTCCTTAGCAATAAAAGAATACAACTTAAATAATCAGACTTGCGGTCCTGTACAACTGATCAGATGGATCATCTTGCTTTTACATGTACTACTCTTGGAGAGACATGTTAACACCTTACAGCTGCATCTTCCAGTTCTCAATCCAGCTGAACTGGCTCATCAGACCCTTAAACCAAACTGTGTGCTTCTGATTTCACAACGGTTTCAGTTCTTAAATAGCAGGACCAGGCTAGAGGGTTGCATGCAGCCTGTGCCAGCTGTTGGTTTTCAGCTCTCCTCTCACTGAGGTCCACTGAAATGTGTGAGGTCCACACACATTGAAATCTACCTCTACCCTACATGTCAAAAAGCTCACTCCCCATAATTTCTATCCTTTTATTTCATTCTGTTGATGCATGTTTTTGCACATCTGGTGTTGTTTTGCACATTACCTGTTACCTTTTTGTTGTTTTGCACACTGCCTGTTGTCTCAGTCTTTCTTTTATTTTACAATTGTATTGTTGTTTTTTTGTACTACTTATCGTCTGAGAGCTAGCTAAATAGCACTTCGTTATACCATATACCTGTATATGAGTATAATGACAATAAACTTGAACTTGTTTTGGGCCAGTCTGGCACTGTGAATGCCTTTTACAGCAGTGTTGGACAGCATCACTCCCATCTGCATCTGCACATCTACAATTAGAGCTGTTTAAAATGTTATAGGGGACAAACAATTTAACACCCAATTACAGCAGAGTTCACTTTGCTACATTTCTTTCAAATGATACAAAACAGGCAGCTGTCTGTGGCATTACGTCCAGAGTGCAGAAAACCGATAATCACCTAACACCCCTGTGGCTGCTGTCTGCTATCATCCACTCCCACAGCGAACAGAAGTCCATCTAGTAATGTTTCAGGCAACAACTGAATAAGTGATTTTCTGAAATTCAGAAACCGGAACCAGGGTCATACTAATTTCAAATCCCGTTCAACATTTTAAGAGCTGAAGGCTACAGCTAAAAATATGCCCTAAGTGGACAACTGAATTCAATCTGCCTGTGTTGATCTCAGCTGAGGCAAAAAACCTGGAAGAGACAGACTGGGACTGGACACCACTGCCCTACAGCTGGGGAAGTCAACATTGACTTTGAACTTTGCAGTATTGATCCTTAAATAACCCAGATGTGGATCACCACTAATTTATAATTAGTTCAAACAGATTTGCAAAGCAATGGAAGGGAGGGGCCAAAGCCAACTACTTTTGCCTAACAGTAACAACCAGCCTTCTAACGAATCCTTTGGCAGAATGTGGAACATTATTCGATGGATGAATCTGATACTCAAGTAAAAAGGGAGCCAGTGAATTTATGCCAAGATGCAAGTTTCTTTACTTGCACAAAACCAAGCATACACAGCTTCCAGAAACACACAAGTTCTTCAACGCCACCTATGATCAAACTCAAAGACTGAACTGACCAATACAGAAAATAAGTCTGACAGATAAAAAAGGGAACACTGTTGAAACTAGTATCTGAAAGAGTTCAGAAGTAAAAAAAAAAAAAATGACGGTGTCAAGAGAGCAAATACATTTCATTGTGAGGGTTCTGCAGTTCCCAATTGCTTTGTCCAGTGCAGAGTCACAGGGGTGCCGAAGCCTATCCCACACACCCACGGGGGGGTGTGGATTAAAAAAAAACAAAATTAGATCAGGTCCGGCGAGTGAGGGTCAATAAAAGCAGACCTGCACATCACTAACGCCTACTCATTCCTGAGTCTCTGTGGTCATTTAAAATCCCAGGATGTTTCTCGAAAAGAGTAGGGGTGTAACCCCGGCGCCCTGGGTAAATTTCCCTCTGGCCTTTACCAATCCCAATAATCCCCATCTCTGAACTAGCTTCATTACTTTGCTCTCCTCCCCACGGATAGCTGTGGGGAGTGTTCTGGCGCACTATGGCTGCCAGCGCATCATCCAGGTGGGGCCGCACACTGGTAGTGGTGGAGGGGATCCTCATTACCTGTAAAGCCCTTTGAGTGGAGTATCCAGAAAAGCGCTATATAAGTGTAGCAATTATTATTATTAAAACAACCTCACCTTGACACTATCCAATTCAGCCAGAGCCTGGCCTGGACAGCACAGGGCGCAAAGCAGGGGGAGCACTGGACAGTACTACAATCACAAGGCACACAGACGCTCCCACCAGGGCAGCTTCCCAGAAGTCAATTAACTTACATGCAGACTCCACACAGACAGCACCCCAAGAACTGAACCCAAGGCCCCAGCACTGCCAGACAGCAACCACTGTGCTGCCATGTTGCCCACATTTATTACAGAGAGGCTAAACTCTAAAGGACATCGGCGATTCTGCACAGTCGCATGGGTTTTGTAAAATGATAGTGCAGTTTTTCCACAGAAAAGTAACAAGAAATATTGTACGTAGGAAGGAAAATGGGTCAAAATGAGTTAAAGGGTTTAAAAATAAAACTTTGTTGTTCATAATGCATAACTCAGAAAGCAAGTAAGGCACACAATTTGCTCGTTTGCAGTAACAAGCTTTAACTATATGCTCTAACACATAATCACAGCAGCAAAGGACTGATGGTGAGTCCAGATACAGGTATGTATATGATATGTCGAGCATGCCTGATAGTTTCTAAAGACTAAAGGAAAAATGAGCCTCTTGGGCGCAGTCTACAAGACTGATGGCGGAACAGAGAGAGACCAGCGCTCTCTGCTCTCTCCGTAATGACACCCTGAGAGATGGAGACGAGCCCAGTTTACAGATTCTGCAGGATAACAAATGCGCAGAGGTAAGAGAAACAGTGAAAACAAATGCAGAGAGTGAAAAATGAAGCACCACGCCGTCGCCCGAGAGTGCTGTACTGAGCAATGAGGAGAGGAGGCTGTCTGTCACTCTCTTCGCCGAGGAGCACTGAGCGCAGTGCGGCAGCGACAGTCTCATCAGTGAAAGAGCAGCACGCGCAAGCCTTCTCCTGTATTGATGACCAGCTTCACCTGCAGATCTGCGATGAGCTCTCCCTCAACAAGTGAGTTGCAACTGGGACAAACACGGCCTCAAAAGCATCCAGATGTCTGAATATTTACCGCTTTGCAATAAACACAAAAAATGCTGGTGGTGGGCTAGATGGAGAGCCGGGGTCTAGCCTTTGAGGAGCGGAGAATCTAATCACTCAGCCTGCCAGTGCTCTGTGTGGACCCGAGCGGTCTGAAGTGCTGGTGAACTGGACTCTCTGACACGGGCAGGAGCCCCGTGAGCTCTGCCGAGCTTTCAGAAAGAGAGGCACGTCACCCCCAGTGTACCCAGTGCTTCCTGGGACAGGCTCCGGGCCAGCATGACCCTGACTGGAATGAGGATGGATTGATTGAAAGTAAAAGAAAGCAAGCTGTGGGGTTGGGCTGAGGCTGTTGTGGAGGAAGTGTGGGTTATTGTAATCTAATAATCCCCATCTATGATTTGGCTTTATTACTCTGCTCTCCTCCCCACTGGTAGCTGGTGTGTGGGGAGTGTTCTGGCGCACTATGGCTGCCGTCGCATCATCCAGGTGGATGCTGCACATTGGTGGTGGTGGAGGGGAGTCCCCATTACCTGTAAAGCGCTTTGAGTGGAGTGTCCAGAAAAAGTGCTATATAAGTGTAAGCAATTATCATTATTGGAAGTGACGTGGTGATGATGCGTTGCAATAAATGTGAGGAACTCCAGCTGAGCACTGCGCTGGTGTGGTGGAGACTTCACTCAGAGAAGGAGACAGGGAAGGGTGCACCCAGTCCAATTCAGAAAGTTGCCTAAAATCTCACTTCTTACAGACCATTATCGCTACTACCACTTCTTCCTGTGGCTGTCCCACCTTCATTCAAGGTGATTGTAAAATGCTTGCAGTAAACACCACACTTCACAGATAGAGAAAAACAGGGAAAAACACAACTGTCAATACTCAAGAAATGGCAAACAATTAACTCTGGCTCACATATTCACACATTCAATTAAAAGAAATCCAAAATCAATTGTTTTTACTGCTTCTTCTTATCTTGACTAAATCTGGAATGCCGTTTCACTGCGTTTCTGATTTCCACACAGCAGATCAATGGCGTTTCAGCATTTATCATCTGTTCAGCTATGTCTCACCTTTCATTCATTACTGAACTGAGCCTCCCCTGGGATATTTATCACTGTGTTCCTATCATTTCTTCCCCCCCACCAATAGCTTAAATGGCCTCTCTGGACATTGTTCTTTTCAATACAAAATGGCAACTTAAAAAGCCTAACATCTCCAAGTTCTGAGGAGGGCTCTGAATAGCTTAGCTAAGCTAATAAAAGTAAGAACTGGGGACACAGGCTGCCCAGATATAGCTAATTCAAGGCTAGACTGCATTAGTAACAGACTCTGACCTGGTTTTCATCCAGTGGTGAACTTTTAATTGAGCACTACTGGTTCAGGCTGGGTAGATTCAGTAAGAGCTTCCTGAACTTTCTACAGAAGAGTGAGGGCCGAGACAGGCTGGGCAGACACTACTCCTCCAATCAGTGCTGACTCTGCTGCAGGACAAGAAGCAGATGCACTGTGTCCAGTGAGGAATGTGTGGGTGTCTGAAATACAAGCCGAAGGTGCTGTTCTCACTCGCTGATGACCCAGCTTTTTTATCCATTTTGGACTGTGAGGATTTAAAGCTTCTGGCTTATTTTTTTAATCTTATGCGGGCATGGTTTTTCATTTGTTAATGGACTGATGTTCACTTAAATGTACTTTGTATCGTGCGTCTCTTTACCTGCCTGCAAAGCAAACCCCGTTTTGGACAAAGAAAGAAAGTATTTTCTCCCTGCAACCCGCCAAGATTTTGTGAAGGAAAACAGACCTGTATTAAGAATGCACTGTTCCTTTTAGCTGTTGGCTGAAGTTTATAGAGATAGAAAACAGACAAGCTCTAGCAACAATCTATACAATATTTCATTTAGTTTTAATATGATTCTTCTTTTCCCTCTGTAAAAATAGTGGGAGAATTGCCCACTGTACAGTGAAATTCACTGCATGTGCAGTTTTTCCCAGAAGGAAATTAGGCTCAGTCTCTTAATCCCTTAATTTGTCCAATGAACTTGGGAATCACTGATTGAACAGTTTCTAACTCTTTAGGAGTCCGTCTTTTTATAGAGCAGGAAAAAAAATGGATTTGGAAAAAGTACTGTATGCATAGTGCAAAAATAATCTATAAGAACCTAGGTTGATGTTTGGTCAGGACCTCATTCAGTCTTTTCTTCAAAAGAAGCCCGAGTTATCAGCTTCGACAGCAGCCGAAAATGCCATTAATTGCCCTGTAAATTATTGTTAAATCTCATTGGGATTTATTTGCATTTAGCTTCCAAAGTAAAAGTAAAGCAAATATCTGAAGGAAGATAAAAAGTTGGATTGTGTACCAATACCTCTTTTCACCTCTGGAAGAGTGAGGACAATGCAAAGCCTACAGTATAGTACCCTAGTATAAAGTAGCAAGTGTTTGCAGTGAAAAAAAATGAATCGCTTTTTGCAGTTTTCTGGTGATTGGAGCTTAAATTACAGACTGATGCCATTGCCTTCACTGCAGAGTAAAGCAACGCAAATGGAATTATTCTGCAGCAGCATGTCTTAATAGAAACATGCTGAATGTAAACCGAAATTGTACTGTCCCTTCGATAACTCAGTAAAACTATTAGTTGTAATATTTATTAATCACCGGCCTATTTTTGCACTGTCCCCCCCAAATTACCTTGCAGTTTTTGTCCTGCTGTATTCTTCTCTCTGTTGGCTGATTTTGCAGTTTTGATTACGTTATGTTATTACACTGTTATTGTGTTACTGTCTATTGTCTTATCTTCTGTTCTATTTATATACTGCACCTGAGTGCCTAATGAGAAACACTTTTCCCTATACTATGCACCTGTGTAAGTATAATGACAAAGTTGAAAGTTGAAACCACAGAGGTGAGCCCAGGAAAAGAAAACAGCTGTGGCTGACAAGGCCTGGTTTGTGGCTGAACTGCAGCAGCAGCAGAACTCTGGGCAAGCTTTACTTTTAAAAGAAAATGGATTTAGGCAACAGCAGCACAGTGGGGGAGCGCTGAGGCTCTGGGTTCAATTCTTGGGATGGAGTCTGTATGTTCTCCCCGTGTTCGCCTGGATTTTCTCCCACAGTCTAAAGACATAATTGGCTTCTAGGAAAATTGGCCCTGATGTGCTTGTCTGTGTTTGAGTCTGTGTGTGCCCTGCAATAGACTGGTATCCCATTCAGGGTGTACCCTGCCCTGTGCCCGTGGCACAATCTTATTAACGCTGCAATCTGCAAACACAATTCTTCTAAATTACTGGAGGTGCTACTGGCACACTTGTTCAAAGATGTTTCTATTAGACTTAAGCCCAGTATTGCTGTTTCTTTAATTTGTCTTAATTGCATTTGTATTTTCTATTGGTTATTATCAATGCAATTGACACAAACACTGGATTCACAAAGTTATGTCCTGGGTAGAAGGAAAGTCATACTAAATGCCAAAAAATAAAAAAAACAAAAACACTACATGACTGCATACATAAAAGTTATTGCCAAAGTCTTGTGTTGGCATATTGGACTCTGGGAAGCAGCAGGATTCAGGATTATTGTCACAATCTGGTTCTTTACCTCCTTCTGCAACAGTTGCAAACTGCTGACTGCAGGTTCTCCAGAACCAGCATTTCCAATGACGTCAAGCATCACAGTTGAATAGGTGGAGATTTTCCTAAAATAAAACACTTATTTGCCATAAACTCTTCTTTTTTTAATTGTACAATCTTAGCATGCCTAAAGGGGTTGGGCAGCCGGATGACCTTGAGTTTTTTCTCCTTACTAAGGAGTTTTTGGTTCCTCTCCTCCATTGTCTTCTAGTCTTTTCTGTATTCCTAACATGTACGATCACTTGCATTGTTAAGCACTTTGGGGCAACCTTGTTGTGAACAGCGCTACATAAAAATAAACTGAATTGAATTAACCCTCATGTAGTTACTTCTTTCCGATAATCAGGACCTCATTTGCCATATTTAATGATTCACATGGAGGTTACTCTCCAGAAACTCTCCCAGTGAGTCCACAGCTACCCCTTGAATGGAACTAGTATAGAACAGGTTTGGCTCAGATTGAACTTGTTTGCACTATTACAAGATAAGTCAAACAAAATGAAAAGCAACATCTTTAAACCTTCGTAACAGCAAGATGAGATTTCTTACATTTTTTTAACAATCTACAGTGTGACTTTTTCAAGCGACATTAATTAGCAAACTTCTTGGTTCTACATCCTCAAATTCAATGCTGTGTAGCCCTGTGGTGTTTCATTCTGTACCAGCGACCCCCACTACACCACAGATCAGGTGGGGTTGAGATTTATCATCTACAGGGACCTTCAGGAAGACCAGGGTCTTCTATCCATCCATTTTCTAATTGTTTTATCCAATTCAGGGTTGCTGAAGAATTAAAGCTTAATCTGGCAAGCAACAGGCACAAGGGTGAGATGCCAGTCCATCGCAGGGCACTGACACAGAACATGCGAACGTTAGTGCTCCAGCACAGCGAAGCAGCAACACTACCCACTGCGCCACCAATGCTGGCCCTCATAGGATCTTTCATAACCAAACACACCAAAAAAGTTATTGGTCCACCAGTAACACACACAGGAGGTCTCCCGTCCCAGTACTGGGCAGGACCAGCTTTTCTGAGCTTCTGAAAACTGATAAGCTCAGGCTACAAAGTGAAAAGAGGTTTATAGGTAACAACGCTAGAACACCTCCCAAAAGTTTCTGAAGCACAATGAAATGGAAGATTGAAATGTTGTAAATTACTAGTTGACTTCAGCTGAATCAGTCACAGAATTAAGAGCTAAGCTTGTAAAACACTCGATAGAGGTCTCACAGACTAGGGCAGGAAAGCCAATGTCTATTAAAATGTTCGCTCACAATTGATTAGGCAGTCTCTATTTTTTTTTTTTATAGGCAGCATTCCTTATAATCATTTCCTGCTGGATCCACTTCAGAGAGCCCTATTTGCATTCAGGGAGCAGGAATTCTCAGCAGTTCTCCCTTATAGGTGTAACAGTAATAACCACAGGCACTCAAATCCTGCTTTATTTTATAAAGCATGCTCTCATACAAAATAAAAGCTTCGTGTGGGCTTCAGCATTTAACATCAATTCACACTGGTGATCTTGTGGGTGGGGAAACTTTGTGGTGGGAAAAGTACAACATGTCTGTAAAACCAATTTTAAAACTCCACTTCTGTGAAGAAAAAAAGAGGTCAACGGTGCCAAATCCCATCATCCAAGACGCAATTAAACGGAAACTGACAACTATCACAATTTAGACAATATCACACCATGTTACCGAAAGGACACAAAGCCAGTGCCCCTGCAGGACCACAACGCAGCAGGTTTGACATTGAGCTCAATTACACAATAATAAGCACAGAATAACACAGAGAAGAAAGTAGGACCCTGGAGGACTGGAAACAGTCTATAAAATGTCGACGTACTCGAGTGAGAAGTTGTTCAGTCTTCTACAGGCATGGATCTGATCACGTTGTAATAGTCCAGTAACCATGTTCAAGATCGAGTCCTCATTGCTGCACATTTTTTCACGGCTCACCTGCCCACGGGCGTCGACTGCAGGACCGGGCGGCAGTGGAGAGCCAGAGCAGAAATCTTTAGACTAATGGCCCACAAAGGATTAAATGACAAAGCTGCATTGAGCAGTTTGATTGGGGATTAAATGCAAAGGCGATGTTGATGAGCTCCACGGTCCAGTTAATGTGCGTTCAAGCCCGGGTTGTGTAGCGAGCGGACTGAGACGAGGACTCCAGGAGTGGCTCTCACTGCTGTCAGTAGGAGGGTTGGGACAAGAGGACCAGGGTTTTACTGGCTTCTGGGTGAAACAGCGCCCCCTTTGACTCCATGGGTACCTACAGGCAGCAATCACGACTCCAAATTGAGCGGGCACATGATTAAAAATAACTGGTAATTCTATGTCCAAAAAGTGAAATGTCTGGAAATAAGAATAGAGGAGGGGGGATTCACTGAGCACAAACAGACAGCACAACTTATTGGGACCTATAAACCCGAAAACCAATCTTGAAAAAAAGTAGGGTTGTTACACCTGGTGTCCTGGACAAATTTCCCTCTGGCCTTTACCAGTCATGGCTTCCTAATAATCCCCATCTCTGAACTGGCTTCATCCCTCTGCTCTCACTCCCCACTGATAGCTGGTGTGTGGTGAGTGTACTGGTGCACTCTGGCTGCCATCACATCATCCAAGTGGGGCTGCACACTGGTGGTGTTGGAAGGGAGTCTCCATTACCTGTAAAGCGCTTGAGTGGATTGTCCAGAAGTGTGAGGAATTATTATAGACAGCCGCATTCACCAGCTGTTCAAAGATACGTTACAAGTAAAAAAACTAAGCAGCTTTTTGCTTCATTTTTTTTGGAAAAGAACACCGACAAACAAATTTCTAACCACAAAATTCAGATGGCACAGGGGAAAAAACCCCGACAGAGACGGTCGGTGTTTTCAGTCTTGGTGTCTCGGGAGGCGCTGCCAACAGCTCCGGGGGAGTTTCATGAGAACTTAGTATTTGCGTCTTGAACAGGTCCTGCAGCTCAATTCCAAGGAAAGGGCGGAAAGGAAGGCTAATGTCAGACAAGAGGTTAAGAGTTACTAAGAGCAGAACATTTCCCAGATAAAGGGTATTAGCCTCCTCGGGCCTTAGTGACGACACAAAATGCAGAGAGAACATTAGTGTTTGAAACAAGGCTCGGGAGGCACTGAAAAAGGTCAGGAGACATTATTGCTCATGGCCAACGCAAGCCATAATTCTCCTCTGTGCACTCTTAAGAGCTACACAGGCATTTTGGTGTCTTTTTTTTTTTTTACAAAATCAAACAGAACAATAATGTTTGTGAGAGATGGCGGCTCTCACAAACTACAAGGCTTTAAATCGATCACAGCAGTTTGAGGAATGCTGTACCCATGCTCTCCGAGCCTCAGGGAGGAGCATGCCTGCCGTCAAACGTGCTCAGCAAAACCATCTCCGAAATGGAGATGTTTGTGATTACGGAGGTTCACACATCACGCTGTCTAGCGTCTCACTTACAAAACGCTTTCCAGATCATTTTGTCTCATGGAGTGAAGCACTTCCGTTAACAAGAAAATGCTCTCTCCCAGAACACTTTACCATGAGTTTCTATAATTGCTGCAGCTTATCACATCTCCCTTTGGTTTACTGGTGATTCAAAACTGACAGGCTCACACATCAGGGAAGCAGATATTTGATCCATGTCATAGTTTTACTCATTGCATGCTCCTTTAGGGACTGCGCTGGTAAAAGACCGACTGAAACTATTTAATGCCTGCATGTCTTTGTGAAAATGCAGTAACAAAAAGGTGTTGGTTTATATGCAGAGCCAGCAGCAGGTAAGATCAGAAAAAGATCAAAAACTGCTTCGCATCAGGCATCTTATCCTCCTCTGTACAGCAGATGGAATGTATTAATCGTGCCAAGGCAAACGCGAGTGAGAGCATCTTAAAAACTGAGAAATTTGACCTATCAAATTTTTATTAAAAAAAGAGGAGCAATTATTTATGCCATTAATGAAGTACTTCAATTAGCCTCCGCAGGTGTATTTGCAGCAAGATGGTACCAAATACAAACAAGCACAGAAGAACCAGCAAGTTTCTATACTTGCCAGATGAAAAAAGGGACCGATACAGAGTGTCATTGATTGATTTGGAAAAAGTTTTGGGGCAAAACGAAAGCTCTTATCGATCTTTGAAGGTTTGACTGGAAACAAATTTGAAACTCCCAATTCATTCACCTGAATACATTTATTTGACTTTAAATGCAAGCCAACCCCCATTACCTTGCCCAGCTTTGAATAGTAAGAAAGACAGCAGTGAGGCATGACGTTATACCCGGTAAGCGTGATCTGTGCCAATGATCTCCAGATTTACAAAACTTTTTCTCTTCCCAATAAAAACCATTTCAAACCACCTGCATCTAACATTTAAATGTCAACTCAGGCAAGTTTATTTTGCATCTAGTCAACCTTTTCCAATCATCTTCAGCAATTAGGAATTCTACACTGGAAAGAAAGCAGAGAAATCGCCACCACTGCCCCCAGGGTAACAGCTCCTTTTCCATTCTTTGACAGAAATCAAACAAAAAACCAAACCAAAGAGGCTGGCGACGTTTAGGGAAGGATCTCACTTGTGAGACCAGTTTTGGAGGCCAGGAAAGAAAGTCAATACATCCTTAATGAAACTCCTGTTGTCAGATTCCCCTCCCTCCCTGCCAGTTCCAGTCAGGAATCCGTACCCACTGCTGAATAATGATGTGCTGGTGCTCTCCGGAGACACAGTATACTGTGTGCTTTCCGTTCTGCTAAAGGGGCTTTCTGAAGATAAACACTGCTGCATTCACAGTCTCCTCAGGGGGGGGTTCCTTTAGAAAGTGGCTTCCGTGCTGGAGAGCCTTGCCAATCGAGCACAAGCACTCTGGACACCCTGCGTCGCCACGATGAGCGCCCCTCATCTTATTCAGACACCCCGCCGGCCGGCGCGGGTCTGAATTGACAAGCCAGGTAGAACTCGAGGCTGCCTGAAGAAATCCAGCGTTTGGGAAGTCAGGAGTAAGCCGGCGTCGAGCCCGTGAGGATCTCACGATGAAATAAAATGCAAACTGCTCAGCACAAATGCAGCATCTTGTACTAATTAAGCCTACGGCGAGATCACAGAGGCTCCAGCACGCACGGTAATTGGCGTGCTTTTAGGCCTCGCATTTTAGCGAGAGACGTGCTCGTGCACGGCGCCGTGGCTCCTGCGCTCTGAACAGCGATCAGAACGAGAAGCCCTGACCTTCCCACCCAGCTCCGCCAGCGAAAGGGAAGTTTGAAGTTTTCAAGCACTGCATTTTTCAAGCGATTCGGAAAAGGGCGCACATGGCCGAGTATCCCGGCGTTCCAAGGCGAGGGCAGGACGGCCAGGCGGCAGGGGGAGCTACAAAAAAAAAAAGTCGAAGCAGTAATCCCCTGCACCGGATCTGCAGAAACAAAGCGCCTCCCTTTCACACCCAACAGCTCTGATGCACAACGTCTCTACTAAAAGCAGCTTTCGCACGTGTGTCGTGGCAAAATCCCTCTCGGAGACAAATCCGCGAGAGTGCACAGCGGTAATGTCAATCAGTCCTCAGACAGACACACTAATAGAGTAGCGCAGGAGAGCAGAGCCCCAGAGATGTGTCACTGTCACTAGAACGCCTTCAAACACAAGCCACAGAATCAAACCAGCAGCAAACAAAGGACAGCGTCTCGGCATTTAAACTTACAAAATCCTGGGGGAGAGCCCAACAGGTTTCCCTACTCCTGGCCCTGGAGACCCACAGACATGCTGGTCATCGTCGAAGCTGAACTCTTCATGGCCACAAATCCTCAAATGGACCAACAATTTGCTTGGTCGAAGCCTTGGAACTCAAAGGTCGGAGATTTCAAGTTACTTATGAAACACAGCAGTTAGAAGACATGCTCCCACGTTAAGAAACTTCCCGAGTTAAAATTAAACCGATAATGAGGCGCGTCAAGGGTTCAACTATTTAATCGCATAGTCAGATAGAACAAAGAGCAGCTAGGGTGGGGGTCCCCATGAGCAGATTAGGAACCCCTGACAGGGTGACCCGAGGTCTGCACACACAACACTTGTCAAAGTGCCAACGTTGGAAATACAGAGACACCCTGGAGACCCAGAGAGACACTCCAGATCTCCCTTTTCTCCTGAGTCAGAGCAAGAACCGGGTGATGAAGTATCGGACGCATCTCCAACACAATGAGCCCTGACACTTAGACCAGCTTAGATCTTTAAAAAAAATATAAGCTGCTTTCTTGTCAGCAGTATTATAGAAGAGCATATTCCAAGTACAAACCAAGTACCAAGTACAAAACTTCATTTTACCCACACACACTTCTTTAGAAACAATTTACCTGAAATTCAACATTTTTTTATTCTTTTCACCTCTGACCTAGATACTACAAACAGGTGTTTAATTGTAAATAGGGATACCAAAGGATGGTTTTCCTTAAGCTATTTTCAGATAGATGTTTTTGGGAAAAAGTTTGCGGTCTCTTTCAAGTTGCATACAGCTGTACATGCGACATCACCGCAGACTGCTGTTCAGCGAGCAGTTTCTAGTACCTGCCTCGCTTTTTTTTTATCCTACCCAGATCCTAACATGCATGCAAATCCAAGTGAGAGCTTGCTCCCGGCCTTTTCACAACAAGTGGCAAATGAACACTTGGCATCCTGCGAACTTAGTTTCAGCCTCTACTTACATGAATCCTGATATGAGATGAGATCACTTTATTGGCCATATACAATTTCTTGCATTAGGGATTTCTCTTTTTGCATACCCCAACTTGCTCTCCATGAGACACACAGACAGGGAGAGAAGCTTGGGGTCAAAGCGCAGGGTCAGCCATTTATACGGCGCCCCTGGAGCAGTTGGGGTTAAGGGCCTTGCTCAGGGGCCCACCGGAGTAGGATTCCTCTGCCGGCTGCGGGATACGAACTGGCAACCTTCCAGCCACAGGCACGGATCCTTAGCCACAGAGCCACCGGACCGCCCCCCAAATTCAACTGATATGAATTCAGTTTTAACTTTCTCACATCTGAGAGCAAAACAGACCTATGAAGTCTTGAGGTGGCTCTCCTTCATAAAGCCCAGTCATGCAGAGGACAGCAGCTCTAGCCTCCCCAGAGTTGTGCAGGCAAGAGCCTCCAGCGTTAGGACTGGAGATGGGTAGGATATTGCCAGCTTGCTATATAACAGTAGCCCCCAGAATGTCTGTTCCACTAAAGACTGCTGTTCCCGTTGGGGCACTGTGGCATTGGCTGTGCATTTCAGATCGTGACGGGTTGAGATCATGGGCATGTCTGAGCAGAGGCGTTCTCCTCTCATTTGCCCCTGTCTCTAGTTTAGAGGTTGCAAGAGCTGAAGCTGGTATAAATGGAGCAGATTTACAAAATGAGTACATTTAGTCAATTTCCAAACAAAAAGTAATTTCAAATATGGGGAGGGGGAAACGATGAGCTAAAGGCACAAAGCACAGAATCTAAGGTTCCAGAGAAGCAGACCTCACAACAACTGAAGCGCTGTGCCAACTGGGCAGTTCACTCTCTCTGTAATCCACCTGCTGCCCTGATCCCCGGGGCAGAGAGAGGGAAAGGCACTTCTCTTTCAGCTCACGGATCAGTATGAAAATGCCATTGATATCATGGAATGTCATATTTGAAGTTGTGCAGTGCATGGTAAGACCCCCGTGAAGAATACCGTGTACAGTTTTGGCCAACTGGAACCCAAAAGCTGGAATCAGAGAAGTGCATTTATAACGGAGAACAGAAGGCAAATCCTTTACACAATAGGTGGCGGGAGCGTGGAACAAGAAGCCCAGCCATGTTTTTGGAACTGATACCCTGGCTTCCTTCAAGAAAAGGAAAGATTCTTGGATAAATTAGCTGTTACCAACCTACACTGGCCCAGTGGCTGCTATTTTTAATCTTTCTTACACTTCTTGAGAAATACTGACGTCTGGAAAAGGAATCTGATTCACTAGGTGCGACAGATACTAGTTCTACTAGAGTTCTAGGATCTCCTGGCTGCTTCCCCAGGTAAACACTCTCTTCCTTAAATGACGTGTTTGATTAACTGGAAAAATAACTTCACGACAGAAAAGTCACAAAAATGTTTCATAGGTGATCTACACTCAATAAAGCCCGTCTTTCAACTGTCTGCTTTCAAACAATGTGCTGCTTAGCCAATAATTAAAATCAGAAGGTCTCCAGCTGAACTGAAAACGAGGAGGACCAGCAGTGCTCTGAGGAACTGAGTCCGTCACCTTTGTGGCACACAGTGGACTGCCTTGTCTTCTCTAGATGGTATTTTCCCTTGTCGCTCCAAAAACCCTGCACACCTCAGCCTAAACCACAGCCAGCAACACTGCACCTCAGCCCAGAGTCACTGGCCCCTCACACAAGGGAGAACGCTGCTGACAAGCAAAAGTGGAGATGGCGTTCCTTCCCTTGCCCTCCTAATCAGCACTTGGCTGAGGCACTTGTGGGGCTGTGAGCGGTGTAATACAACTTTGCCGCACGACAGCACAGCTGGGAAACCCCAAACTAGGTCTCGCGCAGCTGTGCGGCTATCAAGGTCTGCCAAATCCGGGAGAACAAATTTGTGAATGAGGGACATGTACACCAACCTTTTCACCTCTCTTTTGGTGTCTCCTGACAGAACGCTTTGAGAACAACTCAGCTCCTCTTGTAACAGGGGGTTCTCAACAGTTATAGAAAACCAGAAACGGTAGTTTTAAAAGGCATACCACGTTCTAAAAGGGCAGGCTTTCAACACGTAAAACAAACCCTTCCCTGACCTCAACAGTCACCTCAGTGAAGCTATCAGGTCTTGTTTCGCGCCCATGGGCGAGTTTGACATCGCAGGTGACAGGAGAAGAGGGCACGTACCTGGATTTCTTCGAACGCCTCGTCGATGGTGGTGACCTGGTGCTGCTCGTGGACGGCCGGCTCGTCGCAGAAGAAGCAGACCAGCGTCTTGTCACTGAGGCAGAAGAGCTTGACCTTCTCGTGGTCCTTGCAGGGGTATGAGTTCCTCTGGGCATTGAGGATGGCGTCGAGCGGGAAGGCGGAGTACCTCTCCACGATGTTGGAGAGCTTGAGGCTGGGGGACAGGAGCGGGTCGGCGAAGGTGCGGCGGCACTCCGGACAGTCCCGGGCTCCGTGGGGCTCCTGTCTGCTCCAATGCTCCGTGATGCACTTCCTGCAGAAGTAGTGCTCGCACCCGAAGCTGACGGGGTCTTGGTAAATACTCAGGCAGATGGAGCACAGAAGCTCGTCCTTCAGACTGCAAGCCATTTGCAAGCACACTTTTAAAGCTGAGGCATTTAAACGAAATCACTCCACTGTACGGCTGGGCACTGGGTCCGAGGTGCACGGTGCGGAGCCCCTAAATCCCCCGGGGAGTGTCGACTATGGCAACAGAGACGACACAATCGCGACGTGAATGGTTTTTGCGGGCACTTGCCGTCGCAGATGAAGTAAGTAAGAAAATAAAAACTTCACAAGGGTTAATTAATAAATCCTAAGAAAACGTGAAACAGAGCACTCCGCGGCGCACACGGTATCGCCCAACCTGGCACTGTGAACAGACGACAATCTGCAATCTTGTTTAGACAACAGATAGCAGTTGCACTACCTTTAAACACAAAGAGGAACTCCAGTCAAAGTCTGCTATTTAGACTTCTTCTGAAAGCCCATCTATAAAACGGCACCAAAGCTGTCACGATTTTTTTTTATCAGAGCTGTTTAACAACACTTCCTTTTATCTTCGCCTAACAATAAAACAATGCCCTTTCCTCGGATTACAAAAAAACCCCACGGCGCTCGGTGTCAGTACGGAAACTTTATGATCTACTTTAATAATGACGCGGGGTCGCTCGGCTGTGTAAGATCAGCAGCATCCCCGTTCAGAATTACAGTAATTTTCTTTAACTTATCCAGCGGAAGCACCTAATTACCGACTCCCACAGAGGTGCTTTCTCACTCGCTTCGCTGTTTTTTTTTATCCTCGCCGTGCCCGTATTTCGGTATGTCTCTGCAGACACAAGCTCGGGCTTCTCAGAAACTCTTATGTGTCCGTTACTTCACCTTAAAACCGGCGTCTTTTCCTCCAGATCCCCAATTCAAATCGCTAGTTGCAGATGGGCTCCTGCTCGGCTCTCCTGAACACCCACCTCCGGCAGCTATCTGGCGAGCTAACTCGTCTTCCTAAACAGACCCCGCAACCGTCCCTCTGCTAAACCTTGGGCTTCGTGCGCCGCTGAACGACTTCAGCTCCTCTTCGCCCAAACTTGCGGGATTACCGAGCCGGACACGGCGCCGCTGCCTTAGTTTTTCCGCTTTTTGTGAACTCTGGATCCGCAATATTTCCCCCCTCCTCTCTCCGCCTTTCCCGGTGTCCCTCCACCTCCGAAGCCCAGTTCCCAGTGTCTCCCTCAATCCAGGAAGGAACAGGAGCGGAGCGCTGGGATAAACCAATCCGTCACCTGCGCGCACCATGGGGGGTGGGGGGGGGATCTGTGGGGTTGCCTCCGAAAAACAGCCGAGTGTCGCGGCTACCTTTACACATGGGCGCTGTGGTTAGGTCTTGTTATTCATTTGTCCGGATTGTTTTATGTTTCCAGCGCCCCAGTCGCCGACAGGAGCGAAGTCGTGTGGCGGTGTCCCCCCGCCGCACGGCGGTGGATGCGCGCAGACTTCCTCATTGTTCTGTGCGGAGAGGGTCGGTGCTTCAGCTTATCCCTGTGAAGAACAGCTGATTGGTAAAGGTGACGGCAGTAATTAGTCTCGGCTGTAACGTTATCGCAGCACAGAGCACGTTGGTAGTTTTTGCCGATTTCCTGATGATACACAAAGTCTAGTTTTTCGAGCTTGCCTGTGTGTGTTGCTTTTCATGGAACAGCTCTCTCGGCTTGCACATTTTTCTCCTGGTTAGCAAGCCTAACCTGTAGGGTTATAAGTATGTATTTTGCATTAAAATAAAAAAAAGAACAAATGTTGAGTTTTTAAATGTTTACATAGCTATGGCACTAGGAAGTGTGAAACACTTGTAGGGTTTCTAGAGCTGCGTGAAAAGATCGTCACGCAAGAGATGCCTGTGGTTCATTTATCCAGTAAATGCGGACGGGCTGGTTATAAACTTGAGGCACACTAATGGTTTGCGCACTATGTCAGAAACTAGCACAAATTCCTCTTTTGAGAGATAAGATATTTTACTGTGCAGCCTTATCAAGAGGGTTCATGCTGCATTCTCCATTCAGGTCCTGGGACCTGATTGTTTTCTACTCTAAGGTTGGAGGCTTTGTGTTAGTGCTGTAGCACTGGACTGAACCTGAGTGAGCTCCGCATGTAGAAAAACCTACAATATCCAACCCTTTCACACCTCCCCAGTACACACACCTGCTGCCTTTGAGCCACTCCTGCCTCCTGGACTGTGGTATTACTCCACATGGCTGTAGCTCAAACCCTCAGATTCATCAGACCCTGCTGTCTGGACCTCATCAGGCAAGCTCCACACCCCTGCTCACTGTACTGCCAAGACCTGTGCAGTGTCTGACGAAGAGACTTGAGTCTTGGTAGCAGCCATCAAATCAAATCAAAGTTTATTTATCAAATGCACAACAATACAGCGTGCAGCAGTAGTTGCTGGCAATGAAATGTCTTTTCTCCGAGCTCACAAAAATCACAAATCTTGGTGCCACGTTTGCTCTGGCACAGTTGATCAGTTCTCTAATGAACTGGCACTCCCACTTCTGCAGAAAGAAATCTGCCAGTGCTTAGCATCTCATCTGGGTGTTTATATTCCCTCTATAAGAGCCAAAATTTGAGCTTTTAGAAATATTTTTCCTCTCTGGCATTTTGCGGTTGTATGTCTTCTCTTGTGTAATTGGTCTTGCCTGAATAGCCAAATCAAATGTTACAGCCACCTTCTGTAGATCTTATATCTTCTTTGACATCATTAGCCTGTACTTTGTAGTGTCTATGGAATGAAAATAAGTTGGATCACTGCTTAGGCATCTGACATCTGTTTGAGGAATTAGTGATCTGTGTTATTGATTAGCTGACATTTTAACTATTGATCATAGAGATAGGCTGTACAATTGTGTGAATGCAGTATATTTATTCATGTTTGTTATCTGTAAAAAATTAAATACCTTTTTTATTTTAAATGTAGTATATAATATCTTGAAAAAGTATTCAGATCCTTGTACAGTTTTCACATTTTGTTGCTTAAAAGCCTGCAGTCATGATATTTTGAAGTACGAAATAATATTTTTTATATTAACAGCATACTTTTCATGTTTAAAGCAAAACGAGTAAACAGATAATTAATGCGAAAGAAAAATGAAAAATTATAATTACAGAAACCCTTTGCTGTGGCAAAAGTAATTTAGGTACACAAAATTACTTTAACAAGTCACATAGTAATGAGTGGCCTCTGTATGCAATACAAGACGTTCATAAGATTAAATATGCTTATTTCAGTAAGGTTCCTCTTTCAGGTACTGTAGTTAATTTTAGGCAAAGATTTTCTTATGAAGATCAAGGAACTTTTAAAACAATACCGGCACAGAGTTGTATAAAGACACAGACTTTGTCTGACTCTGGGTCTCCTGTTTGTCCCCCAAACTTTTCTACATTCTGTGGGTGACAGGGACATCTCTTGTTGCACCCCCAAAGCTCTGGAATTTTATTCCCAAGGAAATCATAGAGTTACCTTCCCTAAATGTATTTAAATCTAGACTCCAAAACTTTCTTTTCACAAAAGCTTTTGTTCAATGACTGTCTCCAATCTCTAATGATCATGCATCTTCTGCTGCACTTCTTACAGCTTGTGTTTCTTATATGAACGTATTTTTTACTGTACTTTACTAGCCTTATAACTTTTTTTCCTTTGTTTATGCTGCTTTTTTCTTTTTAACACATGCTGTAAAGCACTTTGAGATGCTTATTTTAAAGCTGGTATATTTTGTGATTTCCACAAAATGGGACATCTTTTGAAAGGGACCATGCTGAGGAACTGTACATTTGTACTTCATTATAATGTTTTATTTCGGATATGTTTATGCACCATCTATGCAGGAATACAAATCCTTTTATTTTCTGTGACACAGTCTGTTCACACCATCCTCTGAAATCTGGCCTCCAGCTGAGATTAGTCAGCGGCACTGCATGTCTTAGGTGTTGTTAAAATCAATTTTTTTTATTTTCATTCTTAGATTTTTGGATGTATATTAATCATGAAGCAGAAGCGTGCAAACAGGAGTCTTGCATCTTTCAGGTTCCTTTTTCATAAAACAGCAGCATCAGAAAAAGTAGCAACAAGGCTGATTGCCAGTGGATAAAACTGTATTTGAATCTCACTCCTGCAGGCTCCAGCAATCTCTTGTCTGGAAAGTGGCACACCCACAAGATATTCCTGTTTGTTTCTGCTCGTTTTGTGCAGAGCCATTGTGTGCAGTCAGAACTGTTTAAACAGGTTCAGCTTGAATGGAAATGACACACTAACCACCTGTGGGCTCTCACTGCAGAAAAAAAAAACTGCTCTGCTTCTGCATGTAAAGAACTGTACGTTTCTAAATCGAGCTTGGTCAAAATATTTTCAACAGCTAGATCCGCAGATCAGTGCAGACTTGTGTGTACATTACAGTGCAGCAGCTCTGGTTTTTTTGCTTCATCGCTCTTTTACTTTAAAGAGTCAAAAACACATTTCTGAGTGAAAGTCATTGAATCCTCTTTCCGAAGTGGTACAGCTTGGCCCAGCTCTTTCTGAGAGAACAGCTGCACAATACTACCCTCGCTCAGATCGCCAGGTATAGTTATGTACCTTAATAAATAAAGTTGTGCTCCTCAGGTAGAGCTCAGTAATTCTAATTGAATTTGTATAAAAGACTGAAGAGTATAACTAGAATAACAATCCAATGGTCTGCAGTACGTGTTACAATGAAAGGGACCTCTACAGTCTTGGTCCTGTATGACACAAGGTCATCTATGTGTTATTCTGATCTCTTTTTGTTAACAATCTTTAGTGACTGTTTTAATACATCTACAAAAGCTGAAGGACCGAGGATGGGTAACCATTGTTCTAGAAACAGCTCCTGTAGAGACCAGAGTGATAACAACCTTGAAAGGTATGGAACACATAATAAAAATAATTGCTTACACTTATATAGTGCTTATCTGGACAATCCTCTCAAAGCGCTTTACAGGTAATGGGGATCCCCCCATCCACCACCAGTGTGCAGCCCCACCTGGATGATGCGACAGCAGCCAAATTGTGCCAGTACGTTCACCACACACCTGCTATCAGTGGGGAGGAGAACAGAATGATGAAGCCAGTTCAGAAATTGGGATTATTAGGAGGCCATGATTAGTAAAGGCCAGGGGGGAAATTTGGCCAGGATGCTGGGGTAGTCTTTTCAAGAAACACCCTGGGATTTTAAAAGACAGCACAGAGAGTCAGGACTTCAGTTTATGTCTCATCTGAAGGATGGCGCCTTTTTACGGTATAGTGCCCCATCACTATACAGGGACATTAGGACCCACACAGACTGCAGGGTGAGCACCCCCTACTGGCCCCACTAAGACCTCTTCCAGCAGCAACCTTAGTTTTTCCCAGGAGGTCTCCCATCCAGGTACTGACCAGGCACTGACATAACCAAGAGGTTACTAAATAGTCCTGATAATGGCAGGATGTGCTATTTCTCCACTGGCTTTCACCATGGCATTGAAAGATATAATTAGCACACCAAAATGAGTAGTGGGAAGTGAATGCCCAATTCCTGGCACACAACTTCTTCCACTTACAGTTCATGGATTACATAACCTCCACACCCACAACAGAGTGCACAGACTGCTAGCTATCTAGCAGATAACATTAAATGGGCAAGAATGAAATGCAAATTCTTCTAAATCCAGACAAATTTCTGTCCTCAGAGGAAAAACAGTTACAAGGTTTACTGTAAATTGATGGCGAAACTATTCCCAACATGTCAGTGCTACCTGTCTTTTAAGATGGTACAAGACATGGTAAGACACAGTCCATGTGGGGGGCATCAGACAACAGGTAGAACATTTAATCCAATCAAGTTTCCTAAATCCGCGGTGGCTATCTCAGTGTCTTCCTTCCACCTTTCCTTCATAATTTAACTTATTCAGCCCTTAATTAAACCACCCGATTGATCTTTATTTTCTGCACCCAGGATTTAGTCTCAGAAATAATCACTTTCAGTTGCATAATTTCCCAGAAACATAGTGAGAAGAATTCTATTTAAAATTGTTGCTCCCCTACAGCTTTCTAAGCGCCTCTTTATCAATCAGTTACCGATGTGCAGACCCAGGTGGAAATGACATTAAGCATTGTTAGTGATTGAATTTACCCCTTCGGGTCCATACAGCAAATCACAGAAACAGAAAAATAAGTAAGAGGTAAGCTGAAACCCAGCATTTACCACATGTTTGATGCGAATTTCAAATCGTATTCTACTATTTAAGAACTGAAAGTCTTTAAAATACAAGAGAAAATAAGAGCTTGATGAGCCGAACTAAGTTCAGCTGTAATGAAAATCAGAAGACAAAAGGTCCACACCAAGAGCAGGAGAGGAAATCTGTCGTACAGAAGAGTATCTTGCTCGGTAAACCTAAGGTCTAGTGCTTTCAGTCTGGCTCCTGACTGTATGAAGTTGTTCTATCAGCAGCAGAGAAAATGAAAGCACTTGTCAGTGCATACATCTGAAAGTGTCTGGGAGCTCCAAGTTTCTTTAGTCGAGTGCTTACTGATGGAAACTGAATATTGTAACTGCCAGACTCATCTCTAAACACAGGAAATTAAGTGCTCCAAAATTTAAATGGATATTGACAATGCAGGAGTATTATTCTGAACGTGTCAGGAAGACTCAGTGCTGAGAACTGGAACAAACTAGATGACAAAGGAAGAGCTGGAAGATGTGAAGGCAGCCCTCTACAGTAGAGTGATTGTAAGGTAAGACCTCTACAGTAGAGCAAATGTAGGGCAAGGTCTCTACAGCAGAGTGATTGTAAGGTAAGATGTCTATGGTAGAGTGATTTCCAGTCTGACAGCTATAAGGGGTCAGAGGGCAAATCCACCAGAGCAAAGGAAGATCACAGTCAGAGGAGGGCAAAAACAGGAGAAGCATGACATGTTGGTGTCCCAGGCAAACCACGGAGAATGGCCAAGATGAGAAAGGGTGGAACAGGTTGAGATGTGTTGGCAGGACCTGTGGTTAATGGAACGAAGAAGGATCAGCATCCTCATCAGGTCCACATAAGATATTTTTCTATCATGGCAGAATCTGAACACCTGGGAAGAGGAGAACCACATACTGTATCTTACATACTGTAACCATACTGTATCTTCATGTTACTGTCCAGCTACACTGAGGTTTATCTTACAGGTGGCAAGGTATCAAGCATCAAGAAAAGCTGACAGACGTGGCGTTTGGGACAATTTAAAGTAGCTAGAGATTGGAAGATGCAGGGAGACCTTATTTTCCCACCCAAGCTTTGTACAGCTACCCTACATCCTGATATTAAGCTGTGGTCCATTTCAGCCCTCTTTGTCCTCTTGGTAGAGTTAGTGGTGTCATGGGAGGGTGAGGCCGATGATACACAGGGAAAGCAGCAGCTCCTGTATGCCGGCACAACAATGGAGACAGAGTAACACGAGTGGAGGAGGGATATCAGGGACTCTGTAACACAGCCGCAAGAGGAGCACAAAGCTCATTGAGCTGACCATAGTAAACTATAGAGAAGATTCCTGTGTTCAGTTAAGCATCTCTCCCAGTGCACTGCAGGCAGGTGTCATGCTGTTCCACCAAGGGGGCTTTACCTCCTTGAACACCAGAGGCAGCACTACACTTCATCACTGACACATTGAAAGGGGAACTGCAGTCCCAGTTTCTCTGACCAGTTATTAAATCTCAGTAACAAAACAAATTCATTGACGGTATAGAAAATATTGACAAATTTCAAATTAACTGCGAGATACTTCGTAAAAGTATTGTAAGTTGCTATGTTGTCACAAACCCTTGGTTTCTTCCATGGGCTCACAGGAGAGTTCCCACAAATTGCGATGTGATGTGGCCCTTCCCGCTCACTAGTCTCCATAATAATGGAATGTAATGTGATGTACAAGCGAATAAGTACAGGTTGTAATGGGAGCCGGTCCTGACTCCAGTGCAGTGCGTAGTTTAGGACCCTATGCAGACAGTATAATCCAGGAAGAGACTGGAGAAGGGCAACAGGGAAAACACGATGTGGAATAGAAAGGACAAACTCTGCTGCTTTTTTGTCTGCATCTGTTTTTGATTTATAGCATACTGATCCACTTTGCCTGTACACTATATGATTTCAATGCTGCAATTATGACATGCTTTCTCGTATCAAATGCCTTCTGAAAGTCATTGAAATACTAAAAGTTGAATGTTCTTCCCATCCTTCCTGTCTTGTTGCTCTTACCTCAAGAGCAGGAGGTGTTGTGTGTTGCTGGGGTCATTTCTGAATAAAGCTTGATGTTCCCCGAGGAATGCTTTTTTTAGGGACTTCAGCCTTTCTAGAATTACTGATCTCAGTGCTTTGCACATGTACCGTAATTAATCAATGATATTGTTTGGTAATTGGAGCGTTCTAGTCAGATTTCTTCTGGTATTGTCATGATAATGGGCTCTGGAGCTCACTCTTTCTGTGGTAAAGTGCATACATGCTTGTACAGCAATCAGTTTAATTCATAGTGAGAATGGAAAAATCAATTCAAATATATATAATGATACCAAGATGTTTTTGTGTGCATTTGTAACCAAAAGTCCCTACTGTATATTCTCCCCCAGAACCCCAAAGGCTTCAAAATACAATCAGCTATCATGAGTGTGGATAGACAGCATAAGCAAAAGAATTACAGACTTCCTTAAATACAAGCATTTGTCTCATCTTACATCTCATCTGAGATTGAGTCATCATAGTACAGCAAGTCACTGTACCACTGAGAAAGAAAGATATGGGATAATGAAAATCCACGCACATCAACCATACCATCAAGAGAAAACCCAAGTATAAGACAACCACCTCAAAATGACATACTGACAAATGTGTTGGGATACAGTATGATTGCTTCAGTGATGGCATAAGCCCTGATGAATTGGACCAGAAATAACACACACTCCTACGCACAGAAATCAAGAGTGTAGCTGTGCTGAAAGCAGACCCTGAGAGCTCACACACCCACAGACATAAACAGGGCGATATGGAAACAGGCAGGAGGGAATTTCAATACCAACAAAAAGCCAAGCTCATTCTGATCCCTAATCACGTAGTCCCTTGAGTTTCACTAATTATGAAAATACCCAAATGAAATGGTAAAACACTGACATGTGAGAAAAGCAAAACAAATAATAAGGGGGGAGTAAAGTACAATATGAGTTGAAATTTCAATCCCTGTAAGACATCACCTGATAAATTGAGACACCACTACATTCACACAAGCCCCTCAGATAAAGTATTACAAACCAAAAAAATCAAGAACGAACGTCCACCTCATCAGCCTTAAAAATTGGACAAGGTGAATTAAGTTAAGTTTAGGGGAGTGCTTTTCCATTGTGTACAGCAAGTACAAGTATTTTCTCTTTGAAAGTGCCATATAAAACCGATTTGTTTAACCTCAAACCTTGTACAGTATCAGCAACTCATTTTTGAGGTTTAGAGGAAAGCAGTTCATATCAGAAACTCAGAGCTGGCAGTTCTTGTAAAGATGTTTGACATCCTTAACCTGAAACATTGAACAATCTCCTGGGCACTAGAGTAAATGAATCTGGCATTTACAGTAATCCAGCAGTGCATTTGTTTTGTGATTCAAATCATTTACATTTGAGATCATATCTTATCTCTTATTTCTCTTACTGTGTTAAATGAATGGCGTGTACAACATATTAAACAAAACAGTTATCAAAGAAAATAATAATTGGTGTATTTTTACCAGTCTCCAGATTTGCAGTGGTTTGATTTCATTTTTACTGACCTAGCATTTCATAAGACTTATTCAGTCATTAATGCATTGACTGAATTGTCTTCCATGAACCCAAAGATGAGTGATAAAGACCACTGTTGCATTCAACACTTTGCAAGGTACAGTAGCTGTTGTCTCAGGTGATATCCTGCAGTTTACTACACAATCTGTCCATTGTGTGTTCTTTGACACTCTAACTTTGCTAACTTAACTCAAAGTGGTGAAATTAGAGAAGACAATCTTCCTCCCTCTGAGTCTCTGTACAACTTCTAGGGATTGATATTGCTGCATTTCTTCTTGCTTGCCTCTCTCATATCTTTGGAATGTTTCTTCTGTCCACCTCTGGTGCAATTGCCTTGTGTTTCTGATACAGCCAGGTGAGCCTTAGTTTGCAGCCCTCAGTCTCCACAGTAACCATCAGGTGGCATGAGGATTCATTCGGGCCACTTGTCCCAGCTACCTGCCTTCTCTTAACAGGTAAGTCACGGATATTTAAACCTCGATCTGCCTATGATCCAGTGCTCTGTCATTGAGTCTCCTTCTGCTTAGGGTAGTACTTGCAGCACAACAAGAGAGAAGGACAACTTGCCTGAACTCACTCAGAATATCAGTCTGGTTCTCAATCAATGCTGCCAGCTGGCACCACACTGTCACCCACTGCCACTTCAGCCCAGCTGAACACTGGACCAGGGGTGTTGTGCCGAACCTCCTGCTGACCAGCTGGGCTTGGCTGCGAAGCCTCTCTGCCCTGTTATCTGTGCTCAGCCTTCAGCCTCAGATCAGCTGGTCTGCTGGTGCTTATCCTGTTCAGCAAAGTTCATCAGCCCTTGCTCAAGAATCCTCCTTGGCAATCTCCAACTGGCTTTGAAGTCCCTGTCCTGTTCGGCTACCTCTGCCAGCTCTAGTCACTCTTCAAAAACAAAGAAGGATTGCTTAGACTGTCCAACAAATGTGGCTCTTTCCATTTTCCCGCTGTGTCGTACATTTCCTGGTATAACATCCAAGTGTCTCTTTCAAAGCACTGGTAATGCAGTATTTTTCTTGAGGTCTTCCTGACAGGATGGAACGAGTGCTGTACATCGCCCAGAAGGTGCTACACTTCACTGGTGAATGAAGCGAATACCCTCTTATATACAAAGCAGTTTAGGATCTGTGAAGGATAGGTTTTATACAAATGCAACAAACTACTATATCATAATTATATTTATTATAAAGCCTTCCAGTATAATCCCTACAAAAATCCTATAAAATACATACATCCTGCAGAATTGTGGATTCTTGAAAGTGTCCTGTAGAATTCCTCTATGAGGATCTTTCTTGTGGGATTCCTGAAGGAAGAATTGGAGGAAAATTTAGGGATGTTAACCCCCCTAGTCCTAAAGTGCTTCCAGGGAAATGACAGCTCAAGTAGATTAAACACACACTTGTGTATATTGAATAATAGATCCAGCAAACATTTTTAGGTAGACTTGAATGTCTACTCTAAAAGTAGTATACTGGAAATGTGAAAATTCTACAAGTTTGGATAATGACCTTAAATTAAAATGAAAAACACTGTAAAGATTGAATGTACTGTGTATAATTCATCAATGTTTGCAAACCAACAGAAAAGGCAAGATGTTATACAGTATGGTTCTATGAGAATCTGGTAATCTAAAGAAACATTGATCTTTTCCTTTAGCCTGCTTTTTAAATCAATTGCACATGGTACAATAATTGCATGTTGCTAAAATATTTATGATAGGACAATTGTTCAGCCACCAAGCATATACGTTTTTAAAAATAGGTTTTCTAATCTCTCACAAAGCAGCATTTTAAAGGAGATTAAAGTGTTGAGGTTTCAAAGCAGTCCATTCACAAACATGCTTTGCTTTAAAAAGTACTGATTTTCTTTTGTGGCGAGGATCTGTCAGAACTATATAAATACTTAACATTCCTTTTCCATTTCGGCATCATCATTACTGTAACTGTTTTTAATTCATCTTTATCAAGTATCAGTCTATTTTTAAACAGTTCATTTATTCAAATGTATTAAGTAATCACTGATAAATAATCTCCAGACATTTCTCATAGACAAACACAAGTCCTATCAAGGCAATTAAGCTGCATACAGTGAAGTCAACATACTACAAAAAAACTACAAATTGAAGGGAAAAATATATGATCCTAACATATTTGGGTGGCTTGGGAACTGAACCACCCTGCTGAACCACAGCTCATGGGTCATAAAAAGTGGAATTTCAGCACAACAATGGAAATAGCCAGTATGTGTCTGGGAGGTAGATGAAACCAGAACATCTGACAAATGCCCAGAGATATGGCATAAGCATATACACTACATGCCACACAGAAGGCACTCCAGGACCCAGGACCCAGGTCCACAGGAATCAAAGCCAGGGTAAAAAACGACTGTGCTTCCTTTCTCATTAGGACTTCAAAAAACAATTGTGAGTTCTACAAGGTGTCTCCAAAGATCTGAACAAAAATTCACAATGGCAATACTGGACAGTGCAGGTGACTTTACTGCAGAGCTCTGGCAATACGTCTTAACAAACAGACTCTATAACAGCCTTTCCTAACTGAAATCAAAGCCAAACCACCACTAATCCTGTGAAAGCCCATGATATACCCAAACAATGCGTGTGGAACATTAAACACCACCAATAAAATAACTGATTAACTAATTACCACCCAGTGTGTCTATTTACAAAAGATAAAGGGGCCTTTGACTGCCCCTATTGGCAGGTCGGCTGCAAGTACAGTCTTCCAAGGCTCACCTGCCATTACAAGAAAATCGGAAGAAAGAAAACAGTTTAATACTGAATATAACATGAACAAGATTAAGTCTTGTAGATCTTACTACAAACAGTGCCACAAACTCAGAGACCAGCAGAAAAGATCTTCAGTGGGAGGGGACTATTTTTTGTTCAGGACAGCAGACCTTCGGCAAATATTGCTGAACTTTATATGGGAATAACAACATTATTTCCAAAACCAGCCTGAAGGACAGCAAATTCATCAATTAAGCTAAGAAACCAAGAGAACAATGGAAATTATGCCCCAGTGAATTGAGGACTGAAAAACAAGGAATGGGAATGTTTTGATTAATGTGCAAAACATTTTGAGTATATACTATATTCAATTATAATATATTAATAACACATGCACGTTTTAAACTCCTTACATTTCCTTTAGTTTTTAATGTCTCTTAATTTCTGACATTTGCATTAGCTAGGAGTAATCCTGCATGTCTCAGACAGACTGAAAGTGCAATGTTCAGCTGGAGACACAGCAAAACTGGGAGAGGGAGGGTTAAATGCATGTTGAAATTAGATGTTAAGAGACTGGTTTGCCCAACAGACACTGTAATCACCATCTTTCCAGACACAGACACCGTCTCTGGGCACGTTTAAGTAGGATGCTGCTGTGCGTGTGTTGGAAAGTAATGATCTCAAAGTCACTTCATGCCTAACACACTTGGAAGATGTCATGATTTAATTATTTATGCCCCGACAACAATTTCATTCTGACTCAGAGGAGCAGCGTGCACCCAGTAATAACTGGGTTCTCAGAGCCTGCATTTTAAAATTGCATGCAAACCCAGTAACTCAGTCCTTTGTGGAGATGAAAACAAACAAAGACGTGGTCTTACTGCTGTGTTTTTCGACACCGATTATGAAACAAGCAAACAAGGCAGTTTATAACGTGCCACTTACAGTCTGCCTTCAGTTTACATTCTTTGTGATAATAACTTGTTTCTCGGCAAATTTCAAAATAATTCAAATGAATTCAAATAATGGGGAAAGGGAGAAGACAGAGAAGCTCCTTCACGCTGGGCAAAACCCAGGATTCACTGTTGCAAAGCACAAACTTAACTTTAGTTTGCTTACAGAGTCTACCCAGCATTGACGGTTGCACAGTTTCCGCGCACTGCCCTTTGGGAATCCTGCTCAGGGCACAGCCCAGATTTGCACCAGCAGTGCCTGGACCACAGGGCTCAGCCTCTGTTCCGAATCGGAGCCTCTGTGGGCTGGGCTGCTCAGAACCCACCGTTCTTCCTTTCTTAATCCCACAAAGCTGTTGTGCTCATCAACACTGATTTCAGTGGTTCAATTAGATCCTACTGTATGGTTTAAGTGTTTGGTGTGACTCGCCTAGCTGAGGGAATGACAGCCCAGCCCTGAGGATGAGTCTGCTCAAACCCTCCACTGCACTATTGGGAGGAATGAGCTAGGGAGCTGCTGCGAGGGTGTAGATTGAGTCGGAGGGGAGAATGGGAGACACATACATAGGAGGAAGTCCTGGGTGCAAGACTTATATACAGTACATAGGTGAGAACAAATGTGTGAGATTAGAATCCAACCTTTCTTCTTAACTTCTTTTATAAACTCTATAAGGTTTCATTACATGATTATACACCTGAAGAAGGCTCCACAGGCTTTTCAGCATGGAATAAACTGCTGACACAGCTCCCTAACTGCATTTCTTCTACCTACATGGTTACATGTGAATACAACACCAACAGAAAGTTTCAGGTATATGTACTGTACTTTTGTAGAAATAAGCTCAAAGAGAGGCTTTCTGGAGGTTTAAACACCATAAAGATGTGCTTTTTTACTCAGAGTTTAGCCACATTAAAATAGATGGCCTTGTCAGAGACAAATTCTGACAGTAGTTTTAGCACTTTCTGGCCTGATCTTGATAGACCTCACTTAGGCAATGCTGGGCCTGTTCAGCTCTGAGATGCGAGGCCTCTGGGGAAAACCTAGCACGCTCTTGCAGTAAGTGGTGCTGGGGGACCAGTAGGCAGCACGCTTCCCTCTGGACCAGCATTTCCAAAGCAATGTCCTAGTGTGGTGACAGGAGGCACTGCCCTGTAGGGGATGCTGCCCCTGTGATGGGATATCAAACTGAGATCTTCAATTTCAATTCAATGAATTTATTTAATACAGCTCCTTTCACAACAAGGTTGCCCCAAGGCACTTAACAAAGCTGTGTGACAGTACATGATGTTACAATACAGAAAGAGAAAAAGCCAGAAGACAACAGAGGAGAGGAACCAAAAACTCCTCTGTAAGGAGAAAAGAAACCTCTAGGGGTCCAAGGTAAACTCCTCCAAAACAATAGCTGTATCTTGAATATTAGGTCATATCTGGTCATTAAAGTTCCTATCTGTAAAAGCAGGGGTGTTATCCCCATTATTATGGCTGATTTCCAGTTTTGTCTTACACTATCTGGCCTCCTTAAAGTCCCCTCTTAACTTAACAGATAATGCAATTACTAACTTAATCAATCGGAGATACTGGGCAGTTGGTGCAGAACGACTGCCAGGCTGTCATCCTTGTGAGTAGTGGATGAAGTGCTTCCCTCCTACAGATGAACACATTGAGATCCTTTGGGAAGGAAAGAATTCTACATATGCAAGAAATTAAAATATGTAACGCAACCAAGGACAGCACAGTGCAGATCTGAAAACAGCAACATCTGACACATTGATCCTATGCCAGATACAGGCCACAGACATTACCCAGAGGTTTGGTATTTACACCACAATGGCATCTCCAACATAATTTGGTTTAAGTGTCCGGATGTGCTCATCTCCATGTGCTTCCCAGGAGTGGAGTTGGATCACAGGCCATACCTGATCAGCCCTGCTTTCCCAGTGATGGATTGGTTTAGGTTTCTTGGCCCACTGGAAACCAAAATCTTCCAAAAGGAGCTGTATATTGTAAAATATGTGTTGCCTCAAAGATATTGGTCTCTTCCCTCACATTTAAAGGAGCTTTCCCAGCTCCATTGCCAGGGGGTCTGTCAACTACAATGAAAGAGAACTAAACAGATGGAGCTCTTCTCTTAATTTCAGGCCTCTGCAGACTTTCTTTTACCCCCTAGCTCCTGCTAAAACCAAGGCACACTTTGAGCCGCAGTGCTGTGTGATCAATCTACGCCTCTCTCCCCACAGGCACCTTTCACAGCCAGAGAGTTGCCATGACTCATCGTCACTCAATTCCCGGCCAGCACATGCCATAGAAAATTAGTCGAAGTCAATCTCGATATGCTATTAAGGCATTTTAATAGGTTCAAAGTAATGAAGTACATTTTAAAACAAAGAAATGTTCCACGGCACAAATGCATTGCTTCAATATTTGTGCTTTTCACTCTCTCCAGGACACATGTCCTTTAAGGCAACCACACGTAACAAGAATGTAACAAAAAGTCTAAAGAAGACCCCCTCGACTTGCAACCAACAATATGGGATTGTTAACTTTAACTTTTAATTAAACCCTTTTAATTAAGCAGAAGGATGAAGATGCCTTCATCTTTTTCTGTAACTGTTGAGATGTTTTTCTTCCTTTCAGACAGACCCACCGAGCCCCAAGGTAGAATGACAGCTGGCTGGAGGGATGACATGACTCTTGAGCACTATTCTACACACCGTTTCACCGAAAGCCAGAGGAGGTTCTGTTTAAGACACAGACATCTCGGTTGACTCGCACCCCTACCGCTCCAGGGGCATGCAACAAACAGCGTACTATTGGGGAAGCCCAGTAACAGCTGCTTCGTAACATAGCCCATAGTCAAACCAGAGATGTCAGGACTATAGTGCTCAACCCTCCTGGGGGATGAAGCCTGTCTGCATTCAATCAAACGGGAGTCTGGGATAAAGCTCTTCGTTCGTTACATTTATGCTTTGCAGTAAAGCACAACAGAAACAGAGAGCAGGGAGCAAGAGTTAATAATTCAGTGAACAAATAATTACACAGTACATTATATCATGTAAAATATTTAATACTACAACGGTAAATCAGTAGGTTAAAAGCACTGAAATATTATTTCAACAAAAAAAAGGCTTATGCGTGTTATTTTTAACTTTTTGACTGGCAAATACTGTAACAGGCATTTTTGGCATTAAGCCTCAGCAGTTCTTCCTTGATTTTCTTAAGAATGTGAAAACAATTGTTACTGTACCTCAGCTCACTGCAGCATATTGAAGCCACCCAGAGCCACAGGAGCTTCAAAAGCAAGCAGCAGAGATAAAGGTGATCTGCATGTAGAAACTGGGGTTTGTGCTGACAAGGTCACTGTTGTATCTGCGATGCTATCAAACAAAATAGCGTATTTGGAATTGCTTCTCTGAACAACTCTTCCTCCAATGAAGCATCTCTACCAGATGAGCACCTTCTACTCCCATTTTGAGGCTCAGACAACCGAGCACACTATCAAGGCTCCCAGTAAACCAGGGGACTTTGTGTTACAGCTCTCTAACCATGAGGTGCTTGGAGCCTTTAAGAGAGTGAAAACCTGCAAATCAGTAAGCCCAGATGGTGTCTCCCCTTGTGTCCTTAAAACCTGTGCGAACCAGCTATCTCCCATGTATACAGACATAGTTAACCTCTCTCTGTCCCTGTCGGTTGTACCACAGTGCTTTAAAAAACCCAGATTGTGCCCAAGAAGACCAAGGTAACTTGCTTGAATGATTACCGTCCAGTGGCTCTCACTGCAGTGGTCATGAAGTGCCAGGAAAGACTAGTACTGTCCTACATAAATCCCAGACTCCTTTGACCCACTTTAGTTTGCTTACCGCCCTAATAGGTCAGTTGATAATGTCATATCTCTAGCACTTCACATTGGCCTAGATCATTCAGACAGAAAGGGTACCTATGTTAGGATGCTGTTTATTGATTACAGCTCAGCCTTCAACACAATTGTTCCTGCCAAGTGGGCCCAGAACTCAGGAATCTGGGTTTATGAATCATCTATCTGTAACTGGATACTGGATTTCCTGATGGGCAGACCTCAGGTGGTGAAAATTGGCAAAAATATCTCATCTACAGGGATCCTAAAAACTGGAGCTCCATAAGGCTGTTGTCTCAGTCCTAGGCTATATTCCTTATTCACCTCCGACTGTACAACAGCAACCACATCATTAAGTTTGCAGATGACATCACTATTGTTGGGCTGATTAACAACAACGATGAGTCCTCATACAGGAGAGAGGTGGAGTGTCTTAGATAGTGCCTTGACAACAATCTGGCTTTGAATGTCAACAAGACAGAAGAACTCATTGTGGACTTCAGGAGACCCAGAGGGAGTCACGCCCCAATCGGCATCGAGGGCACAGCAGTGGAAACTGTCAGCTGCTTCAGGCTCCTCGGCCTATACATCTCCACCGACCTGGCTTGGACTCACAACACTGTAGCGAATCTGAAAAAGACACAACAGTGCCTGCGCTTTCTGCGGTGCGTAAAGAAATGCGGTTTGGGAACACAGTTCCTTATGAACTTTTACTGCAGCACCATAGACAGTGTCCTCGCTAGTGACATCACTGTGTGGTACAGCAGAACTACCACACATGACAGAGACGCACTACACAGGGTTGTGGCAACAGCACGGAGGATTATAGGATACAATTAACCATCAATCGGTGAGATCCACACCATCCGCTGTCGCAATAAAGCCCGATCCATCATTCAGGATCCATCAATTTCCCTACGGGATTAATCAAGTATTATCTATCTATCCCAGCCATCCTGACACAAACTGTTCTCCCCCCTACCCTCTGGCAAGCAGTACCGCTCTATTAAAGTCTATATAAAGACCACTAGCCTCAACAACAGCTTCTATCTCATTCTCAACAGCTAACTGCAGTGCCTTAATATACATCTGTACACATTCTCAACAGCTACCTGCAGTGCCTTAATATACATCTGCACTATGCAGTTTTTACATAGTCTACCATTTTTGGGGGGTCTCACTACAACATATTTATTTATTTTTCCACAACATATTTATTGTTCCTGTTGTCTACATTTTGTGCTGTTATCTGTTTGCCCTAGACTACAGAGAGACCCTGAAAGAACTGATTTTGGCAAAATAGCGTCAGGATCTTAAAATTGTAAGTTAAAAGAGGGAATTCACATTGGGTATGCTACAGGCATGTGAAAGAAATTGCTAAGCTGCCACTCTTCCCTGTTATCTGAATACTGGAAGGAAATTCCAAAGGATTTATGTTAAAGGGCTTGTCCTTTTTCAATACTCTCCATCCAAGAAAGATTGAGTTTAGCTCATAAATATACATTATGAAAAAAACACAGCTGCTTTTTTAATTTTGATAAGGGGTTTGTCAGCAGTGCTTTTGCTCAAGGCCTGAGTGATGTTTAAGTACCTGAAGAGCAAATGTCAGAAACAAATTCAGTTGCACAAAACTCCCACACATTATGTTTGGCAGAGTTAGCCCAGGTATCTCTACTTCTCGGAACTTGACAGTTGTGTTACGGTTTAGAATGAAATTGCCAAAGAGGCCTCTTTTTCAGCTTCCAATTGCATTTTCTTTTTTAATTTCGGTGAGGTTAAGGCATTATAAAAACAACCGCAAAGCATATACAGTAAGTATATTGTGCTTTTGTAGCATTGCAATTTTATTTCAACTTAAAAATTATAATGCCCCTTCATTTTAATTCACCAGATTTGTTTCAAAAGGTACGAAGGAAAGCTACGGACTCTGAGTTAGCACAGGAAACAGACAACATGCATCCTGTGAAATGTGCTGCCACCCCATTTCAAACTGCCAGTCTGACAGCAATAAAAACCACCAGATGAAGCATGATTGCAGAACTCATGGTCAACACTTCAGACTCACGTGCGTCTGGCCACACGAATCGCTGGTACCTTGAAGATGAACCGAGGCTAACTACAGACTCCAACGCTAGCACTGCCCTTTGGCGAGTCTCAGTCACATCTAGCTATTGGCCTAAACCAGCACTGAAACAGCAATGTCTGGACTTTAGGGTACAATTACCTGTTGTCTGGACAATGACCTTTACAGAGGGTTATTCAGGAGTTCAAATTACATACAGTATCTCAGATTATAAGTCTATTTATCAGCTTACTGTATATCATATATACAGTAAACATAATATACCAGACCAGAAAAAGCCCCTGTTTATGGTACATGGCCTCAGTTTTTGTCGCATTCTTTCACCCCTGAAAATCACAGATTCACCTACTCTGATTGTATTGAAATTCAGACTAAAAAAGCTTTCATTTAATTTGTGTTTGTGTCTGCTCAACCACTGCTGAAGACATTCTGAAAAAAAATTGTTTCTAAACCCTGGTGTTGTGTTTCTTTGTGATAATTTCATCTCCTGCAGTATCTTTATTGCTGTTTTCATCTGGCTGTTTTTTTACTTTTCCCATAAAGCACTTTAATCGAAGAAAAAATACTTTGAAAGGCATTATAAAAAATCAAACGTATTATTATTCACGTAGCCTAGATGCCACAGCTCCTGTGAATTAAAAAATATAGCTGTTTTATTGTAAAAATTCCCCTCTGTGCAGAGGGTTTTCCATATTTGAAAAGGGAATACTGATAACCGGAACGTGTGTCTCTAAAATGACAAAGACAGGCTGGCAGTACACAAAAAGCTTCTATACTGGCCCGATTAAACCAATAGTTGAACTATTTGAAGCTGTTAAAAAGCCAAACTGAACTAACAACCCACAGACACACCAGCCCTCCAGGACCAGGACTGGGGAACCGGTCTTTACTGAACCTGAAAATGGGAGAGTGCTGCTATATCCCATAACAGATGTTAACTGCACTTCATGGTTACTTGTGGTCCAGTGCTGTCTAGCTCAGCAAAGTATATTGACAACAAAAGAAAATAGCTATTTTCTGGCTCATTTAGCCAGAAGTTATGCAATTACTTCTTGCTTCAAGCAGACGGACTACATCTGGATGGGTCACCGGTCCAACAGAAGGTTTTTCTCCATTTAAAACGCAGGATGGACTGAAACAATGTGGGTAAGCAGTGAATATACAACAGCAGGAGGACCGTAGAGAGGGTGGTGCTTATTGAACAGTGCACAGGGGACAGACTAGACGGCCAGTCAACACGAGCTTCTACCAATGAGAGTAGCAAAGGGGTGTGACTGAGAGGCACCAAAAGGCATTTCTCAGGGTTACCAGGTTGTGGTCTGCACTGTCAACAAAAATGCAATGTGTCAGTTAAAAGAAACACGAGAGAACTGAGGCTGCACCATGGCACAGTTGTTAGCATAGCTGCCTCGGAGAGAGGAGGCCCTGGGATCAATTCCAGACTTGGGGTGCAGTCTGTGTGGAGTTTGTATGTTGTCCTCATGTTTACATGGGTTTACATGGGTTTCCTTTGGGTGCTCCTGTTTCCACACACAGCCCAAAGGCTGGTAGGTTAATTAGCTTCTGGGAAAATTTGCCCTGTGAGTTTATGTGCTTGTGTCTAGGTGTGTGTCCTGGGATGGACTGGTGTCCCATCCAGAGTGTATCCTGCCATTTGGCTGTTTTTTGCCACGTTATTTTCTGGCTCCCCTTGTGACCCTGGATTGGATAAAGCAGTTTGAAAATGGAGGACAAATTCTTGTTTGCGATTTTTGTCTTTTGTTCGAACAGTTTTGCTTGCAGCTCCAGGTTATAAGACACACCTCTCTTGCTGTTCCTTTCTGAAGGTGCTTCAGTCCCATAAGGAAAAGAAAATGACAATTTGCCAGATAAGCGCTGCTTCCCAAGTCTTGCTTGTAGAGAAGTAAGTTTATAAGTGGTGTGTTTTCCTTTTTTTTAAGTATGTCAGCAGTTCAGAAACAGAACAACACACTGCAAATGTAAGTTTTTTTTATGAAAGCACATTGCTGCCAAAGGCTTAAACAGACACATAAATACTGGATTCAACAGCCAAAAGGAGATTTTGTCTGCTTTGCCTTTAAAAAGAAGAACAATTGTTTGAAAGTGGAAAAGGAAAGGAATCGTATTTTATTCCACCCCATTGGCCATTCTTCATTGTCCAATTTCAATTGTTTTTTATAAAAGAGAAGGAATTAAACTCTAAAGCAGGGTGCCAGGCTCACTTCCTGGAGGGCCTAGCACTGGGGTGGACAGTCCTGGTTCTGGACTGCTGTCAGTGGTTTTCATTCCCTACACTCAACTTCATCTTTTTTCCTCACTCTGCAGGTGCTGCTGCTGTGAAGAGACTATCCCTCCATCCATCCTTTTCTAGCCCCTTTATCCAATACAGGGCCCTGGGGAAGACAGAGCCTGTTTTAGCAAGCAATGAGTGCAAGGTAGGACACACCCTGGATGAGACACTAGTCCATCTCCGGGCAGACAGATGCACTCAGACTCGCATCAGGGTCAGTTTTCCCAGTTTTGAGGCCAGTTATCATAGATGTACAGTATGCTTTTGGACTGGGGGAGCACCTGAAGGAAACCCATGCAAACATGGAGAGAACAAAACAGACAGCACCCCAGGGATTGACCCCAGGGCATGCAATTGACTATTTTCTAAGAAAGATGTACAGATTAGTGCTCTCTAAAAAGTAGAAAGAAGAAATAAACTTTCAGGTGTTATGCTTCCTTCAGGTATAAATTCCCTCTCTGTCCTTAGGTGTAACAGTAACAGACTCAAGAAGTATATTATTCGTCTGCAATATCCTTCTCAAACGATGTTAAATAAATCTTATTTCATGAAGCAGCATTGTGTTGAATTCTTTGTTGACGATGTCTTATTTTGTTGTTTTGTTACGTTCGACACCGCCATAAAACCCAACGCACCCCTGGGGTTAATACATTTTGAATTTAATTATGTTCTTATTGGGAAGCTCTGAATATTTCGGCCAGGAAATGCACCTGTACAATTAATCTTAAGGAAATGTCAGACTGTATCTAACAACAAGATTCAAAACGGCAGAAACAATCAAGCGAGCAAGCGAGGAATGACAGCAAAGCCCGTTTTTAGGGTTACTGACTGCCTGGGGGCTTCTCTAGCGTGATTATGGTAATTCTGTCCACTCCGGCACAAACTGAAATAAAAAAAAACGATAACGTTGCAATAAAGAAAAATAACCATTGTTTAAAAACAAAATAGTGGTTTGACGGGGCAATTCTTCAACAACGGCGTATACTCGGTTAAATACAGCAGACTAGGGTAGATCGGTGCTTGTTCTACTTGAAAACTCAACAGTTCTCACATTGAAGGAGATGATTGCAAATTAGTTTGGAAATTTCAGGCACGGCAGAACACAAATGTAAAGAACCATTGCTGGATAATCAGATCCTAAGTGAAATTGAATTTGACATTAATTATAATCAAATTATTAAATAAAGTAACCTTGTTATTCACAAGTCCAGAACAGAGGAAAATGCTGGTGACAGATTGTTTCTGCCCTCTGGTGTTCATTACGGTACACAGCAGTCTTTTCACTGCTGTTGGAGCACCGACTTCTCACAACACCCTTATGCGAGTTGGGATACTTGAAGGCACACTAAAAGATACCACTGTTAGGTCAATACCAGTCTAAATGACAAAATCGACAACATATTATATGTCAATAGTCTGCCACAGCAACCCTACAATAACCGTTCATTAGTAATGTGCCCATTAAGGTGTTACATTTCACATATAGTATTGGGCCAATATCGGTGCTTGCTTGAAGTTCACACAGGTGTCGACAGCACTGTTTTTGTTCTGAAATGTAGTTACCCCAATAACAGCTGTATTAATCCCCTAAAACACATCTTAAAATAAGCAGATTGAGTATGTGCACATGTGCACATACAATTGTAATACTAAGCTGAGCCACAGAATATTTTTTTTTCTTCCCTGATTTTGAAGAAGATATTTTGTAATCCCTTTTTTCTTCAGGGCACTTGAACTTGTCTTTATTATTCTGTTCATAGATATGTCCGTCTGCTGCAGGCTGGAAACGAATCCTCTGCCTCAATAGGCATGTTTGCTCAAATCTAAAACTGTAGATCAGCTTCCATGTAAACCACAAAAGTTGAAAACTGGCATGGGAAATAAATTGCTCTTTTTAAAATGATATTCCGTCTTATTTTGTGACAGATAACTATTACACCCAGATACAATAGTCCATATTCAGGCACTATGCAGGCTGTGTGTATGTTGTCAAATCTATCTGAAGTTTAAAAGAAATTGCATTGTTTCAGTGAAAGGTTCTGGCTTTCTGATTTAATGAGCTCATGCCCCAAGCAACCCTCTTTCGTCTTAAGGAAAAAAATGACACAGCTTTCAAAATGAAAATTGCTCACTTGATAAGACCTTATGTAACAATGGATACTAAATGTTTTCCTTATGTCCACTGCAACTAGTCTGTCTAACACTATAAGAGGTTTTGTGACATTATAGTACTAATCACTTTTTCAAAGCAAAAAATACTGTTTAGAAGGACTCAATATTGTATTTCTCTTTCTTTATACATGGTTACTAATGATCTTGATTTTTTTAACATATACCCATCTATTCTTAGAAAAATATGCTTTAAAAAGTGACATGAAATCCATTACGAGTCTAAAAACCTATCATGCTTCAGTTTTATTTTAAACAAAAGCTCTACCACCAGAAGGAGTGTGTGCAGGTATCCACCTGAATCAATAGTATATTTATTATACAACCTGTGGTTGTCAAAGTACAATTCCCAATTTATTTCTTTTGCTCTGTAAACTAGGACATTTCAACAAGCAAAATGTGGTCAAAGATTTATTTGATTTTTATATTCCTTACACAAGAAAATGGTAGTCTTTATGGATGACCCTGAAAACTTTATCATTTCAGAATAGATTAATTCACTTTATGTGCTACCTGTTCTTGGGGTGCAATTTGTCAAAAAATACTTTTATCGTGGGGTGCAGTGCTTTTTTCTGACTGAAAATATGGGAAAACACGTTCATGATTCGCAGAACACGGTGTAAAACGAATCCTGCTGTACGCTGTTTACAGTTTATTTCCACCAGATGGTGTTGTACAACCACTTTGCCAGCTACTCTAAAAAAACTGCAATCGTTAAAGTTCCAGTAGATGTTTGATATTTTCTCCATCACCAGTCAGTACTGGCTTAATCAGGGTGGACAAGGAAATATGTTTCTGAATGAAGACGATTAGCCAAAACACTGTGGGTCTGTTCCACAGACTGGCAATAGGATATGGTCACCTAGATCTCAGCTGCCTATCATGTTACATGCATGGGCTTTCTGGAGGGCTTGGGGAAAGTCACAGAAGAATGTGAACAGACGTCTCTTTCAGCCAAGTGTTGTTTTGTAAGCATGGAAGACTAAGCTACCTTCGTGCAGTTGACAGAATGTATGGTCTGTGCTGGGCTTTGCTTTTCTCCAAGCAAGTTTTTGGAATAAAACTTTGGAGCTCTGTATACTGAAAAGCAAAGTGGGTTGCTCATTTAAATTGCAGTAGGTGCTGGTGTGTGGATCATTTCCCAGATGCTTTCTTTTCAAAATGTGTTAAAAGTCTTTCAAGCCTGGTGTGTTTCATGTCAATCCATTTTCACATGAAGCTTTGAAGTCCAAACAGAAGTCAACTGATTGTGGAGCTGGGAGAGCCCTTTGCCAATTAATTTTGGGTTTGATGCCAATGGCTGTCCACTGCAGTGGTCGGCTCTGCATTTTCTGATGCATTGCTGATGTGAAACAGCTGGAAAAAACCCAACCGATGGAGTGTAATTGCACAATTTCAAATGGCTTTGAAACTGGAATTAAAAAATGTTCATTAAGAAACTGATCTAAAACTATAGTAACAGCTATATTTGAATATGACAAACTGAGCAAAGAAGTAGTGAAAAAAACATTGTTCTTCTGAAAGAAATGCAAAATTGACCCTAGATGCAGGCCACATTGGTAATGAGCATGTATTTTTATTAATTAAAAATTAAGGAGAGATTCAAACAAATTGTATGGACAGACATGCTGTAGCCTTAATACAGGAAACATTTTATTTCAGAAATTACCATGAATACTCTGGTAAGACCACACCAGTAATTAAGGGGACTCCTTCATTCAGAAGACTGCGTTTTAGCTCTCTGTAGCGCCGTTGTGCTCCCAACCCCTCAAGTGTGTGTCCATCTGCATCATTACTGGTGGCATTGACCTTCTTTTCATCAGAAGATCATAGGGACACAAACTCTCCTCCCACAGAGAGAAACTCTCAAAGCCTTCTAAGCCTCAGAAAGGCCAGTAGTGAGTGGGTCCCATTTCCAACATGTGCCTTTGAGGTCATGCACACAGTCTCTGGAATGACAGCCTTCAACTTGTGAAAATGTGATTCTTGCCCTTCATCGTCACTCGAAAAACATTCTGCTACGACCGTTTTAGAAGAGTGAATTTCCTGCCGAGTTCTAAAGCTCAGAAGTATAAAAAAACTTCCAGTAATGCAAACCCTAATGCTTGGATTTTTATTCACCTAAAATATTGAATGTTGAAAAGAGTTTTGTAAACATTTATATAAAAGTTTTCTAAACATCAAATAAAATGATTACTCATACGTGGCCACTTATCTGAAATGCACCAAATTTTACCAAAGGATTCTGTGTGTTCCATTTCTGTGTATGCAAATACTATTGACATTACTAAAGGCCTGCATATTTTCCTAAATCTTACAAATCTATATTGTTGAAGAGAATAACAAATATGCATTTCTTCTGTGAAAGAGGTGCCAAGGATGTGAAGTTTCCAGCTGAAAAATCTGATGGATATAAAGATCTCTGCATTGCATGATGAACAGTGAGCAATGAAGAAACAGCTGAAAATGAATACGCCACTTTCCTCTTCACCAGACCAGTTTGCATACCAGTTTAAGAAGCTAATGCTCATGACCCCAGGATGCTTCCACCACTAATCCAATGTATGTAATAGTGCATATACTGTATGTAAACCGGTATAACTAAATTTATTTTAGCGTTTAGAAATGTGGGAACATCAAGAGGAAAAATTAAAATAAACTCAAAGACTTAATACTATGATATAATTCAGACTTAATGCAATAGTATTTTTGAGCCAACAGGGCCCATCTGAAATCCATTGTGAGATTCAGAGAGCTGAATGCTTTTCAGAGCATATCAGCTAACCTCACCTCAGCCAAAGGTGTGTCAAAAATAAGTGGTACTGTATATTTACAGGAGACACGAGGTTGCTTGTACTAGGTGGTCCTTTCAAAAAGACAATGAGCAAAAAGGAAAGAATGTTCTTGTGTGGTTTGGTTGAATCGATTAGAGAAAAACTCTTTAAGGTTTGGCTACTTTTCACACTACACATATTAATTGACTGCCTGAACAGGTTATATCTGACTGAATCTATTTTCTAGGGCAGGGCTTTGATGAGCAGTGTGGGATGCTTGCAAGAACTTTTAAACCTGGTGAGAGCAAAGGATTTGTTACATGGTAGGTCTGCAATTTGAAGGGCTTGCTAAGACATTCGTTTTTGGTAGTTATAAATTTTTTCCTTCAATTGTGAGGAAGGAAATGAACAGGTAAATCTGGAAAGGTTGAGCAGGTGATGATAAGATAGTGCCATGAAGTAAAGGTCTAACTTTGCCAGACTGGGGAATCTGGTATCACTGACCTCTGTGTTTTACAGGTGTTATCAACAGTGCTTGAGTGCCCAAATACTTTGGGCTTTTCACAGACTGAATTAAGGGGGAACTCTGGGTAGTTCAAGGGTAAAACTGAACAAGGACACTGGAGTTACAGTAGCACCTCTACTCACCTAACATGGCCAGGAGATCCTGAAGGACTAAATAGTGAGGACTTTGGTTTCACATCTCAGCCAAAATGACACCTGCTACAGCACAGTATCCCAGGTCACCATGATGGACATGGGTTTAAAAAGTCTGGTCCAATGGGAAGAGCGCCACCTACTGGTCACCAGCACCACTTGCAGCAGCTACTTTGCTCTCCTTCAAGGTCTCCTATTCACTCAGTAGATACGGCTGGGCAGGGCAGGGCTTTGTGGTGGCTTTGTGGCTAAGGATCTGTGTCTGTGGCTGGAAGGTTGCTGGTTCGTATCCTGTGGTCAGCAGAGTTAATCCTACTCCATTGGGTCCCTGAGCAGGGCCCTTAATCCCACCTGCTCCAGGGGCACCATATAAATGGCTGACCCTGCGCTCTGACCCCAAGCTTCTCTCCCGTCTGTGTGTCTCATGGAGAGCAAGCTGGGGTATTCAAAAAGACAAATTCCTAACACAAGAAATTATGTATGCCCAATAAAGTGATCTTATCTAACTGATGCAACATTACATGGTGCCCCACAGTGAAGAACTGCATGCCTTATCACAGGAGGTGTTTAATGGGAATGTTAAACGTTTACTGTGTTTACTGCTGTTAACATAATACTTTGTGGATGAATTCTACTGAAAAATGAAAGTGTTTTGATATTTTCAGCACGGTTTTGACTGGCTAATGGGATACTGTGGTGTACTACTACAAACGTGTTTTGAAAACATGTATAAACCTTTACATGATCTAATCAGGTAATGCAGATCTAATTCTCTCCGACGAGTGCCTTGTTAGTTATACACTTGGGCATTTTATTGAAGTATTCCAAGTGAAGTGCCTCACTCAAGTGTGCAACACCTGCTACATAACCTGGATTTGAACCTACAACCCACCAGCCACAAGCCCAGAGCCCTAACAATTACTTTATATTGCTGCCCCAAATATCTGATCGGCCAAAACAGTAAAGCCTAGGGATGAGATGTTCAAAACATGAATTAATGTTTTTTTCTGACAATGCACCCCAAACCTAGAACTATCTCAGACCATCAGACATCCAGTTATCCCACCTAGGTTTAATCTAAGCTTCAGAGTGGCTATTAATCAAAATCATTATAATGGCTGAAAGCTCTCATCCTTTCGCCTTTTTCTGACCCTTGTGATATGAATATCCCACCCATGGCATCTTTATCACAGACAACAGAAACACCTGGATGGGCTTGGAGCTCTCTTGACAGACCTGCCACATCTTTTTCAAGCGCAGATGTCCTATACAGACTTGTCTCGTGCACAGGTGGACGTTCAACGTGGCTAAATTTGATGTTTCTGCTTATAGATTTTATAGCTGATTAGATACAATCTTGACAGCTTATGGGCAAGAGAGCTGCCGCGGCAAATTTATTTCACACCACCATCATATGTCGATAGCAGGGTATGCAGGCTTGGAAAACAAGGAACGCCCAATCACATGCCTCTTTTTCTAAGAATGTGCCACCTGACAATTCTGGAGTACCTTTGCAATTCACCCCTGTATCCAACTGGGCCTTTTTGATAGGCATATTCCAACTTCCTCAGTCCACTACAGTTGCAATTCTTCCTCCTTCTACTGGAAGATGAATAAACATTTTTCAGTTCCATTCATGCCTCTTTCACCACAATCTCTCTTATTTTCAAGCTATAAGAGCCTAGATCAATCTTTTAAATATTAAACACCAGCCACATACAAACTTTCTTTTGGCGTCTCTTTACAGAAGGGAGTGTGAAGAAACCTGCAGCGAGTCCTGGGCGCTTTCTTCGCATTTCTGGAGTACTGTCTGTCAGCAAGCACTTATGCTAAATAGCTACTGAAAGCTATTAATTATAACAGGCGGAGAAATTGCTAAGATTCCTTTATTTTTTTGGGCAGCCACCTGCAAGAGTGGTTCCGTTTATCTACCCCTGCTGTCACAACACTGCTTGATGCTGCTGACAGCTTTCCACTTAATTGAGCACAAAATATGCAAGTAGGAACAGGTCTGCAGAATTCACAACTACAGATGACTGCTGGCACTCTTCATGTGCCCACTTCTCATAGAAAAACAGTTTAGAGTAGAAAATTCCTATAACTCTTGCCTTGAGGATGGCTTTTAGCCAAAACATCAAGTGACCTTTGAATACAAATTCAAAACAAATTCAAGAAGAGCAATGAAAGTTGATAAGAAATGGGAACAGCAGCAGTCCAAGCTGAGAGTGGCCTGTTAAGTAGAATTTTCTCGTCATTGTCTTAAGGATCACGATGCTGATGTGTCTTGAATATTTGAATTGAGAGAGTTTAAAAACAGAGAATGATACTCACAAACACAAATGTAGATTCTATGATGCTGTGATATGTTTCAGTGCAAAACTTGGTCTGATCTTAAAATCTATATTGAACTGCAGCCTCATTTATAGTCACAGGTTTTCGATAAATTGTAGCTGTTTTTGTGGACATTTTGCTCTAGTCTAAACTTCAAAAATCTAATTAAACAGCATTTTGAATAAAAGTTAATTTCTATGAATCCTACACTACAAATGTATTAACAGTTAATTAGCAGGCATTTCAGAGGTCTGTTCAATTGTTCCCTTTAAATTGCTACTTATGTCCCTCCAATTCTCTTCAGAATGTCATATTCCTTTATAACATCTCTAGTTACATACAGTAATTCAAACATTCCACTGTCCCTGAGTAAGTATAGAAACCCTTCAGAGAAGTGAACCTCCTGGGTCTGATGGTATTCCACCAAGTGTACTTAAGGAAACAGGAGATGTTACACACAGACCTTTAACACAGCTCTTTCAACAATCATTCAAGACAGGCTTCCATTCATTGGAATATTGCTGTGTTAAAAGGGTGACAAATTAATCAAGTAATTATACACCAATATGTTTTATCTCTATTGCTGAGAAGGTTATGGAAACCATAATTAGAACTAATTAAATGGATCATCAGTACAGCAACGGCACTGTAGGGGGTAATTAGCATGGATTTAGAAAAGCTGTGGAAACATCTTGCTTAATTAATGCGTTACAGTTTGTTAAACCAGCAACATCAGTAAAACAAGATACAAAAACCATTGATATATTTTATTTCTGTATATTGTAGGATGTATATATTCTGGGATGTATAAATGTCTGGGTTCCAAACTTTTAACGGATAGAAAACAGGTTGCAGACAAGGGATGAATGCTCAATTTGACCATTTATTTTCCTAAATTCAACCAGTCTTCCAGATGATTCCAATGCATTGTAGAAGCATGGGAATCACTCCAGTGAAGCCCTGCCTCATACGTTCCTGGGATTAAAAGGAATATCATACTTGACAGCCTATTTGGTATTAAAGAGAGAAAACTACAAGGGAACTTGATTCAAGGATTCTGAACTCTCACATTCTTTGGCAAAACCAACCCATGACCAGAGGCCGCAGTTGGAAATTGTGGAATAGTGCTTGCAGAATGGAACAGGTGGCTCCTCACATCAAGGGTCACAAAAGCCTGGCACCAACTATCCAGCCATGTTGTTGAAGCCAACACACTGGCATTGTCTAGAAACAGCTGGATGAAGTAGCTGCTTGCAGCCAAACAAGGTAGAAGGGCAAATGATCGTCCCCTTCAGTAACCTTCATTATTTTCCAATAGGAGAGGATTTCTGAACCCTGAACAGCGGATCAATAATATAATTCCGAAGGGGAATTAAGGTTTAATCTCCTTCATATTTAAGGAGCTGTAGTTTCTTATTCCCTAACCACTGCAGTTATTAAAAAGTAAAAAATATTTTGACCTTTCCAATCATTTCAGGACTGGAAAAGAATCTCACCTTTTTTGTGTGCGTGGCAGAAAAGTGACTCTGCGTTTGCTACGGTCACAGGGGTAACATGAAAACACCTCCTCATCATCTGAGAAACTGTGTAGGCGACAAGTGTAGGAAGATGTCGACGGACAAGAAACAAATGCTAAAATCTCAAACCTTCACCCCTGTTATTTACAGGCCTCATTCAGTATTACTCTGGTTTTTCTCATTATTATAAATCATAGGTTACAGCCAAAGGAAACACTCATTAAGATGTCAATTGAGGTAGTATAGCCCACCTAACCTACTGTAGCAGGGGTCTCTCCTCTTCCTTTCACATTTTATCTTTCATGCTTTTTCAGAGAAGTGATCCAAAGAAAATACTTGAACTGACATTTGCTGTAGTGTTTGGCCGAGGTTCCTTACTACCGAGAATAATAAAAAAAAATATATATATATAGTTCTGAAAAGAAAAAAAAAAATCTTCTAATTAATGTCTTCATCCCTATTTCAATTGTCCCAAAAAGGGAGTTCCCATTCTGGATGAGGAATAAATGTAGGAGGACGAACTTTGTAAGGTTACAGGCTTTCGGGAAATGATTTGTGGAGGCATTCCTTTAAACATCTTCCCGTGCAAGATGTGCAATTGTGTATTATAATTTAATTTTCTTTCTGAGCACAATTAAGATCCAAATACCACATTCCTCTCAAGAGACTACTGTCCACACTATTCCAAGTCCAATGTGAGTGTTGTGTTACCTCGGAGCAGGGGGTTGTTTCAGTGTGCGAGTCAGTTACTTCCTTCGTTGAAAACTAAAAAGAAAAAAGTTTAATTTGTGGCTTTTTCTTTGCACCTGTAATGCAGGCTCTACAGCTGGATCTTTGGGTATTTTTTCCAGTTTTTACTTTTCAACGGGAAACCTCTACTTGATCCTTAATACCTTTTATTTTTCAGTGCAATGAGCACAATTATTTTCAGTTTGAGCTGTTCAAACCCTGGGTGTGATTATTCTTTCAGGATCCCTGAAAAATGAGACATCACATAAAAAATTTGATATTTCCCATCCTGCATAACAGTGGCAAAGCAACATAAGGAAACGTTGAGCAGAGTAAAATCATGGTAATGCATGAAGAGGTTCAGTAAACTACGATACAAACTATGAAATGAACATGCAAATTCAACACCAGAAGCCTGTGAAGTTCCAGTATTAGGCTCCATCCATCCATTTTCTAACACTTCTTCCAATTCAGGGTCACGGATGTTACTGGACTCTTGTAGGCCAAAGGGTCCGTCCAGCTACTCAGCTATTATGGTCCAGCTTGGACAGAGCAGGGTTATGCTCTGCAGACATTGAAGCCCGAATTGCAGAGGATAATTAAAGAGGAAACCTAGATGAAGACTTGTGTCAATCTGGATCCTCTAAACAGCAGGCAGCAGTGCAGAGTAGTGGTTAACTTTCTGGAGTTGTAACTGCAAGGTGGTGGGTTCAAATTACAGTAGAGACAGAGCTGTTGTAACGTTTGATAAGGTACTTCACCCAGATTATTCCAATAAAACACCCCATTGGATAAATATTAGGAACAAGTATTAGGTTTATTCCATGCTGAAAAGAGAAGAAAAACACAACGTTTCGGCCGTGGAGCCTTCTTCAGGTGTGAGAAACCTCCCTCATGCCTGAAGAAGGCTCCACGGCCGAAACATTGCGTTTTCTTTCTTCTCTTTTCAACATGGAATAAACCTATCACTTGTTCCTTTGCAGCCTGTGCACGCTGACGCAGCTACCCACCTGTATAAATATTAGCTGCTTTGGACAAAGGCATCAGCCTGGTTAAATAAGAAACAACAGAGCAGAGTTTGGATGAGCTGGGGTAGACTCAGGACTGCGGAGGGTAGCTTCTGTTCTTGTGTATGATTCCTAAGAAGGGCCCTGGGCTGAACTAGAGGACTGCCTGAGGCCCTGGGGCCACCAGGGGGCCCCCCTCACTGTGCAACACAACATTTTTTAATCAATGAGTGAAAAATTCCCTCCTATGGATCTTTCTGCCGCTGTTATGGATTATCCTAATGGAAGTCCGGTCAAAAAATGACCGATCAGAATCAAGTACCCACTGTAATAAGTTTCTGAAGTGCAGAAAAGAAAAGTCTGGTAAACAATATCAAAATTCGCACAAGACATTGTAATAATGCATTATCTGCATGATAATGTAACTTGTATTCCTTTTGGTTTTGAGTCTGTTAAATCTATGTACTGTAACTAGCAAACAGCAGACATGTCACATTGTCAAGCTAGACATGCAGACTACTGGAGGTGTTTTACTAGAAGTTAACAGATTCACACTTCCCTCAAATCATACACCTGCTGTGTAGATCGCCTGCTAAAAATGGGCGCTGTCCAAAAACACTGTTCAGCAATTCTACAGAATTGGCATTAAAACATTGTTTTCCTTGCAGTTTCTCCCGTGTTTCATTAAATGGGGGTTTTGTGAACCCAAGCCGTAGCTCATCGGATTACAGTCACCCTCAGCAACAGTGGCAAGGAGCAGAGAGGGGCTTTTCAGAGCTCAGGCTGATTGAAACATAGCTGAGGTCAGCCACGTCGACTGTCCATTGTGAGCAACAGTCACGCATAGGGTCGGCTACTTTCATATGAAGATGTAAAGGCTTTTGCCTCCCGAAATCCAGGCAACTTGATTTAAAGAACCTTTCTACAAAGGTTTCAATGCAGTAAATTGTTAGCTATGCTTTGTTAAAATTTTGAAGTAACAAAGATTCTGTTCATCATTATCTATGGTTAGTAACATTCCTATCCATTACTTTCAATTTTAAAATACATTGTCTTTGTAAGATTTGTGCTTCTTGTTCTTGTTTGTAACTTATTCTTGATGTGGTCTTCAAAGCTGGTCAATGAATGTTTTCTAGTTATATAATTCTTTTGGTTAATTGTTTTAAACTGTAAGATAAGGTTGTGTTGGGAGCTGATTATAATAGCGTGTGCACATGATAGGTAGTGGCTCCTTTCCAAGATCTTGTCTAGGGCCCCCAAAAACCTGACAGCTGGCCCTGTTCCTAACAATAACTAAATCCATTATTTTGCATTTTAAAACCTACTAGAGAAGTCATGGTCCAAGCAGTGAACCAGCTAGTACCTCAACAGGAATGATCACATACCATGATGGAGCAGATTTGCACTGAGCCACTCAAGTCAATCTATAGCCCCAGTCCAAGTATTTGGAGGGTTAAGAGAAGGAAACTGCTGAGGTAATATGCACCTATCTTCCCCATTCTGAGAGCGTTTTGCATGTTTCTGCAATGTAACCATTGCTGGAATGCTAATCTCAGTGTCAGTTCTGCAATGAAAACCCCTCATTGCCTTCTGGAGATGACTGGGGGGGGGGGAGAGTATGATTTATTGCTTATGACAGAATTTCATTCTACATATTTGAACAGGGCAGAGTTACCTTTCAACAAGGGCTATGTATGCTTAACGAGACTGAAAGAAAACAACCTGCTTCTTTTTTTCTACACTACTAATTTTTTTTAATCCTGAAGGTCCAGATGTCTCATGTTAATGGGAAAGCACAGTCTTCCTTGGCAATGCTGTCTCCCTGGCGTCTTAGCTCATCAGTTTAAGGGAGCCAAGCTTGTAGCCCTGGCTGGGCTGTAAGTTGGCATTCTCCTTGAACTAAGCAGTTTATATTGTAATGACAGAGAAATCTGACGTTCAGATCCGATTCCAGATCCTGAAAGTGAAATACAAATTGAGGCGGTACTGTCAGTTTTCTTTCAACTCCCACTAGCTTCCCACCCTATACACTTCAATCTACAGTACTTAAAAGCACATTTTTCTCTTACAATTCTCTGGACACAACAGACAAGACACCACCATAAAAGCTCAGCAGTATGAAAGATTATTACATACCTCTGACATCTAGTTTCCTAAATGCACAATCACAATCTACAAGATATAAATATAGCTAGCTTTTAGACTAAGTAGGAAGGACCACACTATTATTCCATAGTATTTTACATGCTTTAGTTCTACCTTGTAATCCTCTCGTTTTTATCGTCTAGAAATTTCTGATATCTTTAAAGGATATTAACTGCATTGTGGACCATAACTGGGAGAGGCCATCATTATGAACAGGCCACTGTTTCAAATCTCTGTGTCCACAGAATGCCAAGGGAATGTCCCAAGGATTCCAAGGGACAGGATATTGTTTATTAGATTAAAATGAATGATATTTTCATACATACCCAACTCAATTTGGATTTCCCAATTTTGTCTTCTTGTATTTACTTACTGTACAAAGACCAATCCCTGTCTTTACAAGGCAAGGATGAGGAAAAGCAGACAGACACCTCTGACCTGCCCACCCATTGAACCACTCAGTTTTTCACACACTGCGAGCCCCACGGTAACTTGACAGGAAGTTCAGTACGGGCCAAAGGAGAGGTGCTTCCTTCATTGACATCACTGCAAGCCTAAAGGAGTTGTACTTTTCCCGGAAGACAGAAACCTGGCCAACTAACCCCAACGCAAATCAGCTACTTATCTCACCATCCAATAAACAAATACAATAGGATAAGTAATTGAGAAGGATCCTAAAAAACAGGAATACATTGTTGACAAATTACAAATTAATAGCTACTTCTTTCTAAAGGTGGCCAGCAAATATGAGGTCATTAAACCTTCAGATTTCCAAGTTAGAAATTGCCAGAGCAAGTTCACAGTTGTTACCAAAGACATTTTCCTTGAAGGACATTTAATTTCTTATGGTCAATTTAGGATTGGAAAAAAAATGGAAGTTTTACATTTTTGGCATAGCAGGAAGTTGAAAAATGACAACTCCGCACTAAACCTTCTTCTAAAGGCTTTTAAAATTTTCCTCAGCAGCCCGAGCTCCCCCTGCATTGGAGCTTGTGTGGATGGATGCCAGTGGAGCCTCAGGCTCCTGTAAAGGTGATGGGGGCTGTTTGACAGTTGTGGAACCAGCAGTGACAGAGGAGAATGAGCCCAATTGTGGGTCTGACACCCTGGGCTAATTGTTATGACACAGCACTTCAAGAAGCATTCAGATACATGTATCCAGCACACGGGCTGTTTCTCATGGTGACATGACCTGGCACAATCGTCAGGGACTCCTTCAAACACAGGTGCACTGTCTCTCACCTCCCGGCAGGGAGAGAAAAGGCCTCCATCAGCGAGGTGACGAGAGCCCAGGATTGCAGGAACACGTCAACAGAGGGCTGTTCAGCAATCCGGGTCTCAGAACACGGACGCGCAAATCGCCACACCGACCGAGGAAAAACTGGGACACAGAAACGTTCCATTCGGAGCAGGCTAAACCAGAGAGGACGAGGTGATGTGAAGCGCTGGCAGACACTTTGAATGCTTGGCCCGAAGAAGAAAAAATAACCAGGGCAGACAAATGAGCTCATCAGAGATGACATTTTTCTATGCACTGAGCTACTCGATCATTTTGACAGAATTCAAATAGACCAGCCTTTGCAACGTGCTAACTGCTCACGTTTATTCCCTCATAGGCTGCTAAACTTGTGCGAAATACAGCTACCTCAGAATCACCAGGTTAGGACGGCCAGGTTACCAGCTCTCATGTTAACACTCGTAGGGGCTCGCGGTGTGAATAAGAAGCAGCTGGTTTGACTTTCCAGAGGAGGTGGGAATGGTGCTCATGTGCAGGGTCAAAGGTGCCAGCAGGACTTCATTCCGGACGTAGCAGGTTTGAGTCGGAACTCGGCCACGAAGCAGCCTCAACAGTGGTTCAGCAAACGATGGCGAGGGATTGACCGGGCCAGGCTTGCGCAGGCTCGAACTGGCCAGGGTTCCAGCTTGACTAAGCAAGAGTGAGCAGAGGAACTGGTAAAACATGCAGTTTTCAATTTGGGGCTCACGATAAGATGATGACGACGACTCTGATAAAAGAACACCCAGGAGGAGGAAGAGTGGTCTTCTACCACAGCAATGATTGATTAGTGATAAGCAGTTAGGGTGGCATGGTGGCACAGTGGTGAGATCACTGCTGGGCAGTGGTGGGGCTGTGGATTCCATGCCTAGTGTACTATCTGTGTGGAGTTAGCATGTTCTCCCCAGGTTTGTGTGGGTTTCCTCCAGCAGCCCAAAGACATACTGGTAGGGTATTTGGCTTCTAGGAAAACTAGTCCTGGTGCGAGTGTCTGTCTGTGCGTGTGCCCTGTGAGAGTCTGGCATCCTATCCAGGGTGTACCCTGCCTTGTACCCCTGGCTGGCTGGGATAGGCTCCACTGCAACCCTGAATTGGAAGAAGTGAATAGAAAATAGACAAATGGATGATTAGCAGTTTCAGATTTGGAGAGTGTAGAGAAAAAAATATTAGCGATTCCAAAAACGTAAAAAAAAAAACTATAACAGATTGATCTCAAAATAAAGGACACTGATAAAGATAACTAGCTTCTCAGTTCTGCCTTTGCATAGACTCACATCAAAGCACAGCAGTGCTGGATCAGTGCCACCAAGACACTAGGCTTTGCAATGATAAAACATCTACCATTGTTTCAAGCTACAAAGATGATCTTTACTGCTACTAAGCCATAGTTAAAAAGCACAGAAGACTAATTTCAATGCACAGGTGTACTGGTCCTGTCTTTAATAAAAAAAAACAAGCAAAGTGCAAGAAAGGTAATGTAGGAAGAAATGAGGTCACCCAATCATTCCGATGCTAAATGTAGAACACATCTTTGACAATGCAAGCACAAGCTGAACAGTACTGTCGCATTTATTATAAGAGCTCACTGGCTTAATTTTTAATACTAAATATCTGCTTTTGTTCTCTGCACGGTGTTGCCATAAGAAGCTCTAATGAATTCATTTTTGATGCAAGTATTTAAATATCTACACAGTGAGAAGACAAGCTGTCCTTTATTTTCATTTCCAGCACTGATCTGGAAAACAGCACTGCCAGACAAAGCCAGAGAGAGGGGGCAGCCGCTGTGAGTATATCTGGACAAGAAACTATTAAGAACCTCCAAGAGAAATTACAGGGCACAAGGCACTGTGCTTCCTCTAAGATATTATGTTGTTAGTGTCCACTTATAGTAAAATCTTTTTAAAAATCACGATGGTATCCATCTGCACACATCCCTCAAGCTCTCCCTGTCCAATTGGAAGCACATTTTGTTTGAATGGCTCTAAGAAAATAAAGTGAACCATTCATACCAAATTGAGCATGCATTCAATTGTGTCATATTTAGCACTTGTTTCAGCTTCTGGATCTTTTAGTTGGGATTTGACCTTGGAGGTGTAAAAAGAACAGCATCCAAAAGAAGTTTAAAATGCAAATGCACAGCACAGAGCAATGTTTTTACAGGTGTCGTGTGTGATCAAGTCATTATTTAACTCCGATTTATGTAGAAAATTACCAGGAAAACATTAACATTGAATTGTTGAAGAAAAGTTTTGATTAAAGGACTATTTCTGAGTTAGCCAGTGAAACATGATATTGCAGATGAAAATGTCTTCTCTGATGCAGCCCAAAGCTCTATGAAAATTTATGAACTACCTCCAAATAAACTGGGCTAGTGTCCCTTTATTTACTGCATTTTCAAATAACTGAATATAGTTACTGCAATAACTAAGTCCTTAGTAATGATCTTAAATAAACTAATTTTTCAGAGATTCAGTGATCTTAAATTAAATAAACATTCACAAAAGTTCCTTTTCCCAAAATATTTGACAGTAAGTGCACAGATATGGCTATAAAATAATTGTTCAGCAAAGTGGTTCATTTTTTATTTAATATGCATGCCTGACCATAACATCTTGAGTATTTACATGGTTTTTGAACTGCTAAAACCCAAGGGTCTGGCCACAAAGAATTACGATTCTTGAAAATGAAACCTAGGGTGGTACAGTGGTCTGCATTATTGCCTCACAGTGCTGGGGTTCTGTGTTCAGTCTCGGATCTAGGGTGCTATGTGCATGGCATTTGAATGTTCTCTCTGTGTGTATTTGGGTTTCCACCCTCAATGTACAAGCAGACTGGGAGGTTAGTTGTTTCTGGGAAAATTGGACCGGTGTTAGTGTGTGAGTTGTCCCTGTGATGGACTGGTGTCCTGCATAGGACGTACCTTGCTCTGTGCCCACTGCTTGCTGGCTCCCCTGTGACCCTGAATTGGAAGAGTAGGTTGAAAATGGATGAATGAAAATTTAATCTGTTCATTAAATTCAAATTTGGCTAAATAATTTAAAGGCAATGTGGCACCTTAACATAGAAGAAAAACAGTTGATCAAATATTTGACCTTTCAATAGATACAATTATCAAGCGTGGACCAGAACTATAGGTGACTGAAAAAAAAACAAAAAACATCTAATTGTATCAGATGGCACATCAATGAAAACGTCTAGCTATGGTTTTAGGATATTGTGACACAAATGGAGATGGATTCAGATCAGGGGAGTTCATATTCATGTTTTAAAATGCATTAACATGACACTAGAAACTATCTGATCCACAGATTATAACACATAATAAATCATCATATCATCAGTCTTTATATATCTATTATTGGATGATGACACACAAGGCTGGCCTCAGCTGACTTGCTACACCAAAACCTGTGAATTTCAACTTTCCACCTGATCTTATGTAATAATAACAACATCATTTTATTAACCCTTCACAATTTCTTGCATTAGGAATTATCTTTTCACATAAACCAGCTTGCTCTCCATGAGACACTCAGACAGGGAGAGAGCCTGGGGTGAGTGCAGGGTCTGCCACTGTACAGCACCCCTGGAGCAGTTGGGGTTAAGGGCCTTGCTTAGGGGCCCAACAGAGTAGAATTCCTCTGCCAGCTGCGAGATTTGAACCAGCAACCTTCCAGCCACAGGCACAGGTCCTTAGCCACAGAGCCACCACTCCACCCTAAATATGTTCTATTAAATGCATTTATTTTAGAATTCACCAGTTATACTATATGAGCTGGCATGTATTTACAAGAAAAGGAACTCACAACAACTTTTCACAACGTGATTGCGTATAAAACAAGCGCTGAATCCATGACTGATAACCTCATTACATGCAAAGAGAGTACGAGCATGTGTCAGCAGCTGTAGGTGTACAAATGGATTAGGATTTATGGATAAACATATCTGCCAGGGGGCTACGTTCGTCAGTCTTTTTTTCCTTGATGGATTACTAGCGGATGAAGAATTCCTGCAGCGTTTAGAAAAGTTCACTTAGACAAAGCTCAGCATTCATGGGCTGTTGTGGTGACAACAGAGAGCTCGCCTTTACACCGAATTCCGCACAAATTACACACTGGGCCACAGAGAGCCCTGTCACAATGGAGTGGCTTTGTGTTTCTCTGTACAGTAGTGTAGGGATACAAGAAGTCTCAGGGTAGCTCCTTGAAGGTTTGAGATGAGTTTTAATTTGTGACGAAAACAGCCATTTCTGGACAGCACTGGGAGAAGAGACACACAAGGTGTATCTGAGCTCCAGCAGTGTTATAGAGAGTCCAGCTGTGGTCACTCTATGCTATTACCATGAATGGGTGTTTATAAGTGACCATTATCAACCAGATTGGAATCATAGAAAACACTTCAACTTATGGCAAAGTGGGTCCTCCTGACAAACTTATCCCTTGCAGTTACTCCTCTGGTGTCACGTACAGCCATTATTCCTGACTTGTCACATACAGCAGGAGCCTGCTCAAAACAGACTCGAGCCAGGTCAGGAGTGATGATCCCCCGGCCAGAGTCAGATTTCTACAGTAGTCTTACAATGCAGAACCCTGATTGTGCTCATACCCTCAGCCTGAACCTGGCACCAGTCCGGATGTGCTGAGAGGGGGTGATGTGGAGACAGACACAGAACTTAATCAAAAGCAGAGTGCCCACCCAGAACTAAATCATTTCTGTAATCTCCAGCTAGACATTTCTGATTCTGAAGTTGGCTTAAAAAGAATTTATACAGAGATACTGTAAATACAGTATATGCTAGGACTAAAGAGCCTTAGAACAAGATGCACAAAGATGTGTACAGCAGGTGAAGGCAGAAATAAAAAGGTGACCAACAGATTGCTTTCACAAGCAAGGTTTGTTAAATGTCCTTCATTTAGTGTTGCCCATCCAAAAAGATACTCACCAATTGCAACACCCACTTTTTTTAACAAGTGGAAAAGCAAATCATTGCACTTCCAATGAACTCTGACATCTGTTAATACAAACATCATTTTGTCTGCAGAGTCTCCCTCTGCTTGATTTTGGAAAAAAACAGATGAATAAAGGTCTCTGAGGTTATTCCTCATCCCTTTTTTGTTGGTTTTTCACTTTCTTTTTCTTCTTCTGAATTTATGTGGACAGCTAAGGCTAAACACACTCTTACATGGCATCCACTGACCAAAATATTAGGAAATGCCATTGGAATAAATACAAGTCTTGCTCAGCATGAATAGTTTCGGCAGACCAAGGCACATACTGTATTCCTACATACTGTTTAGAGCCCATTTCATTCAGCTGATGACTGCAATCGTATTTGAGGTTATGGTGTATATTCCACTGGTTCCTGTAGTTTAAGTAGGATTAAGATCTGGGAGAGGTCCGTCTACTGCTGTTTAGTTCAGCCACACACCGACTCTCACTGACAATGACTGATCACTTGGTGCTTCATGAAGAAGTTCCTAATAATTTGGCCACTGGGGACATGAATAAAATGTGGGGGAAATCACTATGTGTTGCACTCTATAGATCTCTGTTGTAGAAGCAGAATGCATTGCTTATATGCTGTAGCTGGGTCTGATGGCAATCTGTAATAGTAATTCTTGTTAAAAAAAATGTGAGAAAGCCTGCAACAGAGAACAGGCCAGTTGGCCCATCTAACTTGTTTTCTGTAATTGCTGTATTCTTGGTAAAGGCCAGGCAGCAATCATAAAACCAAAGCCATATTTTATCTAAGTCCACTTCCCTATACAACATGGGAATTCAGCTTTAAGTCCATACAGACAAGTGGTAAAACCCAAGTTTTGTGAATCATAGCCCACAAACAGTGTGTAAGCCAGGCTTGTAAGAAAACGTCCAATGCTGTGAATAGACAGACAAGCATCCCCGTGCCTGAGGCTCACCCAGGTATTATTCATCAGCTGCTGAAACTCTCCTGGGGCTTCAGCTTTGGTTTGTTTGGAAACGGCCTCAGTGTCTCGTGTTACACAACGCTGTTTTTCCAAAAAAAGGGGGGGTAGGGGTGGGTGAAAAAGGAATCGCAACTGTCATCATAAACATGAACCATCTGTCTCATTTTTGCAACTTGTTTTCTTTTAATACGAGAAGGAGGTTGCTGGGGATCGACAATCTTGGAGCTCCAGAGCAGTCTTTGGAAGAAAAGAGCCCACACTCCAGATTTCAGCTGTAGGAATGAAATTAGGCCTTAGCTCACATGCCTTCATTAACCCTTTTCTGAACATTACAGTTTATTTTCTGCGGTTATCAGAAAAAGTTCTGCTTCAAACCTTTTGAAGGCAATATTGTGCCAAAGCAAGTTTATTAAAACCAAACAATGTTGAGTTATTTTCACTTTTCCTACAAAATTATCCATACTGAATGCACCAGATTAAATTCAGGGTTGTGAGGGGGCCAGAGACTATCGCAGCAAGCAATGGGCACAAGGCAAGGATGTGATGCCAGTCCATCACAGGGCACATGCACAGACACTCACACACTCTCACTCCAAGGCCAGTTTCCCAGAAGCCAATTAACCTATCAATACGTCTTTGGACTCTTGGAGGAAACCCACACAAACATGGGAAGAACATGCAGACAGTACCCCAGGAACTAAACCCAGGGTTTAAGTGCACCCAATCCACCAAACAATCAGGTTACATTAAATAAATCTTTAATACAAAAAGTTTAGTAATAGCGAGGGCCACACCACTCTTTTAGAAAGAAAAAAAAGATTATTGGAGCAATTTCACAGTCTCTTCAGTAAGAAATATAAACACCAACCCCAATTGTGGGAATCAATCAATCAATGAAAAAATTGGAAATGGCTAATCCTATCAAGGTATCAATACTTTCATCACCAAATACCAGCCAACATTTAAGTCGAAGAGTCTCGAGGTTTTGAATGTAGCTCCTTGATGTTGGAGCACCAGAGAAGCAGGGAACCTAAAGGTGTAAAAATACGTTGAGACAAAATTAAACTTTACGAGCAGAAGAGGCCGTGGTTATATTTCCATATTCCCTTCACTAATTCCCCCCCTGCACCAATGTGCTTCTAAAGTTGATTTAAAGATATTGTGGTTCAAACAGTAATGTGGTCTAACCAAGCAGTACAAATCTAGAAGTTTAGTCATCCAAAATACTTTTCAAAACAACTGAAGATTCATCTCAGCTGTGCCGAGTGGTGGATCTCTTCCAGTTCTTCTCTTTAGCCAAAACACAAATCCTCTCCTATCACCACCACCACTCTTCTCAATAAACACCCTTTCAGCTCATCTAGCAGATCCTTCCTCACCTTTATCCGCAAAGAGAACACACATACCCTAACAATATCAGGTCTTTCCATAAAAGACATCTAGCTTTAACAGGGAACTGCTGCCTAAATATCTCTACAATATTTAAGAATATTTATTACAAAATAAATTCATTGACGTTATAGAAAAAAAAAGTTAGAATTTTGAATTAAGCACAAAATCCTGAACTTTGTGAAAGTACTGCAAGTTGCCACGTTGTCACAAATTTGCATTTGAGTTCCTATGAATTGCGACGCGATGCAGCCCTTCCTGCTCACTAGTCACTGTAATGATTACTGTACTGTCATGTACGAGTGAATAAGTACAGGTGGTGCAGCAAACATTTCACCACAGAAATGTGTCAACGTGATCTGCATGCAGTTAACAAGTAAGTTGTATTTATCGGCAAAACCTTGTTGAAATTGAAAGCAATTTTCTATTGGATTAAAAGAGATGCATTCACAAGCCTGCTTCTTTACATCACCAGACGTTTTGTTGCCTCATTCTGAATGGCAGAATATGGTGCTGCGCAAACTTTGTGGTGTAAATTGGAGGTCTTGCAAGTTACTAAGTAAATTTCACTTGTATTGCAGTTTGAAATGCACTCTTCAATGCAGATTCCTTCTAACCCCAAAATATGAAAATAACATTGAAATTCCTCTTTAAAAGCCTCTCACACATAACCACCATACTTTTATTCCTTATCAGTTCAGGGACTTCATCAGACCCATTTATGTAGGAACCACTCCAAAAGGAGGATCCGTCCAGCCCACAAGTGCACAATGCTCCTTGAGATTTCAAATGGAAACCCACATTATTGAGGGACAGTACAAACCTCATAGATATCCTAATACCATCTGTACTCTCCATAAACATGACCTTAAACAAATCCTTCCCTTCTGACTCCATGCACTGCTGAGGTCTAATCTTCTCAGTCACGACAGAGTCTGAATCTGTTTCAAGAATTAATTCTCTCTGCCCACCTGCAAACCTACTGCCATTATTCGGCAGGTCTACAGCCATTGCAGATGAGACTTACCTTACCCTAGAAGCCGGATTTATTTCCAGCTCACTAATCCAGCTTTGACTTTCACCACCCACCATCTACTCTTCCTCTGATCTTGACAGATTCTTGTCCGGACTCCTCATCACTTAAAACTTTTCACTGTAGTTTACTTGGTTGACAAGAGACAAGGGTCCATTCAGTGTAAACATGCAAATCCTGTCCACAAAGGTTTCAAATGTTATTCCATCTGGGCTACAATGAAATTCATGCCCAACTTCTGTACACATTTTTGCATCCTGCCATCCTCAATTCCCTAGTTCTCCACATCACCCACACAATTTTATTTGTCCCTGAAAGAGCATAATTTGAAAGGGAAGATATTTCACCCCCACCCCTATAACGTAACAGTATGCAATTTCACCAACACTTGCCATGATGCAGTCCACAACCCTTCTTTATCAACCACTGTTTAACAACAGCAATCTTTTGCATAAAGCAACACCTTTTCAGCCAAATAATTACATTTTCCTGAGCCACTGTCTTGTTATAAAGAAGCCAAGAGACACAAAACATACCTACCACCTCATTCCACCTCTTGTGGTTCTTTAAAAGCCTTCAAGGATTACTCCATCAAGGCATCGGATTTAAAACTAATACCCCATTCTTCCTGTTCAGCCACAGATTCATCCTCACCTGCGACACATTAGTCTTAATTACAAACCACACCCAATTTTGCTTTTCCAAATGTCCACACCAGTTGCCAGCATAATTAAGAGATCAAAAAGAAATTACAAAGAAGCTCTCTGTTAAACTAGGTTTGCCAGACCACCAACCTTTGCCCTTAACACGTTCACTAACGCCAGCTGCCAGAACTGGGCTGCACTATGCAAAAGTAAAACAAAACTTTTGCAAGCCAAGACTGTACGAAAAACTCATATGTAAGTTAAATATGTGCAGTGCAGTAAAATGGTGCCCATGTGGCCTCACAATAATCTCATGCACACTGTGACTGATTCACCCAGCTGTTAATCAGGGCGTTCTTGTTATTGGAATCAATCACCCAATTATTGACTGGGTTAAAATACTCTGCACTTTAAAACCAGGACTTCTTTTTGAGTAAGAATATCTAACGTCCCCAGTCCAACAGGTTTTCCTTTAGGTTTGGATAATGTTCTTAAGGGATTTATAAATGTATGTTCATAAACTCCTGTATAACGGAACACATTTATTCATTAGAATCCCCTAATGATTTAAGATGATTTATTTTACAATATCACACTCTGTAAACATTTCAATTCAGCTGTCAAACAGACTTGATCAAAGGATTAAAGTTCATCAGAGAACGTGACCTTTAGTTGAGAATTAATTTAAAGCAAACAGAAAAAAGCAATACCTAGTCCATACACTACAGTTATGTGCAGACTGAGTTTCGTAATCTGATACTGCAATTTGGTTTATATATATTTTACTAAAAGTCTATATAATTACATTGGTTGTGTTGACACTAGAGGTCACAAGGTCGGTTTTCTGTTTGCTTTGGTTATCAGGTCTGTTTTTGAGTTTCTGAACACGTCCAGTAACTGGACTAGCTATAACAGATTAGGGGTTGGGTCATTATAATAGGATCTTTATAATACAGTACAAGGGCCTAAGAAAACAGACACTCAAAGTCAGCCAAACGTTAAAAACCAGGGCTGTTTTATTTACTGTACAGGTAAAAATAAAACAAAGCAAAACTACCACAAAACAAAAACCTAGTACCTGTTTTTTTTTTATTCTGGCCCAACAACATTCATACTTAGGGACTCCCCATTAACAACTCCCTCACTATTAATAGTGCCAGACAAGTAAGCTGATTCCCAGTTTCCAAACCACCAGAGTCTCTCACCGAGACCACGGCTCCAAAGCTTCTTTTAAAATTCACATGTTCCCAATCTCTCAATCACCTCCTCCAAACTTCATCCCTGGGTAGGTCTGCACCACAAAAACCCAGCCCTCTATTCCCTGAATAGCAGATAAACCAACAATAGAAACATCTGCTTCCGGAGTTTTAAATTATCACCTGACCAATTGCCTTCTGACGGTCAGGTGATTGAAGGTAGCTGCACATTCCCAACAGCATCCTGGGGAATGTAGTCCAGCCAACGGCTTCCCTCTTGTCTGAACTTACTGCCCTCTTACACAGAGACAGTATTTTTATAGTCAATAGGTAATGGAACTGCTTTTTAACATTGAACAGCCTGAAGTAAAAAATATCTCTTTTGGAATGTCCTCTTTTCCAGATTTGAATTTATTTATTACATGTAATTGAACTTTGTTTTCAGAATGTCACGGTGTCACTCGTTCAATTCTTGGAGTGCTATCTATGAGGAGTTTATATGTTCTTTCTGTGTTCATGTGGGTTTCATGGGGGAAGCCAATTAACCTACCAGTATGGACTGTGGGAGGAAACTGGAGCCCCCAGATGAAATGTCTCCCAAACGCAAAAAATGTCTGACCAGCCAGACCACCTTCCATTGTCTTCTCTCGCCAGAACAATCCACGAATCTTCCAAGCAAACATGGGGAGAATGTACAAACTCAGAACACAGAAAGTATTACAGGTATTGAACTCTCGGCCCCGGTGCTGTGAGGCAGTAAAACCACTGTGCCAAAGTGCCACCCAGTATCAAATACATCTTAATACAAGTGTCAGAATTCTAACTAGTTTCAAGTATCATAAACACATCACTCCACAGCTGGCACAGCTGGAGTCAAAACTTCTCCCTTCTGATTGCTGACTGCTCAAGTTCCTCTTCAGCAGCTGATACTCTCATCCTGTCCTGCTTGTAATTTTTCAGTACTCGGGGTGGAGTAGCCAGGTACACAGTCGTTCTGGATCATAGAAGCCTGCCTTCACTGTGTGGCTATGAGCCAGTTCCAGTCAGACACACCTCCCTCACTGTCTGGCTTTGGGCCAGTGACAGTTAGCCAGACCTCCCTCAGGCTCAAAGTCAAAAGGAAATTACTGAATACAATTAACTGACTTTTATGGAAATGAATGAATATGAAATATGTTTTTGCCAGAGGGAAGATCTTAGTCTGTCAATCATAACACGTCAAGAACACTATTCATTTTCCAAGGAAAGAAATTATATTGCATGATACGTTATTGCCTGGTTTGTAAAAATCACATCTAGAGCATAACTCAGAGGTGATCTCTAGCACTGAAACCAAACCCTCTATGTAGTCTCTGGCAAGAAAGGATTACCCACAAAACTGTGCAGGACATGAGCTGGATTAGTGCTAATGAGCTTGATATTCTTAGAAACTATTATTTTGAAAGGAGGCTCTTCCCACAAAACAAAACCATAATAAGCAGATCCACCCAGCACCTATTATTCCATGTTTCCCTTTGGACTGGACTCTGATACTGGTCCCGTCAGTATCTAGCTACAGACACGTTTAGAGAATCTACTTCTTTCTCAACATGCTGTTATATACTGTACAGTGAATACACTGTAGGTTAGATGTTTGCACGATGCAAAACAGGACTTGTACTTCACCATGTTTATCCAACCAACACTTTCAGCTACTTCCCTTCCCTGTCTGAAAAAAGCTGAAAACTCAAGGCCTAAGACCCTCATTGCTGATGAAGATTGCTTCCAAGCTTAAAATGCAAATCTAAATCTGGAGATGATTCCAGACCAGGAGGAAGACAGGTCTGTTTTGTCATTCATCTTGCCACTGAAGAGTGGCTTGGCAGAGTCTTCAATTACATTTTGCTTCCTCCAGTGTAAGTGTCAAATAAATCTGGAGTCTTTCATTTCTTGCAGGAGTGCTGTGTGACCCTCCTGTCGCTGTAGAGTGCTGTTTGTGGAATATTATGGTACATTTTTCTCCAAAAGTACTGGTCCCAACAGTGAGTGTCATTTAGGAATTTCTTCTTCCTACTCTGCTTAAGTAAATTGCACTCTTATAGATTATTCAACTCTTAATTTTACACTCTGTTGTAGGAGGTGCTATCCTTCTGAAGAACCAAGAGAAATTCTGACTACTTGGTCATGAAAGATGCCAGAGCACATATCACAGTTTGATCCCAGTGTCCTGGCTACATTACACTCTAGGATCACACCATCTGCCCTTTAATTGAATCTATAAAGCACGTGCTCTCTTTCCTGCCTGATCAGCTTGTCTCCCAGGTGGGCCCTGCACTTCAGTGGATCACCTCCTCTGTGCGTAAAGAGGATTAACATCCTCCGGGAAGAAAAGCACTAAAAAAAGCAAGGAATCTACAAATGATTTAAAGAGAGTTAGGATGCAAAGTGGAATCAGTCACTGGTGAGTCGCAATTATTCCTGCAGCAATACATGAAGAAGAGAAAACCAGGAGGTTCAGCTACAATGAGTCATAATGAATAAATCATCAATAGACACCCAGCTTCTTAAAAGTGTTCTTGCATGGGCAATAAAATATTATAAAGAATAGTCAAAGCAGAAAGCAGAAACAACAGTCAAACAAGACACAACAGGATATAGTTACAAAGATGGATAAAGTACTCTGTTTCACTATTAGCCCACAGTCACTCTTGTCACAGCTGAAATTCAAGGAAATACGACAACAATTTTTTTTCGACACAACATATATTTCAATTTAACATACATTCATATGTAATATAGGCTTCTTCAGTGTATAATTCTTTTACAGAGCTATTTTTAACAGTATAATGTAAAAATTTACTAGAGAAATTATGGAATTCTGGTTGTCATACATGTCGCCATAAATAATGAAGTCACTCCTCCCCACATTACTGGAACTGACAATGTTAAAAGAACACGGGAGATTTTGTTGGGGTATGTGCGTCTGGAAAAGGAAAAGTGCCTCAGTTATTGTATACAGCGTTTCAACTCCAATCCCTCCACTTTCAAGTGAAGACTTCCTTCTTTCTGCCACTGAGAGGAGCAATGCTCTGATTGCTACCAGAATTCACACATCCAGACAGATAAAACGACTGAAGGATCTTAAGCATTTGGTACATTTATTTTCCTTTGTCAGCTTAAACCAACTACAGTGAAATAGCTGTGGAACTGACACAGTAGTCCTTGCTGTAGAAAAAGCCACTTAATGTCTGAGTATTGTGTCATTTCTGAAGAAGGAAGAAAGACTCTGTGAAGTGTGGAAGACGGTAAATATTCTTTACATTGTTCCGTACTCATTTCTCCAGTTCAGCAGCGCCACGCTGTTCAGAAAATTTCCAAAGGCCGTGTCCACCTTGTGTACCTTTCTTCTGTGTCTCGATGAAAATGTACACTCGGCCCACAAACCGTGAGTTTCCTCAATGGCCTGTCCTCTTTGGCTCCCCCCCCCACCCCACTTCCCCCGGAGTCCTTCTCTCCCAAACGGGTCCCAAAAGCAGCATCAGTAACAGAGAGATAAGTACCGCTCCTGCCCCTTCCCCCCCCTGCGAAATCATCACCCCTCTCTCAGCAGCGACGGTACCTTAAGTTCCTCTCCCACCTTAATCCCAATAAATTAAAGACAACATAAAAAAAATAAAACCGACAATCCTTTGGGACTTTTAAATTAGAAAATATATATATTTTTACTCCCCGTGTACACATGTTTTTTCTACGGCTCTTCCTGGCTGGGATCGCGGGGGGACTCCTCCTGTCCAGTCCGGCTCACACCCTGGTGAAGCCCCAGTCCCCCCCAGTCACCGGCACGTGTGCAGCTCCACCTGTTTCCGGCACTGCTTGCACTTGACGTAGCAGCACCAGTGGAACTTGCAGCTACACCTGTCCACCACCTCCACCTCCTCCGTGTGGAAGCCCCGGCCGCAGCACATCAGCTCGCACCCGTCGATGGCCTTGGAGGTCTTGTTGCAGTGCCGCCCGGCGGTCCCCAGCACCCCGTTCTTCAGGTCGTGGTCGCAGAAGTCCGGGCTGGAGTCCAGGTACACCAGGTCCTCGTCGGTGTGGGGCTTGAACTGCGAGTTCTTGGGCACCAGCACCTTGGTGGTGCCGATCTTGCGCTGCTCCACCTCGGTGGCCCCGTCGAACTTCTCCTTCAGCACGTTGCCCACCTTGCGGAAGGGCGGCATGGCCTTCCAGCAGGTCTTCACCTCGCAGGAGCCTGACACGCCGTGGCACTTACACTCCACCCGCATGTTATTCAGGATGGCCTGGCCGGGCAGAGGAAGGAGCGAATGGTTAACGGAAGGAGACGGATTTGAAAAAACACGACCTCAGCCTGTGAACCTGCGCCCCCAGACTTCCACCGGTTTGGACATTTCCTCGCCTGCCGTGCCTATTCTCTCACTTTCTCTTCTGCTCCTGTACCTGGGGACCTCATGCAGGTATACACGGTCCTCCAAGGCACTGAGATTCTCACCTCCCTCGCTTCCTTCAGCAGGAACAGGAACAGGGGGCGGATCTTTACCATGAGGTGCATGAGAGTGTGGAACAAAACTCTCCAGCATGTTGTTGAAGCTGTTTCAAGAAACAGCTGCATAAGATCCTTAGATCAACGAATTACAACCAACTGAACTGGCCAGACGGGCCAAATGCCCTCATTTATAAACTCTACGCTCGTATGTATGTTCTTAACTCACACAAGGAGCTGGAGTGTTGTGCCTTTTCTGTTTTTGTCCCTTCTTATCATGGAATTAATCTCCGCTTGATCCTTTGAAGCTCATACACTGCCGCTGCTCCCCAGTCAAAGGTCATATTTCCTTTATTTTAAAACCAGGCTTCAGGCAATACTGTATTTCGCAATCGGGGAGTGTTTCAATAAGTTGTGTGCACAGTGAAAGCACATCTTGAGGTATGCTGCCATTTAACTTTAAAAAAAGTCTGATGTGCAAAGATGAGCGCATGAAATCGACAGCTTCTTAATCTTAAGTGTTCCTCTTATGCAGTTACTGTTTTAATCATTTCACTATCTAGAACTTCCAAGGGCTTAATTTAAAATGCTATCCTCCTGCTGAAAGCTAACGACCTTGCTATGAGGGACTGTAAAACGTGCAGCTTAAGCATGCAAACTTGAGTCAGATGTCATAACCCACTCTTTTTAACGCAAGAGAGTTTATTAGAAAGACTGCAAAGATACACCTCCCACCTGATTTGAGTAAATGAAGCCGTGTGGCAGTTACAGCAACTGAATGCTGTTTAATACAGAAAATCAATGGATACCTTTCTCCCGGCTTCATTGTTGTGGAGATTCATCAATGCCCGGCTTGATGATGATCCTTTACTTCTTTCCCGGACATCAACAAACGATTGGGAAAAAGCCACTCCATAGGCAATATTGTCAGAGCAGCCTGACCACTGAAAACCTGTAAAAAAGGAAAGAAATAATGATCTCTTAGGACCACATTCTGCATCTGTCAGGAAAAGCACCTTATCTGTGCATTTCCAGTAGTTCTAATATATTTAATCAAGAACAATTGAGTGTTAAACACCTTTTGAAAATACATTAAAGTTCACATAAATTATACAATGAAACAATTAGGCAAAAGCTTCCTTATATTTGAATATAACTTAGGATTAAAGAAAAAAAAGCCTTTTTTTTTACAATTGACATTACTGCATTTTTTATTTGTCTGTTGTTTTTTTATTATTTTATTCAGTGAGATGAGCCTTTCTTGATCTTGCCATGTTCTCAGCCTTGTGCTGTGTTGACAGATCAATATTTGGAAGAGGTGTTATTGGAGCCAGCAGGGGGCGCTCACCCTGCGGTCCATGTGGGTCCTAATGCCCCAGTATAGTGACGGGGACACTATACTGTAAACAGGCACTGTCCTTCGGATGAGACGTAAAACCGAGGTCCTGACTCTCTGTGGTCATTAAAAATCCCAGGGCGTTTCTCGAAAAGAGTAGTGGTGTAACCCCAGCGTGCTGGCCAAATTTCCCCTTTGCCCTTACCAATCATGGCCTCTTAATAATCCCCATCTATGAATTGGCTACATTACTCTGTTCTCCTCCCCACTAATAGCTGGTGTGTGGTGAGCGTTCTGGCGCACTATGGCTGCCGTCGCATCATCCAGGTGGATGCTGCCCATTGGTGGTGGTGGAGGGGAGTCCCCATTACCTGTAAAGCGCTTTGAGTGGAGTGTCCAGAAAAAGCGCTATATAAGTGTAAGCAATTATCATCATCATTATTATTATTATTATTATTATTATTATTTTTAATATTTTCATTCCTTCTCCTGTGTGCAGTGCTGGCACGATCCCAGCTGCTCTTCAGTTTGCCTGCAAAGGTTTTTCATTTGTTTCTGATTGGAGAGAGTGGACTGTATGCCATTGATTCTGGTCCCAACAGATGCAGCAGCCACTGGGTCTTATTTGTATATTTGTTATGTATGCTTGTCTATCACTTACAATATCAGCTACTCTGACACTTGTCATGCAATATGTATTGCTGCTGATCCAGCATCCTTGATGCATATTTCACTGGCACTGTTCTTGGGAAGAGTCTTTAACGTGCATCAGTTCTCTTTATCTGTGTTTTGGGTGTCACTGACACTTGTTGAAACTGCTGTGAGCGGGGACTGTATCTGCGATAGCAGTAACATTGGGAGCTGTAGTCATGACCTTCCCCAGCCTGGAGTGGGGCAAACCTGTTTGGTGATCTTGTCAGGTGATAACTGGCATAGAAAGGCAGGAACTCACAATTGTGCCTCAATGGGTTCGACACAAAACCCAAGAGCCAGCTTCTTTTCCCAAAGTCAACCAACAAAGGAGGCCATCCTTTTAAGCACAAAGACATATCTAGCTGCATTTGTCCTCTAACATAGAGAAAACAAGGCTGTAGCCCACTTACAACAAGAACTAAAAGAAAGAGAGCAGCTGTGAAATTCTAAGAAAAGGAGCAGGGAGAGTGCTGTGCTTTCAATCAAGAGATATCAATGAATAAGAAATGATGGTGGCCATAATTCTGGACATCAAAAATATTATAGAGGTACTGCAGGAGTTAGTGAGAAAAAACGTGATAGTTTCTTGGTATTTGTCAGTGTCACCATGCTGTTGTCCTAAGGAACCCTGGAGGCAGGGAAAAACTGGTGAAAAACTCCAGTGTGTCAAAGCACATAGAAACATGTCAACAAATTGCACCGGGTGAAGAAAAGTGACTCAGCAGGCATGTCCCTGACCTAATCACAAAAACACCCTGCCGGAATTTCATTGCATTTTCAGTATGTGTTCCAAAGAGCTTTGCAAGCCTTTCAACAAAGCCTATTTGTTCAACATCTAGCTGACACTGAAGTGGACTTTCTTCTGTGTACCTTTCTTCAGACCATCTCTACATTCTTCAAACCTTCTGTGGCACCTATATAAGGTTGGAATTATTCTAGGATGCTCTTATGCAGAATGTAAACCAGAATACATGTCTTCTCATGCAGTTTATGTTATCTTTACAGTGTAACAATAAATGATATAGGACTTTGTGCAGTACTATAACAATAATTCCTTACACATATATAGTGCTTTTCTGGACATTCAACTCAAAGCACTTTACAGGTAATGGGGACTCCCCTCCATCACCTCCGGTGTCCAGCCCCACCTGGATGATGCGATGGCAGCCATAGCGCACAGAGTGATGAAGCCAATTCATAGATGGGGATTATTAGGAGGCCATGGGCATTAGGACCCACACAATCCCCCCCCCCCTCCCCGGCGGCCTGCTCGTACCCTCCGGGCTCACGCCGTGGACAGTGCGGTCGCACCCGCACTTCTCCAGCTCCCCGCTGCTGCAGGCCCGGGTCACGGCGAAGGCCACGCCCGCCGAGGAGATGGCGTACACGAAGGCGGCCTCCCGGGTCCCTGGAACGGAAGGCAGCGTCAGTCCCGAGCCGCACTCTCGCACCCGCGGGTCCAGCGTCCCGGCCGGCAGAATCTAACCATATCCCAATCTCGCTACACAAACTGCTGGATATAACATATCCTGTACTTGTACAGGACACATTTGGGATACATTATATTGGCACATCAAGGCTTCTCGAGAATCACAGTCCTCACACAATCACAGGTATGTTCGAAATAAAATAAACAGAAACAGATCAAACAATAGGGCTGGAAGGGTAGAGCTCCTTACCAAAAAGTGAAATAATGATCAAACAGGTGAAGCAATTTCACATTATTGCCATGAATGTCTTTAACGAACAAAAATTCACCCCAGCCGGCGATTTGAAACGACAGCACCCTCAGATCATGCCTGTGCAGTGTATAGCGCTGACATGTGCGCTAGATTATTCCCAGACATGTTGAATCAGTTCCCTCCCTTTACCAAGTGCATTTTTCCCATTTGCACCAGCAGGGGGTATCCTGATACTCCAGACTGCCTTCCCAACAAGACTGAGTGAGAGTAGATATCCCTGTCCAGACAGGATTCTGGCCTGCCTCTCAGGTACCTGTTGCAGCCCAGACGGAGTGTGAGCCCAGGGCCATGTCTGGGAATCAGACAGGCCCAAAGGGACAGCTAATAACTCTGAGCTCCCAGTGTTCCCTGTCTCTGCCTGCATGGGAAGGGGGCAGGCAGGACTGTGTGTGTTTAGATGGGGTGCGAATGGGATTCACTTTTTCATCCAGACCTGAGGTATAAGCCACAAAAATGTAAAAGAGATCAAAGCAATCTATAACAGGGCTCCTCTGGCCTGCTCTTGTAGTCTCACTGCCATGCGAGTTTTACAAATTCTTGTGCTAATCAGGATGATTAATCAGATCTCATCAGCGGAAGACTGAACAATCAAGACATCAAGAACAGTGGTTACAGGTGGCCACAGTCTCAAAGAGCTCTGCTGTGTCTTTCTATTTCAGGCGGAAGGATTTTTGAATCACACTTCTTCCATAAGTGGGAAATATGAACGCTGCGTTGTAGTTTGACCGGATGTGGGTGTGTGTGCATGAGGCGGTGGGAAGGAGCTATCTCTTACCCTGCGTGACCACCTTCCCGAAAACAGGCAGAGTGTCCAGGGTGGAGCAGTTCCAGCGCCGGTTCCTGAACTGGTACTGGCACTCGTCAATGGCCAGCTGCGCCCCTCTCCGCACTGAGTCCATCACCTCCACGTTGCGCTTGCAGATCTGCACCTGCCTCTGGATCAGCCCCTTCAGCTTCTCGCAGGTCTCCTCCTCCGAGATGCTGCCCACTGAGGAGAGCTTGGCCAGGTACCTGGGGGGGACAGGCAGGGGGGTTACAGAGGCAGGAAGCACAGGGGGCCACTGCTCAAGCTCCAGGAGCACACGGACTCCTGCAGGGAACAGCTCAGCACTGCTGGGCTAGCAAGATTCCCTTCACTTCACTTCACTGTGCACTTTCCATGAAACAGACAGCACAGTGTCAGACAATATTTCCAATCAACAGCCCACTTTGCTTGTCCATGGCGTTCTTCAGAAAGTTTACTGTGATATATCTATCTGTGGTTATTCTGGATGTTCACCCATTTAGACTGATTTGCTTCACCGCTTTCCTTTTCATACTGATTGATCATGAAAAACGCCTTTAATAATGGAGGTCATAGCGTGTAATGAGTCAACTAGAAACTCTTCACCCCTGTGGGCTCTCAAGACCAGGACAACCTGGTTTGATACTTGTCTGTTCTCTGTGAAATGGCTGTGATGCTTCACAAAGAGCAATAATTAAATTAAACTGGTGTATGTTCATTATTCAAGACAGTTGTCTAGGATACGAGGATAACTTAGTTACACAAGCAGACTCATTACAGTATCCATTTTCTATGCACCTTATCCGATACAAGGCTGTAGGGGTGCAAGCAGTGGGCACAAGGCAGGATACACCCTGGATGGGACACCAGTCCATTGCAGGACGGACACAGACAATTAACCTACTAGCATGTGTTTGGACTGCTGGAGGAAACTGGAGCACCCAGAGAAAACACATGTAAACACAGGGAGAACATACAAACTCCAAACAGATAGCACCCCAGATTCAGAATTGAACCCAGGACACCAGCACTGCAAGGCAGTAATAACCACTGCATCACAGTGCTGCCTTCATTACAGTATATGAAATACTAATATGATAAAATACTTACATAAATTACTAAATAGCAGAAATATAAATGTCATTTTAAAAATAATAGTCTGAAAATATAATGCTGTACAGATATTAACATTGCAAATAGCTGGTATATGGTCAGGTCAGAGAGTTGACTTCCCCAGGCTAATTCAGAAAGTCCCAGCTTTCAGACAGCGATGGTAGAGAGGAGAGGCAAATAGATACCGACTCATTCAACTGGATTAGCCTTTCCACCTCCAGGCCAGAGGTCAGGGCTGCAGCTAAGCCTGAGTGATACCTCACAATCATCTGCCTTACCACCCTCTGTCAGCAGGACGACCACTTTACAGCACTGCACAAAAATAGCCTCTTTTTTTTCTTCACATTTCACCAAGGGATCAAAGACACACAAGACTGGCTCTCCTTGGATTGTCTAGTTTTGAAGGCAGCTGTCTGAAGACGACAAATGAATTAACATGAAATATATACCGGGGCTCAAACAGTAATCTGAGACACCTGTAGAAATCTCTGTGGGTGACAGCAAAAAGTGGGGAAGATTTGGACTGGGAGGATGGTTTTGAGACTATATCCGTCCAGTACTGTAGTTTACAATTAACATGTTAGACCTATAATTCTCATTTTCTTGAAATATCCTGACATCTGGAGTGCAAAGATTTCAATAATCTACGATCCTCTTATATTCATCCCACTGGACTGCCATTACACCTGGACATCGGTGTCTAAGAGTATTTGAGAAAAGAGCAGAAAGATCTGTTTAGGGATGCAAAGATACTACCGAATCCTGGGATTACAGTGATGAAAAATAAATGATATTTTATTCTTTATTCAGTCTCTATGCACAGTGTTTCTATAAAGGGTATCTTACCATTCAGACCTATGCATAACTTAAAATAAGACATTAAGAAAAGGTATTTCTGTAAATATTTTGCTTTGTTCTTGCATCCTTCTGGGATCTCCAGACTACTGTCCTCTCTAGATCAGCCAGTTAATTGTTTGTTATGCCTCAGTTAAGAAAATAGACATTCCCAAACATTTGTCAGGAACATTTTCTTTCATGATACCAACCCCAGGATTTACAAAAAAAACATTTAACTGTGAGATGAAACATTATAATTGATGGTTGGGGGAGTATATTTAATTGATATCTCTACCCCTAGAGCATATGAGTGACTTTTACCATCATGTAACCACATCATATAGGTGACCTTTAAGGAATAGTGGTAGTGATGGAATAGTAGGTGGCACTCTTGCCTCTTGAGTGGAATTTCTAATATACCATATACAAACAGAATGGTGAATCATCAGAAATCACACAGCACTGTTGGTAAAATGTCCTGGCTAGATGCCACTCTGAGCTTGCACAGGCTGGCCTTTTCTACAATTCCCACAGTAATGTTCAGCTGGTGAAGTAAGCTCTCTCTTCTCCATCTCATCTGCTGTGGACTAGGGACATTGGCTCATCATGACTGCCACGGGTTACCTACAGTAGATTGGTGCTGCATTTTAGTGGTGACAGAAGACGGCCAATTTTATATGGAAAGCACTTAAGAGTTCATCGAGATTAAGAGTGCTATAAAAAAGCTAACTGTTGTTAATAATTTTAATTAAAGCTCTTTTAGTTTTGAAGCAGAACTGCCGGAGAAATGCTTTCTACCAAAGCCACTGCTTGTCAATTGCAATCTCCCATAAACACAGAGCTTCCCAAAACCTGCTCATTTGTCATTCCAGCCAGACTCTCGCTTACACTTAATTGACTTAATAGCATGGTTAATTCCAATTTTCAGCCCTTCAGTATGTTGGGGGCTGCTGTTTAACTATTGCACATCTTAAATACAATCCCAAACATTTGAGTAGAAAAGAAGTGGAATCCAATAATTCCCATTGAGCAGCTTGTTAATTCAATTAAAGGTTCAATTAGGTAATTAAGCTGTGATGGGAGGAAAGCCAGCAAGCTGTGGTCCACCAGGACCAAGACTGGAAACCCCATTTACAGTATTTCATCCACGGACAAGCAGAGACTATTCTGTAGGAAAAGTCTGGTACTTTCCAGTCGGAGATGATATCCATGCTGACTATGAGAAAATTATATTTCTTGGTATTTGAGCTACAAAAGAAATACAAAAATGACATCCTAGCTGATAAGAGTTGTAGGAATATCATTAAACAGTTATGATTTATACCAAAGGATTACACTGCTAGGGAATGTGTCCTACATTGCTGGACACCATCCAGGGTTGGTTTGTTACTCTACAGCTTGTTTGCTTACTATTTTGGATTCTACTTTACTGGTACTCTTTGTTCAAAACCTCTTCTACAGCTGTTAACTGAATAAGCTCTGGCAGAACGTGTGGCCTGATGACAGGCTGTCTATAGATCGCCCTGCTCAAGAAGTGTGTCTCTGTGTCTGTTACTGTGCAGATAACACCAACACCCCATGGTCACACGGTCACTGGTTCATATCCTGCCAGAGATAACCCTGACCTGCTTAATTCAACATGAGCCCCCCAAAATCACATTGTACTGTATTTTTGCATATGCAGTCACTCTCCATCTCCAGTAACATTGTCTACCAAAATTGTTGAGACTAATACACTTTGATATTAAAACTATGCTTCATTGTAATAAGAATGGGATGCCGTTACACACTCATTTCTCCTAACAACTGGTGGCTCAAATGTTCTACTGCTCCATTGGAATCTCTGGGTTTTGTTCCAGCTGAGATCTTAATGACTGAGACTAACTAATTTCTTTAATTGAACTTCTTGGTTGATAAGATTGTTGCAGGACATTTCAGCCCATTTGTCACTGTGTCATTAAAGACATTTAGCAAGCAGAATTCCATTCTTTCCCTCTTTGCCCTGCTTAGTAAGTGGCTGCTGCACATTTTCTGTCTCATCATCTCTTAATGGGCACCTAATTACATGATGCCTAGATACAAGAGATTATCAAACATTGTCAACTAAGTAACGTCTGCAGGAGTCCAATCCCTTGGACGTATCATCAAAAGTTTTAGCAATGTCTCAACAAGATTTAACACTGAATCAGCTACTGGAGCTCACACCTCTCCTTATTCATGGGTGTGAACCCCATTGTGAACTGATTCAGCATTGATACTAACATACAGAGCTAAACCCTGTGTATAAAGAGGCACAAACAGCTCTTTGCATTTATCACTATAACATGTCCATTATACTGTACCACCCAAATTCTTAAGAGTCTTAATGAAATAGAGATACATTAGTCTTTTGAGCCACTTTTCTAAAGCAGGGATCTCTAATCCTGATCCTGGAGTGCTGGTGTGTCCACAGGTTTTCAGTCTGGTTGGATGTGTAACAACATTAAACAGCTCATTGTTGGCTTAATTGGACTGGTTTAGCAGCTACTCCCTGCTCTTTAGGTGTTGGTGCTAAAGACATACCAGACCAGGACTGGAACCCCCTGCTATAGAGCAATAGCTCAATCCTGCATACATTAAATGTTTAATTCAATAATTTTTGAATAAACCTATTACTTGTTCCTTTGCAGCCTACGCATGCTGACGCAGCTACCCACCTGAACTACATTAAATGAAACTTATATAATGCAATCTAGCCAATGGTTTGTTATATTAAATAATATTTCTATGTTAAAATGCAAATGTGACAAACTTATTCAGAAAATTAATTTACCTCCACAAGCAAATGTTTTTGAGTAGATTGATGATCTTTCAATTTTGTTCAAGTAATTTTTGTCCGCAGCGATCCAAGAACTACATTTTCTTCAACAAAGATGAGAAAAACCAACTTTAAAGGAGGCAGGTTGTGGTAAATATCAATTTAGATTCCAAAAATGTCAGATGTTATCCTATCTTTATCTGCTCCGGCGTGGATCAGACTGGAATCTGGAAAATGTTTTGGAACTGCATTAACTTAAAGAGAAAGAAGCTTCAGCATCTGAAGCTGGAAAACTTCACCAAACATCATATCAGGAAACATGTCATCTGCAGAATGCTTTGTTTGCAAAACAGATGGCCTACGTAAAGGAATGATGAAAACCAACAAACGAAACTTAGCAACTTACTGGTTTCACTTAGAAATTATCTCTAGAATGAATTCATCAATATAAGTATTGACAAACAAATATAAATAACCTGGCATTTGAAGATCTCTAGACAGGGATCGAATACAGTACAATGTTCAGTACACCTCTTGCCTGCTTAACAATTAAAAAGTGAGGCTTTTTCTTTGTTAAACACATACAGACAACCAAAATATTCATGGTCATTAGTACTGAGGCAGTATGGTGGTGCAGGGGTCAGCATTACTGCCTTACAGAGCTTGAGCCCTGGGTTCAAACCCTGGGGTGCTGTCTGTGTGGAGCTTGTATGTTCTCCCCATGTTTGAGTGTGTTTCCTTGTGGTGCTCTGGTTTCTGCCCACAGTCCTAAGACATTTGGCTTGTGGGCAAATCAGCCCTGGTGAGAGAGTGTCTGTGTTTGTGTTTGTTTCCTTCCTTGTGCTCTGGCTCCTCTGTGACCTTTTATCAGATAAAGCAGTTAGAAAATGGATAAGTGGATAGACACTAATATTACAGAGTAGGAGTCAGAATTCTGGGGGACATATAATTCAACATTTACACTCCCACTGCAATAAAATATGGATTCCTCAGACACAAACCGATCAGTACAAAGATTCCTCAAAATACATAACAAGTCTCAAATGTATTAGAATGTGGTCAACTTTGAAGGCAAAGTGCCATTAATACCAATCTTGATTTTCTTTTCTTAGCTATAAAAAAGAACAAATAGTATTTTTTTAGAAAATGATTACTGACATTATCCTGAAATATATAAGAAAGATTCTTTTGAGCCACCACAAGTTCTGCAATAGTGCGTGGGGGGCTGAGAGCCCATTGGAGGAGATTCCCCACTGATGACAATCTCGCAGGAGCCCAGCAGGGGTCACTGTTTCTCTAGGTGTCAAGGATGCCCTGGCTGACAACCCCCATGCTGCCCCTGCGAGCATGCAGTCAAATTCACACTGCAGGTTTGAACTCTCTCATGACAGTATCACAGAAAAGACCAGCTCTTATCTCTTCCCATTGAGCCAGTGGAAATCCCCATATTCTGGGATATTGAAATTAACATCCAGAAAAATCTTAACAATAGCTAAACAACCTTCTTCTATAAAACAAATTAGTATGATGCTGAATATTTAATTTAATTTTGTCAAAACAGTTCTAAAGTTCAACAGAACTATCTGCTCTTTTTAACCTTTTTCAGGGGTTTTGTCAGCAAATGTAATAATTTATACATCACTTTTAAAGTTCAGCCATTGGGAGATATAATGACCTGAAACAAGATGATTTTCATGCCAATATTTACATCTTATTTCAAATTTCTGGCTTAAAATGGCCCATAGTTTATGGGAGCCCAGCACAATTTGGCAGTGTAAGAGAAAAACAGTTGAATTTTTTAGCCCTAGGTGTGTGCAAATCTCCTTAGCAGTACAACTACTGCTTCTGCTGCCTGGATAGCTGCGCAGCTGAAACTGCTATCAGAGTATAAACAAACTGTAGCTGAAAAGTATATAAATATTCAGTGCAGAGCAAGAATGTCAGTGAAGAGTCATATCAGCAGGTCTTCTGACCTTGTTATTGATTTCTCCAACAGTTTATATTACACACCCTGGAAAAACACTTAAGACTTAGTCAGCTGAAGATAAAAACTTTATAAAATCCAAGATATACACAGTAATACAGAATTATTAGTTTTACTGGAATCACTTGCAAATGGTAGGTACAGTATCAAGGATTAAGATTTTTGTGTAGAAACTTCAGCTCTGAGAATGAACAATTTTCCTGATGGTTTGCAGGCATACAAAACTTCCCTCAAAACTATCAACTAGTTAGTTTTCTTCTCTCATTTTACATTATGTATTCCAGATTGCACCTCCCATAACACTGCTTTGTGACAGAGCTGCTCAATGCAATAGTGAGACCTTAACAACACGTTACAGTGCCAGACACTGCACTTTTTAGTTTTACATACAGTGACAGTTCTAACTAATCTCAAACTGAGTTTTAGACTACTTGAACATCTGGAAGGATTCATGACCTAGTCCTCACTGATAATCATAACTATCTCTTATTCAGAATGAGTTATTATTGAACTCCCACTTTTAATAAACACCTCTACAGGGCAATTATCCAGAGTAGCTAAAGGTCTTCAACAACAGTGAGTTCCTCTGTGCAGGGTTTCAGGGTCAGCCTCATTTATAAGTCCAGAGTTTGTATAACACATCTTGAGCTTGCTGGAAAAATTTGAGAAAGGGTGGAGGAAAAGTGGAAAAAAGTTCAAAAAGTGCAGTTAGAAAAAAATAATTTGTGAAAATCATTAATCTGCTGAAGGATTGGGGTCACAGCCACAAATATTCCAATTCAGTTTGTCTAGCTGTGAAGTACTTTGACGCGGGTGTCAAAACTACCAGATGTAGGCTATGTCTGCTCTAGTAAAATAATTACTGGAAAATATACAGAGAGCTTGAAATGGGCTGGGGACAACTGAACTGAACATTTACAGAGAGCTAACCGTTTTATCCAACACACACAATCTCAAAATCGTCATCAGGAGTAGTGTTGGGTAAATGTCACCAGCGCAGATGAAGACTAGCAATCTGAGCTCTGAGCTCCGAAGGTACTTCTCCAGAGATTGTTTTATAAATGGGTGCAGGTTGTTTCAGATATAAGCATCATAACAGTATAATCACTCGCGGTATGTGGATTCAACAGAAACACATACTGGTACAACACTTGGAAATAAATATACACATTGACCATAAGAGTAAATCATGACCTTCTTTTTGGAAACAACAACATAAGAAAATAACTTAAATAACATAAGCAATATGGTTTTTGATGAGTACCTAAAAAACATATAAAACTATTGGTTGTGCATTTGCTGATAAGAATTAACTGCCAAAAAAGATACTCTATTGCTGCTTTGCATTCAGTAAAGAGAAAATTGACCAGATTCATTAGTCTTCATTCAACTCAGCAGAACGTGTCCTTCTGGTAATATTCATACCCTCACCAAAGGAGAAGACACGTCCGTACACGAAGTGTTGCGGGGGTCTGCAACAATCTGAGTTGTTAAAGCATGAACTCCGTGACACTCCAAGGAATATCTGGACAGGATTTTTTGGGTTGACTGGGTACCAGATATCAAACAGGAGCTGGATAAGATTAATCTAAACAGGGAAACAAACTAAGGAAAGTGGCTTTAGAATCAGACTAAGAAGGAAACTGGATTCAGCAAAGTCAGAGCTCACACACACTACAGTTGCTGAATTAATCGTGACCTGACAAGGCAGGATTCTACAATGCAGGAGCTAAAAAATGAAGCTATGGAAAATGACATAATTTAACAGCAGAGAAGGCTCAATGGCCTACAAAATACAACAAAGAACTAAAATATGTACCTACACAGTACTAAACAATAATAAGACACCCTCAGTTAAAAGGATGTGGGGAGATGAAGTGACTGACTGGCCATTGAGAATGTGGTGTTCTTCATTTGGCCAGCTGGTCAGTCTACACAATCACCACAGTGCCTAAGTAATTCAATTCAAATACTTTATTCCTCCCAAGGGGGCCAATTTAAGGCAATTTAAGTAAGGCCGATGCAAGCACCAGTACCGGCACACAACACTGATTAGTGGTGCCTTTCGGACACCATATGAAGATTTTGCATTTTAAACCTGAGTTTTATTTATTACTAGGGATGAAACAGTTAAATGCAAACTCACAGCCTTCTGAAACATACTATTGACCTGCTAAGATAGCATAGCAAAGGGAGAATCAAAACATTAAATAACAAAAAGAAGACTCATGATGCAAAGCATTTTATTTTTGCTGAAGGGCATTTTAATTTAAACTTGTTTTGTATTGTAGATAATCCAAGTTTCAAGGTGAATAGAGACCACTTTCTTGTAGATGGTCTATAATCATTGTGAGCAACAGGAATAATTTTGGAAATTATAGCCCCAGTATAGTGACAGGGACACTATACTGTAAACAGGTGCTGTCCTTCGGATGAGGCGTAAAAAAACCCGAGGTCCTGACTCTCTGTAGTCATTAAAAATCCCAGGGCGTTTCTTGAAATGAGTAGGGGTGTAACTCTGACGTCCTGGCCAAATTTCCCATTAGCCCTCACCAATCATTGCCTCCTAATAATCCCCATCTCTGAACTGGCTTCATTACTCTGCTCTCCTCCCCACTGATAGCTGATGTGCGGTGAGTGTTCTGGCGCACTATGGCTGCCGTCCCATCATCCAGGTGGGGCTGCACACTGGTGGTGGTGGAGGGGATCCCCATTACATGTAAAGTGCTTTGAGTGGAGTGTCCAGAAAAGTGCTATATAAGTTTAAGCAATTATTATTATAATAATTATTATTATAATTAAAAGCCAACAGCAATCTTTAAGTGTATGCCGATAAAACCAGTTCTCTTCCAGTCCACTAGATGTCGCTCTTTTCCCAGTCTTTGTGATTGTGAGCTTTGCTTTAGCCTTAGCAGACCTTGACAACGCTGGGAATCCCAGCATCTCCAGGTTTCATTGCAGCTGAGCTCTCAGACGAACTTATTTAATGTCTGCCATAATTCTACACTGAAAAACGGGTGCAGATTTCAGGTTGCGTTAAATTACTCATAACATTTCATCTTTCATTTGAAATCTCCAGCTCTTTAAATGTAAAAAAGGAAATTAGAATGACCCACACATTATAACTCACAACCTCAATAAAGCTAATAATGAAGCGAGCAGGAGCTCAGCTGAACCAAAAACCAGAAGATGGTTCGCCAGGCACAGCTTATCTTCACTGACAGTCTACCCTGGGGTCTGTCCGCTCTGCACAAAGATAAAGAGGTTAATTCCAAGGTACCAGAGAGCCATACTGAAATGACCCTTTACCATTTAAAATATTAAATGGACTCTTCTGATTTGGACCTATTGTTTCAGTCCATGAAATTGTTTGCAGGTGTATTTAACAATACTCTATTTTTCACTTATGTGACAGTGAAACCTTAACAGTATATCAACTTTGGCATTTGGATTGGATTATATTTGAAGGTCCATTCACCTCCACCTGAGTTACAAAGGAGTTAAAATAGTGGCTGAGGTGACCTGGTCTTAAAACAGAAAACTGATGGTTGTATCACTGCAAGGCATACCAAGTCCTGCCAACCTGTTTTTTGTCACATGTGAGAGCAAGAATTATGGAGATTCTACAGCTCCTAAAATCATAGACCAGAGCTGTCCTTCCTGCTCTTGGATGGTTGAATAGGTCTCTTTATACAGTATCACCAGCTTCTTGAGCACTGGGAAGACCATTCAAGTTGTGCAGTTACACTAAAATAGAAGGGGAAGAACTATGAATTCAGAATGAAAACCTGCAGACTCAGAGACCTACAGGCGCCTACTTGGCTTCCCTGCCCAGAGCTACAAAGTAATGATGCTGTGTGTTTGCTGAGAAGCACTGACAGTGTGTACCGTTCACCAGAAGAATATCTACACCAGTGTAACTCTGCATTTATAAAATCTGCCCCTAAGGTCATCTGTATTTCCAGTTCCACTCTACATGTTAGATTTAAAAGGTTCATGCAGGATCTCTGCAAAGCTTTGCAATATTATTATTATTTTTTCATTTGGCTGCTGCCTTTACCAAAAGCAGCATCGATAATATGATTTTGTACAGCTATACATACTGAAACGTTATAATTTCACAGGTAATGGTAAAAAAAGGCTACACAGGGTAATATTAAGTGGAATGGTCTAGCAAAAATGTAGGATACAGCACAAATCTAATGCAGTAAATTACATAAGGGAGCTAAGATACAGAGGAAGGCACAGCAGGGGCAACCACAGTGTGTGTTATGATACAATACCGTAATGAAAAAACAGAACCAGCTCAATGATTTATACTAAATATTAACAGCAAGGGGGAACTTCAACCCACAGGACTGAAAACTGGCATTCTCATAAAACTCCCTGTTGTCAGTCATAAAATGGTTTAGCTACATTTTGGAAGAGCTTTACACACACTTCAGGAACATTTACTGGTATTACGAGTATCATAAAATGACAAAGCCCTCACTAAAATAAGTATCAAACACTTGGATCTGTCCTGATTCGCTACAACCTGTGTAAGACTTTATGCATAAATGTTTGCCTAATGGCCTGCACGTTGCAGCAGGCTAGGCCATTTGATGTTGAATGGTTTGAGCATGCTCCATTTTGTGCTTGGCATTGTGTTGCACATTTCCAGTCTGTGTCAAGGCTGCTCTTTCTTGTTTCAGGGTACTTCGGGAAGGAAGCTATTTTCCCGAGCACAATGCATTTCTTTTTCTTTTATCCGAATTTGGTCAGCGCTCTGATCCAGGGCTCTCGTCACTCAGAGACTACATCCCGAATGTTGAGGAGGCCGCCAGGCAGTCAGCGGCTCAGGCTGGGCCTCTGGAGATAAGAGCCAGCTGTGAGGGGCTGACAGGGGTGGGAGGACGAGAAACGAAACGCAAACACAGGGTGGACTGGTCAGGGGTTTGAAACAGCTTTTCCTTGACCCTGACAGGCTAGACTTTTCCTTAATTTCGTTGCTGGGCTTTATCCTGATCATGTGAACACTGAACACTGTGCACAGACCATTGGAAAATACTGAAATAGTTACAATAATGCAACACAGAAGACAAACTTGCTGTGCCACACCTCCCCCTCCTCTCCAAGTTTCTAATCCAGCCTGAACGTGAACATACACTGTATACTCTAATACCTGTGCAACTGTTATAATGCGGCCCTGTGCCAATGTCTTACATTACATATCATGTGCAGTACAACAGTGGAAGGTTAAACAATAAGCACATTATACAATATAAAAAATATAAAATAAACAATTACACGATAAACCTTTATTTGTTCTTTTAAAAAGAAAGGCGTCTGTTTGAGCTATTCTGCTTGTTTGGCTGCAAGTAGCTACTGTAAGTGAACGGAGGATTTCATCCAGATTTTTCTTGAAGAAACTTTTGGGAACCGGCTTCGATAACCTGGCGGGAAAGTTTGTTCCAGACCCTCAGTAAGGCGGTTCTGGAAAGAAAAATCTCCTGCTTTCAAACCAAAATGCACTGTGCTTGATTATCCACGGCGGCCAGTTTATGGGATCAAAATCTTAGACTGGCGACGATAGGTTGGAGAAAGACTAGTCGCATGTTTAGTACAGCTTCAGAAAGCTGGATGACTCTGAATTTGTCTTTCCTGCTGTGGCTGTCAGCAAAGTTTAGAAGTTCACCTTTGCACACATCTGAGTTTTTAATAAATGTCACCAGTCGCTTAGAAGGAACTTTAAAGCCAAACAATTTAAAATTAAATAAGAGAATAATGCTGCATGTAAGAACATCATTCCAAAACTGAAGCTGGTATAAAATGAAACCCTTATCCTGATCTGATATATTTGAAATCACCAGCCACATTAGTCTCATGTTCCCAACTCCAGATTAGTCAGGTTACATGTGAGTAACAGCCCAACAAAAGCAACACCGCTCTGTGCTGCACGCTGTAGCTGTGACAAGACAGATGTTACTGAGAGCCGATCACCATCACCTGAAGGCTGACAACTTTCTTCACTGAGTTGTTACATTTTAATGCAAGATAATGCTATATACATTAATACACTTCCATTATTAAAGTGCTGTTCAGGCAATGCATCCGTTCAAGAATAAGCCAAAGCAAAAAAAAAGATTTATAAAGATCTAGTTGTGCCTTATATGTCTTGCCCCTTGCCATATTAGTCAGGTCCAAGGAAACAACGGGTCTTGAGAACCACAGAACCACAAAGGGTGTAACATACAGCAACCAAAATGGAAAAAACAATCATGTATTTATTGCAGGCACTGGTCTCCAGTCAAAGAACAGGAACAACTGTACTACAATGGCAGCACGCACAGGCTGTTGCATTCAGAGACAGTAAGGCCTCACGTGAATCACTAAGGCCAGAAAGCAAGTTTTCATTCTAGTCTTCTTCTAGTCACAGATCTAGCCCAGAACAGAGCCAGCCATTTCTGGACTTAATTATAACTGGGAAACAATAAATAAGTTATAGCATGTACAACAAACCATCAAATTGTTTTAGAGAACTGTAATTAACATCCATCCAGTTTCTAACTGCTTAATCCAGTTCAGGTTCAGGGGGCAGCTGGAACCTATTCTGACGATGTGCAACATAGGATATACCCTGGACTGGACAGCAGTCCATCACAAGGAACACACAGACACAAACACACTCACGCAGTCATACCAGAGCTAATTTTCCCAGAAGCCAATTAACCTACCAGTATATCTTTAGACTGTGGGAAGAAACTGGAGCACCTGGAGGAACATGGCGAGAACATACAAACTCCACACGGATAGCACTCCAGGAATTAAACCCAGGGCCACTGAGCTGTGAGGCAGCAATGCTAACCACTGCGCCACTGTCCCATCCACCTATAATTAACATATGATCACTTTATTAATAATCATAACGATGATAATATATCAGAACGACAATATTACTTTGGAAAAGAAACTTAAATTGTTCTTATTATTCTTATCTGCCAGCAGCCATATCACCCTGCAACTCACAACTGGCAACCCACTAAAGCTAAGCAGGTGTGAGCCTGGTCAGTACCTGGATGGGAGACCTCCTGGGAAAAACTAAGGTTGCTGCTGGAAGAGGTGTTAGTGGGGCCAGCAGGGGGTGCTCACCCTGCAGTCCGTGTGGGTCCTAATGGTCCTGTATAGTGACGGGGACACTATACTGTAAACAGGCGCCGTCCTTCGGATGAGATGTAAAACTGAGGTCCTGACTCTCTGTGGGCGTTTCTCGAAAAGAGTAGGGGTGTAACCCCGGTGTCCTGGCCACATTTCCCATTGGCCCTTATCAATCATGGCCTCCTAATAATCCCCATCTATGAATTGGCTTCATTACTCTGCTTGCCTCCCCACTGATAGCTGATGTGTGGTGAGCGTTCTGGCGCACTATGGCTGCCATCGCATCATCCAGGTGGATGCTGCACATTGGTGGTGGTGGAGGGGAGTCCCCATTACCTGTAAAGCACTTTGAGTGGAGTGTATAAGCGCTATATAAGTGTAAGCAATTAATTATAATTATTATTTATTCCATTTTCAAAATACGTCCCCCATGTTCTGAAAAACAAAAACTTTTATTTATTACTGTTCAAAGCAAGATCAAGAGCCACAGCAGTTCAGAAAATCTCACATTTACTGTTACTTATTTTCTGACCTCATTTAGAGCACAAAAAATAGATATAAAACATAAAAGGTACATGTTATATAATCCACTTGGCGATAAAAACCACCACAGATAGACTTTCTAATGTAGGACGATCCACACAGGCTATAAAGGCTGCAGCAGTCCAGAGTTCGCTGGCTCCGTCCTGGACTAGATCTGTGACTGGAATCTTCCAAAGGCAGGAGCACAATGGGTTGAGCAATTCCAGGGCTGAGGTGGGACAACCAGCAATGGCCCTGAAGCCAAGGGTAGCCGGAGGACCTGCAGCATTATCAGTGAGTAACACATGAGATCTCTGTCTACACCCCCTGGGGTGACACAGGATGAGAAGAAGGACAAGGCTGGACAGAGACAGTTTCCAGCAATGACTGCTTCCACTTGCCAGTATTAATATTTCTGAGCAGAAACTAAAAATATACATATTCATATAAATGAGTACTTCTAACACAAGAATCGAAGGAACCCTCCGTGGTCACCAGATATAACAAATATCGTGGCTTGTAATTTTGGCAACATATTATAGCCCTGTATAGAAATGATACTCTCATATTTTTTTCAGAATAAAGCCCCAATGTTTTACTTGCATTCAAAAAACTCTAAATTGGGAGATGACGCTAATTCCATATTCTCGCATATTACGGTGTGATTTAATCCTTGCCTGGGCCAATTCTCTTTCATTTCCAGAGTTTTTCTTTTTAATTTTGGTATTATGCTGAATAGAAAATATCAATTAGCAAGGCAGTTCTCAAGAAGCATTCTCTCACAAGAGACACCAAACGGATAACAGGCACTTTTCTTTATTCAATAACCTATTAAGGTAGAAAGGGCTTTTAGAGATGCACATTAATCTGCCATCTTTAATTTAATTTATGTCAAAAGACATTATTGTTGCTTGTGACAATTGTTGTGCATAAAACTCTGTTATCTCCTGTTCTCTCCTGCTTTTAGAGAGTTGATCAGTATAATACAGTGTAGTAAACAGACACAAAGAGAACATTACATTTAAGATCCATGCAAATATCCATGCAAGTCTAGCTAAAAGGTTCACAGGCTTGAAGTAACCATCATCTGATCCTGTAAAAGGATGAAATAAATCAATAAATCTCCTCTGCAATGGGAGTCTGGTTATGAGGCCTTATACTGTATAGAACAATGCGATATGACGAAAACAAGGGAAATAAAGATTCACATAAATGTTCAATCCTTGCATATTGACATTGTCACCATCAAGGTGGAGTTGCTACAATATTTATAGCAAAAATAAAGTTCTACATTATTTAACTACCACATCCTGAAATAAAAAGAGGTTACTTCAGTATAGTAGTTAGCGCCAGTCTAATTTTGTTTCTAAAGGTCAACAGTTTCCTAAAATAAAAGAGCATATATCTAATTAACATCACAGCACAGATCACTGCTTTGAAACATTCCAGCACAACAACTCTCCTCTTGTCTGCAGTCACCACGGGCAGACAGGATGCACAAAGCCTAGATAGCACCAATGAAGACAATTACTGCTGATGGAGGGGTGTGTGCACAGAGGGCAGCATTATTTTTAGAAAAAAATTAACTCGAGGGAAAGCCAAATGCTTTGCAGGCACCAGACAGCATATAAAAATAACGCTGAGCGTGGAAAAGCGGTAATAAAACCCTATAAAATTAGTCTCCTGCTTGCATTTTAATCCAGGATTCAGCCAGCCCGGAGGGAGCTGTTCTATTCACATCTCAGCGCCCTGCTAAACAAACTCAGCTGCTGGCACCAGCGCACAGGGGAGCACTTTGACAGCAGAGAGCGCACAGAAGGGGGCAGTGATGACAGGGCAGCACGTGCAAAACCAGTGTGCCCGTGCAGCAGAGGGAGAGCATGCCAAGAAGGTGTCAAATTCGCTCTTTTACATAGTGAGAATAACTATCCTGCACAGGCTTCGCCGCAGTCCTGATGCACTGTTCAGGGGCCTATTAGCTGTGGTTGCCTGCTACTTAAACCTGCTCTGGGCCACTAATTGTTCATTATCACAGCTTAAAATCCTCTACTGTCTCTCCACCCATTGTGAGAAAGTGGCTTGCTCTGGTGAGAGTCACAGTAACCCGGATTCTATCACAGCAAAACTTGTGCGCAAAGCAAGACTGAGAGCACATTACTGCTTCCACCTGGATGGGTCTCCAGGCTGCTGCAGAGCATGTTCCATTGTGTTTAAAGCGGAACTGCTGTCCCAATTTCTCTGACCAGTTATTTAATCTCTGTAACAAAAATAATTCATAGATATTCAGGAAAAACTGACACATTTCAAGTCAAGCACAAAATCATGGACTTTGTGGGAGTACCGGAAGTCGCCATGTTGTCACAAAGTCTCATTTGAATTCCCATGGATTGTGACGTGATGCAGATTCCTGCTCACTAGTCACTGTGATGTATGAGCGAATAAGTAAAGGTGGTGCAGCAGACATTTCACTGCAGAAATGTTCCAACATGATCTGCATGCATAGTTAACTAGTAGTATTTGTTGGCAAAACCTTTTTGAAATCGAGAGCAAGATTTCTATTGGATTAATAGAGACGTATTTTCAAGCTGCTTGTTTACAATCTAATTGGGCAGCTTCACATCACTGGAAGTTTCGTTGCCTCAGTCTAAATGGCAGAACACAGCCCTGTGCATACCTGGAAATCTTGTCTATTTAGTGATGTAAATTGGAGGTTTTACATGCTACTGTGTACATTTTACTTTTATTGTGGTTTGAAATGCACTGGTTGAATGTTGAATCTTTCTAACTCCGAAATATAAAAATAGTGTTGCAGTTCCCCATTAATGCATTTGTTAACTTCACTGTAAACTGCAGGTAACAACCGCTTCAGTGAAATTAATCAACAGTGTGTCTTTCATGATGTAAGAGGATCTGTTGAACAATCTTCCTGGCGACTGTAGTGAACAGAAAGCAAACAAGAAGAATTACACAAGCAATAGGCTAACAGTTGCTAGTGGAATGCTTTTCCACCAAACACTCACAACAACCCCTCGTAACCTTCACGCCTCTCAGCCCTACAGCCTGAGGGATCTGTCTGCACAGCTGGCCTCAGTCCTAAAGGGCTACTGTGCCTTCTGGATTTCAACACACCCCCTAGTACTGCGGGATCTATTCTCACCATTTGTCAAAATAATTATTTCCTTCCAATAATTGTTTTCCATCACCTGTGAATTAAGAGATGCATTTAAAAACTACAGGATCTCTTGGCGCAGTAGTTAGTGCATTGCTCCCTCACAGCACCGGGGCCCTGGGTTCAATCCAGACCTGGGGGACTGTCTGGGTGGAGTTTGTAAGTTCTCCCTGTGTTCACACGGTCTAAAGACACACTGATAGGTTAATTTCCTTTAGAGAAAACTGGCCTTGGTGTGAGTGTGTGCATGTCTGTGTCTGTCTGTGCCCTGTGATGGATTATAACCCCATCCAGAGTGCATTCCACCTTCTGCCTGTTGCTTGCTCTGAAAGGTTCTGGCTCTCCTGCGATCCTAAATTGGAAGAAGCTTTTAGAACATGGATGGATGGATGATATAACATTATATGATATGATAAGATATTATATATCAGAACTCAGTGAGCACTGAAAGGCAAAATCAGTTTGGTCCATTTCTGGGTTTATGAGCTACAGGGCCTTGTTCAAATTGTTACACTGAAGTCTGCAGGTAATGTATATTATAAGGTAAAACAAGAAATGGATCAAACATCTCTGCAAAAAGATTGTCTGTTAGCTGTTACACAGCGCCTGTTTTCTTTTCTTTAACTGCCTAAACAGTAACCTACATGGGAGGAAGTATTAAATGTGTAGGAAACACTATTTATTTCATCTCCAACTTAATCACTATGTAAATCCTGACTCTGAGTCAATGCTGAAGAGAACTGAAGCAAAATAACCTAATTTCTACCCCTACAGTGAGTATCCTGCAGCCAGAGCAAAACCCTGGCACTCCTGTTACCATCAGCAAATACAATTATCTCAGCCTGACAACTACATTACATGTTCATACTAGCATGGTCATACAATGAGAGGCTATTCAGGCAGAAGAATAGAGGTCTACTTTAAATTCACAGCTTCTGTCAAATCATTCTCGCCATTCCTCATCACCCCTTATTACAAGGAATGTGTCCCCTCAAATTTAAAGGGATTAATTTGCCCCCTGCATGGGTTCCTTCTCTTTAAGAGTACAGATTTTCCTTTGGCTCAACTGTCTTCATAGACAACCAGAGATGTAGACTTTAACATACAATCACAGTGTCCAATCTGTAGAAGCTGGTTTCACTCACCTTTGACAGGGGTTTATCACAAGACGATCAACAGATTTTCAACAAGGGTAGCCAGGAACGATGTTGGAACAGACACAGAGCTCAAAACTGTAACGCTAAGAATGTCTGAAAACAAAGATTAGGGTCTCTATCTCCAGACACCACAGGACAAGGAGGATGACTGACAAATCTTTGTCAAATTAATTAAATCAGTTAGGCTAATGTCATCCTTTATAGCTGCTCAAAATCAGCAAATAGTTAATTCAGGGAATTAAAAACTCATTTGGAATGGAAACCTAGAAGGCTTTTCCTCCTGGACTGCAACTGGCCAAGCATAGTCTCTAGACTGACTGCAAGAAAATTACTGAGGCAGCTGTGGAGAAGTTTAAGACACGTGTAGTGTGCTTTTTACCAAGCAGAGTCTTCAGTGGTTGTCAGGGTGCTGGTTTACACTTGCTACTTGAGAGCAGCCAGGACAGAATTTTCTCATTTGCACTGGAAATATGCATTTCACATACTGTACACAAGACATTTCACATACTGTACACATTTAGACAAGGGATTATTAGCTCATTCTTCATTAACAACATCTTATTTGTATTTTTCAAGACTCCACAAGTTAAAGTTCGGTTAACAATCCTCAAAGAATAGCTTCTAATTTTACCTTCACAGAGATAAAAAAAGACAATAAGTGAATGCAGAATTATGTATGGACTTTGCACAGCTAATATGTTTTTCAGGGAATAAAGATATGAAAAGAATTTCAAATTATGCACTTGGGACAGAATTCCAATGATCACGTTATCTTATAATAATACAGTTTCTACCAGAATTAAAACATTGTTACACAAGATTTATGCAAGAATTTATTTTAGTCCAGCTGAATACCAGAAGGAAAGAAGCCTGCTGAGTCCTGTTTGTCCAGATTTGCTAAAGGTGGAGAAGTGCACAATCTTGTTATTGCAGAGTGGAGTTACAGTGATGCAATCTGAGAGAAATGTGCGATGCCATCACAACCCTAGTCAGTAATTTAGTGTCTTCTGGCAAATTAGGGCCTTTATGTTTTTTTCGTAAAAGTCATCAGGATTTGCAGAAATATGAAAACATGTTTGAAAATCCTTTCTTTCCTTACAAAGAAACAAAATCTAAATACAGCTTGGGTGCCTAACAGTTTAATATTAATCCTAATTGGTCCACAAGGTTTACATACATTAATGCAATGTACTACTTCAGAATGCATGTCAAATACAGAGTGGAGGACAAGTGATAACAAAGAGGAAGTCCTTTTAAGCTTGACAGCAGGAGACTCCTCTTTACACAAAGAGTTGTGGATATCTGGAACAATCTGCCCATCCATTCTGTTGGAGCTGACTCCCTATGATCCCCTATGAACACCTTGGTAGGATCCATCCGGTTATTTTCTAACTGATTTTTCCAATTCAGGAAGCTTGCTGGGGTAGCCAGAGCCTTTGGGTGCAAGGCAGGGTACACCCTGGATGGGACACCAGTCCATTGCAGGGCAGACACAAAATAAGACACCGACATGCACACACTCTCGCCAGGGCCAATTTTCCCATAAGCCAATTAACCTACTATGTCTTTGGACAGTAGAAGAAAACCGGAGCATTTGTAGGAAACCCACATGCACACAGGGAGAACATGGTATCAATTCAGATCTTACAAATTTTTAGTTTTTTGTATATAAACCTACAGAAAATATAGACTATTTAAACTGAGCCGAGTTGCATAAACAAGCATGAGATCTGAGAGTAATGCTGAATACACTGCATTTTCATTTTCTTCAGTATAATATACAGGGGAATGTGCAGAACTCATGAAATACAGTGTAACGCCAGTCTGAACTCCACCCCTTAAAGTGAATAGAGCTAGTAATCAAAGGCTGTTAATTCTTAATCACAGCTTCTACCTTTAAATGCATAATTCTCAGAACATAGACAAAGATTGCCATCCTTCTACATTAATGTTTCTAGACAAGCTCCCTAATATTAAATACTTCTTTCAAATTGATTCTGTTTAAACAACTTAATCCATCTTAATGACATTTAAGTACACAAGCTGTTTCACACTCAGATGGAGTTAACAAAACATCTACAAGTGCTTTGCCTGAATGCATATTTCAGAAGAGCAGCTTGTATAAATATGTAGCTAGACAATACAAAATCCAAAAGCAGGTATTAAAGAGCATAGTCTTTTATACTTTAGCTGTCAAGTGTTTCTACATACAGTATGTAATAAGGGAAGATTTATGTTTTTTTCTAAATTGCTTTATTACTATATTATTTTGTTTTCTCATGCAACCATCTTCTCTGTATTCACAGATGAACAGAAGAAAGGTTAATTAGTCATTTCTTGCTCCACTCATGATGGAGCCAGCTGGGTGTGGATGTTGCCCGTTTCGCTGTCCTCCTTTGATCTTTTGCTTCCTGGGTGATGGCAGTATGAGAAATTCTGTGCACCAGGCTGTCTCACTGTCCTTTCTCTGTGAGTGATATTTGGTGGGCTGAGGCTTAGGTCTGAAGGACAGGAGACCTCTAAGGAAATTGAGGTTGCTGTTGTAAGGAGTGTTGGTGGACCAGTAGGTGGTGCTCTTCCGTCTAGACTAGAATTTCAAAACCAATGTTAAACTCTGGGCTTTTACAATCTGGCCTTCCTAAAGTCCCTTAATTCAACTGCTGAGGAAATGTGTCACTTCTCTGTCTGGCACATAATTGAACTGCTTTCATCACTCTGTTCTCCTCCCCACTGACAGCTTATGTGTGGTGAATATACTGGCACAATTGTGTCTTAAAAGTGTTTTTATCCAGCTGGGTGCTGCATTTAAGTGTTGGATGAGATAGGTCAAAAGTGTTATATAATTTTTTCTTCATCTTCTTCTTGATGTAGTACATATCAGCAGCTATATCACCCTGCAGCTCAAAACTGGCAGCCCACTGAAGCTCAGCAGGTGTAAGCCTGGTCAGTACCGGGATGGGAGACTTTCTGCGAAAGCTTAGGTTGCTGCTGGAAGAGTTGTTAGTGGGGCCAGCAGGGGGCGCTCACCCTGTGGTCTGTGTGGGTCCTAATGCCCCAGTATAGTGACGGGGACCCTACACTGTAAAAAGGAACTGTCCTTTGGATGAGACGTAAAACCGGACTCCTGAGTCTCTGTGGTCATCATAAATCCCAGGGCGTTTCTCAAAAAGAGTAGGGGTGTTACCCCGGTGTCCCGGCCAAATTTCTCCCTGGCCTTTACCAATAAAGGGCCTCTTAATAATCCCCATCTCTGAACTGGCTTCATCACTCTGCTCTCGTCCCCACTGAGAGCTGGTGTGTGGTGAGTGTACTGGTGCATTCCCAGGTGGGGCTGCACACTGGTGGGGATGGGGGTGGAGGGGAGTCCCCATTACCTGTAAAGCATTTTGAGAGAAGTGTCCAGAAAAGCGCTATATAAGTAAATCACTTCAGGACCCTGTGCAGCAAAAAGTACATTATTCAATTCCCTCCAAAACAACAAGGTCAAAACTTATTTTTTACTTTATAGTCAACGATCTTGTATTTGTGATAATGAGATTAATATGAGTGATAAGTGCAATAAACATGGATATAGTTCCGTACTTAGATGTGATCTTATTAGAACGAAAAACATATTTTGTGTTTAACCCAGTAATTTCAAGTGACTAATGACATTTTCTTTCTGTCACCCCTTTGAGGAAATAAGTGCTTGAAATCATTGACCTTCTGAGTTCACCAAGCTCTTTGTATAAACATCTGAGATGCTTTGTCAAATTTTCAGTACCATCACTTTGAGTTCTTGCCTATTCATAGATTTTCTGACTTTATAATCTTCATAATCTTTAGATTAACTTGGCCACTCTAAAAATTCCCACTTTTTCCTCCTCCTGAACTCCTTGAATGCATTGGCTGTCTGTTTTGGTCTTTGTTATATCACCTGGTGAAACATCGCCCAATAAGCATGGAAGCATTGTCTTCTACATACTGTAAGCAGACAGCCCATTTCTGCAGTAACATATCCACTTTCGTGAGTATGCTGCTTCAAGCACCCAAAGCACCATGGCAATTTATACAGTCTACTTTGCTTGTTTTTACTGTGGTATAACCATTTACTATGGTTGGGAGGCAATTACACCCCCTCCCAGGGTGTGTGTTTGGTATTTAAATCATTTAAACTTAGGAGGCTTTTTGTGATACACCAAACTAAGGTTACAAATCACAATGCATCCACAGGAAAATTGATTTAAACCACAGCAGATTTCTCTATAAAGAATACCAGTCATTTTGAGGTGATGTAAAAACATAGCATTTGTATTGTGCTTCTGATATTTTGGGGTTAGTCTTTATGTGGGGGTTAGATATCTGGGATAAGAGTTATTTCAGCTATATCATTTGAAATAGGCATCTTCTCCTGCCATCTTGATAAACTGCTTTCCTTAGTTGGTCCAGCTCCTCTCTGACCCATCTGATTTAAAGAACCTTTTTCCTATTTCTGTTTCTGTACGCACAATATCGCAGTTCTGTACAGCGCAGGTCTCACGGCAATTCTATGCCACGGTAATCCTATTGCCTCACATTCTTACACCTCTTGTGGTGGGTGTTAGATATATGACTTTAATTCCCTTTAATCAAAGAGGTAAAGTACAAGCAGAGACAAGAAGAAAGAGAAATATATACCAATCCTTTGCCTGGCCTTGTAAACCCCAACTTTGATTCAACAGGCCAGGTGCTACATGTGATCAAAGAAGCAACTGAAAATTAAATTAAAAGTGTACATACCAGTATACAAAGGCAGAACTGCTGCATATACAGTAGCTTAGTCCCAGACACTGTGATGCTCAGTGGCAAGTGCACCTGAGAGAATCTCTGTGCCCTGTAGCTGAAATGAGCAGCTGTGATCCTTTCTGTGTGATGGTTACACTACTTCTCAGAAACCAAAAAGGCTTACAGAGGAATGTAAAAAAAAACCTAAAGGACACAATTGCATATAAGGACCTTCAATGCAAAAGAATGGTGGGAGTAGCTGCTTATTCAGTAACATTTAAATATTCAAGGTCTCTTTGTGTTTTGTTTCTTTATCCAACCACACTTACTGGCAGAAGGTCCTGTACTAGCAGTGACTACAGGGCTTCACACCCACCTCAGCCTCTCTCGGCTGCCAATCCTTTGGCTGGTCCAGATGTTTCAAGAGCAGCTAATGCAGAAAATATATTACCTCAATGACTTCTGCCAGAGCCCAGACGCACCCTCCTTTTGTTTTTGCAGAGAGTAGTATTCAGTGAACTCGTGAATTCAGGAGAACAGGGGGCTGGTAAGAGTCAGAAACACAATGCCAACTATTTCCACAACCTTTACTACTTCTTGGAACAAGCGAAAACAAAAATCGGCCAATGCAAGTTTAAATATGTCCAACAAGTACTCACTCACTTGGAAAGACTGGCTAAAATTGCATTTAGCTAACATGTAAGTGATGAACTAAAAATATATTCAGAGATCACATCACATCTTCAAAGATGATGTGATTTAAAGATAATAAAACAATCTATTTCAATTCAGAAACTGATTCTTATCAAGAACATATATTTTTTAATCTGAAATAGTCATCTATTCATAAAGGAAGGCTTTGTTCTTAAGAATATTTGTCTTATTCTTGTGTCCATGATAATTGCCACTCTAAGCTTATCCAAATGGTCTCCCTAAATTTGTCCCTTATGTCAGCTGATGAAGCAGTATCTCACTCAGGTAAGTGGATCTTCTGTGTAGAGGGCTTGCTTCTATTTGAAACAGATAACTGTCACTCAGGTGAGGGCTGCACTTAAGATGTGGATGAAGTGGGTCCCCTTCTATAAGTAAAGCACGTTGGGTTCCAACCATTCATTTTCAAAACGATTCATCCAATTCAGGGCTGTTGTGGAGCTGAAGCCTATCCTGGCAAGCAGTGGGTGCAAGGCAGGGTACTCTCTGTCCCACACAGGCCAGACACAGACACCCACACATGAACTAACCTTTGGTGTTTTTGGATGGTGGATGGAAACTGGGGCAGCTGGAGGAAACCCATGCGATCATGAGGAGAACATACAAACTCCACACAGATAGCACCTCGGGAACTGAACCCAGGGCCCCAGCGCTCTGAGGCAGCAATGCTAACTTTAGGATTCTGTGGGATGAAAAATGCCATATAATGCATGCAGTTTATTCTTATTACTCATTTTTAATTTTCTGCTTTCCTAAATCCCCAATCATTAACTAAACCAAATTTGCTTTGACTCTCATCCACCTACACAGGGATTGAGGACCACACCCCTTTCCTCCAGCACCTGCAATGTCGAGACCATCACCACTGTGCACACAGCAAGCTTACAGCACAGTGAATATTGCCATGAAGGATGATGCGTCTCTCCCAGACGAAATTCTCAGGTGCCAGGGGCTGTGTGGTGACCCCTTGTTGGCCCATCTAAGCTTAGTAGGGGCACTCTGACTGGGGGAGTCCTGCTAACAGTCAGCCAAAGACAATAATAATAATAATAATAATAATTGCTTACACTTATATAGCGCTTTTCTGGACACTCCACTCAAAGCGCTTTACAGGTAATGGGTACTCTCCTCCACCACCACCAATGTGCAGCATCCACCTGGATGATGCGACAGCAGAACATAGTGCGCCAGAATACTCGCCACACATCAGCTATCAGTGGGGAGGAGAGCAGAGCCAATTCATAGAGGGGGATTATTAGGAGGCCATGATTGGTAAGGGCCAATGGGAAATTTGGCCAGGACGCTGGGTTACACCCCTACTGTTTTTGAGAAACACCCTGGGATTTTTAATGACCACAGAGAGTCAGGACCTCGGTTTTACGTCTCATCCGAAGGATGTTTACAGTACAATGTCCCCGTCACTAAACTGGGGCATTAGGACCCACATGGACAGCAGGGTGAGCGCCCCCTGCTGGCCCCACTAACAACCTTAGTTTTCCCCAGGTCTGGATGGTACTGACCAGGCTCACACCTGCTTAGCTTCAGTGGGTTGCCAGTTGTGAGTTGCAGGATGATATGGCTGCTGGCTGAGACACAAATCTGAGACTTGAACTAGCAATGCCTGGAGTGAAGGGCTCAACCTGTTTAACTAGCTGGAAAAACGGGATTGTTGTAAAATCATTTTGTTTGCTACTTTCTTGGGTTGGTCTTCCATCAGGTATCCGACATTGTCCCTGCGCAACTATGAACTGCCAGCTCTTACCGTAAAAACGTGCTGGTTAAAAGTAAAGGGCTCCAGGAAAGTCTCCCTGTTTCGGGGGTCTTGACTCATACTGGATGTCCTCAGCAGACGGCTTCAGGGGCTGGCGCGTCACTGCGTGTCTCCCCCCTCTGCAAATCTAGCGAAGATGTCCGGGAAGCGACATCTTCGCTAGATTAGTTTTCTGCTGCAGCAGTTAGTGATGACGTCAGACTTACACAGACCGTCTCTACTTCTGACGCTCCTACCTCTAATAATATGACGCGAAGGGTTAAAAATACTTGGACTCATTCTATTTAAGAAGGAAATTCAGCGTTACAAGAAGCCCCGCCTGCTAAATGAATTAAATGTATTAGAACGGACCGACCCAGCGAGGAGTAAGAATCTGACGTCTGACTCTGCACGTTACCTTAGTTCTTTGTTTTTGATGTTAATCATGAAAATGACTTTAAGGAAATAACTAATTCATTCACCAATTTGATGATGGCGGGTCCATGGAAACAACGCGGCAAGAGTTTTAGTTTTTATGCAAAGCAAACGTCTAACGGTTCACTGAATAGACGCTGCGGATCAAAACACTCAAACTGAATACCACGATTCTCTAAAGTGGGGAACGCTAGAAAATTCACCCCCAACATTAAAGAATAGGCAAGAGGAAAAAAAAAGATAATTGTTTTGTTAAACCTAAACATACATTCCTTTAAAAGTTCTATGATTCTCAAATAATTAAAGCTTGAAGTTCAACCTGGCTTTTGGTTAACATCAAGGAAAGGGAGAATTTTCAATATCCTTTTTAAATTTCCTAATCATTCATGGTATTTATGTTTTTTTTTTCTTTAACTCAATATGCTTACACATATTAATTTCTGTTCGGTACATTGTTTTATCGTAGAAACAGTCCTCCGGGCATGCATGTTATTCTGATTTGATTATCTTATCTTGATTGCTGTTCAAGATACTTTCCTAGGCTTGCAACGATCTGGATATCGGGAAGGTGACTTGATAACAGAACTGATTTTACGCAAATGCCTCATGGCACCCAACGTGTAACGCGACAGTATCGGATACACTGAGCCCAGGCTGAGCAGATACTGCATGCAAGCTCACCGACAGCCTCGTGCAAACCTTTCTCTGCGAACTCGTGTTGAGAGCACGACAGCAGGGTGTGACGCCCACGATGAAGATAAAACGACAGTGCTCAACATGCTCTCTAAATCGCCCCTTATGGAAGAGGTAGCCGAGCTGCAATGGAAATAAAACTAAAATTTAGAGGCAAACTCTTGAACGCCCTTTGCAATTTTAGGAAAAATTAAAACATTAAACATTAAAAAAACAGCATTATCAGCAGAGAATCATTGCTTCTGCATGAATATTAGTCAAAATGCACCCAAACAGGCCTTGTAATCTGTTGTAACGAAGTCAGTTGCGCAAACGGAGGTAAAACTGCAGGGACAGGAGCTCCCGCACCCTGTTATTATCGACTTGCTGAAGGCGTCTAAGCTTGCTAAGTCTAAGAATTTACCTGAGAGCTTGATTTGAACACGTGGTATAATACTACGAGGAAACTCAATGTAGCAGAGGAGAAATTAAAAAAAAATAACGTCACCTAGCTACAGAGTTGTTTTATAACTCGATAATGACATCACATTTCCTTTCTTCAGCTGTAGTTTTTTGCCTTTCAGTTGTCGACAGTTCGTTATTGGTGGGTGTTTTATTCTTCAGATCATTTCACGTTTAGAAACAAAAGCCACGGGGTTAACAATTAATGACATCATGCTCGGAGTTTACAGTGACGTAATAGTACAGTAAAAGCTAAGCAACAATATATAATAATTATGTTGTGCTGGTATCCGCTGAGCCTTCTTAGCAGAGGACGATTAGAACATTTTCACACGTTTTTTTCCCATTAGTTATCACATCAGATTTACTGATACTTTATCGTTTGCTTATTTACTTATCTGATGTGCTACAGAAACTGCGGAATATTTAAAAACCTTGTCGGCGATAAAGGAACCAATTTCCACAGTTCAAAATTAGTCGAATAACCTTTGCTTTAATAATATCTCACTGCATTCGTCTACCTAGTAAAATGTCACTATAACAGATGTATTGCAATAGATTATATAATGCTTAACAATTCGAGTTTTTTTATTTCTGTATAATTAGCGAACATGAATCGATTGACTGGTTAAATTCAGTTAACATGCTTTTTTTTTGTAACGGTGACGCCCGTCTTCTTTAAAAAACCACCAGGTACTTTAAATCTCACTTTTAACGATGTTTTACAATAGCCTAAATATTGTCGAAAAGTGTTTTGCGTTTCGATGCTGATAATAACTGATCAAACGATAAAGATGCCGCTATTAGACAGATCTCAAAAAGAACAAAACGGTTAGTAAATGCAACATTTACTTCGATTCGATTCACAGTTCTGTAGAGAATGGGTCTGACCGACAGAAAGTTCATAGTTCGAGTGAGAATTTCTGCCTTATTTATTTGCTTAGCAGCCACCCTTGTCCGTTTACAATGTACTGTATATAAAGTTCATATTTAGAGATACTGTAGTGGTTGAAGGACAAAGAGGGATATTGAGTATTAAAATTAAAAATAAACGGTTTATTTACAAGTTAAATTTTCAAGTCCTAGTCCTTGACTGCGTGTCTGCTAGGTTTCCTTCTAGCTGAGCCAGCTATTAATTAAACCGCTAATTGCACCAATAATATGCTCAATTAAGATTTTGCATCATCTTCAGTACCTAAAACGTTACCGATTGTAAGATGCGTACAACATGGTATAATTACTAACATACTGCTTTCTATTTAAAACCTGAAAACGATCAATTCTCCAAATCAGTTTAAGGAAAAGGCGCAGGTAAGGATTAGCTAATCTACATCGACAGTCACCGGGTGCGTTGTGCTAAACAGTCTGGAAGCTTGAGAATTTTCTGAGATATTTATCACAGCAGGTATTAAATGTTTAATTTGGAAATGAAAGTCAAATTGGAACAAAAGTTGTAAGTTACCATCTGCGTTCATATCTACGACCGAACCAGCTTTGTAAGAAAGCAGCGATAATGAAAACTCCCCAGGAGTACTAAAACTTGACGTTGTTGATAATCTTGAAAGATTAAGTACAGATATAACTGTAGGTCCATTTTACCTTATTCGTAAGCATTTAACTATCACTTAGGCTGTTTTTACAAATGCATAAATCAGTTAAAAAATATTTTGTAAATACCACATCAATCGTCGTCTCAGGTACGCGACTATTGCAAATTGGCCTAATTAACACTGTCAGTCTCTGAAATCAAACACTCAGAGGCCAGACGTCAGAGCAATTATGTATCTCCCTTACTGTTTGAATATTAAGAACAAGGTGCGCATTTTAAAAATAAATTGTGGAACAACAAACAGTTGGGTATTAATCTAATTGAATTCGTGACGGGTGGCCGCGTAATTCATAGGCATGCATCCTTTCGATTTCAATTTAAATTGAGGGTTTGTTTTAAAATGTACAGTAAAATCCGAAACGGCTTTAAAACTTCAGACAAATCATGTTAAAATCTGGTTTTGCACGTATTGGTCTCGAAAAGAAGTACGATAGCTCCTTTTCATCATCAGATAGGTATAACTGTCAGTCGAAAATTAGCGTCAGCTGTGCACAGGTGTAAATGCTGATATTAGCGTCGTTCGCCTTTATTTCTGGATCTGTAAAGAATCGTGTTATGGAATGTAAATGAACTTGAAACTGAAATAGTCTTTATTTTAATCAGAGAGCTCATACAAGTAGCTGTCAATTTGAGAATCCACAAGACGTTTAACAAAAGTGTACGAAAATATATGTACTTTACAGACTGCTCTTTTTAAAACATCGATACGGCTATTAACTAACAATAACTCTCTCATTCCGGGGAGGTTAATCCTCACCAGAGGCAGAAAAGCGATGTAGTAATAAAATAATGAACTTCATGGCTGATTACGGGAGTCTTGCCGGATAGTACAGTACGCACCGGGCGCATCGCTGAGGTAGAATAATCATATTTTGCAGCATAGTTGAAAGTTCAGATTTTTTCCCAGGTGCGAAGCATGTCTCTACACGTCTGCCCCCTATCACCACACCTTAATAGGCAATCAGAGTAAGAACTGGATAAAAAAAAAAATAAAAAGGTCATCTATTACTGTTTTACTTTAGACAAAGTTTAACAATCTTTCAAAACCCTATTCCGGATATTTTTCACCAAGACGACATTATATTAACTCACTTTAAAATATACTGTCGATTGTATTCATGATGTATTTGGTGGCAGCAGACACAAGTCGAAATTAATTAACGACATAACTCGATTTGTCTACCTGTCAGAAAATAGATTACCGGTCACTCTCCCAAAGCTATCAATTGCACAGCACTCTCCCAGCTATAAGCCCACTTTTCCCTGTTGGTTGACTAAATCGTTATTTCGTAAAACAGTAAAACAAAAAAAATAAAGTATTATCTCCGTGGGAAGTAAAGAAAATAAACACCAACGTTGTGCAATAATTTTAAAATATGCAGACCCCCCAGCAACATCGCAAACCTTAACAGACACGCACTCACACGTGAAAAGGAAGCATTTCAACAGGCAGATCTGAAATGAGATCTTTACGGATATCGGAAGAAAAGCCTCTAAAGTTAATTGGAAAAGAAAATCTTCAGATACAGACACACGTTAAAGGTGAACTCTACAGTGCAAAACAAATTCCAAGTCACCTATTTACTTAAACGTCAGATGATACATCCTGCAACAGACTGTTTTAACGTGAATAATATCAAATATGTACTATTTATTGCGTGCACGGCATTATACGGACTAAAATTAAATTACCTCCCTAAATCATATAGGTTAAACCACACGACATTGAACTGTGTACACATTCCGGAGTTAATCAATGAAAAGGGCAATTATTTTTTATCACGTTCATAGGAAAGCAAAACCATAACTATAGTTGGCAACATTAATGACATATGTATTCACTAAAAAAGGTAAGACAAATGCACAATAAAAGGAAACGATGAATAAGTATCAAAACGTCTTTAGGAACTTACAGCCAGTTGCTAGCATTTGCGGAGAACAGCGCTAGAATTAGCATCAGCAGAGACCTTAGCAAATACTCCGATGTCATCTCGAGTGGGTGAAAACTGCTTAGAAAAGGTAAAATCCACTGCTAGGTTGGTTGTCTTTTTCGCACTTTGAGTGATGACTGCGGGCAGACAGGCGATGAAGATCAGTCGCTCTTTTTTTCAACTCAATTAATCCATCATCTGGGTCTCTCGAGTGAATACCAGACGTTTTACGAACTGCGACAGTTCCCTTCACCTCCTCATAACAAGCGTTGCTAAATGCACCCCAGTCTCAATGACACTTCTCCACAGATTCGAATTCCGGAGCGTGTTTCTTTATTCGTGTTTTTTTTTTTTAGCTTTCTCTTATCAGGACTATATTATAGTGGTGTATGAGTTCCAAACTGCACAGCGTGGGTCAGACTTCGCTTAATCCTCGGGGCTGCTGGTCCTGTTCAACTTCCTCTTTCGTTCGTTGGCTTTGCTCCCTTTTCCATCTTTCCTCCGGGTTGTTTACTCTGTGCATGAAAGTTGTTGTAACTGATACCCCAAGAGATGCGACTCTGTGCGAGACGTGAAACTGAATGTCGAGTTTAGTAACTCCTGTCGGATTTAGGAGGGGCGGTACGAAGACGGGGGAAGGTTTTGGATGTTCAAGTATGGAGATAAAGGCGGGTTTAGAGCGCACGACGAAAACGCGATATGTATTTTCAAAGGCAAGCAAGGTCCGGGGCAGTTTTAAAGTCCTCTGGAGAGGATGTTAAGCACGGTTATTCACCCCCGAGCTAGTAAAACCGCTCACAACGTTTTGACACTCCCTTTGATTTTTTCGAATATAAATATATTTAAACCAGCGCGTTCGCCGCCTGGGGAGAAATAAAGTCCTCCCTCCTCCTCTGCTTCGTTATCACGAAAAAAAATCTTAGACGACCGCTCACGTTATTTCTGTTGTAATGCTTTACAGTTTTCACACGGTTCAAAACCCTTAAATACAGGGAGATCGAAATAATGTCCCCTTACGTTTTACTTTAGTTTTGTAGAATGGCGCAACCAGGAATAAGCGACTTTCTAGCAATGCATGGAAGGAGTTTTGTATAACGTTCAAACATCCACGGCGCACATCTCACAGAAGTACCTTTCTGATTGTCACCTGTTCGTTTTAGGGCACTGACCGTTTCACTCAAATGGGATTGGGCTATTAAAACGTTTTGTTTAAGTTTTCTGCACTGTAAAAATTCTCTGTGATTTGTGAGGAAAAGGCGGACGGAATATGTTAAAGTTGCCAGTTGCCTTGCAGGAGAGCAACAGCTTGAGCTACTCTCTCCGAGCAACAGCAGTCAAGAGAGCCGGGGCAGGAGACCTACCAAGCTGACACCTCAGCATGATGTATTCAGCAGTTTGGCAATACTAGATGGTCACAGTGATCGTCAGAGAAGTGAGGCACTTTTAATTTGGAATTCAGGACTCCAAATTGAATAAGGAAATGCACGCACTATCGTTAAAAAAACAACTTGGATATGTCTTTCTGCTAGACTCCTGACCTTGACTTAGAAACCTCATAAAACTTCTCTACTTTAAACACCACCTGGCTGTTTAATACAATTAGCAGTGAAGTCACTCAGGCTAGCAGATCTGAAGATAGATGACACCCTGTCACGGGCTGTATTTCCTCCTTAAAGAGGAAACATTACGTCAGCATTGGCAAATCGGTGCAGCACTGCCTGTCCTCTGATTCAAATTGTTTTTAACAGAGGGGGAAAATTAATGCAGGTCAAAATAATCTTATTTTATTGCTCAATCTGTGAATAAAATGTTTTTCACAAATTGATATTGTACTGAACGAATTTGTCATTCTTGTACATTAGGTTAATTAATCCAGAGGCTAAAAAAAGTGTCTTGCGCTGATCGATGGAGTTGAGAGAGTTTTGAGCTGCAGTCATTCCCTAATGTCCCACTGCCTTCCTCAGCAGCGCTTGGAGGAGTTTGAGTGTGACCCTCTCCCCCCCGCCCACTCAGGAGGAGAACTGTCAGACCGTATGAAAAGTGGGGTGGAAAGAACTTTCTGTCTTGATTTGGGCGATGTGTTGCTGTCAGCAAGCAATCAATCAATTTCAGAAGTTTGGAATGCAAACTCAAATTTTGGCTTCAAACTGGGTCTGTGTTGATTGTAGGTGGCACAAAGTCCATCTTTTTTCTAACTGCTTGATGCACTACAAGATTGTGGGGGAGCCGAAGTCTATCCCAGCAAGCAACAGGTGCAAGGCAGGATGTACCCTGGACGGGGCACCTGTCCACCAAAGGCCACACAAAGACACAGACACACACACACTCACAACAGGGCCAGTTTTCACAGCAGTGTATAAACCAACCAGTATGTTTTTGGACTGTGGGAGGAAACCCATGCAGACTAAGTGAGAACATACAAACTCCATACAGATAGAACCTCAGTAATTGATCCCAGGGCCTAAGCGCTATGAGGCAGCAATGCTAATCACTGCTCCACTGTACTGCTCTGGCACAAAGTCAGAGAGGTTAAAATGATTGTTTTATGCCAGGACGGAGCCTTAAAAGCTGCTCCATTTCACTGTTAAGAGAACATTCCCATAGAGATGAATACAGTATAGACACCTGCTTGCTTTCACTATTACAAAACCAGCACATCACACAACAATCCCTGTAAAATTAACAGCCTAAACCTGGAATTAGAAGAATGTTTCTTCCCAACATCAGAGCAGTATGGTCAGTGTTTCAGCTGAGACAGCTGTGAAATCATGGGAAAAAGGGATCAGTTGGTGTGAAAGACATCATCAGCAAAATAATTGTGTGTGGTGCATGTCTTCTTAAAATTCAGTTCCCACAGGTGAGACATTTAAACTTACAAGTGTCACATATATACTGTACCTAGGTCTGTCATTCCTCACTGCAGTAGTACATTACACAAACAACCTTGCACTGAATTGGCTAAAATGAACCAAAGGTGTCCCATTTTAACTAAAAAAGCCACTTCAAGCAGGTCATGCAGATGTTAGTGAATAATTACATGAGCACTAGACAGAGGGAACTTCAGACCCTAGGCCATGACATGACCAGGAGGTTAAAAAGAACTGTGGTAGTGTACCTGGCAAACCCTGGAATTGTAAAAGTCTGAAGGAAATCTCCCTGATGCAGTGGTGCAATTGACTGTACTCACGTAGCTTAAAAACAGATGAAAGATTAATTAATGGAAGGTTGTGGACAAGTCAACAGAATGGCCACTTTGTGCTGGAAACAGAAATTTGGAAACAAACCCTCAAAACTTTTGGATAGATGGAAAACCAGGTAGGAGTCTGAAAGAACCATCCATATCATGGGTATCATGCTGTATCCGGTACCCCTAGTCTCGCACAATGACAGGCCTCACCTCAGTGGGTGACACAGATGCTGTCATGCTCTCTGGCAGCTGGAACGCCACCACTGGAGTTTCACAGGAAACAACCACAAGATGCAACAAAGGATTTGCAGGTTTGATCTGAGAACTGGCCAGCTGAAGCTGGTGATCCATGAAAGACTTTTAACACAACTATTTCTTCTCAGAAACCTTTCTTTTTGTTTAGCATGCAGCCAACATACTGTATAGATGAAAAGATCCCTGAGCCTCAAGGAAGACCTTGTTAGTAATATTTTAAATCATTTTTGTAAATAAGGCTTTAGAAAGAGAACTAATTGTATGTGCAGGATTATGCATTTTGTACAACTTTACACTGGGTTTCCAAACAATTCTTGGAACCACTGGGAAACATTTAACAGCATGTGTGTGGCCTTTTCTGCTAATTTTCAATGATACCATAAACTGTGGAAAAAAATTGAAAACAACCATGGAAACTAAAAACAAGCCAAATGGGAGGTTTAATCTACTCTTTCTGTGTTTTTGAAGATTCCTTGTAGTACTTGCACACAATTGAGATATATTAAGTGCAGGTTAATCGTAGAGGGTTAACCTTAAATTGCAGATAAGTGCAAACTGAAAGTTACATTATTTTCCATGATTTGGGGATATTGGGTGGATTTGCTAAAACCAGCTCAAATTATACCAAACTCAGAAAGGCAAAGAGATTGTGAGCATCTTCAGAGGAAAGCTTATTCCTTAAATAATGTTTTCAAGGACTAGCCAACTGTATCAGAGATCCTTACAAAGCTACAAAACTGCAACACAATCTCATAGATCATCCTATTCAGTCCTGACTAAACAGAACTTACCCACAAAGAAATGCTTTTAAATCTTAAGGCTTTGCGACTGTCAGGTTGGATACAACAAAGCAAAACATTTTTTAAGACTTTAACTAAGCTTTGTCTTTCTCAGTCTTGATATACATGAAATTGCAAACTATAACAGTTTCAGTAGCAATGGCATAACACACCAAAATGTCTGTCCTAATTTTCTAAAACTTAAGATGTTTTCTGCATCAAAATAATGTCAGATATAAAGTAAACTCACATCAGAATAAAAACATACAAGTAAATTCCAGCTGAAGTGTGAATTAAAGTTTGTTCTAATTATTGGTTGCTTAGCATTGGTTATAAAGTGTTACAACAATATATCTTTAATATATCTTACATCTCAATATATCTTGAATATAAAAAATGCAGCAATATATTTAATCTTTAGGGTTCACAATATTATTAATCATTCATTGTGAATGTTTCATTCAAAATATTTCCACCATGCTCAGTATGTTATGTAAATAGGAACATTTTTCATTGTAAAGGTTTGAAAATCTGAGATATGCATATAAAAACTAAAAAATTAAACAAAACCTATGAAAAAAATCTTTAATAATTAGGGACATTCTTAATAAGGCTTTGCATAAATGATGTTTTTTTTGGCTGAACTGAGACAAAAAGTGTGAAGGTATTTTTTTAATGATAAATGCAGTTGCTGTGGGATTACTGGAGTTGTTTATTGACTTTCCAGTTTAGAAATGTTTGTTGTTCCAAGAAATGAAAACCATCCTCAAAGGTTCTAGAAAGTAGATGTTCATCTTGTAATGTGAGTCACAAAAATGTGTTCAGTCCACTACTCATGCACAGATATAAGTCTGCATTGAATAATTTTTATGCAAGCAATATAATGTTTTTTGGAAACCAAGAACAGAATCCAGTCACACATCTCAGCAGGATGTCCTGTTTCAGTCAAAGAAGGCTTATAATGACACACAACCTGGGTGTACATTATCTTTAGCAATCTCTTATGAGCTTTTATGAAGACTAAGGTGTGCTGAACACTGACTCGACATCCATCATAATACACAATAATCTCAGCAATGTGCTATTGTTGGACTGTGAGTGATTCACAAAATGTCTTATTTCTGGAGACTCTGAAAAGGTGTACTATGGAGCTCTCAATAACCTGAGCCTGTGAAGGTGCACACTTCAATAGCGCAGGCTGACAGTGTTCCGGGTGTCACTCACTCAGATTTGAGGTATGTCATTAGACACCTGTGGCAGTGATTTACCAGGCAAAGGAACACAAATTGGCCAAGCATCACTGATTTCTGGATTTTTGATTCAGAATCCTTTGGTAACCATAGCCTGTGAGCTTGCAATAACGTTTGTGAGATGCATTGCTCTGCTCTCCACACTGTGGCATATTTTAAGCAAAGAAAAATGACTTTACAGTACAGGTCTTGGAGAAAAGCATGCACAGAAATTAGCCCTGACCTGGTATGAACATCCCTGCAATGAGACAAGTTGCCAAAAAATTTAGGATTCATGATTAGATTGTAAAACAACATGAAAAAATGAATGATCTATTCTGAATTTCTTTTCAAAAAGAATAACATAACTTGAAAAAAATAAACAATTTTTCTAAACACAACACACTTCTGTTGTTAACTCTCCTCAGAAAGGAGATACTCTAATACTGGTTAGCAGATTTGGGAGCTTGTCGCTAATGATTGTTTCTATAAATGCGAAACTTCCATGCAACAAATTTAGAGAGAAATAAATGCAACACATTTAGAGGAAACATGAGATTTTTTTTCTATGTAAGTAAAGAAGTAATTATTGTGCATTTTTAGCAATTTGTATATCATTTGAAGGTTTTTCATATGAAGCAAAAGGCTTTGAACATTATCCTGTTCATGTTATCACTGATTGCTATTAGGTGACACCACATTATTACTTAACCATCACAGGATGGATGGATTCTCTACATACAGTACAGTATATATCAGTATACCAGAATATTTTTTTAGTGACATTTGTGTAAATAAAGCACATCATTACGTTGTTAAACTCCAGAACAGGACTGTGGATACAAAGGAAATAGAATACCTTACTGACCAACAGAGGGAGAGAGCGAGTAACATTCAAAAGGATCACATTTAGTACTGAAGCCCAGTAAAATAGCTCCTGTGTCTAAGCAGGTGCAGGCCTGACTGCTCTTTTTCCTCTGCTAAACTCTGCTGACTAGTGAGAGTTATAGAATTACAGACTTGCTTGATATGACTTTAATCAGCTTGTTGTGCTGAATATTGTCTGGGAAAATCCCTCTGTTTGCATGGGCAGGCACCTCTGCCCACAAGCAGGATATCAATAAGAAACAATCTAATTAATCTAAATCTAATTAACCAAGAAAAAATTCAAGCTATTAATGACAGTTTATTAATGCTATCTCTTGGAGGTCTGGGACTAAAGGAGAGAGTTTTTATATAGTACTTTCAAAAATGGTAACATAAGAGAATATTAGACATATCACTTCCTTCTCATAGAAGGGAAACATTTCCTTCGTAGAAACATCCAAGGCAACTGGACTGCCATCAGTAGAACAGAAACCTGAATTTGCCATTCTGAAAATTTTACATGCCAGATATCAAAAGGAAATCAAAATAGCTTCTAAACCCTTTTTACATTTTCTGTTAATAGATCATGTTTAATTTCCCATTAATAGATTATTTACAGTATTTCAGTTTTCTTCAAATATGTCCACTGAATCAACCAATAATTGATCACCTGAAGATCTAGTTGAGAGTTAATTACACTGATAATTTATATGAGAAGCATACTGCATGATAATTGCACCACTTTGCCTGAAAATGTTGATTAATAGTATAGGTTTAAGCCTTTTTTAGTATAGAAAGCCATTTTACCACAAAGAGACATTTAAGCAAGATGCTCAGCAGTTACCATCAGTGGTACCTATCGGTCATGTTTGCTTTGAACTATAATGGGTGCTTTTGAGGAATAAGCAGTTTGCACAGAGTTTTTAGTTGGTTCACAAAACTAAAGGTAAAATGTAACAATGCCTATACTAGTATTAAACATTGTGTAAAATCTCAGCTCTTTCCTGTCAAGCTGAAAAACAATCAGGATCAACAGGTTTGATCAAGTCACCTTACAAACCTCATGCAATGCAACACTTTCAGTTAGATCATGCTGTGTGCACTGGTGGTTATTGTGATTCAAAGTTTCTTCCACATTGACTTAAATGGCGGAAAGAATAAATTGCATACAGTATATTTACCTGAAACCAGATTTTACTCGCTTTTAAAACTGATCTTAGTTTCAGCAACACAAAGAAGCAGCTTTCTGTTTCAGAAATAAATAGCTCTAGTGACACTGTGAAAAAACAGATGTTCACTTACCCAGACATGCCCAACCTGTGGTGCTAGAAGGTATTCAGGTTAGTGCTGGTAATTAAACCCAGAAAAAAATGGTTACAAATGGCCCTTCCAGCCTTGCTGGTAGCTAATTGATCATCTGAGGGTCTCATCCAGCAATTTTTTTTAAGAGGAAAGCTTATTCCTTAAATAATGTTTTCAAGGACTAGCCAACTGTATCAGAGATCCTTACAAAGCTACAAAACTGCAACACAATCTCATAGATCATCCTATTCAGTCCTGACTAAACAGAACTTACCCACAAAGAAATGCTTTTAAATCTTAAGGCTTTGCGACTGTCAGGTTGGATACAACAAAGCAAAACATTTTTTAAGACTTTAACTAAGCTTTGTCTTTCTCAGTCTTGATATACATGAAATTGCAAACTATAACAGTTTCAGTAGCAATGGCATAACACACCAAAATGTCTGTCCTAATTTTCTAAAACTTAAGATGTTTTCTGCATCAAAATAATGTCAGATATAAAGTAAACTCACATCAGAATAAAAACATACAAGTAAATTCCAGCTGAAGTGTGAATTAAAGTTTGTTCTAATTATTGGTTGCTTAGCATTGGTTATAAAGTGTTACAACAATATATCTTTAATATATCTTACATCTCAATATATCTTGAATATAAAAAATGCAGCAATATATTTAATCTTTAGGGTTCACAATATTATTAATCATTCATTGTGAATGTTTCATTCAAAATATTTCCACCATGCTCAGTATGTTATGTAAATAGGAACATTTTTCATTGTAAAGGTTTGAAAATCTGAGATATGCATATAAAAACTAAAAAATTAAACAAAACCTATGAAAAAAATCTTTAATAATTAGGGACATTCTTAATAAGGCTTTGCATAAATGATGTTTTTTTTGGCTGAACTGAGACAAAAAGTGTGAAGGTATTTTTTTAATGATAAATGCAGTTGCTGTGGGATTACTGGAGTTGTTTATTGACTTTCCAGTTTAGAAATGTTTGTTGTTCCAAGAAATGAAAACCATCCTCAAAGGTTCTAGAAAGTAGATGTTCATCTTGTAATGTGAGTCACAAAAATGTGTTCAGTCCACTACTCATGCACAGATATAAGTCTGCATTGAATAATTTTTATGCAAGCAATATAATGTTTTTTGGAAACCAAGAACAGAATCCAGTCACACATCTCAGCAGGATGTCCTGTTTCAGTCAAAGAAGGCTTATAATGACACACAACCTGGGTGTACATTATCTTTAGCAATCTCTTATGAGCTTTTATGAAGACTAAGGTGTGCTGAACACTGACTCGACATCCATCATAATACACAATAATCTCAGCAATGTGCTATTGTTGGACTGTGAGTGATTCACAAAATGTCTTATTTCTGGAGACTCTGAAAAGGTGTACTATGGAGCTCTCAATAACCTGAGCCTGTGAAGGTGCACACTTCAATAGCGCAGGCTGACAGTGTTCCGGGTGTCACTCACTCAGATTTGAGGTATGTCATTAGACACCTGTGGCAGTGATTTACCAGGCAAAGGAACACAAATTGGCCAAGCATCACTGATTTCTGGATTTTTGATTCAGAATCCTTTGGTAACCATAGCCTGTGAGCTTGCAATAACGTTTGTGAGATGCATTGCTCTGCTCTCCACACTGTGGCATATTTTAAGCAAAGAAAAATGACTTTACAGTACAGGTCTTGGAGAAAAGCATGCACAGAAATTAGCCCTGACCTGGTATGAACATCCCTGCAATGAGACAAGTTGCCAAAAAATTTAGGATTCATGATTAGATTGTAAAACAACATGAAAAAATGAATGATCTATTCTGAATTTCTTTTCAAAAAGAATAACATAACTTGAAAAAAATAAACAATTTTTCTAAACACAACACACTTCTGTTGTTAACTCTCCTCAGAAAGGAGATACTCTAATACTGGTTAGCAGATTTGGGAGCTTGTCGCTAATGATTGTTTCTATAAATGCGAAACTTCCATGCAACAAATTTAGAGAGAAATAAATGCAACACATTTAGAGGAAACATGAGATTTTTTTTCTATGTAAGTAAAGAAGTAATTATTGTGCATTTTTAGCAATTTGTATATCATTTGAAGGTTTTTCATATGAAGCAAAAGGCTTTGAACATTATCCTGTTCATGTTATCACTGATTGCTATTAGGTGACACCACATTATTACTTAACCATCACAGGATGGATGGATTCTCTACATACAGTACAGTATATATCAGTATACCAGAATATTTTTTTAGTGACATTTGTGTAAATAAAGCACATCATTACGTTGTTAAACTCCAGAACAGGACTGTGGATACAAAGGAAATAGAATACCTTACTGACCAACAGAGGGAGAGAGCGAGTAACATTCAAAAGGATCACATTTAGTACTGAAGCCCAGTAAAATAGCTCCTGTGTCTAAGCAGGTGCAGGCCTGACTGCTCTTTTTCCTCTGCTAAACTCTGCTGACTAGTGAGAGTTATAGAATTACAGACTTGCTTGATATGACTTTAATCAGCTTGTTGTGCTGAATATTGTCTGGGAAAATCCCTCTGTTTGCATGGGCAGGCACCTCTGCCCACAAGCAGGATATCAATAAGAAACAATCTAATTAATCTAAATCTAATTAACCAAGAAAAAATTCAAGCTATTAATGACAGTTTATTAATGCTATCTCTTGGAGGTCTGGGACTAAAGGAGAGAGTTTTTATATAGTACTTTCAAAAATGGTAACATAAGAGAATATTAGACATATCACTTCCTTCTCATAGAAGGGAAACATTTCCTTCGTAGAAACATCCAAGGCAACTGGACTGCCATCAGTAGAACAGAAACCTGAATTTGCCATTCTGAAAATTTTACATGCCAGATATCAAAAGGAAATCAAAATAGCTTCTAAACCCTTTTTACATTTTCTGTTAATAGATCATGTTTAATTTCCCATTAATAGATTATTTACAGTATTTCAGTTTTCTTCAAATATGTCCACTGAATCAACCAATAATTGATCACCTGAAGATCTAGTTGAGAGTTAATTACACTGATAATTTATATGAGAAGCATACTGCATGATAATTGCACCACTTTGCCTGAAAATGTTGATTAATAGTATAGGTTTAAGCCTTTTTTAGTATAGAAAGCCATTTTACCACAAAGAGACATTTAAGCAAGATGCTCAGCAGTTACCATCAGTGGTACCTATCGGTCATGTTTGCTTTGAACTATAATGGGTGCTTTTGAGGAATAAGCAGTTTGCACAGAGTTTTTAGTTGGTTCACAAAACTAAAGGTAAAATGTAACAATGCCTATACTAGTATTAAACATTGTGTAAAATCTCAGCTCTTTCCTGTCAAGCTGAAAAACAATCAGGATCAACAGGTTTGATCAAGTCACCTTACAAACCTCATGCAATGCAACACTTTCAGTTAGATCATGCTGTGTGCACTGGTGGTTATTGTGATTCAAAGTTTCTTCCACATTGACTTAAATGGCGGAAAGAATAAATTGCATACAGTATATTTACCTGAAACCAGATTTTACTCGCTTTTAAAACTGATCTTAGTTTCAGCAACACAAAGAAGCAGCTTTCTGTTTCAGAAATAAATAGCTCTAGTGACACTGTGAAAAAACAGATGTTCACTTACCCAGACATGCCCAACCTGTGGTGCTAGAAGGTATTCAGGTTAGTGCTGGTAATTAAACCCAGAAAAAAATGGTTACAAATGGCCCTTCCAGCCTTGCTGGTAGCTAATTGATCATCTGAGGGTCTCATCCAGCAATTTTTTTTAAAGAAGGCAGGTTGTCAGACAGTTGATTCAGCTCTTTTCGTCAAGGTTGTCCCTCCAGTTGTCAGTTGAAATTGAATGTTTCCACTGGAGACCTCTGGTTTTTGTCAGGGTACCAGTAGATAGAAAATAGGACCCTGTGTGGGGTTGGAGAAAGGTGTCAGAGAGAGAGAGAGGGAGTATCCTGTAACCAAAATCCAAATCGTAAGACAAGTCCATAGTCAGAAGGAGGGCAAAGATCAGTTATCCTACAGGTCGAGAAATGCTGAGAAAACTAGCGATGAGAAGAGTAGAGCTCTGTGAGTAAACCTCATAGCGAGCATGGAGAGGTGCGGTTGAAAGGCTTAAGTGTGGAGGAAAGAGAAAAGTGGCTGGATAATTGATTAATTGCGGTGAGCAGTGCACGTCGGAATGTGGCGGCGAGTGCGTGGTTGCGTGGTGACTGACAGTTTGTGTTGCACTGTCGTTCTGAAGACGTGAATGGGGCTGGTTTTGTCAATGCTCTGCAGGAGTTTGAGGACCTGAATTAGGTCCCCTCACAGGCTCCTCTGCCTGGAGTTAAAAAGACTCACTTCCTTCAGCCTGCCAATGCAGGACATTGCTTTCAGCACGGGGATGTACAGTATGGGGTCGCTCTTCTCAGGACCCATTCCAGAGTTGTGTTATCATTTTTGCAATGTGGTGACCAAATTGTAACATGATTCTTAATGAGGTATTTACCATGCATCATTTCATTTCAATATAACATCTATTTATTTGGATTCTATCATTTTAACTATATGTGTTAACACTCAGTTTGCCTATTTTATTGCTTCCTCACATTGTTTGAAAGATGAAATTTCAATTCTTTAAATTCTGTTTTTTTTTTACCTTTATAGTTGAAGTTTTTGCTTCCTGCACGCAAGACTCCACACTAGTCTACATTAAATATAATCTGCCAGGTGACCAGTTTGTGTCCATTTGTCCATTTACCCAGCCTGGAATTCTATTTAAATCATTTTGAATTTCTTGTGTTACTTCCTCCTAATCCTTCTATTTGGGGATCATTTGAGCCTTAATAGGTTATTATAACTGAAACTGTAACAGAATCTCGATAATTTATATCAACTGGGGAAATGGTGGTACTAATACATATTGCGCTATTTATCCCAATTTAGGCGTTTAGTTCTCAATCCAAGTGTATAACGTAATTCTTAGCACCTGCAATTTAAGTATTAATCTTTTAGAAGTTTATTAATCTTTATCAAAAGCCTTCTGATAATCTAAATATACTATAACATTTGTTCTTCTCTGTTTGCATTAATTCATGCCTTTGCTGGCTCAAAGATTTGTAACAGTTAAACAAGACCAGTCTTTTCTAAATCCACACTTACTTTACCTATAATCTTAGCAGATTATTCTCTGAGCTAGTTCTGCTTATTGTTTCCATCCTATGGAGTTTGGGAGGATGGCTTGATCTTAATCGTGCACACTTCATCTTGCCTATTCATATAAGTCTTGCACCCAGGACGTCCCTTTACGTACTGTGCCCTGCCTGGGCATGTACACTGCCTGGCACACTCTTGTCAATAGTTAGAGGGGTTTGGGTCAGACCAAATACAATCTTGATATTTCACCCCTCTGTCACATTCGTGAGAATCTAATCAAAACGTAAGTGATCTATAATTACTTAATTTGGTTAAATTTACCCCCTACAAATTTGAATTAATAAATTAATTTACAGTCCATTAATTTTTCTAATTGCCTTGCATGACTGGTGGAAAAGTTATTTTAATGGTGTATGAAACTGTTAACGACAAACGCCAGAATACCAAATGGAGATCTGTTTATCTTAAGTGCATCTAATACTTGTAACCTGTCTATCTCTTCTTTGCCAATGTTCTTAAATGCAGGACTTTCTTTCTACAGCCTGAGGGGTGTTGCTAGGTGAACACCTGAGTGAAATATTAATTTAATAGATTAACCATTTCTCTTTCGTCACCTAATTATTTGTCACAATTATCTCTCACACATTCTATTTACCCCTTTACAGTTCTTTTGTTATTATAGTGGAGAAAAAAGTTTATTTATTTTAGTCTCTTCTCTCTCTTGTCCTTTCTAATATCTTTCATCTTTATTTGCAGTTAGCTGTGTTCAGTTGTTAACAGGATCCCATTTTTAATTACTTTAAAAAGTGCCTTCTTTCAACTTGTATTTTTATTAACTCATTTATCAAACCAATTGCACCAGTGTTTTATAGACTTTGATATACTTACTCATGTTTGTGTTCTGTATTTCATAGTACTGTATATATATCAACGGTTTCCACCCATTATCTATTGATTTCATAGCTCTCTTATCTCACTCCGATTCCTTCACAGTCTACTAAAACCTTAATTTTGAACTCTACCTGTACAGTTACGGAACATACATTGAAGCTTACCACATTAGAATGACAGTTTCTAAATAATTCCTCTCACTACTGTTTTGTCTTGATGTTCTAAGAATACAGGATTTGTACAGGTGTATGTGTTCTGATGGAGTAAGAAGGGTAAGCTTTTAGATTTGACTGTTTTTTTTCCCAGTCTGTAGAAATAATTTTTCTCCCGTGTTAGCAAGTAATTCCCAGTTTCTTCATGTAAGGCTGCATTGTAATTAGTAGTTGATGTCTGAATTGATATTCAGTGTGTGCTGTTTAATGCTTTTATAAATGTTATAAATTCTGAGACCCTTGATGTATCTGCTGCCAGGGTCTGAATGTGTTACTATACTGTACACCTTCACCTCTTCTTTCCTGTCTCTCTGTGTCCCACTAGTATTGTATTATACTCTGTGCTCCTGTGATTCCAATTACGTTATGATTTCATGCTCAGTAGTTTCCGTCGCTTGCTTTTTTTCCTAATACTGAACTTAATTACCTGACAAGTAAAATTACCTGACTCTACTCTCTGCACATCTCCCAAGCAAATTCTCCTTCTTTCCATACTATTCTAGTTCACATATATATGAATTTGTCTGCAGATCCAAGTCTCTAAGCCTACTGGGACTGTACCTGGCGGACAATTGTAGGAGTCACTGTTCTGTTTGTTGTATCAGAAGCAATTCTACGCACAGTCAGATTTTAATTTAATTTGTCCTTTCATTTGATTTTTATTAGACGTAGGGAAATGGCTAGTACTTTTCATATCTCCACTTTATAGTGTAATAAGCGTCTACTTCAGGCCATGCTTGACACATGAAGCAATCTGTAGCAGACTCAGCTGCTGCTTGTATGGTGTGGCTGTGTGACACGTACGTTTATCCCAGAACTAGGCTGCTAGTTTCACTGTGCAGAGCTCTGCGCTGTGCGATTCCGATTGTTAGTGCCGTTGCTTTCAGAAGCAGAAGGCCTGACAAGCAGTGCCGAAATGAGCTCGATACTTCATGAAGTGGCAGTGGCACGCAGCCACAGCTGCTGTGGTTTCCTGAGTGTGCTGGCACGATCGGTTTGCACAGATGATTTCTTTCACAGCTCCTCCTGACAGAAGGACTCCCTGCGAGCAGCAGGCCTGTGCATGCCTGCAACCAGAACACAGGGCAACACAAAGACCTGCCTGAATAAGAAAAGCTGAAGGGGAGGGGAATCACTTTCGCTTGGCCCATAATCAGCTGATGAGCAAACACCAGGGCGATGAAAATAATGGTTTATGGATTAGGGTTTGCCACCGGCCCGTGTTTGGGGCTCTGGAATTTTTTATTTCACTTCAGGATCATCAATTGCGTTTTTTTTCCCTCTCTTCGTCATTAAACATTAACAAAGCCAATGAGGGGAAAAAAATCCAACTGTTTTTACCTCAGGATATTTTTCTAAGCATGGTATTACAAGGTGCAAAAAAGGCCTGAATGTTATTAAACTCTGCAGAGCTTTTACAGTGCTGAATGAAGCCATTATTTCATCATTCAGGCAGAGACAGCTGGGCAGTCTTACAGTGTGCACATTTAGCATTTAAACAGAAAGCAGCCTTCTCTGACTTCTACTGATTGCCATGGACATTTCCCAGTAACCTTACCAGGACCTGAATGCAATATCTGCTCAGGCCATGGGTTTGCCTCAGCAAGTCAAGGTGCAGACTGTGTGGAAATGCTGGAATGTCACATGTAATAATTAATTCCAGCGTGCTCCTTTCTGCACTTTGCTACATCTGCAGCCACAGCGGTCTCTGGAACACTGTCATTTCTGTTCTGCCTGTCCAGATGTATTCTGATAACTAATGTCCCGAACGAGCTCAGCTGCATGACATGGTCCTACTGCTGGCACACAATCTACCACACATGCTTTTTCATGGAAGGGATGTACTTTATAAACTGGCAATTATAGTTATGGACCCACTGCATTACAACTAAGGCACGAGAGAGTTCAAGGAACTGTGGAGTCACGTGAAAATTTCATTGTTGGCCCAAAAGACATTTACTGGTGTTTTAATTAACAGTCACAACTAACACTAATATAATTTCATAGGTCTGCAGGTGAGTACTCCATCAAATATAGCACATTTAGTCCCTAAGGCCTACTATATTTCCTTAGTTAAACAGTAAGGATTAAAGTGGGTACTTACAGAAGCAGAGGTTTCTGCTGAGGTCTGTGCTGATTGTCAATGGCAGAGAGAAGTCTGTAGAGGTGTTAAACTTGTCTTTTTGTAGTGAAGCTGCTTAAAATACAGTGTTTCAATATAGTAGTAGAGTGAAAAGTAAAAGCTATGCTAATAATAATATAGTATTTTTCATGCCCAAGACAAATCGCAATATACATTACATACAGGCAAAGACCTGCTTCATCTATCTCTAAAGCTCAGAACCAATCTGGGTGACACACACCATCCACTATGCCTCAGCAGCCCTTCTACACAAAAGATCAGGTGGAGATATGAGAAACTGCTCCAACAACTGAATTAAAGTGGAAATGTACAGAGACCAGATTGTTCAGAAGGAATTGAGCCAAGGCACTGGGGTCAACACTGCTCTTGTGAATCGAGCCATACAATCTTTAATGAGTGAGAAGTCAGGACCCCGAAGGACGGCTCTTTCCTTCAATATGCCCTGTCACCATGATCGGGAACTGATTGTAAAACTTCCGGTGCGGAAGGAAGAGTGCCACCTACTGGTCTAACATCACCACTTTCAGTAGTGCCATGGTTTTCCTTTGAGGCCTCCCATCCCAGTACTGATCAGGCCTGGCCATGCTTCTCCTCTGAGGCCTGCAGAGATCAGCGTAGAGGATGGCTACACTTCTCCCATAGACCATGAAGCAAGAATGGCCACGTAACCTCATTAATCTACTAATTAAATTAATAAAATCTAACATCTATCAATCTCTCATTTTTAAACTTGTTCTCAAAAATCAGATTAAAGCAACGAGGAACCCTAAAACAGTGAGCAGAGTGAGATGATGTTCCCTGAGATTTCCTTTGTTTTCCTTCTGACTATCAGTGTCTGGTATGTTTTTGGGGTGATCAGTAGAGTGTAATATGACAGCTTTTCTTCCTTATTTGTATGAGTAATTGATGTTCTGGTATAGTTAGCAAGAAAAAAGATCATTGCAGCTAGAAACTAGACAGGTTTGTGGACAGTACCAAAGTAAGCAGAACATCAAACACTGTAGAAGCAAAGAAGTTAATTAAAGAGATTTACATAGAATACAAGACTGGGCAATAAAAGGGGAAACACAATATTGTGTTATATGGTTAAAAGAATTAACACAATGTACTTTTAACTTTCATATAATGCTAAATATTGTATATTTTGTTACAAAAAAGACACTGCTATTTTGGTATCAGTGTACAGAAGAGAAACCGGATACATTCCTGGTTTTAAAGGAATGTGCTAAACTGACAGGCTAAGACATATGAACTTTTCAAAGTCTTGAATAGTGAAGACTATGACTTGATTTGAATCAAGTAATCAAAAATCCTGAAAGGCACTGGCAGTCAACCTAAGGGACAAGTTCAGGACAAGCAGTGAAATACGAACAAGGGGGCACAAGTGGAGACACATTTGAAATAGAAGGCGTCTCTTTGCACAAAGAGTCGTGGGGGTTTGGAACAATCTTCTTCATGTTGTAATTTGTAATGTTCAATGAATAATGCAAACTACTGCTGATTTGTTAAAGCTGATACTCTAGCTTATTTCAAGAAATGCATGGATCAAGTGCTCTAGATGGGCCAATTGGTATTCTATTGTTTGAATACTCAAGCAGGTTAAATTAAAGCAGAGAATCTAATTTTTTAATGATTAAGCCTTTAACTGGCTCCTCTCTGTGTTACACGATGTGTTAAAACTCACATGAGGAATAGCTTAAACCTAGCCTGTGCAATCACTGCTCCATAGAAATTCAGCAGTTATATCCTGAGTCCAAAGACCCCAGTGCCACCTGATGGCTCAGTAAAACTGGGACCACCACAACTTCCTTGTCTGATCAGACACAGAAAATGCTATATGTTAACTTGTCCCAGTTTCAGATTCAGATCTTTAAATATTACATGGAACTTCACTTGACATATGACAAAGCACATATTTCCATGTTCTCCCATCCTTCTCTCTCTTGTGAAAGGTTCCCTTGGTGACTTGAATGTAATATTTTCACTACTTTCCCAGGGCTAGATCACGATTTTGCTGTGGTTTCTTACTGTTCTGCGTCTTCAGACGTCTGTACTACACTGGACAACAGGAACATCACACTGTACACTGTGTCTAATATACAGCATGCAGGTGCACTGAAAGCAAATTAATGCCTACGAGCTACTGCAAAAAAATGTGAACTAAGAACACTGCATGAAAGAAAAAGCATTCCTGGAGTGCAGGTAGGACACCTGTTCTATACCTAATTACTGAAGCATTGTAAGTCAAGCAATACTTTCACTCTCATATTCATAATCTCTCCCCATAAGAAGAGCTAATGTTGAATTTTTAGCAGGGGGAAGAAAATCTGGAAAATGCAAAAACGCACATGGTAAACTTAAAGCATGTTTACATATACATGAACAGTATGTACATATTGAATAAATAATATTGCAACTTACAGTATTTCTTTCAATAACCCTATTGCGCCTGTGGTGATCACATGCAAACAGCTAATTGCATGAATGTAACCAGCATGTGAAATGATTTTGGCAGTAGCCTTAAAAGGGATAGGTGTGCTATAGTTATGATTAAGTAAGGTAGCTGATTCTGTAAACAGTATTACATGAGAAACATTGCAAATAAAGAAGACAATTCTGTCCATCTTGCCTGTTTGCTATTGTTTTAGAATCTTTCTGAATTTACTTTGATGGTGTGACTGAGTTGCATGTTATGACTCCATGACTCCATTACAATAGATGCCTCCATTCTCACTGCTGATGGTGCAGTAGGGGACATCAGCCCCTTGATGCTGAAGTGCCCTGTGGCAGGAGGCCCAGGTTTCTGGGGTCGTGGGCAGTGGCTCTGTGCGCTCTGAAGCAGGAACAGTGGCTGTGATAGAATCCCAGTGCTAACAGAGGTACACTGATCATATTGAATTTTGCTGCTTTTTAGTTTGATCTGTGCCCCGTGATCTTCATGTCTATTGGGTGTGAGCGGTGGCTCTGTGGCTCAGGATCTGCTCCTGTGGCTGGAAGGTTGCTGGTTCAACTCCCGCAGCTGGCAGAGGAATCCTACTCCACTGGGCTCCTGAGCAAGGCCCTTAACCCCAACTGCTCCAGGGGTGCCATACAATGGTAGACCCTGTGCTCTGACCCCAGGATCTCTCCCTGTTTGTGTGTTTCATAGAGAGTAAGCTGGGGTATGTGAAAAGATAATTCCTAATGCAAGAAATTGTAAAGGGTTAATAAAGTAATGTTGTTGTGTTTGTTATATTCTTCTGGGACCTGTGCACTGAACTCACTCGGTAATACTACTGTGAAATCTAGACAAAGTAAATATCCCTTCTTTACACACAGGGTTGTGGGAGTCTGGAACCAGATTCCTAACTATATTGCTGAAGCCAATACAATGGCTTCTTTTCAGAAATATCCAGATGGGATCTTCAGGATAATGAGCTGGATGGACTGAATGAACTCCTTTCATTTGTTACCTTTCTTCTATGTTTCTATTTTCAATTCTCTTTAGTATCACATTAAAGAAGCTCAGTTCTGTGTTTGAAGTACCTTTAAGTCCCTCTTGCAGCTCATACAAACTTTTTCCACAATTTTACAATCCTTTATTGCAGTTTGGTGACCATCAGTTCTTTTGATCTTCATGCTAGTGACTTACAGCCTGTGGAAAATGTATTCGTCCCCTTGCAGATTTTCTGAATTATTGCATATGTTTGCCACTGAAGGTTAACAGAACTTCATGTGAGTTCTAGTGATATTAAGGGCGAATGCCTGAGTGAACAAATGACAGCAAAGTTCAGTGCTTGTTTCTTTTGGTTCAGAAACAAAGTCATCGAACATCCAAAGTGAAAAAGTGAATGCCCCCCCAGTTCCATCAATTCAACTAAAGTGGTAACCAGGGCAGGCTGTGTGCATCCTTTATTACCAACTGGGGTGACTGTGGACAACCCTGTTCTATTTAAAAATACTTTTGTCACAGAACTGTACAAGTCCTTTATTCTATTTGAGCATTTCCTTGGAATTCAAGAGGCCTTAGTAAAGCAAGCAGCCTGGTTATCCCAATAATGTCACCCCTCTCCCCAAATAACATGACAAAACAGAGCAGGAAAAAGTAAGCCTAAGGTATTATTGTACATTTCATGAAGTGCTAACACACTTAATGGCAAACATTTAAAGATGTCGGGAAAATGAATAGTCTCTCAGTAGCAGATGAGTGTTTGGGCTTTAGGAACGGGAGACAGAAATTGATCACTTTCCCTGGTAAGAAGTCAATTTTACTGAAAACTGGGTCAAATGGAAGAGACAGCGCTACCATCATCATAGGAACAAGTAATAGGTTTATTCCATGCTGAAAAGAGAAGAGAGAAAACACAACGTTTTGGCCTGAAGCCTTCTTCAGGTGTGAGAATGACAGGGCAGACAGCAAAGATTAAATAGCACAGGAGAACAAAAGCTGGGAGAGGGGAGGAGGCAGGAGGGGCAGAGAGGCAGAGAGGCCAGTCAGGAAGTGCAAAGTGGAGAGAGGGGAAGAAAAGCGTGAAGTCAAAACCTGCATGAGAATAGAGAGGATTACACGAAAAGAAATTGGTCATTGAGAGAAGGGGTAAGGTGTGAACCTAGTTTCAGGATGAGTTTAGTTTCTGTAGTCTTTCTGCTATGGGAAACCCTTCTTTTGTGAACAGAGGCAGAGAGATCAGAGTGACCATGGCCGTCAGAGGTGAAATGAGAAATTATGGGCTTGGAGAAATCTTTAATCTTCACAGCCCTAACATGTTCTCTGAAGTGGTCTCCCAGTCTCCTTCCAGTTTCCCCAACGTAGATAGCGTGGCATTTTTTGCAAAAGATACAGTAAATGAGGTTTCATTACCATCATCATTGCTGCTAAAGGTGATCTTGCCAGTAAAATGAGATGGGAATGGACTGTACTGTATGTATTTTAAATGTTGGAAAGTTGTACATACAGCCCCATGTCCTGTTCAAGCTGTTCTCCAAAACAAACACAAAGAGTTACAGTATGTGGTCGAGTTCCTAATATTTTGGCTAGCAAGTGTACATGTTGCTGAGGATTGTGCAACTTAGGCTCTTAGAAATCACAGCACAATTTTTCCAAGCCCCTCTGCCTGCCTTCCAAAAAACAGCAATATGTGAAGGGGTAACCTCTTTACAGGTTCTTGCAAATCATTCAAGACTAGCTCATAACCTCAAAGGAAAGGTCTCATAGGACTCACTCAGAAAGAAAAACATAACATTCCTGAAGAGGACCCGCAGGATATTAGCAGGAAATGATAGGATTTTGACATGTGTCTTGGAGTTTTTAAAAATATGTGTAAAAAAGGTTACAAACAAGAGGAACATTTAGTTCTTCTGGTCTAATGTGTTGCTTGTACAGTATGTTATTTACCAGGGTCATCACACAGCCCTACTCTGAGTGATCACAGGGTGTCGGGTGCAATACTGTGAACACCCACAAACCTAATATATAACGATGTGCCTCCTGTTTCAAATGCACTTCCCTCTACGATTTCAGGATAGAGCCGGATATTTTTACTGTGTAGGGGGAGGATTTTCTTTACCTGCAGTAAATCTTCAGTCTATTGCAACAAAAGCACAGAAGTAGCCGACCTGTCGATTGAACATTCCAAGCTAGGCATGTTCCAAGCATCTGACGGAAATAAAGTATATTGGCAGCAGGAATAAAACCAACCAAGAAAGCATGTTAGACATCTATTATGAAAACAACACAGTTACCAAATTCGTTATATAGCACTTAGAGAATGCAACCTAAGGCCAAGCCACTAGCAAATTAAATTTCTGTTCACACTGGACCAATATTTTATATATTTTTTTAAAGAATGAAGTTATTTTCTTCCTTACTGAGGTAAAAAAAAACAATTTCAGATGATGGGAGGCCATTTGTTCCATCTTGGTTGGTTGTTATTGATATAAGCTGTATCTAGAGATTGAAGGACCCAATCAGTGACTGAGAGGTCGTTTTCAGCAATAGCAACTTGTGTAAAGACATGTCTGGCTTTAGTGTTAAACGCACCTGTTCTTAATTTCCACTGGTGTCCGTCAAGATCCGGCTTCCTATTCAGCAAAGCAAAAATCGTTTTTGCATCACGTTAAACCACTATTAATGTAACATTAAACCACAATATTTATTTATTTGAGGAATGTTTGCACACTCTGTACATTTTTTATTTCCCATGCTACCCAAGTTGACAAAAGTTGATAACTTTTAGCTGGCCCACAGTTCTGCGTCACAGTTGCTGAGCAACAAGTGAATTCACCACAAGAGGTGAGTCCGCTGAACAGAGTTGATATTTCTGTTGTCCTGTTGCAGTCACGGAGCCCAGAGCTGAGCCTACGACAAGCACTCAACAGCTGCTTGGATATTCATATTATTCAATAATTTAATAAAATAACAAGATAAGGGGGTTGATTCAAAGGAAATATAAACATGTACATTTTCTTCGAATAATATAAATACAAAGTGATTTGTAAATGAATACAAATGATCTTCATTATATTGGTAGTTCAATCATGCCTTGTAACGAGTTCAGTGTAAGTTTGACTATTTGTTTCTTTTGGAGTTTTGTCTTTGTATCCTGCCTAAATCATTTGAATGTCTCTACGAAACGTGCTGAGAATGTGTTCTCAGTTCAATTGCCCAGCTAAAGAAAGGTAATTAAGCATTTGGCCGACAACATGACACCTTATTCAGCAGCTACAGACAACCTTTCAGATTGCGAAGTGTATGTGTTTTCTGTGTCAGGGTGAAAAAATATGCAGAGTGAGAGCTTATGAACAAAGCCACATTATACATAATGGCTCCTGCCAAACAGCACCAGTAAATCACTACTTTCAGCCTTTCATTGTGGAGTTTTAATTAGTGAAATAGTACATGAAGAGCAGTAGCCCTGTGTATTTGGAGGTTTTACCTCTTATGTCATTTCCTTCACTTTCAAATGAGGTTGAAGAAAAGAGACAAACTACAATTTCTCCAATGCCGGACTCAAGCAAAATCTGAATTCTAACTGTGACAACAGCTAACACCATGCCGCCATCATTGTTTACTTTTTAAAGCTGAATATCTCCCCCTTGATCTTCTTTGGGTAACAGTGATTTGCAAATCTCTCCCACAAGCTCTACAAAGGCCTGTCCTGGCTCCTGGAGATACATTGCCAGAGCCAGACCCCCTGCTCCTTGGGGAAGCCACTCTTGTGACACATGATCAGGATCAGGAGTGTATCCAGAGCAGGATGAGTCAGTATCAACATGTTTCCACTCTTCCTTCACATTTCCCTGCCTGCTGTAGGTGAGCTGTTGTACAGTATAACGTTTATGTCCTTTAATTGTCAGATGATTTCTTTATTGTATTATTAATATTAATAATAATAATACTGCCTAACACTCTCTCAAAATGGCTTACGGTTAGAGATTAGGATCTTTAAGCAACAAAAATACTAGATGCAAGTTGGGACAAATGGTCTCTGACGATCTCTTTCCTTCTCTGGTACTAGCAGATATTAGAAATGTGAAATAAACTAGCAGAAAGTCTAAATTGTAAAAGGGACTTTCGAAATGTAAACAGGTTTTTTTTCAGACTGAGAGAAAAAAAACAGTTTATTTCAGCAAAATCATTTCTAATAACTAGGCTGTCATTGAAGACATGGTGTTCCCCTCACCGTATCATTTCAACATTAGGGAAAGATACCATGGGTTCTCAGATCAGGATATGTACTGTAGCACAAATGACATTCCTATGGGACTCTACTACCTTTCAATTATTTTGTGGCGTTTGACTTAAATCTATAGATGCTTCTGGGATTTCAGCCCATTTCTGGTTACACCATAAAATGTATTGTATTAATGGACCAACTTGATTGATCTAAAAATATGCAAAACTGTCTGGGCAAGGGGCTGTAGACACCTGGAGCTGTGCAGCCCTGCTCCATCTGTATAGAATCCCCCTGTTGCCTTATTTAGCAATAGTTTAACATTTGGTCACAACAGGAATGTCTGTTTTAATGCACCTCCACTATCACAGGGAGCAGGACGTTTTTTTTTTTTTAAAGTGTTGGAAAGTTTGCTGATATTTTCTGTCCAAACTGTCACCACAATGTCCAGGCCTCATCTCTTTCCAGAGGAGACCTGCTGGTTGGACTGATCTTTGAAACACCATTAATTGCTATCAGTGCCGCCCACACCAAAATTGACAGGTGCAAATTAAACAAAAAAAATGGCAAACGTTGCCAGGAATAACTGGAAAAGGTAAAACCACACTGACGTTTTCTCATCCATTCCAAGACCGATCCCTACTTTGAGTTTCCTGCTCTGTGCTACAAAGGAGCCTCCTTATTTTCACACAGGAAGGAACTGGAAGGAGTGTCAGTGAAACTGCTTACTGGATGCTAAGACTGGGAACGGTGTGTGTGTGTAGGGGGGTGGGGGTGCTTGATAAATGGCCCTGAGAATGAAAAGAGGCTGAAAGCTCTGAGTCAGGGAATTGAAGACAAGGCTCAGTTAACAGCCACTCCATGGCAACTGGGACTGGCGCATATATCTCTCCTCAATGGCATTCCCTGTTGCCCATGAGGGATGCACATTTTATACAGCAGGAGTGCACAGCAGTTGCCCAGGTAACCCCAGCTCCTCAGCCCATTTATCCAAGAGTGGAGGACATCCTTAACATTTACTCTTCTCATCTGGCACCATAAACATTTCCCCTCTGTCTCACAGTGAGTTATGATTATATTGTGTGTGGGATCTCGCTTTTTCTCAAGGCTGTGAGCTCTGCACCTGTTACATTAAAGAGAAACATCTGGGAGCAGAGAAGAACCGCATTTCGTGCAGCCCTGTGTAAAAGCTCTCCCTGTGTCATTGCTGTCCATTAGCTGTTGGAGATGCAAACTTTCAAAGAATTCCCCCAAAAAGGATGAGGCCAGGATTTCTTTCATACCCTGCTTTCCCTGGATCAGGTTGAGATATACAGCAGAGGTTACCCTCCCAAGTCAGGCCCTTCCCATCAAATAATTTTAATTTTCAAGATAAAGGTAATGTTTCCTTTAGTTTTGTGAGCGATTGATTTTTACGATTGGGTGACTGTAGAATCTCCATTGAGCACAGGTTTTGTCTGCATTAGCATCTCCAGAGATAAGAGTCAAGTTTAGAATCATTTGTGTCCCAATTAAAAATAATTTTAAGACAAACTCTTCATGGCCTCTCCAAAGATATAGACCTCCCACTGATACATATTGAACAAGAAGCTTGAGATTAAAGACAACTGAATGTGTTACAGGTGTTGCTTATTTCGGGTAGCTCCAGCTGTTCCCTAGGAGTCAAAGTATTAGTATTAGGAGTAGAAGTATTAGTTTTGCCACTTGTGTCGCAACTGTGTTACTGTGACTGAGGTGACACAGTATTCACAGATGATACAGCTAGATTTGTCACCTTTTAACAATTTGTTTACTTTATAGGTAGTATAAACTAGCTACTAGCTACTTTTACCTCTCCTACAGTGATCTGCACATAGAAGACAGAGCTCCGGTTTGTGTCTCTTACAATAAGGTACTGGCACCTGTCATGAAGGAGACTAACAGTTTCTCACAAAGCTTGAGGGACAGCAGGCAACGACAAACCTGAATGAATTACTTACGTCTCTCTGTGACAATGGTTTGCAACTACAATTTTCCATGTTTCCCTGTTTCAAACCTATTTTAAAGTGTTTCAAATGAGACGGAAAGGTTTTTTGAAATAATAGTTTCTTGTTCATTTTAGCATGGCCTTTATTTCAGACGTAAAGTAAATTCCCAATAGTCTTATTTCCAGGAGAGAAGTTGGATTTTCATGACAAAGTAATCACAGTAGACTTCACATTGTACTGTTGATACAGTTGGCACCTGCTGGAGGCCCTGTGCAGCATAGTGGACTTTATTGTCAGTGCTATCCAAATTGAATGAAATGTTTTTGTATTTTAAATACAATATTCAGAATTTTTTTCCAGGTGATGCAAAACGTCCTTGTCACAAACAGTAGTTTAACAAACAAAATAAAAGTCACCTTTGGATATTACTTCAGGGCTGTATTTAGTTCAGAAATTAAAAAAAATATATCTAAAAAGTTTCATTTGACAGCTCTTTCAGTAAAAAATGGATGAAACCAGGAGTACAAAATGATGCCAAAGATGACAGTATTTCAAATAAAAGAATCCAACCAAACTATTTTATCATACAATCAAATATGCCCACCTCTAAGTCAAAATGATAACTCTTCGGAACCAAACATGAAGACTTATTAAAGACGCAACAGCTAATCTGTAAATTCTAATTTTGGTTTACTGGCACTCTACATTATATACTAAAAATAATTTTGAAATGATACATTAAAAAAAAACATGTCAACATACTGATCTACATTAAAAACAATCAGATATGTAATTAGATGGTAGCCTTCTGTAATATTAATATAATTTGTGACATTTCTAAGAAAGATTTATTGGTGATGATGTGTCATAATGTGTCAGTATTTTGTGACTGCATTTGAAGCAACACACAATGACCTATAGATTTAACATGAAACTATGTAGTGACTGATTAACATGAAATGTATTATGTCACAAGGTATACATAAAATAATAATTAATAATTCTTTACACTTCTGGACACTCCACTCAAAGCGCTTTACAGGTAATGGGGATCCCCTCCACCACCACCAATGTGCAGCATCTACCTGGATGATGCTCCAGTACTATCTCCACACACCTGCTGTCAGTGGAGAGGAGAGCAGAGTGATGGAGCCAGTTCAGAGATGGGGATTATTAGGAGGCCATGATTGGTAAGGGCCAATGGGAAATTTGGCCAGGATGCTGGGGTTACACCCCTACTCTTTTTGAGAAACACCCTGGGATTTTTATTGACCACATAGAGTCAGGACCTCGGTTTTTTATCTCATCCGAAGGATGGTGCCTTTTTACAGTACAGTGTCCCCATCATTATACTGGGGCATTCGGACCCACATGGATCGCAGAGTGAGCACCTCCTGCTGGCCCCACTAACACCTCTTCCAGCAGCAACCTAAGTTTTTCCCAGGAGGTCTCCCATCCAGGTACTGACCAGGCTCACACTGCTGAGCTTCAGTAATTTGTTAGATGTGAGTTGCAGAGTGACATGGCTGCCGGCATATATCATTCCTTTGACTTTCCGTGTTTCCCATGACAATGAAGAAAGCAGTCTGCAGAGTTTTGGGATTGACATTTGGCTGGACCACAGTGGGTAGAAGCTTGGTCCCACTGCTCTATGACATCTACTGATGTGTTTACAGAATGTATTTAGAAAATTTGTGAACAAAATCTTCTTTAAAAAGTGGGTCACTTACCTTGTGCCCAAAAGAAGGCTACCAGATCCAACCTTTATCCTATGAAAAGACACAGTACTGATTGGTGGCTGGAATGGTTGCCGGTTCGTATCCCGTGGCCGGCAGAAGAATCCTACTCCATTGGGCCCTTGAGCAAGGCCCTTAACCCCAGCTGCTCCAGTGGCACCATATAAATGGCTGACCCTGCGCTCTGACCCCAAGCTTCTCTCCCTGTCTGTGTGTCTCATGGAGAGCGAGTTGGGGTATGTGAAAAAAGACAAATTCCTAATACAAGAAATTGTATATGGCCAATAAAGTGATCTTGATCTTGATAGTTTGTACTGCACTTCTATGTCATCACAATTAAACTTCATAAAGGTTGAAAGTGGGAAGAGACTAGGAAATAGGATAGGCTGCTTTCAATTAAGTGGAACTCAGTGATTGGACAATGAGACGTCACTAGGGATCACACCAAACAGTGGTGTGGGTGTGGATCAAAATGAAATCTGAATTATAGTAGGGACAGAAGGTGCTCCAAGAAGTGAGCAGCTGGGAATGGGTCCAGAACACATGGAAAAGACTTTCAGGTGGCCAGAAGTTGGACCCATCTCAGGATATCATGAGGACGATGTGAGTCTCGGAAGAAGAATGTAGTTTGAATTGTGTTACACCATGTTTTGACATCTGAATGGGAAAGACCGTGGTCTCAGACCTAGCGGTGTCACAGTGTGTCCAGGGTTATGTGGCACAAGCAGAGTGCTGTGTATTTTAAAAATGACTGTGCCCCCTCAGTGACACAGATCTGACGGGGGACTCAGGGGGATATTAAAGAAACACAAGCTAACAGGAAGTCTAAAATCTCTCAGCTGAAAGTAATGAAATAATTTTCAATGAATTGATCAGACAGCTGATCAAAGGAATTGAAGGTATTGTCACTGTACAGGTCTCTGAAAGTTTTATTGCCACAGTGATAAAAATTTTTTTAATAACACACCTAATCAGGATCGGCATAGGTCAAGGAAGGGCTTGTTCTGTTCTTTAATTGAAAAGGAAATGGAGCACAGTCCCCTCCTGAGTTCTGAGAAAATAATGCAACTCCTTATTTCATGGTGATATTATATTGGCAGTCTGGTCTGCAGTTCACATAAAATAGAACAGGAATTCTTTTGAACCCTTCATAAGTCCTTGCACAAAGGGAACCCCAAATATTTTACTTTCAATTGGCAGGTTTTTTTATGTTGTACCATAGTTATAATCAAATACAGCACTGGAAGGTTTTTTTAATTTATCTTCCTGGTTAAATGACCTTGATTAATCCTATACAGTCAATTGAGTTCAAGCATGAAAATAAAAATGCGTTATGAAACTAGGATACGATACTCTAAACCAACAGTTTGGCTGATCAATAATTGAGATTGCAATTAGATTATTTGTGAATTATTTATATAAACTGCACAGTAGATCACTGCAGAGCCCATTTACAAGATCTTACAACTGGAAAACAATCCTTCCCCCACAGGAAAATGTAATGAAATTACAGCTTATTCTGGGTGGCACTGTAGTGCAGTGCTTAGTATTGCAGCCTCTCTGCACTGGGGCTCTGGGGTCAGTTCCTCTAGAGCTAACTGTGTGGAGTCTCTATGTTCTCCCTGTGTTCATATGGAGTTCCTCCAGATGCACTGGTTTCCTCTTACAGTACAAAGACATACAGGCAGGTTAACTGGCTTCTAGGAAAATTAGAAAATGGGTGAACGGACAGCTTATTCTGGAATTCATCCTAAATTGAGCCCAACATGAAAACTGACAATTACTGAGTGCAAAAGGGATCGTCTCTCTCATGGTTAATATGTTTGCAGTGTTTAAAGCAAGCTTGTCATGTAGGCTTCACTTGGAAATACCTTAGCGCAACGCAGTTGATCCTTGCCCAAGGAAGTCTCAGTCTCAGATCTGAGACCCAAACAGCCAACGCACTGAACATTTATCAGCAGAATTTAATGTACGGCTGTTCCCAAAGGTTTCACTGTCTTTCTGAGAAATCACCTGGACACCACTCAATTATCACATTTATTTTCGAAAATGGCACAGGCCCGCCACTGGTAGCAAGGTGGAAGCACATATCCTCACAGTGTGTTCTGAGGTAAAAAAAAATGACAGCATTTTGAAATTCACCTCTCTGCTTGCACTAGGTCGAGTCAGTTTTATCAGCCTCCCTTTCTGTGTTTCCTCTTTAAAAAAAAGCAGCTGATGCTGTGTGGATACAGTGCAAATATTGACCAGGCTGCAGATAAATATGCCAGTGACGTGCCCATATGCAACTGCCCTTACAGGTCTCCTAAACAATAAATGTGCCATTCTGCATACAATAAGAAGAGGCCGACAGAAAGGCAGCTAGCAAACAATACTGTGGCACTTAAATTTGGGGGTCTTTAAATAAAGTCAACGATAAACACAATTTTGTGTCCTGCGCGCATTAAGCATTAGACTACCCAAACGTTGTGGAATCAGCTAAGGACAATTCACCAATTCGAGATGGTGACATGCAGCAGATGCAGTCTCTTTGGTCCTTGCTCTTTGGAGATTAAACTTTTCTGAGTCACCTCACTCACACTGCACCTTGACCTTTTGCAGTCAGTTATTTGCCAGAGGTGACTGGTTCATTGATAAAATGTCCATTTAAAAAAAATGTTTTAATGTTTCAGAAAAGCCCTTTAAACATGCTTAGAAATGAATATGCAGATGAGGACATTTAAATAACTCTAGTAATAACAGAAACCCATTCAGAACATGATTTAATCAATGCGTTGTAATAAATAAATTCAGAATGAAGTCGTATTACGTCACATTTCCCCTCAATACTTGCAGAGGTAGCCATCTGATCTTTCTTGAAACAAAGGCTTTTTCCATATAGCCTCAATGATTCCTTCCAGGCAGTGCTCAAAAAGAATTTGGGTTTGTTTTAGTAAAAATGCTTACTGTTGTAGTAATATGACATGATCAGCCTCGAAACCTCAGCCTTCATTAGAAACCTGTGAAAATTTAAGACGGTAGGGACCTGGGATTGTTCTAATATTGTTTATTAGTAAGATGTTTTTCTGTATTTTTAAAATCAATTACAATCTACTTCGATGAATCCATGTTCATCCAGTCATTCAGCATGTCAGATACTGTACAAACGCCCATCTGAACATATGCAATCACTAAAATAGACAGCAGGTTAGCTTAGTATTTTCTAGCTAATTTATCTAATACAGCATCACAGGAGAGCCAGGGCCTACCCTGGCAAGCACCAGGTGCAAAGCAGGATACACCTGGTATGGGAAACACCTTGAAAGGTCTGGCATTGAACCCAGGGCTCTAGCGCTGCAAGCCAGCAATACTAACCACTGTGTCACCATGCCACCCAACAACTCCCAAATCTCTTTCACTCAGATGAAGCGGAACCCTCTGGGACATCTGTCTTCAGATTTTCTTCCTTCTTCACAGCTTTAATGAGAAAGTGTGAAGTGTCTCATGTGCTTGAATAGCAGAACGGAAATGAACTGTGAATTGAGAATTAATTATTTTGATTGTATAAAGGGCAGTGTGTGTGTGTGTGTGTGTGTGTGTGTGTGTGTGTGAGCACCCAGAGATGAGCTAGCATCCTTGGTGGTGGTGGAGGGGAGTCCCCATTACCTATAAAGCACTTTGGGTGGAGTGTCCAGAAAAGCGCTATACAGGATAAGTGTAAGGAACTATTATTATCCTGTCCAGGGTGTTACACTATAAACTATGCTCTATGTCTGCCAGTTTATGCTCTGGTTTGATATGGCCCTCTATAGGATGAACCACACTCTCAAAGAACTGTACAATGCAAACACACTGTACAGAACAGACTGTACAGGGGAAGAACCAGAGAGAAAGACTGGGCAAGTATAGGAGTCTTCAGACTCAGAGATATGGATCTTATTTTAAAGCTTAATGGATTTCTAGATTGTACCCATACTGTATGGTTTCACATATTTAAAGTGAAATGGTAGACTGTGATCTAAAATTTTGTGAAGATAAAGTTTTATTTTTAAATGATTTTTCAAAAGTTTGTCTCCAAAAAGATGACAATTTTACTTTCATAGGGTATAATTCTGGATTCAGATCAAGAAGGGATGTAAAACATGCAGAGACATTTTTTATTTCATTTTTAATTACTTGTATGTTTTTCCAACGTAATTAGGATTTCTGACTCCAAAAATGAATGGATGCTTAACATAAAACATAGTTCCATAGTTGAAAGACTCACCATTCATTGTCTGTCCTGTCTTTGCCAACATCTGTGGAATGTGTAGGAGTTGGCACTTTTCTGGAGAAATGATTTTCACAACTAAAACAGGTGACGCACCACTGCTGGACACAACAGCAAAGTGTTAAATTTGATCTTCTAGGCCAAAGAGATCACAGGCTTAGAGATGATAGAGATCATAAATGAGATACTTTAAAGAATATTCCCCTTCACATGTTACCAAAAGGATCTGAAATACATGCAGCAATTTTCAACTTTAAAATTGTAATTTTAATAATTAAATTGGACAAATGTGTGCACAGTTTGGGATATGTTAACATTTCTTTAGTACAATACAAGCATGTTAACAAATCATCAGTGATCTAAACTAAATAGAACTTTGTTTTTTATAGATGTACTGTATTTAAGCTTACTACTGTACATAACCACTACATGAATACATGACACTCTGAATTATACTGTACAGTATATGCATATATGTAACAATCAGTCTTCTGTGGTGGTGATTTTATGGATTATTTGTAATACATCAGTATTATTTGGAGAGAGCTGTTAAAATGTTGTTCGGGCATTATCCACATTTTCATGATTTAGCCTTTTGTGAAGAAATACAAATAAAATCTGCCAAAAATGAACTGAAATGAAAAAAGAGCGAATGAGGAGGTTGCACCATGTGCTTGAAATGGAAAATTACGCAACAAAGCAAAACCTGTGAAATCTGATTCTTCTCAGATGCTTCTCTTTCTCTTTGCAGACAGAGGACCTTGAATCAGAGCTAATCCTTTATCCTGCGGCCCTGCTGGCACAGACAGGTTATTGAGTAACGCAGCACTCTGGTCACTTCCACTGCTAGACAGTCAGTCCTGACCTCCCTGTGCCCTTGTAGAATCTGAGGGGTCGTCTTTCTTTCAGTTTCTAATGTGTGAAAAACACACTGGCAACTTCCCAGGCAGCTACCTCCCAGAAGATGAAGTTAAAAAAGACTTATTTACACCGTCTGAATTGGTGCAAGAGTTTATCAATCCTTGGTTTGATTCCCTTAACGAATGAGTGCATTTTATACTTGCAATTAAAAAAAACCCCATCACCAACCAGCTTAGGAACATTACTGAGGAATATGTGTCCTAAATGAATAAAAACTTTTGCTTTATTTAGAGTTCTATGTTAATAAAATGAGCAATCTGAAACCTGTGCCACTCATCTTTTCATGTTGGTCCTTTCCACTTTGTAATTTGACAATAATAATCCTTTTCTAAAAAAAAGAAGCAAATTATTCTTTGGGATGAGTAAATCAATTATTTTAGTCTTTCTAACCTTTAACATGACACCTTTCACTGCCTTCATGGTTGAAAAGGCTCATTTTTCGCAATGGTAATTACAGGCAGCAGAGATCATTCAACTTTCACCTTCATTGTTCACTTATAGAAAGGGCCAGACCCTGTTGATCTTTAATCTGTGTTTAAGGAATGTACTGTATTAAGACACAATATTTTAGCTATGATTTATTTTCTTTTTTTTGGAGAGTCATAGTCGAGATGTTCACATCTGTTCCTGAAACTAAGCGAGAAGTTTAATCTTCTCACTTGCTTAGCATAGATGGGTGACTGCTGCAGGATGCTTTTTGCAGATGCAAAATCATCCCTAATCTGTCCGAAAAATATCTATTTGCATATAAGATAAGAAAAATAAACTTAATGGGGTTGAGCACTGTGAGCAAGGAGGGACCCTGTAGTGGTTCTAACCATGTGGTTTTCAAAATCCCTGGAACTCCTAGATGAATTTGCTCCAAGCGAAGGATTTGGAAGGAGCAGGGATGTTGGCGGTGGAGGGGGCTCGAGGGGGTCTTTAAAATGAACAGCTGAGTTATCTGATTTAGTCCACACCACAGCATCCCCATTGCCAAGACAAAGGACCATGGCGACAATTCTCTGGAGTACAATGGGCTATCAATAGAACTGAAGATGACCATGAATGGAAAAGACTCCCTCAAAGGGCAGCATTACTGAATGCCACCGAAAGATATCCGTAACAAAGGACAGCCAAGCTTGACTGTGGAGTGCCCACGGACCAATTCAAACTTCCAAACTGGTTAATTACAACCCATGTTGATGGGATGGCAATGGGACATTTCTGTATAAGGCAGCGAGCCAAAGCCTCTGTATTCCCTGTGTGTTTGGTTGCATAATTAGACCTGAAAATTTACAGTAAGTCTACAAAATGCATTCCCACCTGTCCTAGCAATTCTTTTCTGAACAAATGTGAAGAGTTATCTCACCGGAAGCAGCTGGCTTTAAGCGAGCTTCTCTCCGGGACATACAGTATTTTCTTTAACTGTTTTGCCTCTCCCATTGCTCAAAGTCCATTATTGACATGATTTTGAAGATCCAGTTTGTAGATTTAGATTAGAGAGAAGTAGTAAAAATTCTGGTCAGACCCTTTTCACCACACTGATCACATCCTATTCCTCATTTCACACGAAGACAGACTACATGGCCTCAAGTTCTTATTGGCCCTTTTTAGTTCCAGGATGATCTATCAATGAAACAAACTAGATCATATGTCTCTGTATTCAATTCAGTGTAAACAGGGAGTGTTCAATTGCTAAAACGTATATCTTACCACCTTAGTTTTGACCTTAAACAACATTTTCTCTGTTACAAAACTGAATGGCATTGTTTTTTTTTAAATAAAAAAATGGACAGATATGCTTGTGTCAGAAAATCTTTAACTTTTCCCATTAGTCATGATTGAGTTTCTTCTGAAAGAGGTGTGCCCATTTAAGGTACTGTAAATCCAACAGGTTTATAACACTCCGTAACAGACCAAGGCCAAAAAAATGCTCACCTCTTGCTTTATTAGAACTCATCATTATACCCACAATTTTCCAACTTTCACCCAATCTCAAATTCTCTATTGTATTAATAGTCAAAGTATAAATACCTTTCCTATGTGGTGTCATCATTTGTTGATTCATCTGCGTTGCTGCTACAAGCACTGTGCCACTGTAGGAAAGCATGAATGATGTCTGCAGATACTGTATGCCTGCTATCAGGCTGCCCAGCATTAACACAGTTTTTTTACTGGAGAGACTGTAACAAAATGAGGAGTGGCTTGTCTTTCCCTGATGAAGCATACTCCAGGTAGCCTGTCTGACTCCAGTAAAGGAGAACTGAGTAAATTGTGCCCCACCCATCGGGAACGTTACAGAGACCAGACATGAACATGCCTAACAGGCCATACAATATCTAGACTATAGGCCTCAGCTTGCCCTTCTGTACCACCATTGTTACTGTTTATCAGCGATGGTAGCTTTGCTTTGTGTCTTTTGTTACTTATTACCAATTAATCTGGCTAATGCATTCCTACATTCATTCACATTCATTTTATACAGTACAGCTGGACATTTAACTGGAATAACTTAGTAAGTGAAAATTATTAAAGTGTCTTGCTCAAGGGTAAAACAGCAATGTCTTGTTTAGGATTCGAACCCACAACCTTCCAATCACAGGTCTAGAACCCAGAACCTTTTCTCATACAGCTCCACAAGCAGTAGAAAGTGCACATCATTTGAGGATTAGAAGTGTGGCTAAATAAAACACAGTAAATCATGACAAGTTGTAACAGACCAAGCTTTCAGACAGTTCTTCTGGGGCATTGTTGTCTGAAGACATTTATAAGCTCTTTTTTATGTTGTTCCCATTGAAAACAAAACAGTTTTACAGAAATTACTGCAGTTGTTCAATTTTTCTTGTCCAGTCAACTCTCTGTCTGCCTGTAAGAAAACCGCCTGAGCAACCCAAGACAAGCTCTCTCCCCAGTCTTCCCATATGGCTCTGACAACAAGTCCTCCAAACACTTCAACTGCAATGAAGAAGGTGCAGGCAGAGAGCATGAGCCCCTTCCAGTCTCTTCCCTCTCAAGCTTCTGAAGACATTATCACCTCCCCTCTCTGCTATAAAACCCCAGTGGATTGTTTTGAATTGAAGATCCCATTAGTTTCAAATTAATTGCCTTTTATGTGGAGGCAACAGGCCGGAAATACAGGATTGGGCTTGTAATAATTAGCTGTGGAAGGCTCTATTGAGAAGGCCCCAGGCCTCAAGCTGGGCTTTTGTCAAGGGATTTGGTTGGCTTTAGAAATTTGGGAGGGAGGGACAGTTGTCTGTCCACATGTGGATCTCAAATAAGGTACAATAACTTCATGAGGGGGAGGAACAGAAGATTTTAGTCCCTCAATCCCCCCGTAACAAAGAGAAAGAGGGATAATAGGATTTAGTGGCTGCTGTGACCTCTCTCCAGCGTTCTGTTTGGCAATCTTTCAGAGTGCCGTGAAATAAAGATTCAAAACTTCTTTCGGCAGCTTTTTAAAACTGTAGCTGCAAATGGGGAGGAATCACAATGGAAAAGCAGATGAGTTTTCGGTGCTCACTCAGAATCTGCTTTTGAAATTTAATTTACATGAAAAAAAGAAATAACAAGCAACCTATCTTCATCTGTGGCCTGTTTTGAGCTTTAAAGAGCAAATCCTGGTGGAATAGAATGACTGATGAACTTAACTCATAATACTTGCATAAATAAATCAATAAATTGACTATATTTAAATAATTTTAATAAAGTGATCTTAAATGTTAAAATTGCACAATGCACTGTACATATTTTTGCTAACAAAGTTACAAAAACGCATTACAACTCCAGAATCAGACCAGACAGGAGCAATCAGATACTGTATATTACTGGGGTGAAAGGAATGTCCTACACTCACACACTAAGAGAACTGAAACCTTTAAGTCTTGGACAGTGAAGACTATGAGAGGAGCTGATGCAAATGTTCAAAATCCCTTAGGCATCGACAAAGTCATCCCACCAGTTATAAACCTTGAACCAGAAACATTAACCAGAGGACACAAGTGGAAACTACATAGAAGTGTATTTGAAACAGGGAACAGGAGGTGCTACTTTACAGTACGGGTGTTATTGAAGTTGACATCTTGACGTCTTTCAAAAAGTTGTTTTTTTATTTCATGGATCCCTTAGATGCTGAAAGGCTAGATGGGCAGAACAGCTCCTTTATGTTTGTAAATCTCTCTAGTATTTTTTACAGTAGCTTCCAAATGTACAGTATTCGTACCTCTAAACATTAACTAAAAATTGATTTAGCCTGAAATAACTAGTTCATATTCAATGTTTTCTGCAAAACAATAGACACTAAAGATCCGTTGAATTGTATCTGTTTCAATATTTGATGTGCAAATAGAATATACAGCAGAACACACCAAACATAGTTTTGGTCTTTGTATGAACAAAATTGATTCATACATTTCAAAGTGTAATGCTGTATTGGATGGTTATTGAAAATAAAGAGATGGGTGAACAGTCCTTTGGCTTTGATAAACTCTTTGATAAATGCTTCCTGTACTTTTATATGTTTTCTTAAATATCTGTATGGATATTATAGAACTCCTCTATAAAAATTCTGTCCAGCTCCTTTAGTTTGCATAAAATGAACATGATTTTTATGGTCTAAGACATTTGTTAGTTGAGTTTGATGAGACTCTGTATTATCACCCCACTGTGACATCCAATAGCAGCCGATTATCAGCTTTAAAGCAGATAGAACTTGGTTTTTGGATGATATTTGACTCTATCCATCCTGCAATTCTAACATGGACACCGAGACTAGAGGATGCAAAACATGGTGAAGCAGAACATGATCTTGACCTTACTGTGCTACTCATACTACTGTGATACTGTGCATTTGTCAAGTCATTGACGACGTCAGCTCTTGACTTTTTCAGAATCAAGAATGAAACATGACCCAGATGGAAATCATGCAGGTGTCCATTTAAGACTAATATAAGTAGAGAGTCTTGGACAAGCTATCCTGCTATGTTGTCAAACCCAATACCCTTTATAATAAAGACCCTGATGTCTTTAAAGAAACAGCTGGTTGACACTGTCAGATCAATTAATTATAATTACCCAATTGAGCTAGATGGGCCACATGGCCTGCAGTTGTTTACAGTCTTTCTTTAACAAACTCTTTACTTAGTTTAGGAGCTGGAATAAGTCAATACTGTATATAATTTTGATGAATGACACAAAAAAGACAGCATTTACAGTATACAGTATATGCTTTATAAATATAAGACCTAATATAACTAATATTAAACCCCAACAGTATAGTTGTATTGACCTACAGTATGATCTAGAGATCTAGACAATCCCAGATCTAGACAAGCACTTACAAATGCACCAGAAAAAATGCAGGAATTGAAACTGAATATTGTTTATACCTCACAGCAAATGTATAGCTTTGCATTACTAAACTCCATTTCTTATGATGTGATGCCTGTAAGCCCTGCATTGTTAATCCATGGTTTTAAAATTGCAGTAGTGTATGATGATATTTTAATTGCAATTTCAGATTTTACAAAGCTGTTAATCTTAATTAACAATGTATTTGGTTTTTACAAAAGGGATTCTATTAACAACCTTCATATTTCCCTTCCAAGCATTGAAAACTAAGAATGTTTCTCCTTTCTGCTGGGTACATGTCATTTTACAGTTCACAGCATTTTATATCGGCTGCTACTTGTTTCCAGTACACAATAAACCTAAATGATATAACCCTGTGTCAACTCCCAGCAGAATTTCTACTGCTTTTTTAACTGCCCCTGTTTACTTCTTGTTACAAACAAATGTTCTGAATGGGGGAAAAATGAAATGTGTAACTAGGATTTTAACCGAACAGTAATAGAAACACTGGTCAACCATGAGATAAGCCCAGTACTGCCTCATAGAATTTCAAACCAGACAAATTAATTATTAAACAAAGGTCATGGCCTCTTTACATTGTGTTCTGCTGAGAGCAGAAGGAAGCTGAAGAAATCTGAGAAGAGCTTGTTTGTCTGGTGTGGAGAGAGGGAAGTCACGCATGCCCTGTAAGAGTTACTCTTGACACATGTGGATAGTACACCTTGCGGATCAATGCACAGGTGACATGTTGACAAGAAAAACCAAGATCCAAACTCTAAAGATCATGACTTTACAGCAGCATGTGAATGCTCACACCCACTTAGTGACTGGGTCAAATTAATTCAAATTTCCAAACATGGTTTTATTTTTAGCAGCGTCTTATGTAGTTTACTGTGTCTTGTGACCCCCAAATTAAGAAAGGAATGAAGAAAGATGGAAACACAGGAATCCTAATCCTAACCTCATGAAAACCTTTTTCTATTTGGTAGGAAACATACAGTATTGCTCCAGGCATGAGGTTGTTGTGATATTTTTTGAGCCACCTTCTTCAAAATCGCTAGCTAGGGTGTTCGTTGAACTCAGAAGTGGGTGAGCTCTTGCTTTATTTCCATTTATTTTCTGACTAGTCTTCGTTTGCAGTCTGAAACTGGGCTTTGTGGTTGAGCTTGTCGTGTCATGAAAGCTTTCTGAATATTATATGACTCCTCAGTATGCCAAGTCTTGCAAAGGGCTCCTGAGCACCATATAGTAAAGTTTTGAATATTAACACAAACCATTTTCTTATTAGTATTAATATCCTGTGGGAAGCAAAGTATGTGGAGAGAAAGAAGGGTTTTGTTTCCAGGGATGAAGGCTGAAGTTAAAATACTCTAGCCAGCATCCTGTGGTGTCACTGCAGGGAACACACCATTGCTTGATGCTGGCAAGCCTGAAGATGGGCTTAAAACACATTCATGTTCCAGAATGTGATATAACAAGCAAAAGCCACAGGACCTGAATACCAATAAGGAAATGGAGTCGTCAGTTCTGGTATTTAAAGCTTCACAAGCTTTATGATATAATGTTTCTTGGGGTGTTTCAGTTCCAATTCCAGCTCCCAGAGACGGGCTGGCTAGGATGGCTGGTGTCTGTATGGTGTCCCTGTGTGTGTGGGGTCTTGCCTTGTACCCTGTGCTTTGGGGACAGGCTCCAGGTTGCCACAACTCTGATCTGAAATGAGCAGCTTCCTGATACTGGATGGGTGGTAATACTAAGCTCAGTGGCTCTCTAGCCTTTCAGCTTATGACATGGTTTTTAGCCTATTTCATTCACAGCAAGAAAACTTTCATAGTTGCAATCGCTTCGAATGCAGTCAGTTGTTTCAATTTCTGTTTTGGTATTCACTAGGAAAACTGGGAAATTAGATGTGGCCAATTACAAAACTGGCTAGAAACAATGTGCATCCAACCAACTATAACATTATTTTAGATATGCTCCTTTCTTATTAATCAGTAAGATAAGATATTTTATTAGCCACATACAATTTCTTGTTTTAGGAATTCATCTTTTTTCGCATACCCCAGCTCGCTCTCCATGAGACACACAGACAGGGAGAGACGTTTGGGGTCAGAGCACAGGGTCAGCCATTGCACAGCATCCCTGGAGCAGCTGGGGTTAAGGGCCTTGCTCAGGGGCCCAACGGAGTAGGATTTCTCTGCCAGCCACAGGATATAAACCAGCAACCTGCCAGCCAAAGGCGCAGATCCCTAGCCACGGAGCCACCCCTCCGCTCAACGGATGATGAACGATTTTTATCTTATGGTGGGAACTCTAGAATAACATCTATTTTTTTCAATAGATACTAGAAGTATACTGCTAGCTGCTCTTTTCTGGCTTTTTTATCTTGATTCCTGTGTGCTCCAATTATCAGCAGTCAGGTATCAATCAAAACAATTTTTAAATTGCCATCGTCAGATACTCACCTAATTTGAGAAAACTTTTCCAAAAGCTTTCTTAAACAAAAAGCAAACCCCAAATCATTCTACTTTCTCCTTTTTGTGATGGGACTTATTCTGTGGGAGAAAAATGATTGTATTTAACAACGTCTGTTGAAAAGATAAAGGGAGGAAAAGCAATGTATTCTTAGGGGCTGCACAGCCATGTCAAGAGAAGATTCACACACACACACAAATGGACCTCTGGAAAATGTGACACGATTAACACGGTTTCTGTTTCTTCTCCAAACATTTATTAAGTCCTCTGGAGAAGAGGGACATCCATTAATCGAGGACATTACACACAGGGATTAGGGCGATTAGAGGAGAACAGGTGGCGCTTGTCTGTGTCTGTGCCCTGCTAGCACTCACGGCTGTTTCACTGGCCCCACATCCATTTTCCTTTTTTTTATTTCATTAGCGTATGACGGCTGTTTGCAACTACGGAAAAAAAGACATCAATGACTTCATAGATTCCACCTTACGCAACATTTCAACAATCCTTAGTATTAGATACACCAAATGGGTTTTCTCTTTTTTTTCCAGTGATCTTTTACACTGGTATAAAAATTACTATGAAAAATTTGTAACAGTATGTACTTCTAATAATATATTTGAGTACCTGGGCCACAGCTTTGAGATGCTGCTTGAAAGCTGAGAAGTCCAAAAGACCTTCAAAAGCTTTGGCTCTGTCTCCACTAAGAGGTTTCTCTCAGCCTTTTGAGCTTATCTCTTCAAAATCTTGTTCAGTGAAGAGCATATACTCTGTGAGAAACAAAGATAATATTCTTTTTTTTTTTTCATTTTTAGACAAACCTAGACACTGAATAAGCCTTTTCAACACAGCTATTTTCAGAGAAGAGGAAAAAAGCCTTGTCTATTTGAGCCAAAGATTATTGGCCTCCAATGCACTGCTTTTAAGCCCCTAGTCTTAGAGGTACGTTGATCATGTAATTTTATTTGTCTTCTAGGGATTGAAGTTTGGGGGAAATCTGGAAATCTCTGAAAGCTGACTCTGTGAGACAATAAACTCCCTTCAGAGGACAGTGTTTCTGAAAGGCTAACTGGCCATTGTTAAAAAACAAACAGAAAAATGCAGTGAAGATATGCTCTTGGATTTATCTGCTATTCCTGGAAGGCCTGGGATTAATTATGGCTGCTTACTCGAGATACGACTGCATCAGCACCAGCCGGTTCCATCGCACGGCAGGGTGAGAGGCTGGCTGCTTCGCTCACACACTAACAATTGGGAGACGACCCTCCAGGGCACAGAGACCATCCTCTCTAGGAAACACATCAATAATCAATAATCACCCATCCCTGGGACAACTCCTGAGAAAACTGTGAGAAAGACTGGGGAGGGAATGAGGATGTTTTCAATAGAATGTCAGGAAAAGGTGTCCAGGTATCTTAAAAATAAAGGCTAAACTACATGCTAAGCCAGGAGGTATAATGTCTCCAAGAATCTAGGCCACAACGAAACTCATTTTGATTTAGAGGTTTCACAATTTATGCAAATTTAACCACAAGAAAAAAGCTTGTGCTCACGTTCAAGTGTTCTTATGTGTTTATGAGATACCTCTATGTTGATAAATCTTGTATTGGGCAGTTGGAAGTAAATTTACTTCTTGATCAGATTATTTACCAGCATTGATGTTACTGCTATGTTGCTGACGCATTTACTTCCGGACCAAACTGGTTACCAATTGCTATAGTCTGCAGTTCAAAGATGCCTTTGAAATACTAACATTAGGATACAACATCAGCTATAGTTTAAAACTGTGACAAAACTGAAGTTTCGTTCATAGTTTATCAACATCTAATTCTCAAATCTGTTGATTTTAGTGTTGACTCTGTTATCTTTTGAAAGTCATGTTCTACGCAGTGGTGTGCTGGGGCTCTGGGATTAGAGCAGTAGATTCCAAAAGGCTGAACAAGCTCATCAGGAGAGCGAGCTCTGTCATTGGGTCTGACCTGGACCCCTTGGAGGTAGTGGCTGAGAGGAGAATGATGTCCAAACTGGAGGCCATAATGGACAACTTCTCCCATCCCCTCTATGACAGGCTTGCTGGAATGAAGAGCACGTTCAGCAATAGACTGATTCATCCACGGTGCGACAGGGAGCGCTACAGGAGGTCATTCTTGCCGTCTGCCATAAGACTGTACAACGCATCCACCTTGCGTCTTGGCAGAGGCAACAGCGACAGTGACCTGTTTCTGGACTAAACGCATATACACATATACTGCTACATCTGTTCTCTTTCTTTTTCTTTTTCTTTTTCCCGTTTACAACCACTTTTGTGCAATATATGCCAGGGACCTGTGCAATACATTTATATTTATATTTATATCTATGGTTACATCTATATTTATATTCATACGTGTGATACGATTTTCTGTGTACTGTTCTGTTCTAGTTTCCTCTTGTGTGTCCGGACTGTGAGTAACTCTTGTATTGTATTGTATGTATTGTACTATTAGTATATAATTCGTTAGACTGTGGCTGTGTTGTGTGTGTTAAGCTGCTGTTGCACTGCAATTTCCCTCACGGGATCAATAAAGTATCTATCTATCTATCTTATGAATGTGATGTATTTTTCCTCCATCTTAATAATATTGCTTGGTAAAAAAAACTACCGATCTGGTGCTAAAATATTGACACATGCCTTTGTGTTGTTAAGATTAACACAATACTTACTGGGTATCTAAAAGGTATAAAAATAGGCTTCAGATAGTCCAGAAGGTTTTAGCTTATGTTATATAACTGAAACTATTCTGCACCAATCTGTGACTCCCATCTTTGGCAAACTATACTGGTTTCCAGGGTCATTTAGAATATATTGTTAAAGTTCTCCAGTTCATGTAGGTATTAAATGGTTTAGCTACATAATATTATAAGATCTGATTGCATGACTACAATATTGTGTAGCACAATGTCTGTGGATCTTACAGATCAGTTAGAGATCCAGCGAATAATGACCTTTTTAACTTTGCATACCTACCTATCATTTTGCTTTAGTGTCTAGAATTGGCTTTGCTGAGTCAAGGCGTGTTTTACGTGTATTGCAAGTGTATTATTGTATAGCACTTAGAGTTTTTTTGAAGCACTTAGAAAATTGCATTTTTTCTATCATAAATTAACTGAAATTGCCTGGAGGCTATTTGAGCCAGTAACATCCCAAACACAAAACCTTCATTCCATCCCAGAAGAAGTGATGCTTTAGTGATTTTGAAAATGATTTACTAAGTTTATGGTTAGCAGTGCCAGGACAAGCAGTTAAGTATCTGTTGTACAATGGGATTCTCAATTTGAAGCCATTTAATAAGACAATAGAATAGCACTCCAAGTAAAAACAGACTGAGATTAATGTGCCCTCCCAGTACTTAGCATACTCTCTCTGGGAGCACAAGTCATGCCTTTCAGACTTAACGTCCATTCATCCAGTTTTTAACAACTTCTTCCAATTGAGGTTAGTGGGGAAGCCACAGGCTTTGCAACAGGCACAAGGTAGGGTACACCCTGGACAGGACGCCAGTCCATTACAGGGCAGACACACACACACAAACGCACTCACACCAGGGCCAATTAACCCAGTATTATGTCTTTGAACTGTGGGACGACCTGACAGAAACCATTGAAATCATGAGGAGATAATACAAACTCTATGCAGACAACATCCCAGGTCTGTAACTGAACCCGGGGCCCCAGATCTGTGAGGCAGCAATGCTGATCACTGTACCACCAGCCACCACCAGATATCATTTTGGAATACAGTACTTATTATGTATTGCATTATATTGTTCTGAATAGTGGAGTTCCAAAAAAAAGAGCCATACGGCTCTATCTGTTTCTGCAACTGCATAACATGCCTGACATTTTTATTTTTTTTGTCCTCTCTATACAAATTTGTACATTCCCCCTCACTCAATTTAAGATGCCATCTGCCCAAAAGCTAGATTAGTCTGAACCTCGACACAAGGGAGGTGTGCTCAAATGGAGACATCGGCGTCGTCACCAAGAGTGGGGTCTTGAAGACTCCCCATTAAAATATACAGAGGCTTGAAAGGGCAATACAGTTTTATTACAACTTGACAGAGTGTGAATGTTAAAAAGATAAAAATGATGGTGTACTATAACACATTTTCTATAACCCTCCAACTTAGTCTTCAATTCCCTTGCTTGGGATACAAAACCATCAGTGGGACCCATACAAATTAGGCAACTGAAGTCCAACTTCTGCAGCCTTTTCCATCGCCAATAATATAGCAGCTGCTGGATCTGGAAAATTCAGAGAGGCTGATTCCTGGGTGAGCTATCAAACATACTGTATTAACACCAGAAATACTGTAACTTTCCTAACCAGGATTCACAATTATTCAGACTTCAGAATTCTGAGATTCATGTTAAATTCCAACATGCAACAGATTCAAAACCAGGAGTATATTAGAAATTATAATACACTCATAAGGCATTATTTTAAAACATTCCGGAGGATCACTTCCCAAGCCACAAGGAGCATGTTTGCAAGAAAAGCTAGAAACTGGCAAGCACAGTCTAAGTTTTCCATCACTTATCTCTTGTTGGCTTCACATGTGCTAGCTAGCGTGCAGTTTTACACACAGACTAACTCATTTTGTTCCTGACACCCTCTCCATGGGCCTGATTAGTGACAGTGGCACTGAAGTGAACTGAGTGCACAGGGTGAGGCCAGTCTGAACAGAAAGGAAATGAGGGAGACCTGGAAGAGTATTTGGCTCGTGTGTGAAAACGATGTTAGTGACCCCAGTATAACATCTTGCTGTTTCTGCAAGGAGCTCAGTATATTAAATTCAGCAATGAGCTCTGCCAAACTATTTTGAGCATTAATCACTGTGTGTGAAAAAAGAAAGTGTATAGTAAGCTCATATCACCAACTTTATGCGAAATTTTCCATTTATTTTCCTTGCATACTTCCGGATGAACTTGATGCAAAATAACAGCTGGAGTCAATTTTTGTTTATTCCATTCTCTGATTTTGAAAACCTCAATCAAGTCACCCCCAGCTCATCATCTGCTGAGACTAAAAAGGATTTATTTCTACAAATTCCTCATCAGAGCACATCCTCTTCATCCAGGAGTAACTGCAGTGCCCAGCTGTAGACAGTGGTTTTGTGGAAAAGTGGACTAGCCCTTTAAACACATGGAGTACATTTAAACTGGACACTCTAAATGTGTAGCAGTGGACTTTTAACCAAGAGTCATACCTCCCATTATCACAGAAGCCCAGATGATATATTAAAGGGTGGATTCCAATAGAATTCTTGGAAGATGAGCTCATCGTCACTTATTGACAGAAAGGTCTTGGACTGTCAGCTCTAAACTGCTATTTGGGATGAGGAGATGCAATGAGCTTGAATGTGTATAGTATCCTTGTTAAAGAGTAGCCAATCCATTTAAGTGATGGTGCCTGTCCTCCCTACTTTCTGTGAAAATGAATAATAATGAATGAAGATGATGTACTAACTATAATTATTAGAATAATAATAATAATAATAATAATAATAATAATAGAGATGTTCAAAAGACAATGACTCAATGATTCAGACAACCTCATAATGACATCCTGATAATTCTATAGGTTTTACATACTGTATATTACTTGTATGACCTTAAATCATGTGGCTGAACGTCCATGTGATTTATAGGTCATACTTGCAATATATTTCCATATCATTTCCACAGATTAAAATGATGTAATAGGTCCAAACAACACAAAGACTTGGGAAAAGACAGGTGCTTGAGATAACACAAAGAGATCGAAAACAGAATTGAAGGACAAAGATGTGTTACATCACGGGAAGAATGAAGACATTAAAATGGCAGTGGGCCAGAAGCATTGCAAGAACAGACCATTGAGGGACTAACCAAGCAGTTGAACTAGTCCCAAAGGGAAAATAGTGACTGAGAAAAAGATCACACAGATCAAGGGGTGATGAGATCAGAAGCTTTGCTGGAGTAACGTGGAAAATTGAAAGGGCCAGAGGGACAAGTGAAGGAGATTGAAAGAGGCTTTAATCTAGTGGTGGGCTGAGAAAGGCTGATGCAGATGAATCCACACTTACCTTTAAACAAATATCTGAGCCTGCAACTTGCCATTGTGTGAAAGGCACTGTAAGAATTCTTTTGCTGCATCTAAGATATATAAAAGGCACATGAACAAGTAGCTGATAAAGCTTTTAACAGGTTTTTGCCTCAGTTGATTAATTAAATGTTGAATGGTCACTCGACTTTAAATTAGCAATTAACATGAAATTCCTTCCATAAACCCAAGAGGTGTCCAACTTCAGGTGCAACTCAATTAGTTTTGGAATAAAGCATCTAGGTATGGCAATAAAGCAGTTCTCTGTATAATTAGGCAATTATCCACAAATTCACAACAGTCTCACCAGGAAATGACATCAATTTAAAACTTCAATCAACATTTGTAAAGTTAGCCACTGAAACATGGGAGACTCAGTTGTTGAGAAATATTATGATTTAAACAATGAAAAGTTTGCTTCACAATTCACTGCTGAGCATTATTCAGTAGGAAGATGGCAAAACACATTTTTGCACATATCATCCTGATTTTCTCATTTTAAGGACCTTTCTCCAGCATGAATTTTGCATGAATTTTCCATCATGAAATTTCCGTCATGAAATTAACATCAGCCAGTTTTGGAAATCTGTCTCTGTTTAGGGCTGCGCCTTTAAACCTTCACAGAATGGGCAGCAAGTGTTGCTCTTGATTGAAACCGTTTGGAAAATCTCCCCGTGGACGTGCTTAGGGGTGTGAAAAGGAATCTTGCGGTGTTTGATCACAACCTCTTTTTTCCTCCTGGAATTGGAGTTCTGTGAAATACTGTAAATGACAGTAGGCACCAGTTTCTGTTGGATGCAGTCTAGCTGGCCTCATATACTCATCTCTAGGGGAGACTGTTCAAAGCATGCTCTCTTACAAAACACAAGAGAAATCCCAACAGCAGGATTTAAATAAGCTGCTAGCAGCCTTTTAACATACCCAGCACGATGCAATGGAGGACCCAGTGTGAGAGGAAAGATTAAGATACTATCAACCAGCTATCCCAGGCTACAGTAAATCAGGGTACTATCAAGCTTTGCTGTGGGTAAGGAGCCACAAGTTTAATCCCTGCCACTCTAATATCTATCTGAATGGCACTGGCAGAATAATCTTTACCTTTCTGTGGGATCTTTTGACAGCTCTACCTTCAGAATGATATAAGAATGATATGTGTCAAGGATGCAGTCCTTCAGTGTTATACCCTTAAGGGTATTCTGTCTTAGAATAGGTAGTATTGATTGTGATTTTTAAAAAAGAATTCTTCTTTCTGAAATGCAGTTTGAAAATGTGATTTAGAAAGTGAACGAAAAAAGGAGCTAGAGCAAACCTATGTATAAAACTTGAAAGGCAATCAACATGCAGGGGTAGGACCTAATCCCTCAAAGCTGCTTTTATGATTTTCTGTCATTAATAATACAGTTTATCATTCTGGGTAACAACAAATGCTTGCTGTGTTTACTACACAGACACAAGTTGTTACAAAATAGCTTCTCAGTGTACAAAAGCTCTTGTTTTTGGATTTTGCTTCTGTGAGCGTATGTATCAAGTACATAAATAAGCATTTACCATGTTTATTTAAAAACAAGATTACAAACAAGCCACTCAAAACACAGATTTACTTTTGTACCAAGACATCAGGGATTCACAAACCCAGAGCTAATCCTCGCAGGATAAACAATTAGATACTTATCGAGCTCTATAATCCCTGCACACTGCTTAAACAAGCACTGAGACCTTTCTTATCAAAACCCTCAACACAATTAACTCCCTCAGGGCCTCGGTAAAAACATGTTTTACAGGCAGAGCTGTATTTTTCCAAATCTGAATATCACTGATCCCACAACAGACATAGCATGTTTTCTGGCATTGAGTATTAAACCCTCTTCAACACTATTTCCACTGAAGTAAAATGATACTTGGCATGATCAGTTGATCTGTGCCTCTTCAAGCACATAAACTGTGGCAGCTGCTGTTTCTGAAGCACCTAGGTTACACCCTTTTTATATGGGGAATTAAAATGATGGAAGTATAAGAAGCTGTTATAAATATTATTCAACCAGAAGGGGAATTTAATTATTATTGTATTAATGTGTGTGATACCTGGTCCATTTAGAACAAAGAGTCCAATTCTGGGCCTGGAAGGCAGATAGAGTATGAATGTAGGTGCTATCTGCATGGACTTTGAATGTTCTCCTTACGTTTAAATGTTTTTTTTCAGGGTTCTCCAGTTTCCTCCCACAGTCCAAAGACACACTTGTAGGTTAATTGGCTTCTAGGATAATTGGCCCTGGTGTTAGTGTTTGTGTATGTGTTTCCTTACAATGGACTGGTGTAACATCCAGGGTGTATTTCACCTTGTGCCCACTGCTTGTCAGGATAGACCCTGACCCCCCTGTGACCCTGCACTGGGTTAAGATGGATATAAATTGTATACAAAATCGTAACAAAACATAAAAAATCTGACAATTCTCAAAGCAAGATTTTTCATCATTACTGACATGTACAACAGTTAATCATAAATCTGTCCATATCTCCATTTAAAATTAGAATGCTGACAACACAAAATAAAGACATACATACAGTACAAGGTGCACTTCATCTTAAAGAAATGGGTAAGGTCAGAAATGCATTTTTATGTACATTATTCACTATTTTAAAAATAAGATGTCCTATAATAATTAATTTCATGAATAAGCTAAATGATTCACCCACTATGTTGCCTTAGGCAAGACAAAATGTATAATTCTAAAGCAAAACCCAGTAAATATAAATAGTGGCATTATATACAGTAAGTGATAAACTAACAATTAATTTGATACTGTGTCTAAGGTATTTAAAAACCAGACACTTGCTGCCCAGTTAATTCAAAAGTATTTGATAGATTTTAGAATAATAAGAACAAACAAAAACACATTAACAACCAGAACATTAATAAATGTAACACAAGCTGCAAGACAGACACATTATCCCTGAACAAGAAGAGACTGCAAAAATTGCAGGATCACTGCAATGGGCTGGTAGACTGGATCCTAACTGCGGTCAAGACAGCATTGCCGGGATAGCTACCACTTCTAAGAATAGAGCAGCCTGAGAGCAGGCACTCTTGCACTTTGGATAGAATAGCCAGCAAGAAGCTGACAAACTTTCCTATTAAGGGGCCAAACTGCCACACTGTGGGATTGGTGAGCCAGATTGTGCCCCCAGACTGCAACAATAGATTCACTCAAAGCAGTACGGCCATATCAGTCTGTCCAGAAGCTGCAGGAGGTTTGCATACCTGGGCCTCTGAGAGCGACAAGCAAGACGCTCAACCACCCTGTCCTTCTTCAGGAAGGAGGGCTACCAGAGGGAAGGCATAGTGGGCTTTCTTTGTCCATTATCAAGAACCAACAAGTCAATGAATGAACTCTTGGGATTTGAAAAACCAAGGCTGTCTGGAGGTGTTATGACCTTGAGGAGTAGGGCATTGCTGACAATGCAGCAGTTTAATTAGTATATAAAGATCCATGCAGAAGAATATGAGAAACCTGGTGTCACAGAGTACATACGAATGCTCTACTGCTTACTGAATATGTAAGACAAACTGTGAAGAGCTGGTAAGATGATCTAGTGAGGTATGTCTGTAGACTCAAGTGAAAATTAATGAAGAAGTTTTCTCTCGGAGGGGACCAATGATTAAGGATTAGGATCCCAGAGACAGGCAAAAATGATCTTAAAATGCAAATCATAATGATGACACGCTGGCTGTAATGGTCTTGTGGTGCTGAGTGCTGGCATCATCACACCTGGACCTTCCCAAGTTCAGCCCAAATGACGTCCACTTCACCTGGACTGATAGTGGAGATGCCACTCCAAGGCTTGTGGAACTCCAATGGACAGGAGAATCGCCCCCGCATTAGTCATTCCTGGCAGATGCACAGATGGACTCTACCATTCTATTGGAGCACCAGGAAGCAAACTTGAGTAAAAGCCCTCCTGCAGAAGGTTGAGGTGGTGGTGGGGGGTCAGTGGAGCTGAGATAGTACTCTTGGAAATAAGTGCTTTTACCTCCAGAGGGAAAAGAAGTAAGAACTGCTGTCATCATGGCTTTGGTAAGGGGAGGGGATTTCTTTAGACATGACTAAGCAGGGCATGGTCAGATGGTGACACTGGATAGTATGCAGTGGGTGATGCGATGAGGTTGAAAGGACTGCTGTATCAGAGAAAGGAATCAGTGCTGCCAAGTGGGCTAGGATAAAAGGTCTGCAGAAAGGGTCACTGTGGCAGGTCTCTGGTTTTTTGAATGAGGGAACCTGCAGTTCTGGCACTGAACAATCTCAGTGCCGTATCTGTGCCCAGGCTGATGTTATGATTTTGAACAGGCAATGGAGCGCCATCCAGGATTTGTGGTTTTGTTACTCAAGGTTGGGTGGGGGGGGGCTGCTTTAATAGCAGTGCTGAAGGGCTTTGTCAGCTTCAATACCAATTCTGCTACAAGCTACAGATTATATTCGGTCAGTGAGGGAAGAGGTACAAGATCCTGCCGGAGGGTGGCCTGGCGGTCAGAGCTCCAGTAACAGAGGATTTCTGTTCCTTTAAGTGCCACTGACTGTTGGGATGAGTTTGAGAGCAGGTAGCAGTGTCAAGGAGAAATGCTGCACCCATTTTGTGTCAACCAGTGAAACCAGGCACACAATTTAATAAATAATTAAATTATCATAAAGATTGCAGCCATATACCCTTCAAATGAGAAAGGCCAGAGTAAGGGTTGATTGGCCTGGTCTTTCATGAGTAGACCACAGCAGATACTGCACATGGAAAAGATGAGATGTCACTATGTCACCAACATTTTGAGATCGCCTCCGAATGTTGGTGAATGTCTGACATCAGACAGGTGAAACAGTGGCACCTGAGAAAGATTCAACAGAAGGAGCTGGGAGCGGCGGCTGATCCCGAAATACACCGATGATGAAGCAGCTTTTGGGTCACACGGAGCTCTGCATAACCTTTCGCAGCCAGACAATTCTATGGGGACTCTGCAAAAGCTATTTTCAGAAAGGTTACCAAATCTCCTTTCTGCCACTGATGGAAAAAAAGAGAGAGATAGAAAGAAAACAAACTGACATAAAACCAATTGGCTCCAGTGACAAAAAGCCTCGTCATGCTGCAGCAGGATCCAGCTTCTAATCCAGAGAGGTTTAAAGGGTTCAGACACAGCCCTGTTGTTCTTTAGTGGGGACGGCATGGCGTTAAGTAGACAGAAGAGCTACTGGCGACAACTCAGGCTGGGGGAATGAAGCCTTAATCCTAATCACGCTTGGGAATGCTGTCTGGGTCACCTCACCTCTTTATTACATTAATAGGGAGTCATAATTGGGATTTATCGGGAAAGACGAGTCACAGAAGTGGGGCCAGGGCCAGGAATTTCAACATGCCAGTGTGGAGCTGTCAAAGAGTGAGTCACACATACGAATTCAAACACCCCTGCTTGAACCTACAGGCAGGCACCTACATGGAAAATCCAACAGGATGGCAGGGTCCATGGTCCAGCCACTCCTCTTGTCATCTTCTCTGCTCCCTGGGCTAGTAGTGAGGTCTACTGGTGTACTCAGCCCTGTGGCAGTTTTAATAAAAAGGAAATCCAATAGGAACAATACTTTACAGTCAGCAACTCTTACATACACAAGAATAATAAGCCTGAAGAATAACTTTTAATGTTCTCCTTGACCAATATTAATGACCTTTATTGCTTACTAAGATTTTGAGCTCCTGGGTATTAGAATTAGGAATATAAAGCACAAGACAGAGCAAGAAAACATTTTTTCCTTTTCTATTGAAAAACCTGACCTCGGGTTGTTACCTTGAGTGGAACAGAAATCTCCTTTTTCGGTTCTATGTTAAGGATGTGGATGGCTTTTTTGCCATCAATTTTTAGATGAAATCCTGCAATTTACAATTTAGCTTTGCTAGAAGCTCAAAGTGCTATGAATTACAGATAGTCTGGAGCCCTTTTGATTGCTAAACAGTGTTCTTCTGCTTCTTCTTCGTGTACCTCAGTAAGGTGACTTTTTGTTGTTGGTTTTGTTGTGTTTAGGCAAGACACTTTTCAGGGCATCTGTCACTGTCAGGCTAACAGCTGATGTGCTAAAACAAAGCTGCATTCATTTGTTTTCAAGGGGCCTAATTTTCATGACCCTCATTCTGCTTTTGAGTTTTATTTGAAATTGATTTTGTATTTGAATGATAACAGCTTATGTCATTTAAGAGTAACAAAATCATTTTGATGGCATAGAGTCTCAAGACAGAGGTCTGAGGGTGTCCAGCACTCTAATTTCCCAGGACTGTTGAGCTATGGTTGCTGCCCTAACTGATCATGGGAGACAATTCTAATTGTTTGGTCCTAATGCCTTACAATCTCAGACTGCTTTTTGAATCATACCGATCATATTGAGATATATACAGTACATGAACTCATTGTGTTTTCCTCTGAATGGTTCTTATTCATTACTGTATTCCAAGTGTGCAGTGTTTTGGGATATACAGTATACATTAGACAGGAACAAAGTGAAATTAATATATTATTTTTATAAATTAGAAGATAACAAAGGAAACTAATTACTTTAGCCCATCCAACCTGTTTGGCAGTTGTCGCTAATGATCCCTGGCAGTTTTAGTTAATTTTTTTTTTTAAACAATCCAAGGCATTGGACTCTGGGTGAATAGCTCGTTCCATCCTTCCACAGCCCTTTAGGAAAAGAAATGCTTCCTGTTCTAGATTTGTAGTTCTTTTTTACTGTTGGATATGACAATGTTGGGTAGCTGGTAGGGAAAGTACAGTGTAAATAAATACACACTCTTCAGCCTGCGCTGATAATTATCTCTCCTGTCTGGCTTCCAAATTGACCTTCAGATTCTCTGCACACTTTGCAAAAACCCCAAACCTAGTGTAGTTACTGAAAACAAGGACTTTTTCACAACTGGGACAAAATATTAAAACAAAACCTCAGGGTGTTTACTAGTAGATTCCACCTAATATGTATATTAGGACGAAAACAAAGAAGAGCTTCTACACATGCTACTGAAAAAGCAGTGAAAGTTAAGAACAAAGAATATATTTTTCTCTGACTGTTGCTGGTGCAGCTTTGTGTCAGGTCTTTAATTTGAGTGCTGACAGAAAAGGAAGTAACTCAGTGGATTCCCTGCTAAGACACGGTGGATACAGTGGATACCATTTGGCTATGGATTGAAATGGTCGCTGTGAAAGCCAGGCCAAAATCATTCAGATTTCCTTGAGAGTCCTTCAATTAATACGCTGCTGATAATATCAGTCTGGCAGCCCTTTTATTTCTCCTTCTCACTGGTTTTGAGATTTATGAAGTTAGAGCACATCCTGACTTGAAGTGGAAACAGTACCCGCTGCACTGTTACTGCTGCTGTCACCACTTATATTCCTATGCTACCCAATGAGGATTCAAGAGGGCTCAAGTAGAGTACTATTTTTTGGGGAGGTGTGTGTTGGGGGGGGGAGGGGGGTCCAATGGCTTTGTTCTCATTGTGCAGGGGGCCTGTTGAAAGTGTATATCTGGAGGGCGTTTTGTTTTCAGTGGATCTCTATTCAGGGAAACCTTAATCTCATTAGCAGGAGCCCTGACTGTGGGGTCGGGGAAACTGGATCAGTATCAAATCCTCCTTTGACTGTTGTTTCCCAAGAAGGCTGATAACCCAGCTTAAGAGCCGAGCAGCTTATCCCACAGGCTAGTAGACAGGAAGATTAACAGGCTCGGAAAAATATGATCGACTGTCAGCCCTGGGCACTTCTACCCATTTTGGAACTGCCGACAGTTTTTGGGGACCCGAACAGGAAATGATCCGAGACTTATTATTGGGTTCTGCAATGCCTTGCTCATGGGCAGCACACAAAAGCTTGAGTCTTCCAACAAATTCAGACCAGCCCCTCGTCTTTTGCATCATTTAAGATGGTGGAGCATCTGTTACCAGCTGTAGCACAGCATTGACCCTCAGCTCCCCAGCTTGAAGTCTTTAAAGGAGCAAGTTTGATGGGTTTTGACACACTGTCAAGGTCAAGAGGCAAGAACATACATGCATGTGGTAGCAGACTCTTGGCATTGTGCAGGCCCTGATGCAGATGATCAGACGGCCCACCATCTTAATAAAGATTCCCTGTTCTCTCACAGTTCATGAATTATGTGATTTTTCTGTTTTGTGAAGTGTTTTCACAGCTCTAAGCTCCAGATATTAACATGCTCTTAAAGTACTGCACAGTTCGCAGTTCAAAACCGACTGCATTAGAGCTCTGCAGAAACAGGTCATTAAGGGTGTTGAAGGTCAAGGAACAAGGAGCAGATGGGAAATATTCCCAAAGAAGGTGAAGGAAGAGATGACATCATGCTGACATTGTACAATGGTTTCAAAACTGGAGCTAGGGTCTAAAATCTCTGCCCAAGAGTTTTCAATCTAGAGTGAAACCCAATGCTCACACATTTATATAGTAGATGTAGAGAACCAAGTATAATAAACAGATTCATGTCACAGTTCTGCCGCAGAAAATGTCATCCAGAACTGAATATCAGATATACAGTAGTTATTTAGTACAGAGGCAGCAACATTAGTTTCAGTTTTTGTTCATAAGCAGATCCACTTACAGAGTTTATGCATCTTCAGCAAAGAGGTGATAAGTTCTGACAGGGGAGCATGTTGAAAGAGCATATCTGTAGATTGTCATTCAAGAAGCACTTGAGCAACCCGATTCCAAATGTTGTAAGTATGTAAGTAACTATGTAATAAAACAGATCATATTGTCTAGCAATACGCAGATTAAATCAGGACTGGGTTATTGAGGAGATCATGATATATTAAGGCATCTAATTTTCCCACATATTGCTGAGGAGAGATGCTGCATTTAAACATAGAGGAAACTCAAAGCGCACAGAGGATAGAATTCAGTTTACTTTTACCAGTAGAGGTAGAGTAGACACAGCTTGGATCTGAACAGGTTGAGGGCTTATCCTGGAGTCTAGGCTAGTTAACTAAAGTTAATCTAGGTTCATAAAAAAAACTAAATGAACTAAAAATCAATTAACTGCCACATTTTCAACTGAAGGTGGCATTTTACATTGCATGCTGGGAAGTGCAGTCTTGGGCATCGGAATAGGCTTCTGTCTCAGTGTGGTCTACATTAGGTGGTTTCATAGACCCAACCAAGAAACAGTCAGTATGTGACTTTACATTTATATTTGTTTAGTAATGATGACTGTGTCAATACAGCCAACAATGTATTTGCCCAGTTTAAAACCTCAAACTTATAGTCTTTGGTTTATCTATAGTGCAATGTGATGCACTTTAAAAGCTAAAACTTAGATTGTCATCTTTCAAAAATGTTATTTTTAGACGTATTAGAGTATGTTGCTGTGTAAAGTGTTGTGATCTACTGATGTTGATACAGATATACTGTAGATAATGAATTGTTAACTGATTAACTAAAAGTTCCATACTAGCTATATTAACCTCAAAAGGCTTAGGCCAAGTATTGATCTTTCTTTGTAGGTTTACCATAATGCTTTTCAGAGTCCTTTTTCACTTTGGTAATACGGTAAGTGTATATTGAAATTTCTTTTGGCATGGATAAGATAAGTCAGGGCTGAAACTGGGCTGGAAGTATGAAGTATCCAGCTTGATCTTTAAATTGCTGATAGGACTTCTGTTATCACATTTTACTCATGATCCTGAACATCATAGTGTTGAGAGTCTCTGCCTGCTGTTCAGTTCATACATGCAAATGATTCCTTCCAAGCTAATCAGCTATGCGGATATATTGGGGAACTGGGAGATTTCCAAATACTCTCAGGGGCAAAAGTAGTCCATCTACAACTAAAGTCCCTGTCTATTTATTGTATCCATACCTGAAAGGCACAGAAGGCTTTTGAATATTCTTTCAAACACTGGACATTTGGTTGAAATAAACTCCTTCATTGGATGACAACCCATCTTTTATTTTCCATTTTCTTATATGTTGTGCCATAAGACTAGAGCTTTCTGTGCAGATGACCGTGTCTTGTGTTGAGAGTGTTCAAGTACTGAAACATCCATTAAAATCTCCCCGTTCAGACCCTGATGTCTTCCAACTCCAAAGATTTTGCAGAACCAATTGTTTCTATGGATGGCTTCAAATGGCATGTATGATCTTGTACAACTGTATTATGACTGTCATCATTTTTCTTTGTACTTTCAATATGGTCACAATTAATAGCTCACAGCATGACTTGATAGGAAAGCATGTCTATTTCTGGTATTTATTAGCGGTGCATGATAGCTTATTTGATCTATAGGCAAGCAGTACCGTTGGTATGTCACTAACCAGTAACAGACCCTGTTGGGACAAAAAAACAAAGCACATTTAAATTGTCTCTTGCAACATGTTCCTTATCCATTCATGGTCATAAAAAGGGGCACAGGATAAAATGTACAAAGATTGCGTGACAGACATGCCAGAATAAAATTGAAAGATAATAGGGACCAGATGACCAATAGATAGAGATAAAAGATATTCATAACCAATAATTGATTGTGGTTTAAAGTTACAGCCAATTCCGATCTGTTGGGCAGATGATTAATTGCACATTACTGGCAATCAAATTCCTTTTATAACCACCCAGCAGTTTCCGAGTCTTTATCAAAAACATCCCCCCCATCTGAATGCCGGGGCAAGAACAAAGCAATTGATCCGATTACTGTTACAGCTCCCCATCAGAGATGTGTCCTAGGGTCCCTTTCGTGAAAACCTGCCGCAAGACCTCTCGGCTGTGACACAGGAAATAGGGGATTGTTAAAAAAAATCCCCATCTGGAAAAAATCTTTCATGGGAACACGCTCCGAAAGTATTCAACAGCACTTGAGCTGTAACTCTCCTATTGCCTTAAGTGTGATACATGTGGAACAGATGTACAGTTAGATTCCATTCTTAAAGGGAACTTTTTCTGCTGTTCGTTTCATTACTTTGTTGCCTTTTCTGTTCTGTCACCTAACCTTTTCTGTTGTATCCTAGTTCTGTTTGATGCAAAGGAGCAGCAATTGTAATCCCTAACCAGAAATAAATATTTTTATGCTAAGTAGCACAGTACCTCCTATTCCCTGTATTAAGTGTACTAGAGGTTCAAGCTCATTTGTGTGCTCTGGATATTAATGTCTGCATTGAGATGAAATCTTCTTAGCTACTGTAATGGTCTGATTCTTGCTCTCAGACTGAAGACACCCAGCCCTTTGATATTCCAATTTACAAGCTGCTTTTCAGTTCTGAAATGATTAGTCCTGGTTGCTCTTATCTGGATTTCTTCCCAAGTGGAAAGATCCTTTCTGGAATGGGATGACTATAACTTTACACAGCATTCTGAATGAGATCACCTCAATACCTTACACACTCAGCAGCATCTGATATTGATTCAACACTTTTAACTGAATGGCCAAGAATTCTGTTGTTTTTTTTCTTTGCAAATTGTTTCCAAACATTATCTGCGGACTTTGATCAATCAGGATAAACACCAAGACATTCTCTGCAGGTACAGTATGCCTTTCTCTCTAATATTTTTTGAGAGAAATCACCCTGCACATATTTAGTGCGAGTTCTGTGAAGTAAAGCTGAACAATTCTGTTGATACTGACAAATCATACAATGTGTCAAATCACACAGAGAGTTTATTCAATCCACAAATACCTGTTAATCAAAATATGTTTCTTTAAAAAAAACTTAACACTTAACACATGAACACATCCACAATGTTTTCAATTAAGTACGAAAAACAGTATATGCACGTCATGGAAAAAATGCTCTTGTTATTTGGACACTTTCATCAGAAGCATTACCAAATGCAACAAGCACAGAAAAAGCTTCAGGCAAAGAGCTGTAGTTCTCATCAGCAGAGCTGGATGGAAGTCCTTTCTATTTTCTCTAAGAGATAATGGAGGCAGCCACACAGGTAGCACACCTGCAGCGTGGAAAGAATATGAAAGAACCTGAGGAACACAGCATGTAAACAGAGCTCTGCTACGTGTTCCAAAGCTCCCTACAAAATTTCAAGTCATGCTGACAACTAAATGTACTCAGTTAATTATATAGTTTATAAAAAAAGGTTATGCAAAAACAAAGGATTTAAAGGCTGTAGAAATCCGTAGCAAAACCAAATATGTAAAATTTTGTGTGTGATTCTTTTTGTTTTTAATGGCATGTACAGTATATATGCTGCTTTTACTGAATGTCATATTGACATACTGTAACTGGGTTATTGGGCCATAGCAATGCTGTACATCTCACTGTGCAGTGACCTGTAAAGTGATTTGTAAATCAGTGGACAATCAACTAGATATCTCCCAAGTGGTGGTTACACTTCAGTGGCAGGCGAACTCGGTCCCCTCCTGTATGTAAAATGCTTTGAAATCCTCAAGAATGAAAAGTGGAAGGCATTATTGAACAGAGCAAAGGTTAGAAAGCACAGGGGAGACAGTTAACCTTTTATTAATGCTTCAGATGATCTTCTGTACAAGTGCAATGCAGACATTGCACAGGTGAGCCTATGACATTTAACTCTCAGTTTATAAAAGCAGGAAGTAACAGCTTTGTGCAATGACAAATCTAAGTTTTAAGACTAAATCTCATGCTGATTTTATTAGCTATTTCTTACACCAGATCACTGTGTATGCAGAAACAGGTATTTCTTATTATTTTCTAATGTGAGAGCTAAAGAAATGTCACTGGATATTTCACCTTGTAGCACAACGCCGTGTCACATGATCCAGATGGGATTACAGTGTACCTGTGTGATGGTATTAAGTGGCACATCCTTGGGAGGAATTCGCCGCAAACACAGTTGCGGCACTTTAAAAGAAAATAGAGTCTGCAGTAAGCAACCCTTAAATACTGCAGTTAGGCATGATATTACAACAGGATCTACTACCTTTCACCTTAGCGCAAAATATGACATATCCCACAAATCTCTCTGTCTCACAGAGTGCATTGTCATAGCTTTTAAACTCCACAATGAAGTGCCACTGGGAGTCAAGCCCTGTACTTTTGATTTATCACTGTTTTTGTCAGGGGACACTGAGAATAAGGCTACCAGTAAAACAAGAATCCTTGAGACCTGTGGTTCGACTCCCATTCACTTAGCGCATGTTAACAGTGCTGCTGGATTAAGACGCAATGTAGGTTTTGGCTCCTATTCAAAGGACTGAAACGAACAGGAAATTCAGGCCCCTGTTCTGCAGGCTCTGACTGATCTTGGGCTTTTATCGCCTGTTTCAGTAAAATCATTTTTGACACTTAAACAGAAGCCTTGGCTGCTCTAATTGTCTTGATTATTTTTTCTGTTTGTTTTGCTGTTTTTTTTTTCTTCACTTACAGAGATATTCAGGGAGTAGAAGCCTAGAGCTAAACTGAGTCAGCTGTTCACAGTGCATTCGGCTTCGCTGGCATAGAGCAATTTCACTCAGCAGATACATATCTGAATGGAGGAGGATTTTACACACTGAAAAAACACGACATGGAAATTCGAGTCACAACTGCCACTTCATCTGTTTCTTGCAAGATCGAATATTTGTTTTCTAGTTTTTGAAAGTCATTGTGATTCCTTGAGCTACTTAATGATCGCAAACTTAACTGACAAAAGTGAATGCACAACAGTACGGTTGTGGGCTTGGACAATATTACAGGCTTTGTTATTCGTTTGTCTTTTTTCTGCACAAATACACATTTGAACAGTCTGTGCTGTGAATGTGCAATAGATAATGGCTTTGGCTTTCAGTTACCATTAAATGCGTGCACATCCACCGAAAACATTTCACTGCCATCTGCAAATCAAGTTAACGAATAATAAATGTGATATTCACATTGAATAAGAAATGTGTGAAGACATTAAACTCAATGGTCTATCTTTCATGCATATTATAATGCATTACTAAACAAATACCCTTAATGACAACATTTCTTAATGGACCAAAATAATCTGATTCACACTAAAAAATGATGATAAACTGATATACATGAACATAATTACTCAACTGCCAAGTAAGTTCAAGCTCAACAGCTTAACGCTACCTCTTGGCCACTCAATTCAAACAAATTGGTTCAAAGGCATTCAAGTTTTTAATTAACTCTTTAACTGTAAGTAAATATATATATTTCCTTTAATTGTAACCTGACCAATGGCCAAAGTCCTGCTGGCCCTTTCAGTGTTATTGCTGTTAATGTATTTTGCTGAAACCTTTGCCCCAGGCTCTAACTGATCAAATGTACCTGATTTATTCTGTCTATTGGAAGAAATGCTTTTCCTGGATAAAGTGTGTGCCAAAAGCATGAAGTTGTTATGTTATTGGTATACATGTTAATTGACACTTTGTCCAATCACAGTGCTACAGATAACCAGGTTTAGTGACTTCTTGTTCTGCCTATTTACACATATAAAGTCAAGGGCAGCAGCCAGAGACAGCTGTTTCTATCTTGCTAGTATCATTAGGGCATTGCTAACTTTAATCAACGAATTGGACATATACTGTATATATAGTTTCTTCTTTCAGTGTTAAAGTTTATTTCTTGAAGGACATACACACATATGAAGTATATACAGTATGTCTGCTTCACTGGATATAGTTAGCTGTGCTCCACTGATGAACAGTAATAGCTTCTACCTAAGTCTAGCTTGAATGCTGTTTTTCATTCTCATAGTACATAGTACTGTACATCATGAATGCTACAGTAGCTCTTAACCTTTGAAATGAGATGGCTCCTTTTTCTTTACCTTTGATATCTAGCTCTGTAAATACCTCAGAATAAGCTTTAAACATTTAAGATAATGCATGAAGTAAAAAAACAAATTATAGGATTATATACAACCTTTATAGTGTATTTCATTTCAGACCTGTTTAAAAGCTCTCCCTTTGTATGCTGAGAGCTTTGAACTGCAAAATAGATGTGTAAACATATCTCGCAAAGATGATTCTGTTATATTATATTTAGGGACAACTAAGTTTCTTTACAACATCAGCCTGCACTCCATGTTGATATGGCATTGGTACTAAAGGTTTTTGTTATTCTATTTGCAATGAATGGTGTAAAAACCTTTATTTCATATACAGAATTCTCAAACTTTATGAAACCCCAAGTGGAACTCTCATTTTTCCTAACAGTTGTTTCTAGAGCTTTTGTTTCAGTGACAACTACAGTCACAGGGACGTTTACAGCAACAGATGTAAAAAAGTGTATTTTGCAAACTTTCAGAACTTAATATTGCATTAGAGACACTGAAATTGCATTATGTTTAAAGGATAGACATGTTTGACTACTTTTCCTTCCTCCGAGCCAATATTGTGGAAGTAATGTTACTTGACTCCATGCTAGAAAGCCTTGCAAAGTCTGGCATAACCCTTGTGGAAGACAAAGTAAATCATGTAAAACTAAAAACTGGCACTTTATATACCCTTACAGGTCAGGAGGCCATTGGATATGTATCTGACCTTCAGCCTGAAGGGTGAATTTTATGCACCTTGTTACAGTATATACTGTATTGTACTGTTTATAGTTTATGTTCCTCAGGTTGTAGTATCAATGTGAATATAAAAGGTGTTAGGTGCATATACTTTAACAACAGCATTGGAATTACAAAAGTAGAACATTCAGATTTTGGTAGAGCAGTTTGAATTGTTGTTTCTAAGTTTGTGTTTCTGCCCCAAGGCACTGCTCTGTTTTGAGGTGAGACAGGAGGTCCCCTGTGAGATTACTCTTCACTGAGATCAGTAATAGCACCTCAGGCAGTCTCTTCCTTGTAGGTAAGTAGGCAAGTCCATTACAGAACATTAGTCATCTTGTGTCTTGTCTCAAAATCAGTTGTAATTGTTTCCTCCTTTGCTGTTGTGTTTCTCTGCCTTCAAAAAGATTTTAGTCTTATGTGTAATGGTCCACTGGATGGTTACACATCATTAATTGGACAGTAGTTAGGAATAGGTGTTTACTACCCAGCTTAAACTTTATGAAATTCTTGTTCATGTAAAGTGAGCTCTAAATCACAGTCCATTTACTTGGTAGGTACTGTAGGTTGTTGTTTATTATCCCGTTAGGAAACACCCACAACTAGAAGAATGGGGAAAAATAATGTATATAACTGTGTGATAGACATATAAATAATGAAAAATAAAAGACAATAACAAAACAATAACTTAGTTTCCCACTTAGCAGAAACTGAGCGGCTCCTTGCCCACAGTAGTAAACTGATCCATTTGTCTTCACTGTTAATAATCCCCCAAGAAACGCTAAAATGAAACAAAAATGTAAATTATTTGAAGTACAAAACATACCAATCACATTCCATCGTATCTTGCAAATCTCTTGGCACAAGATATGTTGAAATAATATTTTGCAAGAACATTACTACTTTTTCCCTACTTTTTTATTAACACACTGATTTCATTAGAGAAACACCTTATTACATTATGATTCTGTATACAATTTGTATAGCCAAAAATACCGCTGTGGAAACACAGATACATGAGCACTCAGGGCTCTGGTGTTGGCGTAATAAAAACAGAAACTGAGGGTCGGTGAGACACCACTACACAGCCAAGATGCTAACTTCTGAATTGTCAGTAGGAGCTACACACAGAGGAGACAGCATGATGAGTGACTATTATGTTACAAAATTGCTGTGTAACATTAAAAGCGTCGTTAATTTAAAGCCCTCAAAATGCTGTGTTATTGTCTAAACAGACTCCTTATCCATCAGGCACCTCCAAAAATGGCTTTGAATGTTTAATGTGGGGACAGTGTGTCAAAGAGGTGTTAAAGAGACAGTGAAAAAGAGCACTTTTATCTTACATTGTCTCCACTTGAAAATATTTTTTTTTTTTACATGAAAGGTTATAATACAGCAGCTGCTGATGCACCGACTAAATTGTAGTGTGCCTGTCCACTTATGCTTGAGCTTACTAAAACTTAAAGGAGCAGGAAAACGTTTTTGACTGTATTTTTATATCTATGAAAAAACCTAAACACTTCTTGAATGTAGATAGCAAGGATAGGATTAATAATAAAAAAGATTATTTGAGATAATTTTTAACACCCATTTACTCACAGAAATCAATACACCCACAAAAATGCATCCACCACAGGACCTGCGAAACAATCTGTTTTAGAAACAGAAGGGTCTGGGGGCTACGGGGACCTTAATTGGGCCCTTATCCAAGCAACTGCTATAATTTAAAACAAGATTTGTTTTTAAAAAAACATATAGACTCATAGAAGCTCTGTTTGCATTTCTTCTCTTTTCCTCTTTGACAGGAGGATGATGTATATTTATGTTTTTAATATTTTCTACTGTTCTGATAATGTTGCCGAAAGCCACAGAGAGAAATGAATAGGGCCAGCAAAGACCCTGACACCCACCTCTAGGGCAGTGTGATGAGCACACTGTTTAACTCCACACAACAACAAGTTGTCATCACCAGATGGCAGTCAGTCAGTTTTGTGTCTTGCTGGCCCAATTTTGGCTAATAACTGACACTCAAGCTGTAGGTGCTTGTTGAGTACAACTTGGTTTCTTGTACTTACAGAGTTGGGCACAAGTTTTAGTGCTTCTGTTTATGATAGGATCTTTAGCAACTAATTGGCCGTGCTGGAGAAGTAGAGCTGTTCTCCTTGTTGAAGAGCTTCAGCCAGTGTTTGCCCACCAAAGTTGAGTTCTGGTGGAATTCAGCATTAAACCCAAGTAACATCCATTAAAGAACACAGAGAAACAGACAGTGAAGCTACTAAACCAAAAGAAGGAATGGGCACTAATATACCATCTTTCTCTTACAATTTGTTGTAATATTAATACTTATTTGTAAGAAAAATATTAGGTTTTGAAGGTTTTCATTGAAGGTTTTGAAGGTCTTGGCATCTTTTGGGACGGGTGTTGTTTAAACAGCTATGAGAATATATCCTTCATTGCGATTTGCTTATGTGAATATCTTCTTCATTTATTAAATCAGATCTATGTCAAACACCCAAATTTGAAATAATTCCTACTGAAAAATACTTTGGTTTTCCTACAGGCGTTTGGCCCAGACATGGTCAATTTGACCAACAGATCTTGAGGCTTCCCAGGTGAGAGAAAGCTGACAAGGTCAGGTGGGCATAACTAAGCAGGTATCTTCTTGAATAACAGAGAATTAGCAACTTCTGTAACATATTGGGTGCTTGCAATGAAGCTGTGATATCAGTTATGGATAACTTTTTTCAATCAGTGGTAAGTCCTATGTAAGGCACTCTGAAGATTACAGCAACAGATCAGGTGAGCTGGTCAGAGATGCTTGTATGCATGGCTGTGAACTTGTCCATGCTTTACAAAAGCATTCTTAGCTTTTGATTTTGTAAAGAGACAGAATACCAACATCAGTGCAGGGAAGCTTGTTCTATACTAGCATACATTTTGTGTAAAGAAATGCCTCCTGTTCTCAGTTGTACACTATGTCCTTTTTGTTTCTCCCTGTGTTTTCTGGTTTGTGTTTCTCTGTTCACTCTGATGAAGTTTGTTGTGTAGATGTACGTTTGACTGTGTTTAGATTGTACTGTGGTTAGCTCTCCTAGCAACACTGCAGTGTACAACCTCAAGTGGAAGAAATAAAAAAGTCTAGCAAGGAATAGCAGGACAGCTATGGACTGTGTCTTTATTACCATTTTCATCTCCCTCAAATGTATGAACAGTAGAAATATTGTTATTACTTTAGCTGGTGCCACTTTTACTCAAAGAAACTTACCGTATATTTGCACTTGTTTATCGAGACATTTGAGCAAAGCAATTTGCTTAAGAACTTTCTAGTTGTGAATCCAGAACACTAACCACTACTCTATACAACTACATAGCCAAGGGTGCGTTATTTTAAAAGTGCCATTTCACTCTGAATTCATTAGTCAACTAGATTTGGAAGGAAAAGAACAGAACAGGAAACCTTTCCAGTGAATGTAGGATACAACAGTTGCTTTCAATCTTCTTCCAAGAAGTGCTATGCAGAAGTGCTAAGTCGTGCTGATAAGAGGGCTCCAGCCTTGCTAATTCTACAAGAATAGCACTTCGTGTAACAGGCATTGCATAAAAATTCCACAATTCCAATAATACACAGATACTGTACAAAGGCACACCATTGAGCTTATTCTGTCACCATTTACAATCTAATTAGACAGTAATTGCCTAGTAATTGCTTAAAATGTCCAGCCACAAGGATTCAGGCAATGATGACAGCTGAGGGGAGAGACGTGGTACTAGCAACCTGGTTAAGGGAAAGAAAGGCTGCTTTTGTACATAAGCTCACTCTTTAATTACGTCTCCTTTGCACAGACTTTCAGGTTGACTGAAAATATCGCTTCAAATGCTGTAAACCAGGTGTATGGGCAAAGTCATACATACTTTTTCCACTCCTGTGTGCTGTGAAACATTTTTCTAGTCATATGGCCAATTTGCAATGCTAACGTCCAACTGCTGCGTGTCTTTACCTATTTGTCGCCAAGTAAAACATTGGGCAGGGGGCAATTTTTCAACACTAGCAGGGACAAAGACCACTGTTATCACTGATTCTGCTGCTTTTTTCCCAGAGAGGTTTCACACACAGAGCACATTGAACCAAACAAGATGACCATCTTTACCCCAGTACTATGTTGATAGTGTAAACACTTTCCAGAAAAGCTGGATAAGCCCATCAGTATTAATTTACCTACAGACCTTTTTAAGGGTTTTTGTACTTTGCAGTTCCTTCCAGCCAATTTGGTCCCCAGCTCCGTAAGACACTGTCCAAGAGAACCTGTTTTTATCCTGTGTTGTTGATTGCCTGAACATCTTTTCTCAGGAAGAAACAGAGAAACTGCATAAGATCTAGAGAATAGGGAAATCAACAGGTGTCATCTTTGCTGGTAAAGAACATTTTTTTAAATATCTTCTGTTGATTTAAAATTTGCACCATAATTTGAGATGGTCTTGTCACGTGAAACTCAGATAGAAAGACTGAGGAAGGGTGATTATTTTTGCCATTTATGAAACCTGAATCAGCTGCTTAAAAACATAAGCCTCACAAAATCATGTAGAGACATTGTTACATAATTGATGTGAAGAGTGGTATATTATTCACCATGGGAAGTTAAACCACTGCAAATATTGGGATCTGAAAGAAAACACCTTTGGTGTAAAAGCAACAGCACCTCTTCACATTTATATCTGATCTTTCATTGTGAGGATTACCAGCTGCTTTCTGTGAAAACATTTCTGAGGATATACATCATATGAAATGGTTTTACATTTTGCTTGAAGAATAGTTTCCACATTGCATATAAAATTTAATGGAATAAAGTTCCACTTCCCTCGATGCTGCTATTTAGAGGGAAAAAAGTTTTCAATTAATTTGCTTGTTCTATTGACCTTCTATTAAAATCTTTTTTTTACATCTTGGTCTCAGTCATAAAGGGGACAGGAAGAGATTTCTCTCTGGATTTGTGCTGAATGAAAGACACACCTGAACTCCCGTCTCTGCAGCTCCACAGGAATAGGTGCCAATGGTACTTAGTGAAACACAAGAACTGACTTTTGCCCCACACAGTCCACAACAGAGGTACCCTCTTAACTTCACCCCTCCAAGACACACTCAAGGAAAGATAGGAACAAAAGAACAGTTACAAACAAGAAGAGGCCATTCGACCCATCGAACCTGCTTGGTGATTATTAGCTAATGATCCCTGCATGTCATTCAGAAGCTTTTAGAGAGAAGCCAAGGCCACCGCTCCCACATACTGTAGTCCCACAACCCTTTGGGTAAAGAAACACCTGCTGTTCTCCATTTTAGATGCACTTCTGAACTTATAAGTGTAAATGCCTCAGATCCATAAAATACCCTGTGTTACTTCTGTTAATTAAATGAAAATAGAGAAAGGGTCCCAAACGATTGTCCTAAAATAAGTTCCAACTTAATATTCCTGAGGTTTTGTCAAAATTGGTGAAAATCTAAAAACAGAATAAAGACTATTACGTTGCCAGCAGAAACTGTAGTGCTGTTTTAATTACATTACCACTTAAAGTATGAGTATGACCCCCCCTTGTACCTACCATTGAAAGGGTTAATAAAGGGATATTATTGGATGGGGTTATAAAACCTTTTCAATTTCTGATTGATGTGAGTGTCTCAATAAAATAAATCACATCTTCAAGCAGTTTCGAGCTTGCGTAGCAGAATGGTGCCAGTTCTAACAGTAATCAGCTCAGCAATTAATGCAGTGGATAAGCTTCACCTTTCCATAAGGCCCTCCATTGATATTTACAACCAGACTGGTTATATTTTATCTGTTGACAATTAACCCTGCACACGGTGTGTGATTGTGGCCTGATTCCAGAGTGTCGTTGGCCTTTCTCTCTGCCTGCCAAGGCCAGACAGGATGAAAACCACACAAGAAGAGCTGCAAGAAGAAATCACCCCAGGCACTCCGGAGTTTGTTTGGGGTTTGAACACGGCTTCCTTTCCCCTTTTGTTAACAAACACCAATAGGTCATACATTTCTTTTACTCTTTCTGGCAAATTCCATTTAACTAAGACGTGTTTTGGGGCTGCGGGGCAATGGTTAGAAATGACTGATTTGCCATCAGGAGACATGACAGATGCCCCAAAATAAAAGATCACATATTTCCATCCTGCGGGTCAGTCTCGCGGAGATTCGCGGAGTGAAATAAGGTGAAAAATGAGCCCCTCCAGGCAATCTTGAAAAGTGAAGGATTCTTGCGAACAAAAGCAGAATGCGTAAAAGCACAAGAGGCCAGTTTAGAGGGGCAGACAGACATGCCTTTTTATTTTTATAACATTTTGCATATACAGTAAGAAAAATGCCTCATAATCAGGTGCTGCTAAGCAGTATATTTCTGACAGACTTTAATGCACGTGAGTGATAACAACCTTTCAACTGCAATATGAGACAAAGACTTGGCTTTGACTCACTGAGCCAAAGGAACACTATCAATAGAGATGATGCTATTGGTCCCCCCCATTAGACAGGTACAGTACTGCAGCTCTTCCAGCAAGCTGATAGGGTTGAAGAGAGGGGGTCAGTCCATGGAAAGAGTGTCTGTTCTTCTTATATACACATGGTGATGAAGACCTAATCCTTTATCCTTGAAGTTTCAAACTCCAAAAGACTGGACATTTATTTGAAAATTCAAGACAAAATGTAAATGTTAGCTTTTGACTCATAAGCACAGGTCTTATGTGAATGCTAATTAACTCTTTGGTAGACTGTATTGGATGTGATCAAGCCTGTGGACACAAGTGCAATGGGATGCAGTGAAAGAGGTGATGAGTGGCTCATGGAGATCATTCACTGTGAACAGTATGGCGTCTGTCTTGACTGAAAACCACACATTCACATTTTATGCCCAACGGCATTGTTAAACCGATTAACACAACAGTCACAATTGTCATCTGCACATGCTGCCAAGAACTGGCTGTCTGATTTCTGATTTACAAGAAAGCAATAACAAAACATGCACTCGCCTCCACCGTTCTTACTGTATAAAGAAGCATTATGGGATGTAACAGTGACTCTCAAAAGTACAATCTGCACACATTTGTGATTAAATGTGGTGAAGAAGTTAAGAGGGAACTGTACAAATTAAACTTCTGACCTATATTCTTTGCTAAAGGTAAAGAAAGTATGTGTTTTCAAAGAGATTGTTCTCTTGCTGAAGTGGATTGGATTGAAGTAATTCTATACGGACATGCGAGAATGCTTTCAGGAAAGACCTCCATTGTGTTATGAGATTACAAACCATTTTTGGTCATTTAGTTCAATTGCAGCCATCGGAGACAACTTCTCACTTAAAAGAAGGAGGTCAGTCCCAAATCCTCCTCTGGCCTCAGTCCCTCTGTGTACAATAGAGGAGCTCAGCAATAGTGACAGTCTTCTAGAGAACTGAATACCTCTCCTGTCAGTTCCAACGACTATTGCCAAACGTCTCTGTGCCAGCAAAATAAAAAAGGAAAAGAAAAGACAGGTTCTCAGAAGAGATCAATGTCATGCAAAAATGCATGCTCACCTTTTGAAAAATGAGCGAGCTGTTCTGTAGACAGCAGGAGAATGATTAGCCTCCTATTTTTTTTCAGAAAACAGCTAGTGGAATGGAGATGATTTTTTTTTCCCCAAAATGATCCAAGCTTCTCTATTCTTCCACAGGTCTGAAAAGGCTGGCAGGCCCATATTCATAATGCATCTGCATGCGTAAAGCCAGCACGTCTTCTCCAGATGTCCAACCTAACACAGATCATTCACTAATGACTCGTTTGAAGTCTTGCTTTTCTCCTTTGCAGCAAAGATTCTACAATTTTTTTTTGCATATAATTGCTCCGGTTTACTACAGAACAGACAGCAAGACACAACAGAGGCAAAGAAGAAAAGACGTTGACATATTTTTTTAAACAGCTGGATTGGAACGCTTTTATGTGTAATTAGTGAAATCCTCTGAAAAAACAATTTTGGATTTTTTTTTTAAATGCATGTTTTCTGACAAGCATTCTGAAATTCAAAGCTTTTGAAATGCATTTTAAACTAAATACTGTTATCGCAGTTGTGAGTGTCTTTAGAAAGGTAAATGATGGATCCCAGACAAATAGAATGAATGCTCCACTCAATCCCTCAAACGCTGTGGACTGATCCTCCATTTTCTAACCGTTTCTTCCAATTCAGGGTTGCAAGGGAGCTGGAGCCTATCCCAGAAAGCAAAGAGGGCAAGGCAGGGTACACCCTGGGCAACACACCTGTCCATTACAGGGCAGACACACAGATACAGTACAAATGCAGACACATACACACTCACACCAGGGCCAATTTTCCCAGAAGCCGATTAACCTACAAGCATTCCTTTGATCATCACAATCTGCATGCAGACAGCACCCCAGGGCCCCAGTGCTGTGAGGCAACCATGCTAACCAAGGCATCACCATGCTGCCCCCTGCAGACTAACCCATCCAATACAAATATCACCATCAGCACCAGGCCCTGTAGAAGGCACAGATGAAGAGTCAAGACAAATTAATTTGATCCCCTTTGGAACTTGGATATGTTCCAAGCACCTGAAATTGGAAGGATTGGGGACATTTATGTGTCACTTCAGAGGCAAAAATCTCTCTCCTCAAATATTCACCCAGATTTCAACAGAGGGATTATTGGCCATCTCCTTCTAATGTTCCCATAGTTAATCTTGTTTTCCTGTTTTTTTTTTTCTTCTGGAGACATAAACAATATTATGGAATGTACCACATTTGTGCTCACAAACAGCTTCTTTTTTACCCTAGCCCTTCCCCAGATTTTTATCTGCCATAAAATTGACAAAATAAAACAAGACATCCAGAAAAAAACTCCTTTCCATTATACTTTTTCTTGTGTTTTAAGAGATTTTATTAAGACACATTTGTGCTGCATCTCAACGAACTGAATAGATTTGAATGAACTGAATAGTTTTTAAGAGTGAAATACCCTGTGATGTTTACAACTATATGCAAAGTCTTTTAACATTACAAATCTGCAAGAAATAGAACATTTCCAATAGCACTCCAGAAGAGTACAGGCAACTTGAGGAAACTATGATAACTGTTTCCAACACTTGGGATCTCATTGCATGAAAAATCCCATGAGGTTTCCTGGAATTTTTTATGGCAAATTGCGAAGCTTTAAAATAAAAACAAGATGAATGGATGCTGGCAACTACACAGTCTACACCAGTACTGATTTAATTGTTTTTTGTTGGGGTGTCACGTGGGTGTCGAATTCAGTTCATATAAAGTGGGGGTCATGAACTCATTGCCAGTCTAGGATGAGGAGGCGTGGTTATTATTTTTCTATTAAAGAATAAAACCATAACCTTTAGAAAATGGAACACACGTGTATTTGTAAAAGTGACTGATTCATGTAATGCTTTGTTGTGCTTCCTTTAAAGGGAATATCTGTCCCTGATGCTGCTTAATGTAATAGTTTTTAACACTCAAACACCACACAGATGCTGTAAAAATGCATATTGCATATCATATAGGTTAATATCAACGTTCTGGTATCTAAAGCAAGGTCATAAGGTCGGAAGTACGATTAAAATAAGTTGAATAAAACAATACTGACCATCTTTTGTATAGCTCATATGTGATGCAGATCCTGATAGAGAAACAGACAGATACAAGTATACAAAACACAGTTAACTGCCAAGAATACGAAACGTGTTCAAGCTGATGGCTTGAATAAATATGTGAAAGAAAACATGATACGGGACAGCTGCCTCACTCATAAAGATAATGGGTTTAATCTCTTTCCAAAGCTGTCAAACCCTGGCTAAATATCTAGAGGGCATAAACAAATATTCAAGTTTTTGCAAGGACCACATACACTTAACTTGGAAAATATTAAACACACTTGTTCACAGAAGAACCAGAGATTCTATTGTGAGGTCTGTTCACGCCAGTAATTAAATAGACATGGATCTTTCGGCCACTCACTTCCACCTGTGCCTGCAGAACCTCACTAAACAAGCCAGCAGAAAACCCTGCAATACTAGAATAGGGACTGAGTGCGATGAAGCCTCTTACACTGAGGATCCAAACGTAGAAATACAAGAACAGGAGCTTGAAAACTCAAAAAGTTCTGCAACACATGAAAGGTCATAATAGAAGCTTGTCCTAGAAACTTCTCTTTGGACGTAATGAACTTTTTTAATTTTATTTTTTGTAGTTCCTGGAATGCCCTTTAAAGCAAGCCAATAATGAGAAAGCACATGTAAGTGTGAATTTCAGTGTCATTCTATATTCTATTTTCTAGGGAGTAAAGCTTTGCTCTTTTTGCATTTTCATTAAATGTTACCGAAACCTAAACAAAATGACAACCTTTTGATCTTTGGTCCACATTCTCTTTTCTTTGAACACAATAACACCATTATATCTGCAACATGTAGTTTTTAATAGTGTTACTTAGCAGGCAGCAACCCAATGGTGAAATCTCTGCTAAGGTAATTTACGCCTACATGTATTCTTTGGGCTTCCAACCTCTGTAAAGACATGTCGAGGTTCTTCAAATATTTGCTGAGTTGCTGCAGGCAAGTTTCTGTCAGGGACTTTTAATCGGATTTTGAGTTCCCCCCAGGAAGGCAAACCTGTTGAACAAATTCAATACAAATTGGCTGATATGCACGGAGCAGTCTTTTATCAGGATAGGCATTCTCTTTGTGAGACTCAAGACACTCCAATATTTCAATAAAATGATCGCAGAAATACTAGTTTTGTGCAACAGCTGTATCTTGGGCAGCAATATGAGTCATTAGGAGGATTCAAATCAATTGTATTAAACACCTTTCACAATGCTAATAATCAAAGCTCTTGCAAAAGGGAGAGAAATTATTCAAAAACAATATGTGTTTCTTTTGTTTCTCAGAGAGGGGTTTTGCTAAGGTCTGTGCCTCTGTGAACATTCCTGTTTCCAGTTGTTTTTATGAGTGAATAAAATCATAAAGCACATGACTGCATTTTCCTGTAATGTTGTATGGAGGCCCTTTGCATTTAAGCAGCAGCTACAGTATATCACCCTGCAACTCTCAACTGGCAGCCCACAGGTGTGAGCCTGGTCTGTACCTGGATGGGAAGGTTGCTACTGGAAGAGGTGTTAGTGGGGCCAGAAGGGGGCACTCATCCTGTGGTATGTGTGGGTCCTAATGCCCCAGTACAGTGATGGGGACACTGTAAAAAGATGCCGTCCTTCGGATGAGGTATAAAACTGAGGTCTTGACTCTCTGTGGTCATTAAAAATCCAGGCCGTTTCTCGAATAGAGTAGGGGTCTTACCCCTGGCCAAATTTCCCATTGGCCTTTACCAATCATGGCCTCCTAATAGTCCCCATCTATGAATTGACTTCATCACTCTGTTTTCCTCCCAACTAATTGCTGTTGTGCGGTGAGTGTTCTGGTGCACTATGCCTGCTGTTGCATCAGCCAGGTGGGGCTGCACGCTGGTGGTGGTGGAGAATCCCCAGTACCTGTAAAGCGCTTTGAGTGGAGTGTCCAGAAAATCACTATATGAGTTTAAGGAATTAATAGGATTAGTTAGAATGCTTTTTCTTTTCTGAAAAGGTTTGGAAACTTGACAATTAGTAGTAATGAAACTATGCATGATTGCCATAGCCATCCTTATTTTGAAAGCATGAGAAGGGGGTATTGATTCAGCGAACTCATTTGGTTTCTAGTGGCTACGTAATCTAAGAATTCCATCTATTCCTTTCTTAAAAGAACCCAATGGAGTCAGCTCCAGGCACGTGGGGGGCCCATACGTCTCTGTTTTCCTCCATTACTGACTATATTTGTAATTTCCAACAGTCTTTGTGTTGCTCCTGACTTAGTCAATTCTTTCCATGGTCACCACACTAGTCCATCAATGGCATTCTCCTCCAACCAGACATCTGCTGGTCTCCTTCATTCTTACTCTTTAGCAGCAATATCTTCCATATAGAATGGGGATACATACATTGCCATACATTACACTACTTGCACTTCCACCTGTTTTTCAATCATCTGCAAATCTGACTAGTTTACTGCCAACGCTAGAGCCCAGGTCACTGATACAGATAAGGAAGATCAGAAGGTCCTAGAAGTGATCGCTGTGGTACTCCAGGCACAACTTCCCTCCAGTCAGAGCGAGCTTTCCTTTTCAATATCCTGATCTTTCTCCTCTTTAACCAGTTCTTAGGCCCTGTGAACACTACCTTGGATTACTATAGCTTTAAATTTGAGTTTCAAATGAGAAAAGTGCCAGTATTTAAAAGCTAAGTACATTTGGCTATATGAAGACTGTCAAGCTTATTAAAACATTTCAGACTCTAATATATGTATATATGTCTGCACGGGAATTTAATCATACAATTTCCTTTTATAGAAATTGCCTTTGTCTTTTCACTGAGCTAGCCCTCAATGGAGGTTTTGTGACTAGAGTTGAACCCCATTAAGTTTTCCTTTTTAAATATAGAACATTATTATAGTAACTGTGCCCTGATCCTCTGCCTCCTTTGCTGCTTCAGTTTTTGTCATCATAACCCTTCACAAGAGCTGTCTGTTAGGCTGCCACTGCACATAGCCTGGCATTGTCAGTTTGGATACCTCCACAAAATAGAATCTATTCAGTGGTTGCGAAACCCGATCCTGGCTCTCAAGAGCTGGGATTAAGAAAAATATTTTGCTCTGCTTCTCCCAGGTAAAGCCAGGGTCGTCTGTCAGCCTCTTTCCTCATTTCGCACCTCCCCAGGTCTGAAACGGGGGAGAAAAGTAGTTCTGCAAGAGCAGGACAACTTTCGACTTTTTGTGCTTACAAAAGTAGCTGCACTTTTACTAGCGTGACACAATCATTAAAGTGACAAGAATTACAGTTCTGTCTCTTGCATCTGCCTTTAAACCTGTGCTTTAAAACCTGCCGGCTGCTGTACAGTACTTTCTAAACAAGGGCAGCACATTTGGCTCTGGAAAGAAAACCTGTACAATTCAGGATCAAATCGATCTTGGTATCTGTGTCATTACAAAGTGATGTTAAGGAATGTTTAGGAGTACTGAGGAGATATGAACAGGCATGTGATCAAGGGCTGTCACAAAATCAAGCAAAGTACTGATGGAGCCAAAGACATGATTATAAATAAGCACATACTGTACGCTTTAAAATCATGTTTATGACATTCAGCTTACTGGATCTAGACACCATTAACTGAATAGCTAATAAACTACTTGAATCAATAAAATTGGTATCTGTTGAACAGCACAGATGGGGTTTTTAAAGTTGTCATATATATCTGTCTTGCTTTGGCACCTGAATTTGTCTCCTATCAAGGCAACACCTGATCTTTGACTCAATCTGATTGCAGGAATTGATGCTACACTAATAACGATTTCAAATAACTATGAGCAGGCATCTGATTGGATCTTATACAGCTGCTTCTTTAATGCTCTGAGGTGATCTCAGCATGTTCTAGATATCCACCAATTCCTTCGTGAGTAAGAGGTCCCATTTTCACTTAAATTCCCAAATTAAAAGCCTTAAATGTACTTTGAATTTAGCTTCCACATGCCAATTCATGTCTTGATACTAAGATACTTAGTAATACTTGTATTACAAAGCATAAAGAAACCCCCTACTTCATGCACCACTTTAAAGCAATGGGTTCATCTCATTAGTATAATCCAGGATTTTGAATACTTGCACTCAGTATCATTGTTACCTTCTCTGATATTTAGCATACTGACCATGAAGCTCAGAATGAGCATCTTGGATCAAAAGTAACTTTGAAAGCATGGAACCCTCAAAGGGTGAGAACAGAGTCTAAATAAGTCACTGTAAATTGTAATGGCAAAGAATTATATTCTGTTTCAACTACTTCTCTGTCCTAATAAACAGTTCCCAGTGTGGTGCACTTAAGTCATTTTACACTAATTAAGTCACTCAGATATTAAACCAAACCAATGAAAAAGACTCTAAAAAATCAAAACAATCTCTTGTGCAATAATGAGAAGCAGGTATAATGTCAATCATGCATACTGTGGGTGTTCAAAGACAATGATTTTATAAGAACAAGCAGATTCATAAGTGTGCCAGCAGCCATAGTGTGCCAGCAGCCATATCACCCTGCAACTCACAACTGGCAACCCACTGAAGCTAAGCAGGTGTGAGCCTGGTCAGTACCTGGATGGGAGACCTCTGGGGAAAAACTAAAGGTTGCTGCTGGAAGAGGCGTTAGGGGGGCCAGCAGGGGGCGCTCACCCTGCAGCTCATGTGGGTCCTAATGCCCCAGTGTAGTGACGGGGACACTATACTGTAAACAGGCACCGTCCTTCGGATGAGACGTAAAACTGAGGTCTTGACTCTCTGTGGTCATTAAAAATCCCAGGGTGTTTCTCGAAAAGAGTAGGGGTGTAACCCCGGCATCCTGGCCAAATGTCCCCATCGGCTGTTATCAATCATGGCCTCCTAACAATCCCCCTCTATGAATTGGCTTCATTACTCTGCTCTCCTCCCCACTGATAGCTGATGTGTGGTGAGCGTTCTGGCGCACTATGGCTGCCGTCGCATCATCCAGGTGGATGCTGCACATTGGTGGTGGTGGAGGGGAGTCCCCATTACCTGTAAAGCGCTTTGAGTGGAGTGTCCAGAAAAAGCGCTATATAAGTGTAAGCAATTATTATTATTATTCAAATGAATCTATGAATTGAAGGGAAAACATAAACTGTTTCCAAACAGAAATCGTTTTCACACTTTAAATTGCTTTGCAATTAAATCCCATTTAGGTTTTCTGACATTGCATGGAAAAGAAAAGGACTTTTATTACCTTATTATTCTAATAACACCTGTGGTCAAACTTGAGTAAGAGCAATTAGTTGAAGTGGACATCAGAAAGAAAGAAACATAACAAGATCTGAATTAAAGAGGGCAGTTACTGGAGAAAAACAGATTATCTCAAACGATAGGTGACTGCTGGAAAACTCACAGACCTTGATGAAATTAAGTAATCTTTTGCTGTAATACCTATCTGATCCAAGGATGCATAGTTTCACTCTAGGAGTCTGCAGGCCTCTTCTATCTCATCTCATTTTTTGTAGGCCTTAATCTGTTGGTGATTTAAAAAGATCAAAAGGGCTGCAGGATGGTGCACTATTCATAGTGGGCAATGTACTGTGTGTCCACTCTATTAATGCAAGACATACTCAGCGTATGATCAATAAGTGATTTTTATTTAGTAGCTGTGAAAACATATATGCGACTTCTCTTTTTAATCACAGAAATTTGAACCCTCTAAGTGAGCCCTTAGAGTGGCAGTTTGAAATGTGGGCTAAATCAATGTTTATGGTGTACAAGGATTTGTTTTCAAAAGCCAGTTGACTGTAAAATAACTCCCTGCATCCCTGCAAGTTGCTGGAGTGAACAGTGTACGTGATAATGTTGAATACTAATGAGTGAGATCTTTCAACAGAAATAAGCATTATTCACCGATCCCAAAAGGCCGAAAGTGTTTTCTGAAAGCTGTGCTCACCACCTGGTCTGTTCACTAGTGTTGAGAGGAAATGACCCACTGGCCTGAACTGCAGAGAAAGGAAATAGCTGGTTGGTCTTGCCTGGTATGGTGAATGGCTGTGGCCAAGAATGTGTACCCAAAAAGAATGTATACACAAGGGATATCCAGGCACAATGCCCAGTGAGGGAGAATAAGGCATAAATACAGTAAACAGTTGTTGGATTTCACACTTTCCCAGATTAATGGGAATTCCTTGGAGAATTATTTACTCAGAAAATGAGTCTCCATACTTGCTGAAGGTAAGGTGTCCTTAAGGGCCTCGTAAACATCCAGTTAAAAGGAGGAAATGTGCGTGGTTTAAGCTGCAATGCAACCTGACATTTAAACAGTCCCTCGTCATATTTCTTGTTTCTGTGTCTGGACACAGGCCAGGTTTTTGTTTTCTCACTAAAAAGATGTTAAAGCAAAGGTGGTTCAGCTTCTGTCTCAGACTTGAGTGCTTTCTTCCTTCCCTATTCCTAGCCTAGAGGAAGAGCTGTTTTCTGTTTGGTGTTATTTATCAGTTACTCTATATTGTTACTTACTGTATATTTGTTGTTCATTAAGCCCACAAACAATACAGTATGTATCACATACTGTACATTCAAGGTACTCCTCTTACATCACCTTACTGATTTATTGCATATTCATTATTGTAAAATTCCAAACCAGTTTCTTATCTTTACTGTATATTTTCCATTTATGTTGTACAGTATATTTTTTTTGTGACCTAAGATCTGTTTATAGCTACAGGAAAATACAGAAGAGCTGAGAAGGACAATCTGAGTGACTAATTAAATACAAATACTGTATGTAGGAGAGATACGGAAGAGACAAGAAATGCACTTGAAGGAAATAATGAATACGAACAGGTTACAGCTTTCCCTAAACTCACTTCATGTGCCTGACAGTGCCCTGGACTTTCAAAACACACATCAAATATTTTCATGCTCCTGAACCCCATGCAGTTATGCAGGTCAGTACATACTGTAACACTCATGTATAATAAAGATACAAAGGATAAATATGCTCTTTATTAACTAAGTAAAAACATTTCATTGTTTATTCTGTAAGTTCTTGACTAGACTTCAGAAAGAACTGACTTTGCACATTCAAGGGTTTCCAAAAGCAGAAAAATATGTCAAAAACTCTGGACATAAATTTACCATTTTAAACCAGACAAAATATATTATTCTAATTTGTTGTTTTTTCCATTCTTATCTGCCTAGAACTTGTTTGTTTCTTGTGATTTTGGATACAGCCTTTGAGCACCTAACAGAAAATGGAAACACGGCATCATGAAGAGCAACAATGTTTTGTCTTTTTCCATTCATAAACACTTACAATACAATACCAATATACTGTACTTTTCAGTCTTACAACATTTCTCTTGTTCCCCACAGAAAACAACGTCCTATTTAGAGTGTTAACAACCTATTAAAACTTGCCTAAGTCTGAGAAAGTGATACCGCCTAGCTCTAAAAATGATGGGATTCCATAAATTTAATTTATTTCTGCCTGAAGATGTGCTTCCTTCATGTTATTGTTGTTTTTGAAAAAATGTTCTAACATGGGAGGAAATCAACTGTATTTTCACCTGGGGTCCTGAGAGAATTTTGAATTCCTGGGCATGTTGGAGCTGTTCATAGAGTCTTACAAGGACACTGGCACCAGAAGACAGAAATAAAGCTCAAAAGCAGAACCTGCATGTTTTGGAATGGGAGGTAGAGAGGGGTGGATTTCACAGCAAAATGTGCTCCACATGGATTAACTGTAATTATATAATTTACAAAAAGAAATCTAACAATAGAACTGATGTTCAAACAGCCAATTGACTAATCAAATTCCAATTCCAAGCCCCTAGTTTACTGGGAGAAAAAAGAGATAATTATTGTACTAGAACAAAATAATTTCAAAAGTGCCTTTAAAAAAATTAAAACTAAAATAAATCTGTGTTAGACCTTGGTGATTTCCATACCAAAAAAATGGATGTCTGATCTGTTGCTGTATTAAGGGGATTTGTTGCACATCTGGATCACTTTAATTCACAGGTGCAAACTTGTCATGTACTGTTGGCTACTTTGATTATTGTTTATATAAGTTGGTGGGTAACTGGCAAAAACACCTGCATATTTCTGCTATCTAACATCGTATTTGTTTTCTGTTTTGTTATTAAAAAAATTAAACACCAGCATATTATTCCAGATCAGTGAGATTAATAACACTCTAACTCCAAGCCCAAGAAAAAAGCTGTTTTAACAGGAGCTGGCTTAACAGAAGTTTTGTTTTACAAAGGAATAAAAGAAAAGGTTCAAGTATGAATCTAAAATAATGAAACCCCATTAAAATTAATTCAGTGCTTGACATATTTTGTGCGTCATTTACATATTATCACCTACATAAACCAGCAACCCTGAAAGACAGTGTACCAGGCTCTGACTGATGTTTGGGAGCTTTCTAAACCAGAATCCTAGAGTACTTGCTTGAAATGAAATTCTTTCTTGCCACAGTCTCCAGACGCCGATCTCCAGCCGTAATGAGGCCGGGGTGTCAAATTAATCACACACTGCCTGACAGTGCTTCATGGGAATGGACAGAGCCAGGAACAGAGAAGGACACCTGAGGAACACAGGTTGATGAAAGGGACTCCCACTTGAATATCAACGCGCACAAGTATCTGTGTCTCGGCTGACCTGTGCTTGCTGGCTCTAGACCGTAGTGCAGCTGTGATTTAGTGAGCTGGCCCCATTCGTCGCACTTTGAGACATTTTATGTGCTTGCTGTGTTTTTCATATGCAATGCAATGTCCAGATTTCCCTTAAGAGGTAATCTGTGCAACTCCACTGAGTGCATCTTGGAGGTCAAGCAGATCACAAGAAGAAGGCGTTTTAAAGGACTCTCATGTTAGAGACAGAGAGCATTCTTAGCATTAAACAGTGCAACTATGAAATTAAGTATCAGACGTTAAAGGTGAAAATAGGCAATGGGGCTGGTCAAATATGACATTTTCTGAATGAGGTGCCCATATGAAACTATTATGCAGTTTATGAACAGCTCTTTTGGAAATCTGTTATCACAATACGTATTTTCAAACTTGTCGTCTGTAATCGTACAGAAAGTGCAGAGCGTTTACAGTATGTCACCAAGTTTCCATCTGAAAATGGCATCATTCAAGGAAAAGAAAAAAAAACGATTTGCTGCCTGAAAAAAAAGGAATGACAGCATACTGTATAAATCTGTTCTTTGAGTGGGAAATACATAATTGAATAGAATGCTGTCAGAAATATTAATGAATTTAAAGTCAGCTATAAATATATTTTTCACTTTGTAAATCCCCTTTAAAATCCATTTTCTGCTCTGTTTTACACTGCAAATACCATTTTTGTATAACTTGATGCCTTTCTGTGAGACAAATGCTGTTTATCCTATGGACAAACTACTAAACTAAGTCTGAGCACAATAACGTAACTCAGGAGAACACTGAGCATACAAGTGCTGAATTTTTAATAAAGATATTGATTCATCTTTGATTATTTCAGTGGTTTTAAGTGTAAAAGACATATGATTATTTCCAGGTTTTCCAGATTATAAATTACTTTATAATAGAAAAGCGTTCCTTCACTCTTACACATTACTTGACCTCACTTGACCAGCTGGACAGACAATGAAATACAAGCAAAAACAAGGTTTCATTTTGTTCAGAAAAAAAAATCAAAAAGAGTTCAATCAGGAGTTTTTTTCTTTCTTCTGTTAGGATGCATTTTTCCAGGGAGTCATCCTGTTCTGTGGTCACTGAAACACAAAGACCTCAGATGGAAGGTCCAATAATAACTGAAGGAAACTAATGGATCAGATGACCCTGTCCTGTTTCTGCGCTGCGATGTGTGAAGCATGTTCTGGCCTTGTGAAGCTCTCCTTATCATCCTTTCTCTCCTTGGTCACTTCCAGCTTTTTGTGTTCTTACAAATATTGTCTATTAAATTGAATTTTCAGTATATACCCATAAGGTTACAAAACTTTAGAAGGGTGTTTGAATAATTATACATATTTCCTCTTGAGTTTCAGGAGTTCTTATACAAGTGTCAGAAAATATTAAGGCTGTAAATGAACATAATAAATGAGTTTGTACTGTACCTCAGTAAGCTTATGTCTACATGCTGTTTAGAGGGAAGCACTATTCTTTTGAAAAGACCCTGCAGTGATAAGGCTAGAATGATTTGACCTGGCATTTTGAAGGGGGTCAATTACATTTTCCCTCTAGTCCTAGGTGGAGTTACTGAGTGGATACTAATTGATGACCCTCAAACATTTCTTTGGAAATGACCAGCAATACCAATTTAGAACTATGAGTATATACAGTGTATTTCTACCCACATTTAAAAAATGATTTGCCAAACTTAGAATCATAAAGAACCATTTGTTTTACTTTCATAAATACTTCCATGTCGAAAGTAATGAAATGAGACAGAACAACACTCCTGGAGCTACACATAGACCAGCTGTTTATAGGAAACAATAGAGCTTTTGGGAAAAGGGAAATCAGGCTACACTTGTCCTTTAAAATGAATGGAGTCTCTTTATTTCCATGTATTGAGACTATTTACCTACAGAAAACTCCCTAAACTGTTAATTTCAGCTAAAGTAAAACAGATGTGTATTGGACTGACTAATTTTAGAGGACTGGGTTTAATTATTCCAAAAAGAACTCACTAATTTTTTCATGACCTACTATTCGCAAATGAAGGTTGACTCAGAGGGACATGCAGTACAGTCTGAGGAGCTATGAGACAGTGTTGGCATTTGAGCAAATCCACAGGCACCTCCCCTGTGATCTTTACTACTGTCTTCTGGGGCACTGGCCTACTCAGTTAGTTCACATTCTTGATAGCTTTGCCCTTTGCTCCCCAGACCAAACTTTCTGAAGCCTTCAGGAAGCAAGTGAGAGTTGGGTTAGATAAACAGGAACTAATTAACGTGCAGATGCTGTTGAGAGGCCTGAAACAAGGAAGCATAACTCCTTTCCATCTCTCCAATGAGTGGGCAGAGAAAAGGCCAATCTTCCATAGGTCATTACTGGCCCAACAGGGTGCATTGACCTTGTATCAAAACTTTGTTTCCTGGGCATATGGTAGCTTCACACAATAACAGATAAAACGCAATATTCTGCTTTGTTTTTGCAGTTTTTTGTCTGAATCAAGCTGCGTTCATGTGCTGTGCTCTTGTTATATGGACCCCTTCACCGAATTCAATGATCTTGTGCAATACTTCTCACTACAATGATGACTTTCTCCTTAAAAACTGTCCTATTTCTGAGCTGTATTATCTCTTCGTTTTCTGTAAGTGGCTGAAAGAAGTATAGATTTCCCAAAACCAGATAAAGAAGTGAATTAAACCAGAACCAGTATTTCTCTCATTTCATTCAAGATGTCTTTAAAAAAGTGATTTTATTATCTTTTAGACTCATGGGAGCTCATTAAATAACGCTTCCTTACACTTTTTCTGGATAGCAAACTGCTTCACACACAGTATAGGAGGAAACACTTCCTCCAGTGAAGTGCAGCACCAACCTGGGTGATGTGAGGTGACCATCACACTGCAGCAGTTGAACTGTATATTAGATGAGGGTGAGAAGTGAACAACTAAGTTAAGGGGAATGTTAGGGAGCCCAATGTGGAATTCTGCCAGGATAGTGGGGTTAACCAGTCTGTTATGAACAGCGCTATGGTATCTTTAGTGACCAAGTATTTGGAACCATCCTTTAATATTTCCTATGGAGGGCAGACCCTCCTGCGACACAGTGTTCCCGGTCAGCATATTGGGGCATTTGTTTGGAAATTCTGGTGAAGAGGGGAAAGTTCCACTTTCTGTTACACAACCTTTTATGGCAGCAACCTGCCTTTCCTTACTAGTCTCAGCACTGAGTCGCAGGATTGCCTGGGTCCAGCCTTGATTAGCTCCAAGTGTAAGTGTCAAGGCAATAAAACTGCTACCACATTTTAAATCACACTTCCACCTTACTTCTCAAGCGAGTCCAACCAAACCCGTGTTAGCAGCCACTCAAGGGACATTCAATGAATAGGTTTCTAATGTAAATTACCTCTTTTTGCCAGTGATCGCATGATGCCAAGATGCCCAGGATGGAGACTTTTTTCATACCATCCCTTGTTTCACATTTCCCCATGAGCAGCACTGACTGGTCCCTGCCATAACCCTCAGGAACAGTATGGATTAAATTTAGCAGAATATCTGCATCCTAAAGGATTTAGTTATATGATGTTTCATTATGATAATCCATCCTGTGTGGATCGCAGTCATATCGGAGCAGCAGTCTGCCCAGCCATCAACATCAGCCATTCCAATACTGGACAGTTACTGTCCTGTGACGTCAGCAACACCAGCTAGTAAAACAGATGGATTTGTGCAGAATGAAAAGCATGACAGTACGCTGTCATGCAATGTGTTGCACGTGCAGAACAGCTCAATGTCTACGAATAAGCCCACCCAGTAATCATGTCCATCTGCAGTAGCAGTCACGTCAATAGGGGAAAAAAGTTTCATAAAAGTGAAAACTCAGGAACATATCACACAGGCACTGAAAAGTTTCAGAAGATCACAAAATGCATTACAAATCTGCAAGTAATGTGAACGATTACTATTTTCTGTGTTTATTATGCAGCTTGTTTAATGTTTTTAGCTTGTTAAATAAATTAATGGGTTGTTTCACTATGGCTTAGACAGTGTACTCAGTGTTGCAGGTTTTACTGTTCGCAGGTGGGGAGTGAATCTAAGGCCTTAGCAAGTTTGAAAGCATATGCTATAAAGATTATCCTCTCAGTGCATGAAGCTTATAAATCCATCTGTCCATATTGTAATCGCTTCTTCTACTTCAGTGTCTTGGCAGAGCCAGCAACGGGCACAAAGCCGGATACACCCTGGACAGGACACCAGTAACCTACCAGTATGTGTTCGTACTGTGGGATGAAACTGTAGCACTTGGGGGAAACCCACACCGGGAGAACATGCAAACTCCATCCAGACAGCACCCCATGCCCAGAATTGAACCTACTGTAGGACACTAGCCACTGTACCACCCAATAAGTAGAGTATACTGTATCTTTAAAAATAAATCACCTCTTTCCTGCCATGCTACATTAGTTTACATTTTACATCTTTACATCTTCTTACTTTTCACAGCTTGAGGACCTTATTCATAAAAACTCAGTCAGCACCTACTGTAGGAGTTCTAGGAGTTTCACACAAAGTAGAGGGTGTATAGTATGTTCCATAAATCTTCAGCTTTATTTAAAGGCTAGTAGAAATAAAAAACATTTTGCATTCTTTTGTTAAAAGTTTGATTTGTCCTTAAAATGTTTTATGAACATGGCCCTAATTAATTTTCCAAGCTTCCCGCTTTCACTAAAGGCAACTGTGTTGTCTATCCCAAGGCTCAGGTATAGGAGAAGACTGAGGGCAAATTTCCTACAAAGGAAATCCTGTTATTTGGCAACACTGAAGTAAAAAAAAACAACCATGACCAAGCATCCAGTTATTGCTGTACCGCGTGTAGGCTATTTAATTCTCTTCCTTCCTACAGCAAGGCTCGCTTCAGTGAGCAGCGAACAGTTACAGTCCTGCATTCTGCCCCAGGTTCCCTCTGCTTGCCACTCTGGGCCAAGGTGCTGAGAACATCGGTCAGAAACAAAGCTTCCCCAGATCCCATTGTTTCTGCCCCCTTACTCCTCGGCTTCACGCGGAAAATTCGGCTCCTCTTTTTACCTGACCTCCGACCCTTTGGCGGAGTTTCAATTTCCTCCTTGTGCTTGAGCTGCTGTGATTTACTGCGCACCAATTACCGAATAAAGCTGAGAAAGGCCCCACAGTCCAAACCACCACCAGAGCAGAGAGCCAACAAGAAACAAAATCTCGGGGAGGATGCCACAGTGCTCTGCCCATTTAAAGAAACCACTGAAGTCTTGAGATGAAATTGTTTTGATTTATGATGCAGATCTTGTAAGTCTAGAAGGAAATTGTGTGCATTAGACTTCCACTGCCTAAACTTCCTCACTCAGGCGTAATGAATACAATATGTAGCTGACAGAAGATATTTCCACAATCAACTAGGCAGGTATTTACACTTTAAGACAAAATAATGTCACTCCTACATACTGTAAGCAGGGCCTGACAAGGATTATACAGTGTAAAGTAAAAAAAAATATACATATATTCTCACCTATCCATCCATTAGCAGAAAATCACTTATTCCTCATAAATTTGGTTGCAACCCATAGTCTGCCTCAGAATCTTTGGATGCACAGAGAGACGATCTGGACATGAAGCCACACCATCTCAGGGCACAGTCACGTGCACACAAAAGTTGGGAACACAAACTAACCTAGCCAAACTGGGAGAAAACCAAAGCGCTTGGCAAAAACACACAGTTCTGATTGCTTGAGAAGCTCACACATTAATTGATTTATTTAAATATTTTTATTTTAACATATAATCCAAACAGAATTCCATAGACATTTAGCAGGTGTGGGGCAGTATTTTCTGCAATAAATAATATTAATTCCTTATGGAGAGCTTTTAATCCCAAGGGATCTCAAAGCTCTTTATATGCAGATTGTGCAGTCCTGAGTGGAATTTAGCCAGATCTTCAGGGGTTAATAACACTACCCAAGGGATCTTCAATGACCAAGGAGACAGGATCTCACCCAGCAGGATGGCACCTCCTACGGCACAATATGTGCCATTACCATACTAGGACAGTGGTTCAGAAATTCCTGTATAGAGAGAAAATAGCATCCACTGGTGTCACGATTGTAATCCCTCCTCTTAAGGGTTCTCCGGCCCTTTCGTATTTTAGTTGATTTTGTGCACCTGTCCCCTGTTTTGCCTGTTATTATTTAAGCCTGGGGCTCCCGCTATGCCTGGCTCAGTATTGGAAGATGGACGCCTGGAAGCCCTCCTACCGGGTCCAGGAGAGACTGAGTCCAGGGCACGGAGTGCCTGGCCTCGTTACCCTGGTTTTATTCCCTGTCCCTGTTCTGCATCCCGTTCCGACATTTAACCTTGTTTGTCTCGTCTTGGATGGATCCCCCGATTTCTGGACTTTGGAGTGAGCTCCGGACTGTCTGGATCAGTTTGCCTTCGCCATGCTCCCCAAGTACGGGATCACTGCCGTCAGGCCCCCCTGTCTGTCAACCCATCCTGATCCCCTACGTCTCTTCCCTGTGTCCTTCTCCACTCACTTCCGGATTATACCAAATTGCGTTTCACTGGGGCCTGGACTGACTCCTGTTACAACTGGTCCTTCAAAACCATCTACAGAAGCAACTTGTTTTTTCTTCTAGGTCTCCATTCCAGCACTGATCAGGTCCTGCCCTGCTGACCTTCTGAAATCTGATTCTATCAGGATGTAAGGTGGCAATGCTGCTGTTTGTTCCACAAAAACCTCTTACTGTATGCAGTATTTTTTACACTAACAATTGTAAAAGGAAGCACACAAATAGACATCTCATTAAGTATTCTGATGACACAGCCCAGTCAGTTTATTAAGGAACCCAGAAAACCATCATGGATCCATTCTAAATGACTTTACTAAATGGTGTGCGGAGTTCTTTTTCCAATTAAATGTTTTTAAAACAAAGAAGCTGGTCATTGATTTTAGGAAAAATGCAACACCCCTCCAACCAACTGTAATTAATGGTCAGACTGTAGAAATTGTCAATGACTTGGGACTGGTCATAGACAAAAACCTGAGCTGGGACAAATGCTGTGACACCATTTATAAAAAAGGAGAACAGAGACTTTTTTAAGGAAACCAAGCTATATCAAGGTAGATTAAACCATCCTAACACTGTTCGACAAGTCTTTTATTAAAAGTGTTACTGTCTCACTTGCTGGTTTGGTAACATCAGAACCATTGATCATAATAGGCTGGAAAAATTAAACAAAATCAGTATCAAATTAACTGGGGACAAATCAGATCGCCTTAAATATCCTCTACATGAGAGAGTAACAAAGAAAGCAAAGTGTATTGTGGATGGTGTCTCTCACTCCCTCCACTGCGAGTTCTCACTTCTCCCATCTGGGAGACACCTCTGTTGACCAAACTTTTTCCGGTGTTCTTTCTGAAACACAGCTTGTAGCCACTGCTAAAGGCAAAAATAAAATAAATAAATGCACCTTGTGTATGTGTTTTCAAGATACAGTGCAAAAAGCAAGGTCATGTTATGTATAAAGCATAGTAGAATGCTGAAAGGAATTCATAGAGGCAGGTGAAAAGTTGGAAATGAGTGGCAATGAGTCACAGGTAGGAATTTCATTGAAAAGAATTGAAATTGTAGGAAAAAAGCAAACCTGTTATGAATGGTTATGACAGGGTCAACTAAAGCCAGCAGAGCAATGGCCAGGTGCATGCACCTTCTGCAAACTTGCTCCCTCCCATAGTTTAAGGGGTTTTTATAAGGCAGATAAGCCCATGCATGGCTGGTAGCCAGTCTTATATAACACTGATGTTTTGGAATTCTCAAAATGCAAATCTGTTGTTTCTTAAAAACATTCTGTGAGACTTATCCTAAGGTTTGTGGGAGTCTGGAACACACAGCTCAGCATATTAGATCCTCAGTGTCACCATCTAATTCTTTTCAGATGAGATGCTTGGATCACTTTAACTATCGGAAATCAAAAAAGCAAAATGGGCCAAATGGCCACCTCTCATTTCTAACCTAATGTTCTTACTTCTCCCTCAGCCCCCCAATATTTTACAGACACTGCACCCTGAATATAACCTCATGCATTATTGAAATGATTAATGACAAGTTCTCACATGAATGCATGGAAGATTAACAATATCTCTGTCTTTAAATTGGAACAAAGGGAAGACCGCAGGATTCCTGAGGATTTGTGATTCATTTCCTAGTACCACATTATGAAATATTTATCACATAACACAAATAGTGGGAAAATACTTTGCTTGAAAAAGACAATTTGTGTCAGTGCTAGATACCATAGTCTTAAGATTGTAATAAACATTGTCAGCCTGGAAACATGTCTACTGTTTAATTAGTGTTTTTTTTCCTTTCCCTTTGTTTCCACTTTTTATGAAGGCCTGTGTTTTTTGTATTGTTTTGTGAGTGCTTGTCAAAATGGGCTCAGTTGCTCCTGTGTTTTTGCTGTGCTTTTAAGCTTGTTTCCAAGAGCACAAACTTGAAACAAACAAAAAGGAGGAGGTTAGAAGGAAAAAATACAAGGCCACTGCAAATGGAACCAGCCGTTCATTTGAATGTTATTGTTATGGTAGTAGCCCTTATCACATTTCTAACATGATTGTCCATTTTAACAAGCTTCCAGTTTTCAGAAATAGCATGACTTTACAATGAACGCGTATAGCACCTGAGTCCAACCTTAACAGGTGTTTTGTAAGGAAAGAGCATATACAACATTTGCAGTACTACAGTACATGAAGCAGAAATATCCTTCAACAACTTTGATTTATTGGCAGAGATGAGCCACTAGGTTTACTGTTAGTATCAAAGGCAGCTCTGCAAGAATCAATTGTTCAAGAATCAAGACAAATTAATTCAAGAGCTGTTGCATCACAATAGCTGTGCTCATAACAGCGACTGTGGATTAATTTATCTGATTTAATTTATTTGCAGTTTAATACCTAAGTGTGGCTGTAGACAGGACTGTTGGACTCTTGTGCTTCTGATTCCTACAGCCTGGACAGATTATGGGTCTTTCCTTACTTTCCTGCAGCTGGAGAAATATAATTTTGCTTTGTTTTCAATTTGAACAAAGTTCATAATGTGCTCCTCTCGAGTATGGAGACATTTGTTCATAAAAAGTTTCTTACTGTTACTTCCATATTTACTATTCCAGCAGCAAACCCAATAAGTAGTCAATGGCATCTGTCTACTGGCCAGGAAACAATGTTGTAATCTACTGAACTCTCTGGTTTCTTTTGCTTTTAGTCTTCTCATATAACCTCACAATGTTCTGATCACCCAACCGCACATAAACACCTCCCCAAGACACACATCCCACAGCTACCCACGCTGACATCTAGTAGGTTCAGGTTTTTTGTGTGAGAATTAAATGTACAAGTCATACACAAACACAGACACACTATCACACACATTCACACACAGACTATTCAAAGCTACCTTCACCAATCCCCCTCCAAATCCTGAATTAATTAAATAGGGAAATCCTCCATTCCGTACACAATCAGATCTGGTGTCCCTTCCTTGTGAAACGAGAAGATTAGAAGACTCTGCTCAATGGCAAAAACAGTTCAGTTTTCATGTTTCTCAGATACCTGCTCTGAAAGCAAAACATAACCTTCATCTACTCCTTCCTAATATGTGCTTTTATATGGTAGGAACATGTCTGATTTGACATTTTTGGCATTCAAGTTAACAGTTCCACTACAATGCTATTACAATTTTTGCCCTACTAAATTTGATGATATTATACATTTTAGGAAAAAAAATGAAAAGTATAATCCACATGTAAAGTACATTTTAAAGTACAAATTTACGAAGGAGAAGGAACGATACCAGCAATCTGAAAAAGTTTTCTATGCTGTTGATTCTTGGCCTTATGTGTTTTCTCTGCTGCAAAAACCCCCTTATCAACGTCTCCCATCCCCTCTATGGCAGGCTTTTAGAAATGAAGAGAGCGTTTAGCAATAGAATGATTCATCCACGGTGCGACAGGGAGCGCTACAGGAGGTCATTCTTGCCTTCTGCCATAAGACTGTACAACGCATCCACCTTGCGTCTGGGCAGAGGCAACATTGACAGTGACCTGTTTCTGGACTGAACACATCTACACATCTACTGCTACATCTGTTCTTTTTCTTTTCCGTTTACAACTGTTTTTTGTGCAATATATGGCAGGGACCCGTGCAATACATTTATATTTATATCTATATTTACATTTATATTTATATTCATATGTGCAATACGATGTTTTCTGCATACTGTTCTGTTCTAGTTTGTTCTTTGTGTGTCCTGGACTGTGAGTAACTCTTTTAGTGCACCCCTCACTGTACTGATTGTATTGTATGTATTGTATTATATGACTGTATCATTCGTTACACTGTGGCTGTGTTGTCTGTGTTAAGCTGCTGCACTGCAATTTCCCTCACGGGATCAATAAAGTATCTATCTAACTTATCCATGGTATTATTTAGATTGGCAAGCACTGTAAATTAGGATTGCGAGAGTAGTCACCCCTGCAAGATGCATACTGTAAATTCCACTCTTGGCTTGGTCTCACCTTCTACACCTAAAATTCCCCCTAAACTCAGCTGGTGGAGCAGTTTCTCAGCCCTCCAACAGATCTGCTGTGCACTGGGGGTACTGGCACATATGATTCTGCTTCCATGAGCCTCCAGGAATGGATTGCACCACTGAGGGATGAAATGTGCCCTCTTCTCTCATGTCAAATGCTTCTACTGTGCAGTATATGTAAAAGGATCCTTTGGGATGAACAGTGAAAAACAAACGCATGCTGTTTCTGTTATTTTTTAGAATACAATGAAAACCAAGGACAAATTCATTATCTGATTTTAATATTGTGGCATCTACTATATTTCTCTTAATTCAATCTTATACCTGTAATCATGACTGAATGGTGGTGCAGCTGTTAGCACTGCTACAATGCAGCGCTGGGGCCCTGGGTTCAATTCAAGACCTGGGGAGCTGTCTGTGTGGAGTCTGTATGTTCTCCCTGTGTTTGCATGGATTTACCCTAGGTTCTCCAGCTTCCTGCCTCAGTCCAAAAACAGTTGATTGGCCTCTGGGAAAATTGGCGTGCTCCCTGCCTTGAGCCCACTGATTGCTCAGGCTCCCCAGTGACCCTGAACTGGATGAAGTGGTTAGAAGATGAGTGGACGGACAGCAATAGTAAAAGTTCACAGATTTGTGATGGATAGCTCAGTCCACAGATACTCTCACTTTCATCTTAAGAGTCACATCATTGAGGCTTTGAAAATGTTAACACGCCATCAAAAATAGCATTTGACCCTATTACTAATCATATTTTTGTGATAGCAGATTGATCATGTCATTTGTTATGTTATTGTCCACAGTATGTCAATGCTATGTCATCTTTTATGTCCTCCACTACTAAACAGTATATCATTTGTCATGTGAGGGAATCGTGAAAGTAAGCATTTCATTGTACTCCAGTATACTGTATATGACAATAAACCTGAACTTAAAAGATTGGCATACACTTTGTTTTTCAAAACATTTTAGCTTTGATAACCAAGGGTTTTACCAGTCTAGCTCCCAGTTCAATACCCATTGAAATCTTCGAAAAATCTCTATTCATTTTCAATATAAGACATAAAATGTTCTCTGTGCATGCAGTAAGACCAATCTGCTCCCACAAGAGTTTTCAGTTTACAGACTGAAAGCCTGCAGTCTGTCTTCACCTTTCTCTGATACGGCCTTGCGACATTGTGCTTTTGTGAGTTAATCAATAAAAAAATCTCTTAGAATATATTCTAATAATATTCTAATAATCATTAATCGGCGCCTGTGTGTTTGGAAACTGCTTGTGCCGCAGCTGGCACTGGGGGTGATGTGGAATGTACACCGCCCTTCATTTGTGATACCTTTTAATCCCTCGTGCCCCCTGGGAGCCGGTGCACTGGGGAGAATGGGCACGCTGATGCTGCTGAGTGGAAAATGCTTTTCAGAAGAGACACAGAAAGGGAGGCTGTCTGCAGTGCCGGGCTGGCGGCTGACCCAGTTGGATCCGCGACTGAAGCATCGCCTTACTAATGCTGCCCTGAAGCAGGTTCCCCGCCCGGCAGCCGGGGAAAGGAGAGCTGCATGGGCCTATTGTTCCACAGGAATCTGGCCCACTTGCTGTGCTCTTTCTGTCATCGGGGCTTGTGGAGCAAAGACTCTCAGGTATGACTGAAATCTGGCCTCCGGTGATGGGCACAATTATTCTCAAAAAGTGACTTCAGCTTGGAAACCATTTGTTTTTTGAGACACAACAGCACAGGATGTGGTGGCATTGGTGCTACTGGTGGCAGGGACAGCCCCAGAATTGCACTGATATTGAAAAAAACAGACAGGGCTTTGACTGCAAAGCTCAATAGCTGATGTACTGTATGGGTTCCAGGAAAAAGAGGCTTCTGAAAAATGTGATGTGCTGCTCTTTCATGCTGCACATGTTAAAGTCACAATTTCTCCTCTGCCTGTGTGCAGCAGGGGTGTGTCCTCCTGCCTGCTGCATATCTGAGGGCACACACAGCCAAGTGATGTCAGCGAACTTCAGTGGCACCGCCAGTTTTGCTGGTGGTGCATTCTATATAAAAACTGTCGTCATTCATCCCATATTGTCTGGTGGTTAGCAAATAATCAGCACACTCAAAGAAAGCTCCACAGCCGAAACGTTGTGTTTCCTTTCTTCTCTTTTCAGCAGAGAATAAACCTTTCCTTGCTCCTTTGCAGCCTACGCATGCTGACGCAGCTACCTACTTGAGTAACTAATCAGGCATAAAATCGTGTCCAGCTGTTCCTTCATCGTGTCTGTGACACTGTGTAAGGAGCTTGGATAATGCAGAGTTAATTCCATAAAAATAAATCAAGCTGTTTTTTTAAAGACTGTTTCGGCAGTTTACAAAAAAGAACCAGCCACAAAGAATTAACCAGTCAGTGAGGTAATGTTAATGAACTAACCATGGACAAGTAAAGCTGTCTTTCTGTTGTGGAACAGCACTACTTCACAGATCATAGACATGTGACATTTGGCTCATAGGAACCACTGTCCATTTTTCCAGTTATCTGAAAATATCATCATCATCATCAACACCTCCCTGGGTTCAATTCCTGGGGTGCTATCTGCACAATTTTTTAATCTTCTCCCCATGTTCATTTGGGTTTCCCCTGGGTGCTCTGGTTTCCTCCCAAAGTCTAAAGACATGCATGTATGTTAATTGGCTTCAGGGAAAAATTGGCTCTAGTGTAAGTGTGTATCCTGTCTTGTCTTGCTTATTGGGACAGGCTCTGGTTCACCCACAGTCCTGTATTGGATGAGGTATTTAGACAATGCATGAAGGGTTGATAATTCCTTGCATCTATAAAGCATTTGTCAACATACAGGATAGCAGAACACTTTACATACAGGAGAGGACCCACTTCTTTCACTACTGAAGTGCAGTTCCTACTTGGGTGACACATGGTAGCAATTGGGTACAGCACATCAAGAAAAGAAGCAACAGACTGGTATCAAGGGCAAATGTTCAGGAAGGTCAGTCTGTACAAACGCAGAATACACCTCACAACCTGTTCAAAACATGTCATGGGATCTTTAATGTTGAGGTAGTGAGGACATCAGTTCAACATGTTACCCAAAAGAAGCTCCTTCTATACCACAGTGTCCCCTGGTCAACATATTGATACTGGCTGCACATAGATACTTCTAATCTTCTGACCAAATGTCTGATAGTTGCACTGAAGATGAAGTTAAAGAAAAGTTAACTGTACAAAGTGAGGCAGTTATTATTGCAGGAATAGCCCTGTTTATAAAAATGTACTGTACATACTGCACAATGTATGGAAAGCTCACAAAGAAATCATTTTGAAAGAGAAAGAGAACAGCATATTTAGACCAGAAAATGCTCGATAAAGATTTAATTGCTCCAAGTACTGCTTTCTGGTTTTAAAAACTACAGTTTCAGATTAAAACATCCAGATTTCTGTGCTATTGGTCTTAAAGTTGCTGATCTAAAATTTCAATCTCAAAAGTAGAAATGTCAAAAGTAATTTTGAACTTGAACTTCTACTTCAGAAGCCAGTTACTAGATTACACCAGTCACCAAATCCCTTTGAAACTCTTACTTATTATTCAGCACATGATACAAAAATATAGCAGTTAAAAAGTGCTTGCATCTTGTATTTTGTCACAAAGGTGCCTTTAGCACTAAGACCTTTTAAAAAAGTAAGCTTTTTCCCCAGAGCATCTGATTTTGTGCAGTGCAATATATATTTAAATCCACGCTCTAGTCTTCTTCGATTAAAAGGAGAGTAAGTAACTGAGCTATTTTTATGCTGATAGAAAAGGTAATTTTAGAAATTAGAGGCAACAGAGGTTGTATTTGTCAGAAGGCTGAGGCTTCACTGCAGCGTGGCCTGAATTTTTGTGGCATGTAATTAAATGGGAGTGGACGAACCACAGACCTCATGAAAACGTTCGAATCACCTCGAGTTAAGTAGCTTGCTCTGCAAGGAAAGGGCTTTATTACATTGTCAGTTACAATTATACTTCAAAAACTTTGGGAGAAGGAGGACTAGCCTTCCCCAAAATAATCTCAGAGAGTTTTCCTGTAATTGAAGGAGCTGTTTTCCTCCTGCTCACCTTTTAAACTGTATTATTTAACAGCAGATTACCTACAGCCATACAGTACAACCTGTACTCCACAACTAATTCCATATCATGACTTTGACACCTTTAAATCTGGCGAGAAATATCCCACAAAAATAGATGGGAAAACTATTGTGTGTAAAGATTCTCACACAGTTATGTGGCTCATCTTTACAATTGAAGAATAGGCCTTTAGAAATGGAAGGGTAATTACTGACACACATCAGGAATGGTGCCATTATTGATACACAACCACAAGAATGTGGAACTTTCTGAAATGCAGTTTTGTTGAAAGTGCTATAGAAATATATACAGTACCTATCACACATCTACAACGTAATCACATCATTTATGCAATTTAAGCTAAAGGATACAAAATTTAATAACACACAGCTTTGTAGTAGCTACTGGAATATTCTGACAGCATGTTTTCTTCACCTGAAAACAAATACAGTTGAATGAATCTCTAAGTGGTCAGTATACTGTAGGTCTGTGAAGGTAAATTGTACAGAAAAATAATTAATTTTAATTAGCTGAAAACTGATATTTCTTTTTAAATTAGACTATTTCCTTCTAGATAGGTTTGCGTGGAATAGGTTGTAATGGGCTAAAATAATGTACTAAAAGATGGTTATTTCCTTTATATCATTAATATAATCAGGTTTTAAAATACAGATGGCACATTGTCTTGCAACACTGGAGTCTTGAGTTCAATTCCAGACCAGGGAATCCAGGATCTAGGATGTACACTGTAGGTTGTGTTGTCTGTGTGGAGTTTGTATGTTCTCCCCAGGTTCTCAGGTTTCCTCCAGGTGCTCTGGTTTCTTCTAAGCAGACCTGCTGTAGGTTACTTGGCTTCTGGGAAAACTGGCCCAGGTGTGGGTGTGTGAGTGTTTGTGTCGGTCTGCCCTACAGTGAACTGGTGTCCTGTCCAAGGTGTATCCTGCCTTACGCCTGATGCTTGCTGGGATAGACTCTTGCTCCCCCACAACCCTGTACTGGAAAAAGTGGTTAGAAAACGGATGGATGGAGGTTTTAAAATTGTGATTATTCAATGGTTCTACAAAAGTTAAAAAACATATTATTTAAAATAGCTTTCTATTAATTACTACAGCTAATATCTTACAACTCATTATTTTATAACATTAATTATTTTCATTCACATGTGTGGTGACACTGAGTTTTCTTCTTGTTTCCTCCTGAAATAGGATATATTTAGTTTTATATTTGTCCTTAAAATTGATAGCCAATTCTTCCCTGAGAATTTTTGTCCAGTCAGCAGAGACCTCTTCATTTTTTCACACAAACCTCCACCAGGCCTGTGCCCTGCTTGGTCAGCAACCCTGTTGGATCTGAACGGCTTCACAGGCAGATGGCAACCTCAACATCGCCTGAAATTACAGAGCCCAGCTCTAGGAGCCACTGTGTGCCAGTTCCTCTTGGCCATATTTGCTCAGTAGCTGAAGCTGCAAAAGCACGGTTATAATTTATCATTATAAAAATGTGCCGGTTCGCTTACAGAATAAACATGCTCCCTTTTTTTTTGTGCCATGTGTGCGTTCATGGGTGGTCACCCCTGCCCACCCAAACAGCGTGTTGGGACGTCCCATGAGGAAGTTCGCCCTAATAGTAGGCCACTTCATCATACCCACAACACACTAACACGTTATTAAAAACCACTTCTATTCTGAGTAATTATTTCTGCACCGAGCAATATACTGGCAGTCCCTATTTCCCTGTATAGATGGACTATAAGAAAACCCAGATCAATCTTGTCCCTCTTATACCACACAGAAGGGGATTAAGTTGATGTCAGTAAGGTGTTCTTATGATTGTATTACTTTACTATTGAATAATGGTGATTTAAAAGCATATATTGTATATTTCATCAAAGAGTGACAAACCGAAAGATGTATTTATTTACAAGTGAAGAGACTGGACAAACCAACCATCTCAGGGCACATTACAGAAGGACTATAATTCCACAGTTTGACTGTAGACATTATAAAACAATTGGAACTGATATTAAAAAAAAAACTACTACCATGCTTTGATATATAAAAACTGTTATTTATTGTTATTTAATGTTATTTACCTATTGCATCACTTCATATCATTAAATTCTGCATGTATAAGAACAGGCAGAGAAAAAAACTAAAATAAAAATGAAAAATAGGACAGGACTCAGTTTCAGGGGTAGAGTCTTCCTCAGGGGTGACATAGGCAGCTCTGTCAAAGGCTGTACAGTTTCCTCTTTTTTACTTTTCAGTGTGGAATGAACTTGTGCTTGCTCCCGGATCTCAACCGCTCCTGAACAGAGTAGAGAGGGCTCTCACTCTCCAAATTCCGAGATATTGTATATTGATTGGAATGCAGGTGCATTTGTTTGGGAAGAAGTGCTGCTGTAGCGACCTGAACAAGGACAATGACTGTTCACACATACTGTACCTACAGTATTAAATGTATAGTACGGGCTTACTGGAACAGTACGTTGCATAAGCCAAATTAAAGAGAATGGTTCAATACGTAGAAATAGACAAAATATGTGTTGTATTATTATTATAGCACATAAAACAATTCAGAATTATAAATGACTTTCTGACAAATCTCCATCTGAATCAATGCTGGATTTCGCAGGAAACAGACTTTAATTTCGAGAACTTTTATCACTAGTTCTAGACTAGACTGTTACACTCAGGATAAAACCTCTGCTCTTGGGTCAGGTATCCATGGCATAAATGTGAATTTAAATAAAATGTATACCTCCCAGAGCACAGGACTCCTTGTAAGCACAGTAGGATAGTAGAGAGGAATTTGTGATCTACTGTATAAGGAGGATTTTCTGAAATGTATATATAACTGCTTTAATTTTCTTTTTTGACACTTCCCTTTCATTTCCCAAAATAAATAGCTAAATGATTGATGACTTTATTTGTGCAAGCTCAATTTGGGCCTCATTTTGGTGATGAAAAGAGTGACGGTCAAGTTAACATTTTCCCTCTCACTGACTTTTAAACACTGTCAATCACTCTGAGTTTATGAGCCTGCACACTCCTCATCTGCTTGTTTATTCCTGCTTTTTTCATTCCATGCAGTTTACCATGCGGTTTCCCTCCTGTCAAAAGTTTCTTAATTTCTTTTAAAACGCTCTTTCGAGCGGTTGTCATGATTGCTAACTTCTCCTCTTAATTGGGACCACACACTGAATTTTACATGGAGAACCAGGCTAACCATGCACCAGCCAAAATAAAGGCATCAACTTTTAACACTGACTGTTATGTTTGAGGGTATTTCCATCACATTTTTTATCTGAGCAGACTAAAATGAATTGTCTGGCTTTGTCTCTTTGTAACAGGTATTCATTAACTCCTTCAATGAAAGGCAACAGCACTAATGGATGTTGTGATTTTCACTGTTTTTCACTTGTTTCAGAACATACTTAGGTATAAAATAATATGGGACTAACCAGGACATTGGACTCTCCAAATTGTGGTCTTGAAAATATGCTGGATTGAAGCATTTTTGTTTGGTAATAATGATAAATAAATAAATAAAGGTAATACTGATAATATATTTCCCTTCTTTAAAGCTCTCTTTAGGGGGCATCAGTGAGATAAAAAAGATCACAAAGAGACTCAACCTTTAAAGGGGTGGATGTGGAAGAGCACATAACATTGCTCACATATTTACAAATTTGAATTGTAAAGTGAATCCTAGTCATCTCTGCAGTGGTAGAAGGTAAAACAAGCTTAAGAACAGTGTACTATGAACTGCATTTGGAGGTGGTGACACCCAGACCAAAGGCAGAGCGGTATGTGCAGTAGTTACCATTGCTGTTCTGCAGTGCTGGGGGCCTGGGTTCAATTCCTGGGGTGCTATCTGTGTGGAGCTTGTATGTTCTCCACATGGGCTTCCTCCTGCAGTCCAGAATCATACTGGTAGGTTAATTGGCTGGCCCTGGTGTGAGTGTGTGTTTCTGTCTGTGTGTGCCCTGTGATTAACTGGCGTCCCATCGAGTGTGTCCTCGCCTTGTGCCCGTTTCTTGCCAGGTTAGGCTACGGCTCCCCCCTCCCCGACCCTGAATTGAAAAAAGAGGATAAAAAAAATGGATGGATGGGCCATCCACACTGACACCACTTATAGCAGGTTCAATGCATGTTCAGAAACACTAGCTCAAGCTGCAAAATGCTTCTCGATAAGATATTTAGGCCAACTCTTGATTTTCCACAAGCACCTGATTTTCCACCTGATGTCGACCCCCCTTCCACCAGAAATCTCCCATTCAGGGCTTCTGTGCTTCTGAGATCTTATATGCTCAGAGCCAGAGGTGATATGGCCTCTGCTAAAGGCATTTTTATACCATTCAATCGGTCAGGATTAAGACAAGATTGTAACCCGCCCAGCGATAGTGTATTACTGTACATATGGCTGCCTTCCTGTTTTTCAGA